>NC_139617.1:35623468-36209781 GCF_964270895.1 Podarcis filfolensis
AAAGGGTACACCATACTGGCACATCTGAGGATGGATCATTTCCTACTGAAATCAGAAGTATTTTGCCTGGATCCTGTCCACAGCTATTGGTTGCTTACGTGGGTGGGGCTGAAGGCAGCAGTGGGAGAGGACACCCCTTTCCCCTCTCTGCCAACCCATTTCTCTTTCTGCCCGTCTTTCCTTCCTGTCAGAGTTCTGAGTGACAGCTTGCAGGAGGCTTTGGAAATCAAGCTGGGGGCCCAATATGTAATATACAAAGGCTTTCTCCATGCACTCTGCCATTGTCAACTCACTGTCAATTCTAAAAGGGGCAAATCTGAGACTAAGAAGCTGGCAGCCAGGGCAACCCCCTGGACTGGGTGTAAGCAAGAAGGCAGGCAGGTGGGGGGCAGAGGGAGGTAAGCAGGGCAATGTCCCATCTGCCCAAACAGATCAACCTCCTTTGCAGCTACACTGAATGTGTGCATCACACAAGCACCTGCCAGTACGTAATAAAAATAACAACAATTTGCGATCATTATGTTCAACGGCAAATCCTTGTGTGTGGAGCCACAAGGCTCATGTTACATTGATGACAATCCTCGGTTGACATGGCACCTCCTGTCATGTCCTACACAGACAAGGAAGTCACTTACACTTGTCTGTTTATGCCTCACTTCCCCAGATTTAAGATTGAACTTCTCAAAGGTAATGTGTAGGCTTTTATCGGGCAGAGGCAGCCTTTACAGCAGAGGCTATGGAGCACAGTCTACAGATAGAAAACTTCCCCTGAAGGGAAGTTTTCAATTGGTATTAGCTGCTCCTCACAAGTAAGAATGTGGCTCTGTCGATGCTGGTTGCATTGATCGTGCTTTGGGCTGCATCAATGTCAGATAGTGGGGATCTTTTAATTGGAAGGCCAGCACTCTTTTACAGCGTGGAAGGGGGACATGCGCTGACCTCCTAATGCTGCAGATTTCGACTCCCATCAGCCTCAGCCAGCACGCTCAAGGCTTAAGGATGATGCTGATGACCATGGTGATGATTGAAGAGGAATGTTGGAATATTCAGGGCAAATAAAGGATAGAGACAAGGAGAGTAAGAGGTGATATGATGGACATTTATAAAATTACGCATAAGACTAGAACTTGTGGACATTCAATGAAGCTGAATGTTGAAAGACCGAGGACAGATAACAGAAAGCCCTTCTTCACACAGAACAAACTATAGAATAAGAGGCAGTGATGGCCAACAACTAGGATGGCTTTAAAAGAGCATTAGACAGAGGGCTACTAGTCACAATTGTTATCATCTGCCTCCACAGTCAACGGCAGAAATGCTTCTGAATCCCAGTTGCTGGAAACTATAGGAGGGGAGGGGGCTCTTGTGCTCATGTCTTGGCTCCAGGTTTCTAGAGGGTCCCTGTAAGAACTGGATGCTGGAGCCAGAACTAGGTGGGCAATTGGCCTGATCAAGCAGGCTCTTCTTATGATGATGAGAGCTGTAATCCAGCGACATCTGGAGGGCCACACGTTCTCCACTTTGGCCTTTGGGGAAGGGCCCCTGTAGCTCAATAGTGGGGTATCTGCTCTATATAAACCAGGTTGCAGGGTCAATCTCCAATAGCATCTCCAGGTTGGGGTGGGAAAGCTTCCCTTGTTTGCAGCCCTGTAGAGCAGATGCCAATCAGTGTAGACAATACAAAGTTAGATGGACCAATGATCTGACTCAACATAAACCAGCTTACTATGTTCCTTTGTTCCTAGTAGTGTGTTGTGGCCAAGGTTGAACATTGCACAGATGTTGCGCCTACATTTTGTTTGATTTCTGACTACTTGATCCTCTGCAAACTGAATGTGTTGGTTTGCTTCTTTGAGTCCCAAACGCTCGTCCATATTGCATTGTTCACACGGCTATGTTCGAAGCAAAAGGAAAAACCGAGGAAGTAGTAGGTCCTCTGCATGGAGAAGACAGAGAAATGCTGTTGGGTAAGAGAGAAAAGGTGGGACTGCTCAACACCTACTTTGCCTCTGTCTTCACCCAAAAGGAAAGCAGTGCCCAGCCTGGTGATAACAGAATAAACAATGCAAGAAGGACGCTGCAGCCCAAGATAGGAAAAGAGGTGGTATGGGAACACTGAGTTGCTTTAAATGAATTCAAATCTCCAGGGCCTGATGAGCTGCACCCAAGGGTACTAAAGGAGCTTGCTGATGTACTTTCAGAGCCTCTGTTTATAATCTTTGGAGAATTCTTGGAGAACAGGTGAGGTCCCTGCAGACTGGAGGCAGGCAAATGTTGTTCTCATCTTCAAAAAAGGGAAAAAAGAAGACCCAGGTAACGACCAACTGGTGTGCTTGATATCGATACCAGGAAATGTCCTAAAACAGATCATTATACAGCTGGTCTGTGAGCACTTAGAAAAGGATGCTGTGGCTATTAAGGTCCAGTATGGGTTTCTCAAAAACAAGTCATGCCAGACAAATCTCTCTCTGTCTTTTTAGTAGACCTACAAGTTTGGTGGATCAGGGGAATGCTGTGGGTGTACGGTATCTTGTTTTCAATAAGGCTTTCGACAAAGTCCCCCATGATATTCTTGCAGAAAGCTGGTAAAATGTGGGCTGGATGAGGTAACTGTTAGGTAGATTTGTAGATGGTTGACTGACCAAACCCGAGGAGTGCTCACTAATGGTTCCTGTCATCCTGTAAAAAAGTGACAAGTGGGGTGCCACAGAGTTCTGTCCTGGGCCTGTTGTTGTTTAGCAGCTTTATAAATGACTTGATGCTCATCCAATTTGCAGATGACACCAAACTGGGAGGGGTAGCTAATGCCATGGAAGACAGAATTGGGATTCTAGATGATCTTAACAGATTGGAGAACTGCGCCCAAACTAACAAAATTATTTTCAGTAGGGACAAATGTAAGGTTCTACACTTAGGCAGGAATAACCAGTTGCACAAATATAAGATGGGGGACACCTGCCTTGCCAGTAGCACATGTGGAAAGGATCTTGGGGTCTTAGTAGAACACACGCTTAACATGAGTCAATAGTGTGATGCAGCAGCAAAAAAAGCTAATGCTATTCTAGGCTACATCGTGTGCAGAGGAAGGCAACGAGGATGGTCAAGGGTCTAGAAGCCAAGCCTTATGAGGAATGGTTGAAGGAGCTGGGTATGTTTAGCCTGGAAAAGAGGAGACTGGGAGGTGATTCTGACTAAACATCAGGAATAACTTTCTGACAGTAAGAGCTGTTCAACAGTGGAACAGACTTCCTCAGAAAGTTCTGGACTCTCCTTTGGAGGTTTTTAGCAGAGATTGAATGGTCATCTGTCATGGATGCTTTACTTGAGATTCCTGCATTGCAAGGGGGTTGGACTAGTTGATGCTTGGGGTGCCTATGATTCTATGTGTGGCCGCCAAATTTGAGTGCCTCAGATTTAGTTGGACGAGAAGCAGCACGATAGGAAAGTTGTGGTGTCAGATCTGTCATTAACACTTCATATGTGTAAGTAAGCAGCCTGTTACAATTCTTTCAGTTAATGTGAACATGAGCATGATTTTGTCCTCCTAAATTATGCTTCTCCTCTGTGCTGGGTCTTTTAATCCCTGCTTAATCCCCACATGCTGAGCAGGTCCTCAATTGCCTGTTCATCAGGTGGTGACTTGAACATGTGAATCCGCCACCACAGATCTAACATCCCAGGCAGACGCTCTGATGACCACTTAGAACACAATGGTTTTTGTTTTGTTTTCCCCTGATGCAATCAGCCAACAAGGTCGGTCCATTCAGTGAGATTCTGTTCTTCTATTCTTGAAAGTTAGTGAAGCAAATAGCCCTTGCAGGTTGAATATTATGCTAAATATAAGAGTCTTAATCCTATTTGTAGAATATTTTGTGCTTTAAAGAAATATACTTTGAATCATGAAAAGGGGGCGGGTTAATTATATTTATTCTTTAAACAGTATTACTTTTGTAATACAGTCTGGTATGGGAACAAATAAAAAATGGTATTATCATTTAGTATGATGATTAATAACACTTAAAAACACCAGCCTTTCCAAGAGGGTCCGTTCCCACGTGCAGCTGTACACACCGGTGCAGAGACTATGCAAGTGCACGTGTGGAACTCCCGCCCCAAAGAGAGCAATCCCTTTGTCAAACGCAGACACATGAGATGGATTTTCTTAAAACGGTCAATAAAAGTGATCCAAGTGTCTTGACCCCCGAAACTTTTTTTCCCCTTACCCCAGGACCAAATGGAAAAGGCAGACCGCGGTGGGCCTGGAGCTGCTGGCCGAAGCCGGGAACTACTCGGCGCTGCAGAGGATGTTCCCGTCGCCTTATTTCTACCCGCAGAGTCTGGTGTCCAACCTGGATCCGGGCGCTGCCCTCTATCTCTACCGCGGGCCCAGCGCCCCGCCGCCGGCCCTGCAGAGGCCGCTGGTCCCCCGGATCCTCATCCACGGACTTCAAGGGGGCAGCGAGCCCCCGCCGCCCTTGCCCCCCCTGGCCGGAGTCCTTCCCCGGGCGGCTCAGCCGCGGTGAGGCGAGGAGGAGGGACCGGGCGCAGCTTCTGGAAGAGACAACGTGGGAACGCCGGGGGGTGGGTGGGAAATCCCTCTTTTGAACGGGCGTTGCTTTGCTCAAACACACACACACGCACGCGCACGCACCATCAACCACACATGCAAGCGAACAAATTTGGTCCAGTTTGACTCTTGAAAACGGGAGGGAAAATCAGAGCCTATTTGGGGGATATACCACGATGCACGCGTTTTAGTGCTTCCTTCCAGAGGCGTACCTAGGCTCCCTTGCGCCCTTGGCAAGGAGCGGTATCGGCGCGCCCCCTCCCTCCCCCCCGCATCTCCAGCAAAAAAAAAAATAATTTTTTTTTTAATTGGCCTAATTCAATCGTCACAAATTACTCTTAAACTGGGCGTTTAACAGCCCAATCCTATAAATGTCTAATCAAAAGTAAATCCCACCGAGTTCAATGGGGCTTACTCCCAGGAAAGTGGGTACCCCGGCCTGCAGCCTAAAGGTGGCAAGTCAGAGGCAGCAACTTCTGACAATACCTCGCTTGCCTTTTTGTTTCTTATGGCACCACTTGGAGGCTGCGCCCTAAGTGCACACTTTACTCGGAACTAAGCCCCGTCGATGGCCCTTGCTCTCAGGGGTAAACATGCAGCGGCGCGGGCTGGAAATTGGTCAAAGCGGGAAGGAAACCAGGGGAAAGGGACTCGGCTTTGCAAAATTAAGAGCCTCGCCTGACGTTTGGCGTCGTCGGCGTCCTCACGGGGAGCTCCGCTGCACAAACTAACCGGCAGCACTGCCGGCTCTCTGGGGAGGGGGCTCTGCAGGGCTGCTGCGACAGCCCATGCCTCCACGCCGCGCCGAAAGAGGGGCACTATTTTCGCGCCTCCGCCCCACGGTCTGCTCCCTTGGCGGGGGCCAACATGGCTGACCCCTAAGTACGCCTCTGCCTCCTTCACACGACCTATGGGACGGTGCTTTGTTCCCTCTACAAGCCGAGCAGCAGCAAATAGACAAAATATTATCAATAAATTTATTTCAAATAGGAAAAAAAGTTTTAAAACAGTTAAATCAGATTACAGCCGCAGGAGTAAGAAGGGCCCTGTGAAAATAATAATAATAATAAACCCCTACAAAAGACGGTCTCTCCCATGCTGCCTCTTGTTTGCATGGGGTTTCCTGCTCTTCAGACCCATTGCCTTTCATAAACTCTGTTTACCCATGTGCACAAGTGTTTGTGCCTGGGCCTGACACAGTCCTTTCCAGCAGAACGAGGAGGGTCATCCCTCCCTCTTTCCTGAAGTTGCCAACCTCCCCACCCCTTCCCAGAGTTCCTTCAATTTTTTAAATAGGTAGAGATTCAGCAGATGCAGTTCCCCCTCCCCCAGATTGCAGGGAGAACTTCTCCCGATTTGATATCGCAGCGGAGCATTCAGCACCCTTCTAAGTGGGCAAAGATGGACTTATATTCTCTCCCCCACCTGTTTGATAGCACCCCCTTTCCTAATAAACTTTTTTTTTTCCAGCTGAGGGCCACTTGTCCTCATAAGCAACCTTCTGGGGGACGCATGGCAGTGATGGGCAGGGCCAGGGGCCCTCACCTTTGTACCACAGGGGTGCTGCAAACCCCAGAGGTTTCTACGCACATGTGGACATCTGTACTCCAGCCAGGTAAGCAAGAGTTCAGGGACTCATTCCAGTCAGGTAAAAGCATCTAAGAAAGGTGCAGAGCCAGGCCTGTGAAGGGCATGGCCTGGGGATAATTTTGAGGGCCACGTAGACAGGTCTGGAGGGCCGCATGTGAAGAGCCTGACCCTTGCTTTGCATACAGGCCCAAACACCCTTTACACGCATGGCTTCATGGACACATGCAGCCCACCAGAGAACGTATCATCTCACACGCACACATCATAACACATTGACAGGGCCCTTCTGTACTATTGCATCATTGCTTGATTTCCTTTGCATGGTCTGGCAAAGTTAAGCAGCTTTTAAACATAATAATAATAAATGCCCCTTTGTTTTCAGATGGAGTGAATAGAGTCAAGCAGGCAGCTTCCCCCAAAGAATCCTGGGAAATGTAGTTCCCTCATAGGGCTACAATTCCCAGCACCCCATAACAAACTACAGCTCCCAGGATTCTTTTGAGGAAAAACATGCTTTACATGCATCCACCCGCAGAGCAGCCCAGCCTTCTGCCTGTCATTTCCTGGAGGGCACTTCCTGTTCAAGAGGGGCTAAGCCCAGGGCAGTAATTGATACAGACATACCACAGGCAACTCCTCAATGAGTTTGGCTTTTCAGTTACTTAATATATATGATATTCTTCATGGCACTCTAACATACCCCAGCCCCTCTACCACTTTGAGACCGAGGTCACATCCACACCAATAAGCTAATTGTTTGGGAGGTGTCCTCAGAGGCAAGACAAGAATAAGAGAATTTTTCACACCTTGGCAGCCCTGCCGCCCCAGCCACAAAACCAGCAGCAGACATATCTGATCTGGGTTATTGATGGCTATTTATTTTTACACACACACACACATTTACAGTTTGTTCTCCTACCCGGTCCAGCCACACCAAGAAAACATGCTGGACGTTACATGCTGACTCGTCCTTTTGTCTCACTGCAGGAAAAGGGATACAGTGAGCTCATAAAGGGGAAAGAGATGTCTGTATGTAAGTTACACTCGGAGCAGACACACTGAAATCAATGCACACGAGGTCCATGAACTTAGTGAACACAGGTCCATTTGTTTCAACTTATTTTATTCTGTTCAGCAGGATTAACATACAATTTAATCACCAGCACCTCTAAGTGGTTTACATCATTTCAGTTGGCCTTCTCTTGGTTTTATACAACTCTATATATCTGTGTTTTACTTCTTTTGATTCTTAAAATCATTTAAGAAATATATATTTAAATGGAGATGAGACCTGGCTCAGTGGTACAGCAGGTCCCAGGTTTAATCCTTCAACAGCATAGCCATGTAGGAATGCGAATGTCTTCTCTTTGAAACCCTGCCAGTCAGTGTAGACATTACTGAGCTAAGAAGACCAATGGTCTGACTTAGTATTTCTGTATTCCTGGGATGTGAAACACTTACCAGCCCAATTTTGAGAAGGTACGTAAAGATTTTAAAAAAGCATTCATTTTATAGTGTATATAAAACAGAGAGAACAGTTACAACAGGTAAAAAAACTAAACAATAGGCACGTTGAATGGGTTAAAATAACAGAATCCAATTTGATTTCAGCAGATGAGACTAGGCTTGCAAACTTACCTATGAGTAAGCCCCACTAAACCCAGCAGGGATTACTTCTGTTTTAGGCCTTCCAATTTTGGAAATTAGTTGCTGGCGGACCACCAGCCTGGCTCGAGGTACAGAAAGGTATAGATTGCTCCCTCCAACACACACACACACACACACACACACACACAAACACACACACACACACACACACACACACACACACACACACACAGAGAGCAAAAGAAATAACTATGTTTTATCTCCCTGTAGCACAAGAGGACTCCTTTTATGCTAGACCAAGAATTTTCAAAAAGTATGTAACTTTAATTTTTTTTTCTTTTTGTAAATAACTTTGGTGCACAAATGTATATGAATTATTTATTGGTGAACCCAGAGGGCGTATTTGTGTAAGTGAGTCTCGTAAGTCTGTATATCTGTAGGATTCTCTTTTCCGGACTTTGTAATGAGGAAGAAGAAAAGGAGGATTCTTGCTTTAGAAGAGATCAGGGGGAGGGGAAAGCTTCCTCTCTTGCTTTCGCTCTCTTTCCCTCTCCCCCTCTCTTTTTTTAAATGTGGAAATAAACTTCTTTACAAACAGATTGAGTCATTTCCTAGCCTTCTTCACCCACCCCACTTCGCTACAGAGACATCAAAACATGCTGGAAAGCAATGAGAGAGAAGAAGCAAGAGGAAGCCCCTAAAATTCTCGCTGGAGGGAAAAATAATTCTGGTTGCGTGGATAAGGAATCAGTTTAATGTCTCTACCCTGCTTTTCAGCCCAGAAGGATGCTTTTGGTGGCTTAAGAATTGGATCTGGCCAACGGCCCATCTAGTCCAGCATCCTGTTCTCACAGTGGGTAACTAGATGCCTGTGGGAAACCTGAAAGCAGGACTCAAGCACAAGAGCACTCTCCCCTCGTGTGGATTCCAGCAACTGGTATTCAGAAGCATTGCTGACTCGTGGTTAGTAGCCCTTTATAGCCCTCTCCCCCATGACTTTGCCTAATCCTCTTTTAAAGCCATCTAGGTTGGTGGCCATCACTGCTTCCAGCAGGAGGAAGTTCCGTCGTTGAACTACGCGCTGTGTGTATCTGATCTTAGCCTATCAACATTTTACATTTGTGTAAAATAAAAGTAAACCAAAGCAGCTCAGGTAAGCCTTCTGATATGTTGCTGGTTTCCATCATACAGTGACCCATCAACTTGCAGGCAAGTATGCAGAAGAAATTCGATCCTGGTTTTATTTACAGGTGGAACTTAGCTAATTCGCTGTTTCTGAAATGCCATCTTCGACGGCTTTAGAAGAGGATTAGACAAATTCATGGAGGAGAAGCCTATCCATGGGCTACTAGCCATGTGGCTATGCTCTGTTCCCAAAGAAAACCCAAACAAACTGAAAGCATGGAGAATGCAGTCAAACCATTTGCCACGGTAAAAGGTGGCAGTGCCTAGCTGTGGCAAAAGCCTTTGATAGTGGTTATCCTGGGGTTATGTAGATTTAGTACCAGGAAGTGCATGATATCCAGCAGTGGCTGGTGCGCTCTGGGAGTAGGAGCACAGAAGGCAAGGAGTCCATGAGTAGGCAGAGCCAGGTCAACAAGGGGCAACACAGAGGTGAAGGAATAAGAAGCGGACAGGCAGGACTACTCCTTGGACTGGATATAAGTAAGGAATGTAAGGGCAGGCTGGAGAAGGATGGAGAAGAAAACTTGAATTAGTTGACTCTGCCTGTTGGCCACCCTGCCTTCCTCATGATCATTCTGAATAGGCACCAGCCACTATGGCCTGGCTCTTCACATCTGAACATGTCCCTCCCTACAGAAAGCAGCCTAGGCCAGACCAATGACTCATGCAGAACTGCGAAAGAGGCTCTCCTCTGTGGGTGGTGCTTGGGGTTCGTGTTATTCTACAAGGGACAATACTAAGGTGGAGGAAGCTGGCAGCCGGAGCCCCCACCACCCTTGGAATGATTGCAAGTAAAAAGCACGCAGGGAGTGGCTGAGAACGGGCTGACAGTTAGTAGGGCACTTGGCCCAGTAGACCAGCCGCCACCAGTGGGGCTTATTTTTGTTGTTTCTCTGCCCTCTGTACCTTCTGAAAGCAGAGTCGGAAAGCTGGAGAGGGTCAGGGAGGCGGGGACCTTGCCAGCGACAGTGAATTATTAACGCTCATCTTGCAAACAGATAATGGCCTTAAATGATCGCTTTGGTGAAAAAACAAAAAAGAGTGCCTTCCACCCTCCAGCAATAATGAAAAGGGGAAAGGGGAGGAACAAGAGAAGGAAAGGACTTAAGTTGCTCATCTGCCTTTGGCCTGCATCTCCCCCAGCAGCTGGTCACCGGGACAAGCCTGGGAGCTGCTCTCTGTCTTGGGAAGCTGACAGATGGGTTGCGAGGCTTAGCTCTTTACACAGAACCAGGCCTCCTCTGCCAGACCAACGTCACCCACCCCCCTTTGCACACACAAATACACACACACACACAGATCTCCTCCCCAACCTGCAGGCCAGACTGCAAAAATATATGCATGCAGGTCAGACACTCAAGCGGAGGGACAACAAATGGTGATAAATGAAAGAGCTATGCAGAGATCCTCAGCAGAGAGGAGAGAAGGAGGGCCCTGGGGTTGAAAATGGACAGGCATAGAAATGATCTAAGGAGCTGCAGAAAATGTTTGCTTCACTGGGGATGGGAGAATTTGCCAATTTTGTTTTTCTCTTTCCATTTCTTGTTTTACTGTCCACTGTCCATTTTTTTTAAAGTTCTCATGAAAACTTCCTCAGTCTTTACCATGAGTGTCCACTTGTTAGGGTTTCAGTCTTGTTTTTAATGTATCAGTTGTTTTAGTTTAACTGTTCTTAGTCATCTTATATGTAAATCTCCTGGAGGCAGTGGTTTAGAAGGCAGTGAATAATCTGTGATGTTGATGATAATATTCATCAGCATTTTAAGTGTGAATTTCTCCTAATAGACTCATCTTTGTAGGCAGTTTTGCCTAACATATACATTTATTAGTAAGCTATATCCCCCAGTGTGATACGTTTGTGTATGCCATTTTCATTATTATATGCATTTTTATGCACACTTTGCCCCAGTACATGCATTTCTGTACCTGCAGGCTGGAGAACTGTGATGCAAAATGTGAACCCCATGATACCACTTTAAACAGTCATGACTTCCCCAAATAATTCTGAGAGCTGTAGTTTCATAAAGGTGCTGAAAGTTGATAAAAGATTCCCCTCACAGAGCTACGATTCCCAGAGTGTATTAGCAATCAATTTGTCTTCATGGGGAATTCTGGAAATTGTAGCTTTGAGGGTAATGGGTGGGGAAGTTGTTCCTGAGAACTCTCAGCACCCTTAACAAACTACAACTCCCATAATTTTTTTTTGAGGGGGGGAAGACTTGACTACTTAAAGTGGCATCATAGTGCTTTACATGTATGGTGTGAATGTGGTCTCTGTCTTCACTCTTACTCAGGGCTGGGAAGTCTGCAGCCCTTCAGATGTTGCATGACTGCAGCACCCATCCTGGAGCAACTCTCCTATGAGGAAAGGCTGCGGTATTTTTGACTTTTTCATTGGGGAAAAAGGCAAGAAGCGAAGCAGTAGAAATTTATAAAATTATGCATGGATTGGAGACAGCGGGTGCATTTCCCCCATCCTTCTTTCATAACACTAGATCCTTGCAGAAATCCAATGAAGCTGAATGTTTGAAGATTCAGGACAGATAAAAGAAAGGCCTTCACACAGTGCGTAGTTAAACTATGGAACTCTCTCCCACAGGAGACAGTTATAGCCACCACCTATAATGTCTTTCATCATAGGGATGCGGGTGGCGCTGTGGTCTGAACCACTGAGGCCTGGGCTTGCAGATTGGAAGGTTGGCGGTTCGAATCCCCACGATGGGGTGAGTCCCTGCTCCTGCCCACCTAGCAGTTCGAAAGCACGTCAAAGTGCAAGTAGATAAATAGGTACTGCTCCGGCGGGAAGGTAAACGGCATTTCCGTGCACTGCTCTGGTTCGCCAGATGCGGCTTAGTCATGCTGGCCTCATGACCCGGAAGCTGGACGCTGGCTCCCTCGGCCAATAAAGCAAGATGAGCGCCGCAACCCCAGAGTCGTTCATGACTGGACTTAACTGTCAGGAGTCCTTTACCTTTTTTAAAAATGTGTCTTTAAAAGAGGACTGGACAAATTAATGGAGATAAAGGCTATCAGTGGCTAATAGGCAGACCCAGATGAAAGCAACTCGAGGTGCCAGGCTAGGAGATCTTGAGAGGCCCAAACTGAATAGCATCTGATCATGAGAAACAAAACCTCGTTCTCTTCTTTATCAACTCAATGAAAGTAGAACATTGCTGAAATTTTAGCACTGATTAAGAGATTGTTTATAAATTTATAGAATTAATGAAGACATCCACACAGAACCTTCATAGCGGAAATTATAGCAAAGCTACAACATTGCACTATGTACAAGGTCAGAACAGTTTCTTTCAAGGTCTTTTGGGTGCAAACTTAATTATATCATTAAAATCAGTAAGTCACAGTTTATCATTTTATATGCAGAGAATGCTTAGATCACACAATCAGTCTTGGGACATTGTTGAGCGTAGATCATTCTGTAGCCTTTTTAGTCTATAAAATGATGTTTCGCCAGTACAGTTTGTAACCATTAAACACAGGAACAATCTGAAAATTGTTTCCACATTTGGAAAAGCTGTCTGAATTTTTCCTGGAATATTACTTGATACATATCTTGGTGGGTGAAATTTTCTTTTTCAGGGTGAGCTGGTTTGACATACAGGTAGAAGTGCAAGAATTCATTGACTAGACTAAGGTCAACATCCTTTGGATACTTTGCACCAAAATCACAATGCCATTGTGAATATGTTCCTTGGTTGCTTGAAGGTTCACCACAAAAGAAAAATTGCCAGCTCCTATACACTGTTGCCCTTCTGTTTAGGTTGGCCTTAAGAGTGTCCATGACAGGTATAAATGAATTTACCCGTAACTCTTTGAGAAAGTTTGTTTAAGGTTTCAGGTGCTGTCCCATCATCCCCCCCCCCCGCCAGTACCTTCTTTTGACAGTTTTGTACTCTACCTCTGGTAGAGTAAATTTTTCTTGCTGTTCAGTTTCATCAAACTTAGCCTGGTTGTTTGATACAAACTATAATAGTGAGCTGTAAATATTTACACATGTGCTCAATAAAATTTGCAAGCTTGGGAGTGCCTTGCTAACTTTAGCAAAACTGTCCAAAGGTAGAACATAAACATGAATTCAAATCCTTCCATTTTCTGCAGAAGATTTACAGCTTGTTGTCTAGTATCTCCTTTTTCGGTTTCACCACAGTAAATATGACTGAGGAATTCAACAATGTAAGTATAACTTTTGCTAATAGCTGCAGTAGCTTTGCCATGAGCCTCTCTTATTGTGTCGGATAAATGTTTAGGAACTTTTGACCCAAAAGCAAGAATTATTTTAGCACTGCCCATGTTTCTGAAGTAGCTGAGAAAAAGCAATAAAGTTAATCTATTTTGGTAAAAAATCACTGCAACCAGGCATGAATAAACTGCAGTTCAGCCAAAGAGATTTAGGGAATGTCCAATGCATGGAATAATCTTTGCAAACTTGTTCCTTTCCAGCATTTTTGGTTGGTTGCCGTTACAGTTTTCAGCCATATTGGCTGCATTGTCATATGACTGTCCTCTACATTTGCTGAAATCTATTTCAGGATCAGCTCAGCCATACTTTCACTGGTGTGATCTTTCAGTTCAAAAAGACTCAGAAAGTATTGAGCTGGTAATCCATCGTGGGGAGAAACATATCTAACAATGACAGTAAGCTGATAAACATGGGAAACATCAGGGGTTGAATTGACTGATAAACTAAAATAACCTGCCTATTTGAAGTCACTTGGTATTGCTTCTTGAACTGTATTAGCCATCACCTGGATAACCTCGTCACATACGGCTTTGGATAAGTAAGGGTGACCAAAGCCTTTACCTCCATACCGATTTATGTGAGCACACAGGAAGGGATCAAATCTGGCAATTAATTCAAGCAATTCCAGAAAGTTACCATTATTTGGTGAACCGAATTCCTGAATTTCATCATTTCCCCTAAATGCCAAGCCATGTTCTGCCAAAAGAGAAATCAGTGCAATAACTCACTGAAGTACGTGCCTCCGGTAATCCTGCTCGTTTTGATGTGAGCATGTGATCATGCTTTCTTGTTAAGCATGTTAGCATAGGGTTAATATGATTTTTAGAGTTTTTGTGGGTTCAAACAAGATAAGTGTGATGCTAATAATCAAAGTCATTAGAAGCTAAAGCTGTAGTTCAGGTAGTTAGGTTAGAGAAAAATTTGCACACAAAACAGTAGACTTTTCCTGTTGTGGGAGAATACATTAGCCATTCCTGAGGGTAGGTTTTTCAATTTACTTTTGGTGGAATAGAATCAATCCAGAATATTTCCTCGTTATTCAACATGGTCCATAAACCTACATCATTATTGTCTCTGAAATAACTAGTTAGTAATTTTGTGTCTGCGGTGCTGGGGTTTTCGCTGAGATCATTTGCTTTGTTTTCCAATTCTTTAAGATTGCATTGAGCTTGAACTGCTTCTTTTGGTGTAACTATCTTGTGGCATGTTCCTTCTGCACCTTCAGTGGCGGACCATGAGGTCTCAAATTTCAGAGGTGCCCTGTGCAACACCAAGATTTGGTGCTCCCCACCCATCTTGCTCCATTCTACACCATAATTGCAGCATCTCTTGTGGTGCCTTCAAGGCTCTGCGTCCAGTGTGACCAAACCAGTTGCACTCCCCTAAATCTGCCTCTGGTACCTTGTGTTAGTCTTTGTAGGTCCAGTCACTTCATTGCCACTTTCCTTAGAATTTTCTGTACTTGTGGCTGTAGTCACTGAAAACAGTTCTCAAAGTTCTTGGGAGGCTGCGCTCTGTATATAAACTGGTTGTTCTGCTCAAACTGCTTAGTGTCGTCTACTTGATTTTCTTCTATTTGTAAACACGAACGTTCTGTATCTGAGGGATTATGTAGGGCTGTTTTTGCCGGCTGTACAAAGCCGTATGACGTGATTGGCTTTAAATGTTGTGAGTACTTCCTTCTGTTCTTTTCGTCGCTTTCATTTACTAGCACCACTTTCATATTGCTTGCTCATTATTTTCACAAAAAGGTGATTCACAGTGATATAAAAGCATCCTCACTTGTTCTTAAAACACACACTGTAATGATAGACAGTGATCTGAACACTTGCACTGCTTCGTAGTGGACGATATTATTTGATTCTGAGTAGCTTTAAAGCCTCCACAAATTTACTAAACAATAAGTATTCACTTGTCATAGACTCGTGTGTCACATGTTTAATGTTACTAAGGAACTGGGCCTAGATTGTAAAATTTGCCTGTTTTTTTTAGAATTGGGGGGGGGCAAGAGGCCGAGGCCCTCCTAGATTATGAGGCCCTGGGATGCAGCCTCCTCAGTATGTATGTAAATGTAGCCAGTACTATTTTTCTAGAAAAAAAGGTGCCAGAACTCACTATGAACGCCTCTCTCAGTCTCTTAGAATGGCAGTGGCACGCACCTGAGAGGTGCCAGAACTCACCTGAGAGCAGATCCTCCAAGTGTCCCTATTTTCCAGGGATGTCCCTGATTTTGAGAAGCTGTCAGGGACAGTATGTCCCACTTTTCCTTAGGATGTCCCTATTTTCATTGAAGAAATGTTGGAGGGTATGGAGTTATCTGGCTTCCGAGCCGTCTGAAGGCAATCCTGTATAGGGAAGTTTTTAAAAATGTTTCATTTTTCATTATGTTTTTATATATGTTGGAAGCTGCCCAGAGTGGCTGGGGCAACCCAGTAAGATGTGTGCGGTATATATAGTAGAATAATCATTATGGAATGGGACAAGGACATTGGAGAAATGTTGGAGGGTATGCCTAAGAGGTGCTGGAACCAGGTTCCTGTGAGTTCCCCCTGAAAAAAAGGCCCTGAATTTAGTACTGCTACAAGCCATGGTGGCTGCACCCCTGTGGCAGCATCCCGTGGAATACCAGTTGCTGGAAACTGCAGGAAGGGAGAGTTCTCCTGTGCTCCAGTCCTGCTAGTGGGTTTCCCACTGAAGCATTTGGTTGGCCATGGTGAGAACAAGATGCTGGACTAGATGGGCCCCCTTTGGCCTGATCTTATAGGACTCCAGCACTTTCTGGAGGTTGCCCACCCCTCTTGTTGCTGGTTGAAAGTAATACCTCAGCTCCACCACTGTCCCTTTTGGTCAGAGCCATTCACTCTTGGGAAACATCAGAAGAGGCTAAACTGTGGCCCTCTGGATGTTGCTCTGTGACAACTCCAATAACCCCTGACAGATGGAGGTGCTGTTTCGTCAGTCTGCCTCAGGGACTGGCCTGCTGTGGAAAGGGTTGTACTCCCCTTGAGCCTTGAAGCTGTGATGGCAAGGAGTACATTTACGCCAGGGCATTTAGTGTACCAACCATCACATCTCTTGAGTCAGTCTGATTTAGCACTAGTTACCCGTGCCTTCACTGCACTGCTGTTCAGATTACTGCAAACTGAGTTACATGGAGCTACCGTAGAAGACTGTCCGGTCAGTGCAGCGCTTCAAATGATGCAAAATGTAATGGCCAAGCAATTGTTCCCCAGGCTCAGGAGAAGATGTTTAAAGCCCTAAGCGGCTTAGTTCCTCTGGGGCTGCATGCCTCATTATGAACCTGCCCCCTTGTTAAGAGCTGCAGGAGAGACCCTTATGAAGATATGACTGCCAGCAGAGGCCCACTTGACAGGCACGTGGGGGAGAGCTTTTTCCTCCATCACCCCCAGATGAAGGAATGCAATCACACCCACCCACGTCTCTGTTATTAGGAAAGGTATCAAGGCACAGTTAAAACAAAAACAAAAAACCAAGCAGTTTTCCATAGACTCGAGATTTTAATGTAAAGAGTCCCCGTCCCCCCCACTACATAAAGAGCAGATTTTGGCTAACATTCCCAATGTAACATGGTCATGGTCTAATTTTAATCAATTGTTTTTCTTTCTGTTAAAACCATGTATAGCCATTCAAGCAGACCGAGAGTTGACTGCTTTTGAACAACTTATGGTCAATGTTCCTGCTACAGAGAACAATCAAAGAAAAATCTTTGTTGACATTTATTAAGGACTGGAAACTTCTTATGGACTTTTTGCGTGAAAGTGAAAATGAACTTATAATATCTGGATTTGAAGATTGAGAAAATGTTGGCTTATAGAAAATAGAATAGTTGGATGTCAATTTCAGTGAATACTTTGAACTAGTTGCTATATTTAGCTGCCAAGAGAATCAGAAGTCTTTTAATCTTTTTCTATTTTTTCCTTTTTTAAATTTTCTTTTTATTTCTTTTTTCCTTCTCCCTTCTCTTTGCTCCTGTTTTTTTAAAAATTAATTTTAAAAATATTTCTTTTATTCTGGTATATAACAAAAAGATGCTTTGTATTAGGTATAAACTTTTGTACATCTTTTGATGAGTATCTATTAAAATAAAATGTGTGGAGAAAAAATTGTTCCTGCTACATCAGTGGGTGGAGTACCAACCATATACAAAATATTAACTGAGGTAGAATTTGGCCATCTTATGACCACAAAAATTCCCTGGGAAATGGACCTTGAAGTAATAATCTCTAATGAAAAATGGAAAACACTTTGAGTTGGGGGGCAGAGGATGTTTTAAAACAGTTTCGGACCAATTAATGGAATTCTCTTTGAAATGCATACATAGGTGATATATTTTCTGCTTGCAAATATCCCACAAGATACCAGGGGCAACATCAACCTGTTGGAAGGGAAGTGGGGAGACTGGATCTTACATGCATACGGATGGTTTTGCAAATCTGTTTACCCATTTTGGGTTTTGATATTTTAAAAAATGAGTTTAATATTCAAAGTGGACCTACAACCTTACCCTCTAACTTGCTTTACTTTGAATAAAGGACATATCTACTCCACCAATTGCTCATGAAGAACTTTTAATGTTCCTCCTCACAGTGGAAAACATGGAAATAGCCATGCTCTTGGGCCTGAAAACTGAAGTGTGATACTCCATTGCATGGACAATAGCCCTGGCTGAAAAGCTGATAAGCAAGATTTGTGCTACCAAAGGGAATTCTAACCAACAGCTTTTCTATATTGTGTGGCAACCGTTTTTGGATGATATGGGTTAAGAAGACTGAGTTTTCATGGTAATATATGGAAAGATTTCTTGGAGTGATTTGTAATAATTTTATTTGATATTTTAAAGCAACGTGGTTGATGTGTTTTGACTTACATTTTATGTGTGACGTGAAGAATGAAAATGAATAAACATTATTTTAAAAACCTGAGTTTTTAACATTTGCAATGTTTTATTTTTTATTAGTTCATATTATGGTTTGTTCTTAGGTTTTGATTTGTTATACACCACCATACTGATTTTCATAAAGGCTGTGTAAAAGAATAATAAAATCAATGGATAACTTAATTTAAAATGAAGCCCAGCCTTTCTCCTGTTGCAGCCAGACAAGATGTATCTGGTTGCTCACAGAACAAAACACCTCCCATGGCTTATTCCTGAGAATTCAGGGGTCTCAGGTAGACAGTCTCTGCATATGAATGTTCCATTTAACTGCTGCTGCAAGCAACTGTTGCCTGGCCCATCTTCCATGAATTTGCCTATCTGTTTTGTATAAGAATACAAAATGGGGCCTGCAACAGGTGTGGAGTGTTGGTGGTGGCTGGTGGCCCTTGGGACTGGTGAGGCAGAAGGCAAGGAGACCAATTGTAGGCAGAGCCAGAGCCAATGGCAGGCAGAGGCAACTCATTCAAGTTTTATGCCCACCCTCCTCCTCCTCACAAAGTTCTGCAACAGCGAAACTTAGACTGACTGGAGGAAGCTAACAAGCAGTGCCACCCCCTGGACTAATTATAATTAAGGAAGGAAGCCATCAAATCTAACACATGAGGGGGCCACTTTAAATAACTGTATTAAATTGTATTTAAATAATTGTATTAATTAGATAAAACTGGCATTGTTTTAATAAGGCTATTATTGGAATGATATTGGAAAAACTGATCTCATATGAAATATATAATTAGTTATAATTATTTGTTGTTATTATTATGACATTTCTATCCCAGCTTCCATCCAAGGAGCTCAAAATGAGAGTTGTTAGGAGATTCTTATTCCCCACAAAACTACAGTTCCCAGAACGGTTTAACAACCAATGCCTCTTCCCAGGGAATATTGGGAACTGCAGCTGTGTGAGAAGTAAGGGGTCTCCTAACAATTCTCAGCACTCTGAATAAACTACAGTTCCCAGGGGTTTTGGGGGGAGGAAAGTAATGCCTGTTTAAAATGGTATAATGGTGTTTCAAATACATGGTGCATATGCAGCCTTAGATTACCATTAAAAGTTCCCCTGTCGCTTTTTCTTTTAAGAATGGAGTTTTCTGGTGCTCTACTTGGTGGATTCTTGCCTTTTTTGTTTTTTAAAAAAACCGCACAACAAGGAAGCAGAAGCAGCTCATTAAGTCAAACATCTCCCTTTTGAAAGGTGTTGATTTTACATAAGAAAGGAAGCCCAGAAGCCCAGGTCAGGGGCTGAATTTGGTAAATCCCTAGGGTTTCTTTTTCTGTGTGTGTGTATGTGTATAAGAAGGGTGTGAGAGGGCGGAGGAGGGGATTGTCCCCAGCTCTGGGGTTAATAAAGTGGGGAAAGAGTCTCTTTCAGAGGCATTGCAAACAAAGTCCCCCCCCCCTAAAAGAAGCCCTCTGTCCAAAGGCCTACATGGATTGACTTAAACCCAGGGGATAAGTGCTTTAAATTAATCTCATTGCCTAAGAATGAGGCCAAACAAAACTCTTTTAAAATCATATTAAAAATCTATCAAAGGAACAACTTGCGCTTTTCATTGAGAGAGAGAGAGAGAGAGAGAGAGAGAGAGAGAGAGAGAGAGAGAAAGAATAATCCAGCAACGGCCTTCCTTACATTTACACAGCCCAGAAATGCAAATCAAAGACGTTCTGTGCTATTTAATTGCCCTTGTAGCTCCCAGCCGATGCCATCTCGCACGTTAATGAACGACAACCCTTTCTAACACGACAGGAAAATGGCAAGATTGAAATTTGTCCTCGCCAAGACACATTTGGAAATGAGTTGAAAGGTTTCACTTCGGCAAAGGGATTAAAAAAAAAAGAAATCAATTTGAAATATAGTAGGTGAAAGCATACAACCCTAGAAAAAAAAAGGTTACTGACCAAAGCTGCTGGTGTAAATCAAAATATGAACTTGAAGGTAATAGGAATTGATAAAATAGTCTAAGGTTGAAACGCTCAATGGGACTTACTGTTTCTGTGAAGATATGTAGCAAATAGCATTGGATGAACACATGTCCTGTGATAAAGAGTTTGGAGGCTAACAGGACAGTTGCAAATAATATGGGACACAAATTCCAGAACTATTGAGCCACAAGAAATAAATGGATTTGAAAAATCATGGAAACACAAAAGCAAGCACATGGAAGATGCTGTCAGTTGCATTTCTGTTTAACTCACTGTTCTTGGAGAAGGCCCTAGCTCAGTGGTGTAGATTCTGCTTTGCGTGTAACATCCTGGAAAGCCACTGCCAGTCAGTGTAGACAATGCTGAACTGGGTGGGCCAATGGTCTGACTCAGTATAAGGCCCTTTAACTTGCCTCTGCTAGGACAGTTCTGTTGTGTATCTGTATACCTGAATCACTCAAATCACCCTCAAAGATGCAAAGAATAATCTGTCCTCTGAGGAGGCTTCATGGTGTATCTCTGTATGACTGGCTACAGTACCCTGACTGGGGCGGGGTTTGTGTGTCACAGTCTCTGCTGAAAAACCTCTAGCCAAGAAGAGCCCACCATCTTCAAGGCACTGTGTGTCACAGTTGGACAGCCCATCCGTCTGATAAATAAACATCCTTCAGCCCTCTGATATTTTTGATGGTTTTTCCTCATCTTTTCAAGCTCTATAAACAGCGGCATGGAAAGGTTTTCACTGCCAGAAGACCACACTCCCCTTGTGGCATACCAGTACAGTGGTACCTCAGGTTACAAACACCTTGGGTTACAAACACTTCGGGTTACAGACTCCACTAACCCGGAAGTAGTACCTTGGGTTAAGAACTTTGCTCCAGGATGAGAACAGAAATCGCACAGCGGCAGTGAGAGGCCCCATTAACTAAAGTGGTGCCTCAGGTTAAGAACAGTTTCAGGTTAAGAACGGACCTCCAGAACGAATTAAGTTCGTAAGTTCAGACGTTCCACTGTAATGGGCATGGGCAGAGCAATGGGTGCAACCCTTATCTTTGTACAATGAATGGGGAACCATTGGCTTATGCTGGTTGGAGCTGATAGGAGCTGGAGTCTGCCATCCATCCTTTGTAAAGCAGACTGAAGAAGTCAAAGAGGTTTACACATATGTGTGTGAACGCACACACTTTTCCATTTATTCATTCATTCAATATATTTCTACAGCATCCTTCAAGAATAAAGTTCTTCCTAAGGCGGCTCATGTAAGGTGAATATATTAAAAAATTACAATGAGTATAATTAGAAGGGCCACTGCTTTCACCATTCCCACTGTTTCAGGGGTTGCAGGCTCCACTCTGCATTCATAACCCCACTCCCCAAAAAAGAAAGTTTTGGTTAGAAGCTGTTACAACCAACACACCTTAAATTTCATACAGGACAATGCTGTTCTGAATTTTGCTTTCCCTTCCCCTGGAGCAGGCTTTGAAAAAGGGGTTGTGGGGGAAGAAGCACCTCAATTTTTGGTGATACTCCCAGATTGCAGCTACCTCTCAGCTGTCTTGGGAGAGGCTGAGAATTTCTGGCTCATCTTTCAGTTCCCAGGCTGGCCAGCTTTTTCTTCCTCTTGACCTTAGATGCAACCATGTCCAAGCCACTCGAGTATTCAGACTGCAAGATTTCAGCCAGACGGCGCTTGCCCCGAGTTTTCTTGAGAAGAAACTCACGCCTAGGCAAAAGAAAGGAGAGAGATAAGGAAGGAGAAAACTGTTTTTAAAGGATTTGGTTTTACAAGGAGATACTGTTGGATTTTAAATATTTAGTGTGCACTCAACGTTCCTACTTTGAAGAAAGTCTCACCAAACTTAGTGGAATTTTGGGCCAAACAAGATGTGCCATTCATTACATGATTAACATATCCAAGTTTGTTTGTTTTTCTAAAATTAAATAGCAGTTGTGGGGATGGGGGAGATCAGGACTTTGGCAGTGCATGCAGAAGATCCCAGAATCATGAAGGCTGGAACATTACTTTATTTTTAGATGTAGAACAATAATGTGGTGACAGAACACATGCTTTGCAAGCAGAAAGTCCCAGATTCAATCCCCAGAATCTCCAGGTAGGGAGATGGCCAAGGCTGGAATAAGGTTGGTGCGGGGAAAAGAGCTCCATACATCCTGACGGATTGGACTCCACTGGCTGAGTCTCCTTCCTTGAGTTCTTACCTTGAAAATCCATCTCCTGAGTAGTCATACACTTAAGGTCAACAGAATCCTAATCTCTCTCTCTCTCTTTCTCTCTCTCTCTCTTTCTCTCTCTCTCTCTCTCAAAAGAGATGGTAAGATACAGCTCCCTCTTTCAAAAGCAAGCCTTATAGCAGACACCCTTGAGGTGTGAATGCACAACAGGTGTGCAGGTGAAAGAGAACAGAGGTCATACATGAGGAAAAAGCAAAGCACAGCTGAACCATGGAGACATTTCATATCTTCACTCAACTCTCATGTTTTAAAAAAGAGCTCTCTTGTTCAGGAACTGTTATAAGAGGGACTTGGGTTTGGAGCACATCCTATATTGTAGGATTCCGTCACAAGAGAGGTCAAACTGGCTCCCTCTTTGCTTTCCTTCTGCTGGCAGGCAAAGACCTTCCTGTCCAGATGAGCCTTTGAAAACCAAGGTGCAGGCGATGCTGATCACTGGGCTACAGTCGGGGCAAAGTGGGTTTGAATGGCTGGCTCTAAATGTGCTATTGTTATTAACTAGTTTCTTTTTATCACTTTGCATTTCATAGTGATGTTTTTAAATGTTGGAAGCTGCCTTGATCCCATCTTGGAAGAAGCACGAGTATATAAATACAACAACAAACAATGTAAAATGGATTTTTCAGCTTTCTCAAAATGGCAGGACCAATATTTTTGCCTCCCTAGAACAACTGTTCTTCCAGTGATGAAGAGAAGAAGGGACAGCCAAAGTGCTGCCTCAAGGTGTTGCTGGACTACATATCCCATCATCCCCAACTGTTGGCCATGCTGGATGCTAGGGCTGATGGGAGCTGGGAGTCCAACAACATCTGGAGGACCAGTTGTTCCTCCATCTGTGCTGTGGAGCAGCACTACACTGAGGAGAGGGTGCGATATGAAAATGGGAAGTCAGATCTTGCATGGAGTGCCTAGCTGAATTTTCTTTAAATAGGCTTAGAGAGGGGTCTTGGCTATTGCCCAGGAATGGCAGGCATGGGTGCTACACCTGCCTCAGCCTACCCCACACGCTTGTTTTGGGGAGAAGATGGAGGCAACACGCATGAAAGCCAGTGGTTAGGGTGTTGGGCTAGGACCCAGGAAACCAGGATCTGAATCCCTGCTTAGCCATGAAACTTGCTGGGTAAAAAGACCCAAGGTCTAACGTACCTCACAGGGTTGTGAGGATGAAATGAGGTGAGAGAGAACCTTGCATGCCACCTTGAGCTCCTTGGAGGAAAGCTGGGATGTAAATGTAATAAATAAATATATACCACTGCAATCTCTTCCTAGCAGATTTTAGAGTGAGACCCTCAGCAGGCTGCAGGGTCTTTTCAGTTGCATCCCCTCTTGCTTTGGAACTCCCCCAGGAGGCCTGAATGACCTTCCCTTCCCTCTCTGCTGTCCTATCAAAAGGCAGGTCAAGACCATTATTTCCCAAGTAGCTTTTGAGTTGGCTGGGATATTAATTCTGATGCTTTCGAGTTGTCATTTATTTTTACGTGGATTTACAGGGTTGCATTCAAGTTAAATTCTACCCAGAGTAGATCTACTGAAATTAATTTACCCAGGTTAGTTGATGGGTCTGCTCTAAGTCTAACATCACATACTACTGATGGTCTTTAAATGTAGTTTTGTACACTACTTTGGCAGATATTAGCTACTGAATGAAAGAAAATGGCTTTAAAAACAAAACAAAAACAGACTGCCCAAATAAGGGTGGGAAGAGACAACAGCCCTGTGGTGGGCTCAAACGCTCTTTTTGCTGATGCACATGCAACACAGCCAGCCCTGAATTGCCAAAAACTCATCACAGTGGTGGCACTCGCCCCTCTTGGACCCGTGGTGCGTCTCTGGAGAAGAGGCCGCCATTTATCAGGGACTGTTTTCAACACGGATCATGCCGTCAATCCATTTGACGGAGGTTCCTCACTGCTTGCCCCATCCGGTGGCTGGCAGTGCCAAGCAATGAGGCTTCGATACCTCTGGCTTAATGCTATCTGAACACCTGCTTTTCTACCCACTGAGTCAAATGAGCCATCTGTGGCTGATGTGTGCTGTGAAGGGGGGGTGGGGGTGGGAGTGTCTTATGGGGAGGGTTGGTGGCAGCAGTGTAGGAGTGGGGCATAGCATCTATCAACTGAGATATGCTCCTTCAGACAACCTAGCAGATGTCTCCACTACATGGCAACGCTGGCTGATGCTGAAAGGCATATCTCGGAAAGATTTTTTTAAAAAAACTATGATCTCATGAAATCAGGACACAGCATCAACACACTGGTGGAGGCGAAAGGGGCAGCCTGCAGGGCAAAAGGTCCAGTAATGCTGCAATCTGCAACCCTTTCCTAGGGTCAGGGGTGGGGAACCTCTGGCCCATGGGCCAAACTTGGCCTGAGAGTCTGTTTCCTCACAAACCTGATGTCGTACGGTTGGAGGGTGTTTTGTGACTCTGGGAATTAGATGAAGAACGTGTTCTCAGAAGCAGAGACATACTTAGGCTCCCATGCGCCCTTCACAAGGAGCTGTATCAGTGCATCCCCTTCCCATCCACTGCGCCTTGGCAAGGACATGTTGGCTGCCCAGAGCAGCGCAGGGAGTGCACGGGTGGGAAAGTGGGTTCCTAGCCACTCTGAGCCAAGGTGAAGAAGCACATTTTTTGCACACACACCCTGGGCCTGGGCCCTTGGTGAGGGCCAACCTGGTCAACGCCCAGGTATGCTCTAAGGGGCTGTGCATCGTTTTGAAGGGGGAAACTATATAGTCTGGCTGTGCTCCTAGATTACATCTTGTCGCTGGAGTCTTGTGACTTCTGTAAATAGGAGTGTTTATGCCCAGTTTAGGCCACTCCTGAACTGGGATCGCCTGGCCTCAGAGGCCCATGCTGAACTACAGCACCCATAATCCCCAGCTACTGGCCATGCTCTTTGGGGGCTGACTGGAGTTGGAATCCAACAACATCTGAAGGGCACAAGCAGAGGTGCAGTCTAGGGAAAAAATAATGGAAATAGAGTTGAGAACATTACATAGGGAACCTGTGGCCCAATCCTGGTGTTGTACTCCAAATCCCTTCAGCCCCAGGCCAACAGTCAAGGATGATGGTGGGAGTTTTGGGACTGAAAATTTGGACTGCCCATGATGTAGACACCTGCAGATTCCTCATCCAGGTTGAAAAGGGTGAAGAAAGGGGAAAATATGAAGCAGAACGTTTAGGCAGAAAGCAATGCGCTGACGAAAAAGAGCTGTGGGTCCCCTACTGAGGCTCAGCGGTGTAGCTAGGGGTGGCATGCACCCTGCACCCAGGGGCGGGGCAGGCCACCCATAGGGCGGGGCATGCCGTGGAGCCTCCAAGGAGCTGAGCGGGAGGCAACGGGCCAGACGCAAGCCCTACACTGCCCTTTTGGGCATGGCAGAGCCTGCAGGCGCCCAAGCCACTGTGTCACTCCCAGGAGAGACGTGTGGCTTGCGTGCGCTGCAGGCCCCGCGGTAAGTGTTGCCCCATGCAGTGTGGCACCATGTTCGCCCCCCTAACTACACCTCTGTCTCAAACTACCCATCAAGTCTCTTATATCGTAAGAACATGAGAAGAGCCTGATGGACCAGGCCAATGGCCCATCTAGTTCAGGATCCTGTTCTTATAGTGGCTAACTACAAGCCTGTGGGAAACCAACAAGTAGGACCCCAGCACAAGAACACTTTCTCTTAAGCAGTTTCCAGCAATTGGCATTCAGAAGCATTGCTGCCCCCAACTGTGGGGGAACAGCATAGCTACCATGGTTGGTAGCCATTGATAGCCCTCTCCCTCCATGATACCAGCCTCTCCCTTGCAAAACGAACCCCTTTCTTGATCTTGCACTTGGCTCAACTCTTCTCTAGTCTCAAAGCTCCCCCCACCCGCCGGACTCTATTTATTTCCGCAGCAGAGCACCATCCAGAGGAGGGGGAAAAACGCCCCAAATTCCTCCCTGGGCCAGGCTCCAAGCTTTCCCTGCCACTAATTAAGTGATATTAAGGAAGCGGCAAATGCCACAAGGAAATTGGCAGCTGAAAAAGGACTCCAATCTGATGACGAGGAGATTGCTTTGCAGGGAGAAAGCTCTGCAGCTGCAGCTTGGCCTGGGAAGGCTTCTTTGCCTGAGAGAGCCCGTCCTCTAAGGGGGCTGTGCCGGCCTCCCCCAACCCCCAAAAAAAATCTGGCCAAAGAGAAAAGTTCAAAGAGCGTTAGGATGTTAGGTCTGCTCATGCAATGTACTTCTCTTTCTCTCTCACAACCCTCTTCCACATGTTTGTCCCCGACAAGGGCCAACTTTTCTCTCATTACTCAAAAAGCAATGCAGAAGAGGCTGTGTGTGACTTGCGTTTAATTAGACCTGATCGTTCTGTATTGGGGGCAATAGGGAGTAATCTGCAAAAGCTAAAATTTGAGGCCTGCTCTCATTTCGATCATGCAAGCTGAAGGACTATAAACCCATAGTTGTTGGTTTTGTTTTGTTTTGTTTAAAAAAAAAACAATTTGAGAAGAAATATTGAGTTGTACAGAGTGTTAGTTATACTCAGTGTAGACCGGTTGAAATTAATAGACATGGCTGACTTAGGCTCATTAACTTTAATGGGTCTACTCTATGTTAACTGGAGACAAACCACTGTTTTTGTACTTGTAGAATATGCCTAGTCTTGGACATATTTCTTCTTTTTTAAAAATAAGAATAATCAGGCAAAATTTAAGGGCCAGATTTCAGATATAGAAATGGACTCTGTACTACACGGATCATGCCTTTCTGAGGTATTGATTCTTAACACAGGCAGAAAAATTACACATTCCACAGCTGTGCCAACTCCACACAGGCTTACCTGTGTAGACACCAACACCAACACCACAGAATATGGTTTTGGGTGCAGGATGCAGCTTCTTAAGAATATCTGCTTTCATTAAAACAATTAAAAATAATAAAAACTGAGCAAGTTTCTAGTCCTTACGGAGGCCAAACTATTTGTTATTTGTGTGTGAGAGAGTGATGTAGAACTTTGCTCTGTTTTTTAATCTAGTTTTTAGGATTTTTTACTAAATGTTATTGGGTATATTTTTATGCAAACCGCATAGAGACTTATTATATTAAGCAGTATTAAAATTTTATGACTGGCTGAATGAATGAATAAATAAAATTACCTAAATAATAAAATAAATTAGGCATACTTCCAAACCTGTGAGCAATATGTAGGGAGATCTGGGAAGCTGGGATATATAGTCAGCTAGATAGGGGACTGAATATGTTTTCAGAGTGTGGGGTTTCATGCCTCTGACTAGTTTCTCTCCCCACCCCCACCCTGTGCAGAATAAATTATGCAAAGCAGCAAAAGTTTCAGAATATAAAATCCTGTAAAAATAACGAAAACAGCAAGCAACAGGGTTTTTTTTACCAGACCTTTCAGCTTCGAATTATACCCTCCAGAATATTTTTTTTTAAATAATGGTACTGTTACCCACTTAAAAGAAATTTTAGA
The DNA here is from genome assembly GCF_964270895.1 of Podarcis filfolensis. NCBI lineage: Eukaryota > Metazoa > Chordata > Lepidosauria > Squamata > Lacertidae > Podarcis > Podarcis filfolensis. Next base: position 35,651,282 of record NC_139617.1, read on the forward strand.
TCAATTAATCACAAGTCTTAGACTGTCTATCTATTAACAATTCAATTAAAACCTGCATCTACTTGAATATGAATTAAAAAATGAAAATCTACTCATGGGGTGGAAGGGGAAGCATAGTTCCATAATACTTAACAGTGACACAACCAGATCCACATCATATGTTTAAAGTGCATTGCTTCCCCCAAAGAATCCTGGGAACTGCAGTCCCACCACAGAGTACAATTCATAGCATTCTTAAACTACAGTTCCCAGGATCCTCTGGGGAAAATAATGTGCCTTAAATGCACACTGGATGTGCTTCAAATGTATGAGGTGGATCTATCAGTACCTGGTATTCTGACAGTGACAAGCAGAGAGGAAGGGGGACCCCCTTAGGTCAGGGGTGTGGAACCACCTGCAATGTCAGGGCTGTATTAAACCCAATGAACCTTTCAGGGGGTGCATTGCAAGGAAGGGTGTGGTCAGAGGCAAAATTCATCAGGATTAAAAGCTTTGTTTTCCTTAAACTGCTTTGAGGGTTTTGTTGATTAAGTGGTATATAAATCATGCTGCGTATCTTTTTAAGCAGCCCAGCGCCCTCACCCCCAAAGCAAAGGAATAGATCTAATGTAAGCCCTCCTCAAGAGTAAACCCCCTGAAATTGATTGGCACGACCATCTTATGTACATTAATTTCAGTGGGTCTACTTTGAATAAAATACGACTGGATATAATCCCATAATCCATTAGACCCATTGCCATTAATGTTTTAATCTGTTTTTTTTTTAAAGAAAATAAATGTACTGAGCCCTAGCGAAAGCACTAAAAAGATCAATCTGGAAACACCTTTGATCAAAAGTACACACCCCTCATGAATCTACAGTGGTACCTCGGGTTACATACGCTTCAGGTTACAGACGCTTCAGGTTACAGACTCCACTAACCCAGAAGTAGTACCTCGGGTTAAGAACTTTGCTTCAGGATGAGAACAGAAATTGTGCTCTGGCGGCACAGCGGCAGTGGGAGGCCCCATTAGCTAAAGTGGTGCTTCAGGTTAAGAACAGTTTCAGGTTAAGAATGGACCTCCGGAACGAATTAAGTACTTAACCTGAGGTACCACCGTACTATATTCCTGTAGGGAGAATGACAGTACTTCCATGAATGTCTCTCCCAGTGGGACGAAACAGCAGCTTGAAGAAGGGGGATGGGGCATAATAACCCTTCTCCTAATTTTTATCCTGCTCTTTGCCCAAAGAGCTCAGGAATGTTGAGTTGCTTCTCCCACCTTTAATCTTCACAGTCACCCTGTGAGGTAGGATAGGCAGATCAGGGGAGTATAACAGGCATGGCTTTCTTTTTGGCCAGAAACTCACTAGAGCTCTGTCCCGGCACCTCTCGGGTGGGTGTCATTGCCATTCTAAGAGAACGAGGCAGGCGTTCAGGGTGAGTTCCGGCACCTCTTTTTCTAGAAAAATAGCACTGGTTATAGGGATCTGAACTTGGTAGGTCTCTTTGTTCCAAGATGCCACCCACTGGCTCTCTTTAGATCAGGAAGGGGGTTGGTTGGAAACATTAATCACCCCCCATCTCTCCTGATGGCTCCCCAGCTGCTGTCCAGTTTTTGCTCTCTGCTAAGTTTGTGGAAATGGCACTGCAAGCTTTTCTCCCCCCCCCCACAATTGGGAGGGATGGAAAGGGCCCCCTAACACGCAACCTCTGGAAAAGAAGTGGGGGGGGGATAGCTTTAACAGAGAAACAACATCTCAGGAACAGAGGGAGACATTGTTCCCACCTGCTGTAATCCAGTGAGACTGCTGGTGTCAGTCATCACCCCATTCCCTGCTGGGCTAAGGAGACATCAAAGCCTGCCCCATACCATCTTACATGCTCTTTATCAGCTAATCAGGCTATTCTTAGCTAAATAAAGCTCCGTTAAATCCCCTGCTCGCTGGGGCATTCCTGTCCTGCTGCCCATCTGCTGGTGAGGGTGAGCAGAAGCAGTCCGCAGGGAGAAAAAAGGCAGGGACAATGCGGTTCGTCCTGAATCCCCTCCCAACAACTGCTCTGTGGGTCCCGTCCCCCACCCAATCCTCCTGCACCCCCCCAAAACATACTTCGTTTCTTTAATTTTGCTTCTCGGATGGCCCGAGCTAAAGATGTCAGCGGCCCCAGCAAATCGTGACATGGATTAAGGGGGCCTTTATAATTGAACAGCCGACGCTTTGCGCAGACTGGAGCGTTGTTGTTTCTTTGAAACAATTTTACAGCAATGGAGTATATACAAAAAGAGAGAGGGACCCAAGGAAAGAAATAAAAGGAAAAACTGAGAAAAGCAACACAGATATTTGCAAAAAGGAAGGCAGGCTTGGGAGAAAAGGACAAGAATGAAACAGCAAAGAAAGAGAAAGGGAAGAAATTGAAAGAAGGTGAAGGAAGAAAAGAAGAAGAAGAAGAAGAAGAAGAAGAAGAAGAAGAAGAAGAAGGAGAAGAAGAAGAGGAGGAGGAGGAGGAGGAGGAGGAGGAAGAAAGTAGTTTGGGAGTTGTTTCTTACCATGGTTTTCTTTGAATTAAAGCAAAGGTGGCTTAGAGAGCAGTATATATGCATGGATTAAAAAGTATGATTTAGAAAAAGAAAAGCACACTTGAAAAGAACACCTCACAGTTGAATATTTTTTTTAAAAAAGCAATCTGATAGGCCCTCTTATCTAAACAGGAACGTTAAAAGAGGAGAGGATTCATGGCTTGGGAATAAATGTGGTGGCAGAGTGGTGAGGATTCAGAAAGGTGCAGAGAGACTGGATTTCCTCACACTCCAAAACGATGATGATGATGACGACGACAAAGAGCAGGTCCTATGGCAGGCTGCAACACTTTAAAACTCAGGATTCAAAAGTTTAAAACAGATTACGGTCACAGGAATGGCAGGGCCCTGAAAAGGCACATCTCAGGTGTCTCAGGGTAAAGAGATGCATCTTCAGCATTCGCCTGTAGAATGAAGAAGCCAGACTCACCCCTTTGCGGAGGGGGTTCCACAGCTTAGGGTCTGTTACAGACAAGCAAGGCCCTCTCCTCGGCTGCCACCCGTCACAACTTGGTGGTGTAACTACCAAGAGCGTCCCCTCTGCCAATGTCAGCACCCAAGAGGGTCTGTATGGAAGGAGGCAGTCCCTCAGATATTTTTGGCCTAAGTTATTTAGGATTTTATCCACTGGATGGTGGAGTCTGAGGTGACCCAATGACACTGACAGGCAGCAGGTCAAGGAGAGGCAGACACATCACTCTGGACCACTGGACATCTTGGCTGGGGACTGATGGGTGCTGACATCCAAAACTGCTGAAGAGCACCACACTTAGGGCTACCCCTGGTAGACAATACAGAGCTAGATGGACCAATGGTCTGACTCAGTATGAGGCAGCTTCCTGCACTCCTAACTCTGGCAAAGATCTCCTCCTGGTGGCGGAAGAGAGGAGTGCATGTGTCTGGCATTGAGTGTGGGGTCCTTTCTGCTCATGCACCAATCAAGCACACAAAACAAGTGTTAACACAGAAAGGCTTCCTTTGGGTAGATGCACATTGCTGTATTGAGAGGAGGAACAGCTGAAATGGGGAAGGGTCTTGCCCAGGCCACCCAATGGCTCTACAGGTTAAAGCAGAACTGGGGAATCTCTAGAATATATTGAACTCCAAGCTCCTATTCTCCCCTGGCCATTGGGCCATGCTAGCTGGTGCAGTTGGGACTTGGGGTAGTCCAACCACATCTAGAGGGGCTGCAGGTTCCCCACCCCAAATCGAAGAAGAGGTATCCTCCCTTTTTCCTGATTGTCTCTTCTAAAAAGAGGCATCCCTCCATTTGCTGTATGCAGTAGGCAATGCTGCTGCTTCAATCTGGAATGGAGGAGACTGTGACCCTCCACAGGCTCCTGCGTTTCAGCTTCCATTCTCCCCGGCGGCTCGTCATGTTAGCTGCAAGGGCTGATGCGAATCTGGAAGGCCACCGGTTTCCCATTATTCCTATGTCAAACCCGCACACTGAGTTGGAAAGCAAAGCCTTTACCTTTTCTGCTTCTGGTTCTTTGCTTGCTTTGGGAAGGCAGAGGTGGCACTGAGATTCTTAGGGGCATCCCGGAGCCCAAAGCTCTTTGCCACATGGCCCAGATGGAGAGACTTGACGTGGAAGATGTGCTTGAGGCTGGCTGGGTAGGTTGCATACGACCGGATGAAAGACTGCAGAGCTGGAGGGAAAAGGGAAGAAGAAAAATGAATGTGGCTGTTGGGAATTTTCCTTTGCAAAAGGGATTACGTGCTATCGCCTCTCAGGTGAGATTATCTCCCTGTTGGGACACTCTTCATTTGAGCTCAAGCTCACCTCCAAAACAGATGTAATGTCCACTAAGCATATGCAGAAAGCCAGTCACATACCATCAAATTACCAAAATAAATCCCCTGCACTGGGCAACATTTGTGTATCACAACAGCAGTTAAAACATGGGTGGTTTTCAGAACCTGTCTGCAATTCTACATTAATATACCAAGGAAAGAGTCCCTTTGAACTCAACGGGGCTTATTTCTGGGTAGACACATAAAGGATCACATTTTTATTGCTTTAAAAAACCCACAAGTGCGTAAGATGTGATTTGATGTTGGGTTTTTTTCTGATTGGCATGGCTTAGGGACTAATTTTATTACAGAAGCTTCCCTGCCCATCAGCTGTGCAAGCTCTGCTGTCCATCCAGCTCACATGTGCAAGCCGGAGGGGAAGCAAGGCTTGCACAGCTGAGGTGCAAGGAAGTGGCTGCTGCTTCGCTAACCCGCACGTCAGCTGCTAGGCGGGGAGGCATCCTGCTCACGAGGAGACCCTCCCCAAAGTTTGAAGAGAATGTCCTTTCCAGGCTTGCAAGTCAGGAGGACTCTCCAGGATGCTCCCCATTTCTGGGATCCACTTCTGAGTTCCCAGAATTGCATGTATGCATGTTCCTGCACAAATACAGTGGTACCTCGGGTTACAGACGCTTCAGGTTACAGACTCTGCTAACCCAGAAATAGTACCTCGGGTTAAGAACTTTGCTTCAGGATGAGAACAGAAATCGTGCGGCGGCAGCGGGAGGCCCCATTAGCTAAAGTGGTGCTTCAGGTTAAGAACAGTTTCAGATTAAGAACGGACCCCCGGAACGAATTAAGTACTTAAACCGAGGTACCACTCTACAGCATGCACATATGGGAAGTTGTCTGTATTCATATACATATGTGTGTGTGTGTGTGTGAGTGAGAGAGATCTGTCTCAAATAATTCATGCTAGCAGGTTGTCACCCATGTTAGTCCTACTCAGAGTAGGCCCACTGAAATCGAAAGACATGACCAACTTAAGGTGTGTTAATTTTATTGGGTCTACTCAAGAGTAAAATTTAGCCCTATGCATATTATCTACAATCTGTATTATGAATTGTTTATTTGAATGCTTGAATTATCATCTGTCATTTTCCCGTTGTAAGGTATTGGGCAGCTTACTACTTTTATTAAAATCCCTTGTATCAGTAGCTCCCAAACTCACCCCACCCAACTTGAAGATCGCTGAAGGTCTTGGCAGGCGACTTAATAATTTTTCTGCCTGTTGTAGCAATTGCAAAGCGGTGTGCTAGAGCCTGTATGGTTTTCAACTGTATTCTTATTGCTCCTTTTGTTTCTTCTATATTGAATTCTATTGTGTTATGATTTGTATCCCACAGAATCCAGACAATTCCAAACTGTGATTTGATAAAATACAACAAGAAGAAATAAAAGGAGAAATAATAATGCAACTAAAAATCAATACGAATGTTTAATGTGATGGAAGGTCCGCCTAATGTCTTCAACCAGAGATCTGCAGACACACCATGAAGCTCATGGACATAGTTTGGGGATCCTTGTCTTACAGTTTTTAGTGTCATTCTGGGGCTTGCCCCTCCCTCTCTGTTGACCCCAGATGGAGAAAAAGCAGCTGTAAAGCAGCACAAACACTTCTTTTAAAAAGTTTAAAAAACCCAAACAAATGCCTTGTGTGACTCTTGCAGGCCACCATAGGGACAGCTACTGCAACGTCCACTGAGCACTTCTAAACTATTGGCTATGAGTCCTGGAAGACTTGCACACCATTTTCCTCCTGGCCTGGAGGTATAGCCCAACTCCAGATAAGATACAGGGGCTGAGGCTGCTTAACAGATTCCTGGCCTGGGGTGTTTTGGGGGGTTGTCGCTGTTGAGGTTTTTTTTTAAAAAAAAATATTTTAGATCTTGTAATTTATGTGGAAATTGTTCAGTCCGGTTGTGTATTTTAAAAAATGTTTTATTTATTGTTCATGACTACTTCTGCTATGTTGTAGTTATGAATTCTTTTCATGCTGTAAGGCGCGTTGAGCGTGGTTTGAACTGTAGAAAGCTGGCATACAAATAAAACTATGTAGGTACGTAGACAGTGGTACCTCTGGTTGCGAACGGGATCCGTTCTGGAGGCCCGTTCGCAACATGAAAAGAACGCAACCCACAGCGGCACATCTGCACACGCACGGGCTGCGATTCGCCGCTTCTGTGCATGCACGTGACATCATTTTGCGCATCTGCCCATGCACGAGCGGCGAAACCCGGAAGTAACCCTTTCCGGTACTTCCAGGTCACGGCAGGACGTAACCTGAAAGAATGTAACATGAAGCGGATGTAACATGAGGTATGGCTGTACTTGCAAAGGAGACCACTAAAGATTTCATGCTTTGTAGGGTTAGCCCCCAGTTCTCGTTCCCCTCCGATTCTCACCTTAGAATTCTCACATTTCTGGTTTTCAAATAAATCCCAGCGATGCAGCTCAGGACCCCTCCCCACTTTCTCTCCCTACCCTCATCTCAGACCCCTGCCTCCCCACTCAGACCACCCCAGTCCCTTAACTGCATCGAAACCTAACACTGCTCCCCCACCAGTCTCTTTTGCCCTTCCTCACTGAGTCAGTAGACCAGCACGTTTGCCCACAGCTTAAGCCTAATCTCTCAGGGGTGGCAGGAGATTGGGGTTTACGAACAGTAATAAAAATGTCATTTTAGCGAGATCAGTTCCTGGAAGGACTCTGGGAATCCATCAAAGCTCTGTTTGCCAAGCAAAGCGAACACCATTTCCCAATCAATGAGGGAGTAACGAAGGAGAGAGCGTTGCAACCCCTTCTTCTCATTTCACATCATCAATTTTTTAGAGACCCGTCTGGCGGGGGAGGGGGAACACAGGAAGAAAGAGAGGGGAAATTACCGGCGGGGGCGGGGGGGTGAGTTGCCAACCTTTCTAAAGGTAATGTTTGATATTTTAAGATGTTCAGTCACGACTTCAGGCCCGACTTCATCATACAGGTGGTTCAAAAGCCACATGGACAAGAGTTGCTCGGTTCAAAGCACAGAAATGCTCCGGGCTGGCCTACATGTCTCTGCTTCTTTCCCGCTCCACCACACAAAGCAAGTTCCTAGTCCATATTGGGCAGGGAGGAGGAAAAAAACTGGAAACACAAGTCAGAGTCTGCCATTTTTGTGGGTTTGCACACCTGTGTTTTCCCCTCCTGAGCTCAAGGCGAATGACCACAATTCAGAAAACATCAGGGAAACCTTTATCTAAAAACCTTATTTAAAAAGGCAGAGGCAGAGGACTATGAAAAAAGCAGCCAGCAGGTTCAGTACCACTGTCTCCCCTACTCAACAGCCTGACCGTAGATGGTCACAAGAGGCTTACAGAGCAATCAATAAAACAATTAATCAATCAGATTAATATGGCATTTAAAAAACAACAACCCAAGTTCATAGGTAATCCCCATCCCATAAAAAGGCACAACACAACTCTGAATAGAAAGGTCTACATTAAATGTCTGAAGTTCAGCAGGGAGGCGGGGGGGGGGGTGTCTGATCTCAGCTGGAAGGGGGATTTACAATAATGAAGGCACAGTTCCTAGTGCACATGAGCTATGTGGTAACTACCATAGAGACTCTCACCCGAATAGTAAGGAAGCTACGTGGCTAGCAAACCTCCTTTAGGAGGTTATTCTGGAGCCATGACTGAAATGGTCCCCCCTTTCTCATTGCACCCAGTCTGAATGTGCATCCCACCAGAACACAGAATTGAGCATGCCGTGGTCAACCTTTGCAGAGAGGGCAGCAACTACTAATGGTAGCTAATATGACAGGTCCCATGAATTGCAGGGTGAGGGAGGGGTATCCAATGTTAATCCTACTCAGAGTAGCCCCATTGAAACTAATGGCTATGGCTCACTTAGGTCCATGAACTTTAATAGGGCCACTCTCAGTGGAACTTGGTTATATGCAATTCAAAGTAACTTCACCTCTGTCAGAGTGGTTCTGTGGAATCTGGAGTATAGCTATACAGTGGTACCTCAGGTTACAGACTCTGCTAACCCAGAAATAGTACCTTGGGTTAAGAACTTTGCTTCAGGATGAGAACAGAAATCGTGCGGCGGCAACAGGAGGCCCCATTAGCTAAAGTGGTACCTCAGGTTAAGAACAGTTTCAGGTTAAGAACGAACCTCCAGAACAAATTAAGTTCTTAACCTGAGGTACCACTGTAATGCATAACTTTGCATATTATCTTTGGGCACGTAAAAATCAAATGTATGAAAAGCAGTTGAAATTGTCAATTTGTCATCAAGGTTTGGAGTAAGTTTGCTGATTTTGCACATTCCCAATCCATGCTAAAATGAGTATAATCAATCTCTTTCAGATTTTTGGGTTTCTTCTTCTTCTTCTTCTTCTTCTTCTTCTTCTTCTTCTTCTTCTTCTTCTCCTCCCCCGCTTTTTTACTTGTTGGCATCCGTCTGTCTTGAAAGACAATGGAGTGCGCCTCTGGGGGTGAAGTCAAACCGTTGGGAGAATCACAGTGCCTGCCATTTTAAATCTGCCCTCACAATTCCCAGTGCTTTATACGGAGTCAGCCCATTGGTTCATACAGCTCAGTGTTGTCTACACTGACCAGCAGCAGCTCTCCAGCAACTCTCAAACAGGAGGTTTCTCCCAGTCCTACCTGGATTAAAACCAGGGCCTTCTGCATGCAAAGCAGGTGCTCTGAAATGAAGCCATGGTGCTTCAAACAGGAATGTAGGAAGGTCCTTCATAGTCAGGCCACTGGTCCATCTAGCTCAGCACTGTCTACATTGACCGGCAGCAGCTCCCCAGGATTTCAGACAAGAGTTCTCAACCATCTGGAGATGCTGGTGATTGAACTCTGGGGGCCTTCTGTGGGCAACGCAGATGCTCTAAAAAGTACCCTGACAGTTAAGTCCAGTCGCAGATGACTCTGGGGTTGCGGCGCTCATCTAGCTTTACAGGCTGAGGGAGCCGGTGTTTGTCCGTAGACAGTTTTTCCGGATCATGTGGCCAGCATGACTAAGCCGCTTCTGGCACAACGGAACACCGAAACCAGAGCAGCGCATGGAAACGCAGTTTACCTTCCCACCAGAGTGGTACCTACTTGCACTTGCTACTTGCACTTTTGGGCATGCTTTCGAACTGCTAGGTTGGCAGGAGCTGGGACAGAGCAACGAGAGCTCATCCCATTGTGTGGATTCGAACCACTGACCTTCCGATCGGCAAGCCCAAGAGGCTCAATGGTTTAGACCACAGCGCCACCCGCGTGCCCCACAGCCACAAGGGAAAGAGAGTTAGGAAAACGGTGGTGGTCAAGTCTCCACATGGCCCCTGAAAAGTTCTACAGGAGGAAACACAGCCCTTGGACTGCAAGAAGGGTTTCCATCCAAGCTCTAGCCACTGAGCTATGGGCCCTTCCTAAAGAACAGAGTGAGGATGAACAGCCAGATATTTTTAAAAAGTAGCTGCTCCTTTGGGAAGGGGTTCTGTGAGGCAACACTGGCTACCAACAACATCGACCAGGTCAAAACATAAATTGAAGTGAAGAGCTTGGGGTGGGGAAGAGAAGGCTAAGAAAGAGAGAGAGAACTGTGCATTTGGCATCGTTTCCGTTTGATTTCCTGCCATAAACAGGAGAGCCAGCTGCCGCGTTAATTATTCACCATCCTTGGCTTCAACAGAGGAGGAAGAATGGAGGGAGGTTTATGGAAGCCAGCCGGCGTTTGGAAATCCTGCATATGCAGACAGCAAGAAAGATGGGGCGGTGGAGGAAGGGCAAGGAGGAGCCACCTTTGCATGGGACGCAAAACTGGGAAAACACAGAGGGCGAGGGAGAGAGAAAGGGAAGCGTTTAAGATATTCATGGGAAATGCAGGGCTGGTATCTCTCCCTCTGCAGTCATCCAGCATTGCATAAAGGTTCAGGCTCTGGCACGGAAGAAGAGAATCACATCTGCCTTTATGGAGCCCTCAACTGCATAAACTGCGAGCACCAATATGGGTTTGGTAATGTAAGAGCCTCTCCCCACCCCCACCCTTGATATCTCATGCCACTGTTGATGGTGTAGAACACAGCCAAGAAGATGCCTGCTGGTCAATTATGCCCAGTCCCACTAAGCAAATCCTGAAGAATTTGGAGGGTCACTGCTTCCTTGTCGGTAAAATGGGATGTGAGGGGAGAAATCATATTCCGGACTGGTTGTGTGCCAATGGTTCCACAACAGAGTAGAAAAAGTAAAGGGGGGGGGGGAGTGGCCTTGGGATCAAACTTTAGAAGGTTTCTTCCTGGCTCTTCCTCCTGCTGAAAATGGGCCTGAAAGCAGTGTTCTCTTGCAGCCAGTAGAATATGTTGCTTTTTGTGATTGGTTGTTGTGTTTGCAAATTGTGACTGCGATGTTTGCAGATTCATTCTTGGGCTCAAAAAGTTCAGCTACCCTTGTGCTGAACCATAGCAGCATGATGGAAAGATGTTTCCGAGATGCCCAGGAAAATATGATTTTGCTTCTGATTTCAACTAACCATAGTTTAGTTGCAGTGTTCAGCTTAGCTGTGGTTAAAGCAAGAGGGTGGAATTCATTCTCGTGCCGAGGAAGGGAGGGTGTACATCTAGGAACATAGGAAGCTGCCTTATACAGTGTCAGACCGTTGGTCCATGAAGCTAGGCGTTCTCTGCATTGACTGGAAGTGGCTTTCCAGGATTTCAGACATATGGCTCTCTCAGCCCTACCTGGAGATGCTGAGGGCTGCGCCTGAGACCTTCTGCATCCAAAGAAGATGCTCTACCATTGAGCTATGGTCCTTGCCCTATATAGGGTTGGCTGCTGAAAGCTGAACTTGGTTATGACAGAGTTAGCACTATGGCATTTCACCTAAACCTATTAGAAGGTTTTAGCTGGTTTTAGAAGGTTGTTTTTAAACAGTTTTTGTGAGTTTTAATTGTGTTCTGTTACCCTGCTTGCTGCCCTGGGCTCCTTCAGAAGGAAGGATGGAATATAAAATATAATAATATTTTAAGAAACACCACTCAATGATGCAATAGTAAAAAATGTTTTTCATCACCCCCTCTTCTCCTGCTAAAACTAAAAAAAAAAGGATTACATTCTAAGATTATCAAAAACAAAAAGACTCCTAACCTTTTTTGGCCCGCTGAACAGTTTCTGCATTAGAGTGGACGTAATTCTCGAATTCAGTCTGCAAGATGGTGGCTCTGCGTCGCACTTCCTGGGGGTCATCGCTGTGGAACTTCTATAGCAGACAAAGAAAGTGGGGGCAGGGGAAGAAAAAAGAATGAAGCAGTTTTGAAAGAGATTTTATACCCAGTTCTTCAGTTCTGTTTATTCAGCTTATGAATCGCTCTGTCATGGGGACAGAGATGGGGGAAACGCACAGTAAAAACCATTGAAACGAAACATCCATTAAAACAGATCAAATGTACCAAAAGTGTTTGCCAATTAAGGAAGTCACATATTAAATGTCCCAAGCAGAGGCCACCCTTTCCAGGTTACCAGACTTCCAGGGAAAAAACAGATCAGTTATTTAGTATTTAAAAAGCTTTATGAGCTGGCTGCCTTTCCAATCAATTTTTATCATTATCAGCCCAAGCTGAAGAAGGTGGTGGGACAAATAAAGAGGTTCCCCTCTGCTGATCTTAATGCCTGAAAGTATCAGTAGGGAAGAATATCTTTCAGATATTTGAGGCCAGGGAGGGGAGGGGTGGCCTGGGGAGATTCCTGAGGGCCAGAGAGGGACCCAGAGGGCCACATTCAGGGCCTGTGCTGTCTTATCCTTGAGTTTGCACTGATAGCCCCCAAGCTCTCTGGGGTTGCAACTCCCCTCCCCTTCCTGAGTTGTGAATGAAGCTAGCCAAATTCAACCATACAGCAAAAATGTCTAAAACAAAGAGCCCCTTCCCCAATATCATAAAAACCTGCTGGATATTCAGAGGAACACCATGAAGGTTGGACAGAGCCACCATGGTCTGTATGATTGGCAGGTGAGATGATGTTACTGGTGCTGCCACTAGGGGCTGCTTGGTTAGCGGTGACCTGTGTCAGGGCCTTCTCAGTGGCTGCTCCCTATTTGTGGAATGCCCTCCCTGTTAAGATGTGCCTGTCTCCATCAGAACAAGGAGGAATCTAAATGCATTCCTGTATCACCCAGACATTCAGTGGCTGAAATACACTGCTCCTGGAGTCATGTGACCACTGTTAACTGTTTTTAGAACGCTTAAAAAAAATTATATTATTGACGCGTTTGCTGCTCTGGGCTCCTTCAGGAGGAAGGGTGGGATACCAATTGAATCAATTAAAAATAATATATTACACACACACACACACACACACACACACACACACACACTCTTACACTCTTCTCCTGAGCTCATCCTAGGGGCAGAACTGACAATCTTCGAGATGCACACCTTCCAACATATTTCTTCTTTTCCAGAGCAAAACCCCCTCACAGATCACCTTCCACCTTTCCAAAATAACTTACATGGCCTTCAGCATCCCTAACCATATCTATGGTGCAATTTTACATAACATAGCAACCTGTCAGCATCTTTGAAGCCAATCTACCAAAGACGGTAGGCCCCCCCCCCATCTTTTAATCCTTTGCTAAATAAGCATTTATGCCATTATTAACATATTCCCTGTTAAATCTGTGTCTCTTCCATGCCCCCCACCAACACCATTTTTTGGCATGCAACTGCCAGTATTGTTAAGAGGAATGGAAAGATAAAAACCTTACGGAAGTAGAAAGAGGAAAAGGAAATGAAAGAACATATCCAACTGAGGTTTTGCTCAGAACAGACTCACTGAAATTAAAGCACCTAAATTAGTGATGGCTGTTCATTTCAGTGGGTCTGCTCTGAAGTGGCCTAGTGGATTGGGCGGCTTGAAGAGGATGGTACAGATTTATGGAGGAGAAAGCTATCAATGGCTTCTAGCCACAGTGGCCATGCTCTGCCTCCAGTTGGAGGCGGCAATGCTTCTGAACACCAGTTGCTAGAAAACCACAGGAGGGGAGAGAGCTACTGTGCTCAGCTCCTGCTTCCAGGCTTCTCACATCTGTGTGGCCACTGTTTGAGCAGGATGCTGGACTGAATGGGACCCCTTTTGGCGTGGTTTAGAAAGGCTCTTTCCATGTTCTTCCTCCACCATTGGTGGCAGTTTGCTTCTGGATGCCAGTTGCTGGAAACTGCAGGACGACGAGTCCTTTGTGCTTGTGGGTTTCCAACAGGCATCTGGTCAGCCACTGGACTGATCCAGCAGGCTCTTCTCATGCATCCCTATGTAAACAAGTGCAAGGAAGGTTTAGCTAAGGGTTTTGCAATCTAATTGTTAAGCAGCTTCCATTTTGTCTGAATGGTTTTCTTACATAAGCATTTAATAAAATGCTAGTGTTTTTGGAGAAGGAAAACTGTTCCTAAACCTCCGCTGCCCTGCAACTACACTCATTCATGAGAAAGACTTTGAGAGGAAACCCTGAGGAACAATCTGTACCCGCTGCCCTGTGGGACATCTTCAGGAGAAGGAAAGGCTAAGGAGGAAATCCTACACAAATCTGGAGTTGAGTCCCTAAGACAGTTGGATGGTGTCTTGTATGCCTCCTTCCGGCAACTCCTGCAGCTAAGCTGGTGCAAAATGTATTGCTCCGCTTTCCTTTGGACCACATCAGTGAGGCTGAGAGGGGGTAATTGTCATCTGGACAGCCAAGGACCTCTATACACACTGCCCAGGCTTGCACCCCAGAGAGTCACTTCAGTACTGCTACAGCTGCAGAAATAATGTGTGAGGCAGCAATTATGAGCTACCGGCCTCTGCAGCCACAGCAGGTGCTGTGATTCTCCAGCAGTTTGACCCTCAGAGGTGCACTCCATGGTCCCTCATGATAGACAGAAGTGTGTGTCACTCACAATATAGCTGCGGAGCGACAGACAATATTTTGGACTCTATCTCCCAGGACCCCCAGCAGATGGCATGGCCAATGGCCAGGGGATGAAGGAGGTTAAAGTTGAGCAAAAGACAGTGGGCTACTCCTGTAGGAAGGCACGCGTCAACCAAAGCTGAACACAATTTTAACAGTTCACATTGAGTGCAATGGGGAATGGCCAAGTAGGAGCTTAACAGTTGAAAGGTCGTAGCTTGGTGGTAGAACATTGTGCTTTGCATGCAGACAGTTCCAGCTTCACTCCCAGCATTTCAAGGTAGGGATGGAAATGCCCCCTGCCCAAAACCCTGGAGAGCTGCTGCTGGTAAGTGTAGACAATACTGAGCTAGATGGAACAACATTCTGATGCCATATAAGGCAGATTCTGATGTACATGTCTCCAAAAGTAAGTCCCACTGAGTTTAGTGGGGTTTATTTCCAGGTAAACTGGTATAGGATTGCAACCCAAATCCTACTGATTTATCAGGAGGACTTTGAAGTACATGATTATTAGCTGCATTTTGCCTGAACTAAGCATAAATTTCTACTCAGGAGCGAGTGCATATTTCTGAGCCTAGATCTGGATTTGCAAACCATCGTTTGTGAGGAGACTGCATTAACTGTGCCAACTAAATCCAGGTTGCTGGCTGGTTTCACCAAAAGTGGAAAAATCTTTACACTCTCAGACACTTCCAATTCCATATATTCCAAAAAGCACATTCTGTGGCAATGGCTCGAGGAGTATGCTTTTAAATGGGCAATTTCTGTGTGGCGTTTACTTTGTTTACAATGCAATGCTGAAACCAATTCAGATTTCAAACACCTAAGGGTGCTTGGTTACATTGTTTAGCAATGAGAAAAAGTCTTGCTTGAAATTGCAGAGTTTTGAGAAACTAAAAGATAAAGTGCGAGACTGGCTTCATTATTATCAAATAAGGGAGGCCTACAATTTGGACAAAAAAATTGGCTTCCAGGTGGAAAAATCAAAATTGGAAACAGAACTGTTAGACCCCAAAACTAAGATACTATCAAGAATGTATAACTTGCTGTTGAAATGGAATACTCAGGATGAAACGGTTAAATCTGCTATGATTAAATGGGCACAAGATGTTGGACATAACATTATGTTTGCTGACTGGGAACAGTTGTGGACCACAGGTATGAAATTCACGGCATGTTATGCCTTAAGAGAGAATATTATGAAAATGATATACAGGTGGTACATGACACCAGTCAAGCTTGCAAAAATCTACCATTTGCCCGATAATAAATGTTGGAAATGTAAAGATAATGAAGGCACATTCTTTCACCTTTGGTGGACGTGCCCAAGGATCAAGGCTTTCTGGGAGATGATATATAACGAAATGAAAAAGGTATTTAAATATACCTTCTTGAAGAAACCAGAGGCCTTTCTCCTGGGCATGGTTGGCCAATTGGTGCCAAAGAAGGATAGAACTTTCTTTATGTACGCTACAACAGCAGCAAGAATACTCACTGCAAAATATTGGAAGACACAAGATCTACCCACCCTGGAAGAATGGCAGATGAAAGTGATAGACTACATAGAACTGGCAGAAATGACCGGCAGAATCCGAGACCAGGGAGAAGAGTCGGTGGAAGAAGACTGGAAGAAATTTAAAGATTATCTACAGAAACATTGTAAAATTAATGAATGTTAAAATGATGTCGGAATGAAATGAAGCGGTTTTAGCAACAATGTTAAAAAGGAATATGTAAAAAGGGATTGTCAATAGATGAAAATATAAAGTTATAATATGTTAAGATAAAGAATTAAGATAAAAACAAAGAGGAAAAGGATTTGCTGAATTAACCATTCGAAATGGAATACAAAAAAGGGAGGTGTGAGGAGGTCAGGGAAACAAGTAAATGAAAGGCAAGACATGGAAAGATGGATTTATTTTTAATTGTCTTTTTTTTCTTTTCTGTATTTTGTATTTTTTGTTTTCTTTTTTTTTATTTTCTTGTTACTTCTGTAACTTTTTTTGAAATCTTAATAAATATCATTTGGGGGGGGAAAAGAGAAAAAGTCTTGCAATATATACCAAAATATGGAGTTAAAGGGGTGGAAGTGTTAGATGTGCTGCTCTCTCTCTCTCTCTCTGTGTGTGTGTGTGTGTGTGTGTGATTAAATACAGAATGTGACAGTTCATGAGCAGAATAAATGTACAAAGGGCACCTCCTCTTGGGCAGTGCCCCATATGTGGAATTATCTGCCCTGTTCAAATTAGTGGTGACTAACCTGTGGCAGCTGGTGCCTATTGGAACTGGCAGGGCAGAAAGCCCAACAGTAGAAGGAACCAGAGGCAATGACAAGCAGGGTCAGCCCCATCCTCTCCTCCTTGCTGAATTCTACAAGGGGCCACACTGAGGCTAAGGAGGAAGAGGCTAACAGGCAGAGCTACCGCCAGCACTGGAAGTAAGAAGGCATCCAAGCAGGTAGGGGCTGTTGGAGGGAAGTCTGAGGTTGGCGTGGCAATGCCTCATTTGCCCTAATGGACCAGCCTTCTTTCCTACGTCCCTACAGGTGCTGGACTCCAACTCTCATCAGCCCCAGCCAGTATGGTCAACGGTCAGGGATGATGTGATTCATAGTCCAACAACTACTAGAGGGCCACAACCTTCCCATCCTTGGTTCAGATAATTTACCCCTTCTTGCATGTGACCTGTTGATGGTGCTTTTTTCCAGTAAACCTTTGTTTTTAACAGCTGTTTAAAGTTATGATGTGTTAGTCCTGACTTTTTTAAAAAATGTTTTTACTATTAATGTTACTGTTACGCCTTTATCTGCATAGACACAATGGGTTGTCTCCAGCTAAGTTCCACTCAGAGCAGACCCACTGAAAATAACGAGCCTACATTATTGTTTATTTCATAGGATTCCCAGACCTCCTGATGGCAACAAAACCACAACATGGTTTGCTTGTTTAGTGGATACCCCACCATTTCCACCCTCCAAGGACCTTAAGGTGATGTACATGGTTCTCCCCCAACCTCATTTAATCTCCACAACAACCCCAGGAGATAGACAGGTCATGGGCCAAAGGGCAGGCACAGTGATCCAAGGTCAGGTAAGGGAGCTTCATGGCCAAGTGGTGATCCGAACCCAGGTCCTAGTCCAAAACTCTACCTGCACTGCACCACACTGGTTTTTACAAAAAGTCATGCATATTGATTTCAATGGGTCTACTTTGAGTAGGACCAGTTGCAACCCAATGTTCTTTTATTTATATATATGAATATATGTCCATTTATGTACTTCCTTGTGCATTCTGGTGGACAAGCGACATACAATTATTATTTTTAAAGCGAGTCAAGTCTCAGCTGTTGAGAAACACCAAAAACTTCCTTTCCTTCTCTCCCCCTGCTCCCCCCTCGCTCTTCGCCCACACCACCCCGATCCACCTTTTTTCTTTCCTTAAGCCTCCTGGGTGGCGAGAGAGTGTCACCCTCCTGCCATCTTTTTAATATGAATGTGAAATTAAGCGAGTTGCCCTTTCCCCCGGTGGACAGAATCCTCTGTTATTAAAAAGTAAAGCACTTTAATAATGAAAAACTTTCCCCCCTCCCCTCTCACCCCCCTCCCGGTGTTTTAACTGTTTAAAATTAATGAGAAGGGCAGAACGGTTGTCAAAAGCGTTATTGAAAGCGGGCAGCGAGGACGGCATAAACCCCGAAAATCCCTCCAGAGTGTTAAATAAACAGCGCTTCAGCCCTCTCCAAATCCCTCTGATGGTTATTGTATACATTCTGTATCTGAGCTCAGAATAGATCTGAGCACCAGGGAAGGCAGGAAAGGTTCCCGAATTCCAATAAAGGCCTCAAATTAAAGACAGCCCGGCGCGAATTCCAGGAGAAAATTAAAGAGACCTCAAACTTAAGTGACAGGTGACTTGCTTCTATGCCACAACTGTCTGGGGATTTAGTGATAATATGGCAATATATTACAAAGGACTCCTCATTCTCTCTCTCTCTCTCTCCTTCCACACCATTCCTCTCCCTCTCCCCCCCCACCAAAAAAATCTTCCCACCTTTTAGGTTTCAGAATGAGGCATCTCTCATTTTTCCAGAAAAAGAAGGGAGGAATACTTGTTTATATATATCTATTTAAAAAACAATTTCATCAAGGGTGTATACACACACACACACACACACACACACACACAAACCCCTATGTACAAGCAGGTAGAGAAGCAAGTTTGGGGGTCAGAGAGAGACAAACAAACAGGAAAAAAGAAAAGAGAAGGAAATAGTGCGGGGGGAGATACAACACATTAAAAAAACCCACGCCACTAGCATCAACCCCCCCGCCAACACACAGTTCCACCAGTCTCTTTATACATCTTCTCATCCCCCCCCCCCCCGGGAGCGATTTTATTTTTAAAAACTGCACTCTAATGGGCATGTTTTGATTTCTGCCTTCCAGGGTGGCTGGTCTGGGGAAAGGAAGAAAAATCTAAAATTAAAAACTGACTCAGAGCTGAAAAGGGAAAATACGCAGGACACAGACACACAAAGTACTACCTGCCACCCTGGAAATAGGGTAGAGTTGTAGCCAATGACCACACCTGTAACCCTCCCCCAACCCCAACCCCCTTTTGCTGCATTCGCACTTGACCTCAAACTTCCAGGTATATGCTTGACACATCATAGGCGCACACCTAAAGAAATACTGGCTAAAGCTGCACTTAACACTGCAGGAAAAATAAACACAAGCACCAAGTATTCACATTATGGTATGAACCTCTACAATAGGGACCAGGAACCTGCAGTTTAGGGGAAGGGCCACAGCTTCATGGCAGAACATTTGCCTTGCAAGTAGAATGTCCCAGGTTCAATCCCCGATATCTCTGAAACCCTGAAGAATTGCTGCTGGTCCACATATACAATACCGAACTAGATGTTCAGTTGGTTCTGACTCAGATTAAAACAGCCTTTAATTCAGAAACATGAGGACTAGAAGCTTAGTTCAGGGAGCACCATAGCTCAGTGGTAGAGCACCTACTTTGCGTGCAGAAGGGGCCCAGGTACAATCCCCAATGGCGTTGCAAGCTAGGGCTGGGAGAGACTGCCAGAAACCCCAGAGGCGCTGGCAGCCCATGTATCCAACACTGAACAAGATGGACCAAGGGTTTCACTCAATATAAGGTAGCTTTATATATCCTAAGGGGGAGAGAGGCCACAAAGCAATGGGAGAGCAACTGCTTTGCATACAGACGGTCCTGGGTTCAATCCTTGGCAATCTCCAGGTAGGGCTGGGAGAGACTCCGTGTCTGAAACCCTGGAGAGATGCTGCCAGTCAATGCAGACAACCAGTTTAAAATCATATGTCAGGAAGCTGCAGTTCAGGAATGGGAAACCAGTTATGGCCTGAGGACCACTTTTCCTTCTGGGCAACCCTCTGAGGGCCACATGCTAGTGGTGGGCCGGGCCAGATGCAAAAGTGGGGAGAGCAACAAATGTAGAATTTACCTTTCTACAGCAGGCTAGTTTCTGCACACACTCACCCATCTGTCCTTCATCTAGGTAGACTGAAGAGGGACTGTCAAGGAACTAGGTCACATCACAGGACACAGCCAGGCAAAAACACCTGATGCAGGTCCAGTAAGGAGTGTGGCTTGGCCCCTGGACCTGAGTCTCCCCACCCCTGCTGTAGCTGGACCCTGCATTCATACCCTGCTGTGATCCGTAAGTTAGGATAGATGCCTGTTTAGATATAGCCTCCCACTGGAAAGACTCCAAAGGACCATCTCTGATGGTGTTTGGGGTTCAGCTGTTTCTGAGCACCTAATGCAACACAGGAGGGTTGGCAGAGGTCAAAATAAATACATTCACTCTGAGAAGAAGAAGAAGAGGAGGAGGAGGAGGAGTTTGGATTTGATATCCCGCTTTATCACTACCCGAAGGAGTCTCAAAGCGGCTAACAATCTTCTTTCCCTTCCTCCCCCACAACAAACACTCTGTGAGGTGAGTGGGGCTGAGAGACTTCAGGGAAGTGTGACTAGCCCAAGGTCACCCAGCAGCTGCATGTGGAAGAGCAGGGACGCGAACCCGGTTCACCAGATTATGAGTCCACCGCTCTTAACCACTACACCACACTGGCTCACATAATAATATAGCTATATATATCATGATAAGGTATGGTCCCTGTATATCAGCTAAGTAAACAGACATGACATTAAATGTAAAACCTCCAGCCATTCATGCTTACATTCAATGATTCAGTTATTGGATTAAGAGTCCCTACTCAACTTTTCTTTTTAGATGCGACTGAAGTAAGCATGTAACCATGTACAGGTTTTGTTGGAACTGATTGACACTATTTTATTAAAAAGTCCTCTACTATAAATTTGTCTAATCCTCTTTTAAAGCCTTCCAAGTTGGTGGCCATCACTGCCTCCTGTGACAGTGAGTTCCATAGTTTAACTATGCGCTGCATGAAGGACTTTATTTGTCCTGACTATAAAAGGGAGGCATCTTCCTTCCAGTTGGTGGTGGGCAGGAAGCAAGGTGAGAACTGCAATGCCTTCTCTCTTGATTTTTTTTTTTAAAGGCATACATACAAAACGAAGATTTTTGGTTTTAGCAACTTTTTGCCCTGCACCTTCCAAGCCTCTCTCTCACACACAGAGCGTGCCCCCCGCTCGGAGCCTCCCAAAGCCTGGCAGAAAAAGTGCAGGCAGATCAAATGTATTCTCTTTGTAGGCCGGTGAACATTCACATACCCAGACGCGGCCGCATATATATTTCATGTGCCTAAAGATAAAAAATACATTTTACAGGTGCTTTCGGCATCTTTTCCTCCATCAGCTCCTCAGAGAAGTCCAAACACACACACACACACACACACACTCTAAAGGGGTATTTATAATGGACATCAGTGAAGACTTCTGCAAGGAGAGAAAGCTATGATGAGGTTCATTTGGTAAAGCCTCATACACTGAAAAAACTGGAAGCAGCACAGAACTGGAAGAAGGCAGAACACTCAGTTTCCAAGTTGATCAGTTCTAATCAGCACAAAGGGCCAGGAAACTTCTTCTCAGTGGCTAAAAAAGGTCCCTTTCCATGCTGACTGGGTGGCTCTAGGATACCAGGGACAGGGACCCTTCTGTAGAAATAATAAGTTTCTGATCTGCTGCAAGGTCAAGGTCAACTTTGGAACACAGCTGTTCAAGGCAATCCCCAGTAGCTAACAATGGACAACATGTACGGATGCTAGCCATTTGGGCCAAAAAGAAAAAAGCCACTTTTGCAATGCCTTCAAAGTCTCATCTCCTAAATGGAGTTTCTGACTCACCACAGATGAGCAAGCAAATAATTTGCTTTACACCAGGGTTTGGGAACCCTTTTCAGCCTAAGTGCTATATTCCATTCTAGGCAACCTTCTAGCAGCCCCATGCCAGCAGTAGGCAGAGGGAGAAGCAAAAGTGGGTGCAGGAACAAATGATAATTCTCTCTCTCTCTCTCTCTCTCTCTCTCTCTCTCACACACACACACACACACACACACACACACACACACTCACTCACACTCACACACAATCCTCCATCCAGGCAAGCTAAAGGCATTACCAGATTCCATGGACACATTCCAGCCAGGTAGAAACACTTAAGGAAGGTGTGTAGCAGGGAAGACATTTACTAATCTTTCCCACTATACCTTCCTCAAACACTACCATCCTCAGGTGATGAAATGTCAAATTTAGATCCCACTCTTCACCATTAACTGATTGCAGAGGACTTTTTCTGTGGACTCTCCTCACCACAGACGTGTGGCTGCCACCTTCCCATACAGCTTTCAGTGAATGCTGAAGATGCACCTCTTTGCTATGCCTTAGACACCTGAAAAGTGTGTGCTTTCAGGGCCCACCGTATTCCTGGGACTGCAATTCATTTTAGACTGTTTTAAATTTTGAATTTTGAATTGCCGTAACCAGCCCCAGGATCTGCTGGTAAAGGACAGGTAATAAGTAACAACAACAACAGCAGGAAGAAGAGGAGGAGGAGAACCCCCAGACTGTGAACCTGGTCCTTCAGAGGCCCATCTCCCTCCATAACAGGTCATTCACCTAATCCTCAAACCCAGGTTTAAGTGAAGAGTATAAGAGCAGAGCTGGTGGACCAAATGTTAGGTCCATTCTCATCGAGCATCCCAGGAAGTAATGCCTCTTGTGACTAGCAGAAAGGACTGCAAACCTTTTAACTTTCCTCTCTAGAAAGGAAGGAAACATGGAGGGAGAGAGGGGTTCCCTCTTCCATAAGAACTCACCTTATTTCCCCTCTGGCTGCCCTTGAAACGGTCATCTTTCATCAAGCTGGACAGGACAGATTCCATCTTCATCTCTGAAACACTGGAAGGCAAAAAACAAGGGATGGAAAGATCACTCATGTTTGGGTTTTTTGGCGCATATTTTTAATAATTATTAAATCATGTCTGGAAATGGCACTTTTAAAATAAAATAAAATAGTGCTACATCAAGGGTAGCCCAAGGCGATGCCATTCAGGTTCTGCTGGGCTATAATGAAGGTGTGTAGCTTCATTTTTTCAGCCTGAGGGCCACATTTCCCTTCTGGGAAACCTTCTGAGGGCCACATGCCAGTGGTGTGCGGGGCCATGAGTAAGAAAGCAACAAATATAAACATTACCTTTCTACAGTATGCTAGTTTCTATAGAAATACACTCTTTCTCTATCCTCCATCCAGGTATTTCACACAAATTACCAAGTGCTTATTCTATCTATCTATCTATTATCACAGGGCGGTTTACAACATAAAAACACATTACATAATAGGGGAGGGGAACCAATAGCTTCCCCTCACACACACACACGCACCAGACACATTTAAGAGGCCATAGATTGTTTCATCAGCCAAAGGATTGGGAGAAGAGGAATGTTTTTGCCTGGTGATTAAGGTTATTTAATGAAGGTGCCAGATGAGCTTCCCTGGGGAGAGACTTCCACAAATGGGGAGCCACTACAGAAAAGGCCTGTTATCATGTTGTCGCCCTCTGGGCCCCTCATGGGGGTTGGGCACAAGGAAAGGGCCTCAGATGATGATCACAGGGTCCGGGCCAGTTCATATGGGGAGAGGCGGTCCTTGAGGTATTGAGCTCCTGAGATGTTTTAAGGCTTTGAATTGGGCTCAGAAACTAATTGGCAGCCATTACAGTCAGGTCAGGATTGGCATTATTTGCTCAAACCATCTTGCCCTGGTTTCATGTGTTCACACATAAACACACACACACACACACACACACACACACACTCAATCCGAAATGCTCAAGAGCCTGTAAGGCACACCAATATTGTCATCTCCCTATTGCAGATGGGAAGGACCAAGAGAGAGGTATAGGGCAAGGAGCTACAGTCCTTCCTCATAAATGAGGCCAAAATGTTTACCTATGGTTTCTGAATATTTCCCTTTTTGTGCAGTAGGAGGGATGGAATGTCTTTGAAATGCGGCTATTGTTGTAGGGTTGCTAGCACTGAATCCCACAACTCCTGCTTTAAGTTCAGGCTAGCCACCAAGAAATCCCCTCTCTTCCCTTCCTCCTTCCAGCAATCCTTCTGAGGACAGACCCTGCATCCATTTTACAGAGGGTAAGAACCACCACTGATGGCAGCTTGGTCGGTTTGCTGCTCATCAATGATGGCAGGCGCACCTGCAGGCTTAAAAAATTACAGATTCATAATACAGTGGTACCTCGGGTTACAGATGCTTCAGGTTACAGACTCCGCTAACCCAGAAATAGTACCTCGGGTTAAGAACTTTGCTTCAGGATGAGAACAGAAATCGCGCGGCGGCGGTACGGAGGCCGCAGGAGGCCCCATTAGCTAAAGTGGTACCTCCGGTTAAGAACAGTTTCAGGTTAAGAACGAACCTCCAGAACAAATTAAGTTCTTAACCCGAGGTAGGTACCACTATAATTCCTTTTTAATATTATGAGAGGCAAATGACGTGTGAAAAACAAAATTGTTCACAATTCCATATAGTCAATAATCATTTAAAAATTATTATTATTTACTCATTTCCTATCTCACCCTTCCTCCCTAAAGAGCCCAGAGCAGCAAACAAGAGACCAATCCATAAAACCTTCACCCAGTGTCCTGGGTATCAACTCAGTGCAACTGGGTTTTGTAGCTGTTATCTGAACCTTGGATTATCTTCCATTAACCTTTCCCTTAAGACCATGATAGCATTTTGTACAATCCTGCCTCTTCTCCCCCCCCCCCCCCCGGTTTCTCATATACACACACACACCTTTAAAATTTAGCTTCCTTTTGCATCCACATGGAATGAAACTGACATTTCAAAGGAGAAATAGACAAGGAAAGTGGAGGGGAACTCAGCTCTAAAGTGTAATTTTTATTTTGCTGTGTGTGTGTGTTTGCTTATGTCTCTCTTGGTTCCTTCGATTGAGACTTGCGGTTGTTTGGGGGTTGCGGGGGAGACGGGTTGAAAAGGATTGCATTGTTGTAAGAACAGCACAGGGGCTTCCTCGCCGACAGCTCATCAGACAATTGCTTTATTTCCTAACAGCTGCCTAACGAAGTTTATAAAAGAAAGCGGATCCCCGTGAAGGCATGAAGCCACACACACACACACACACACACACACACACACCAGCTTCAGCCCCTTTTTCTGTGACGTGCTCCCCGCTGAGTGAACGAAGTTCGCTTATATGCAAGGTTGCAAGCTGGCAGCATGCCAAGCGTGAGGAGAGAAATGGCAGGGGTAGCAGGAGTAATTTTGGGGGAGGGGGTGTTATCTTTATATCTCCAGGAAATCACTGTCAAGTGGGGAGGTGGGGGGAAGGCTTTGACATTTTCATTCACAAATGTGTCAGAGCAGTGGGGAAAACACCACTTCTTCTTTTTTTAAAAAAAGAAAGAAAAGCACTCTGCCATTCATATCTTAATTTTATGACTTAATATAATCAAGAAGAACCAAAAGGGGGTTATTGAGATCTAGCGCAGTAGTGAGGAATGATGGATCTGGACCATGTTTCCTCAGAGGGCAGTCCTGCCAGGTTCAGTGGGCCTTACTTCCCCAGGTTAGCCTGTGCCATGAATCACAAAGTTGTTGGTTTTGTCTCTTGCCTCTGCTATGAACTCCTAAGAATATAAGGAGGGCCCTGCGAGATGAAACCCAATTGTCTGTTTAGTTCAGCACTGTCTTTCCACGATGGCAATCAGATGCCTCTGGAAAACCCACAAGCAAGGGCATAAGGGCACCAGTCCTTTTCTCACTACTGATTCCCAGGAACTGAGCTAGATGAACCAAGGGTATGGCTCAGTGCAATGCAACTTCCCATGTTCCTATTTAATGCAGCTCTTTATAAGGACTATTGTGTGGGGAAGGGCTGCACCTCAGTGGTAGAGAACCTGCTTTGCATGCAGAAGGTTCCAAGTTCAATCCCCAACATCTCCAGATAGGAGAAATACTCCTTGGCTGAACTCCTAAAGAGCTGCTGCCAGCTAGCACAGATCCTCGACACAGGGTTGTCCACACAGACAGAGTCTCTCTTCGTAATGTACTTTGCTGTACCGTCCATCCAACACTGCCGAGGGCATCAACTGGAATCGTAGTTCTGTAAAAGCGATTCTTAGAACGGCAAGTGGGAGCTTTGTCAGGTATCTGGCTCGGGCATGTTCCATTTTGATAAGTGGGAACCATAGTGAACTCTTGGTAGAAGCAATCACAGTTAGATCCCTTTCTGCATCGGACCTAAAGAGACAGTCTCTTAAGTGCCTCTTATCCATCTTCATGGTCACCTGAAGATCTTGTAATTGATATTGGGACAAGAGGCGTTGGGTGCCACTGTCAGCTAGCATAGACAAAAGTGAGCCAGAGGGAGGAGCAAGGGTCTGACTCAGTAAAGCAGTTTCCTAGCTAACATTTCATCCTGCAAGAACATTCTGCTGCTAGAAGCCAGTCTTGAACAAGATAAAGGGGAGGGGGTTTCCCATGTAAAACTGCTGAATTACAGCTTATCAAGAAGTTCAGTTCCATTACCTGTGGCCTGAATCTGTTTTTAAATCCTGCTATAGGTATTCATTGGTTTACCAATGCCTGTATGTAAGCGATGATGCGGCTTTCTGAGCAATGACTATATATAATTTTACAAAAAATGTACTAGAAAGACAGAAAGAACTTATTCATGCAACTCATAGTTAAACTATGGAATTACTCCTGCAGGAGGGAATGGTGGCCACCAACTTGGATGGCTTTAAAAAAGCATAGGGCAGATTCATAGAGAAGGCTACTAGCCATTGGGCAGATTCATAGAGAAGGCTACTAGCCAAGACAGCTATGCTCTGCCTCCACAGCTGGAGGCAGCAATGCTTCTGAGTATCAGTTGCTGGAAACCACATGGAGAGAAAGTGTTCTTCTATCCAGGTCCTGCTTTCTGGTTTCCCACAGGCATCTTGTTAGCCCCTGTGAGAATAGGATGCTGGACTAGATGGGTCATTGGCCTGATCCAGTAGAGCTCATTCTATGTTCTTATGTACATTTAAGCTTTATCACAGTCTGTGGGTTGCATTACTCAGAGCAAACTCATTGAAGTTAGTCACGTCCATCAATTTCAGTGGGCCTACTCTGAGCAGAACGAGCATTTACGACAGTCTTGTGTTTCCTATATTGTATAATATATCCATATGATGACACTGCTAACATCTTCTCTCCCTCCACCCATGTCAATGTATCTGTCAATATAATAATAGTATTTCATGCATCCGATGAAGTGAGCTCTGGTCCACAAAAGTGGTACCTAAATTTGCTTTTTTCCTCTTCCCTCTCCATCACCTTTTCCTTTTGTGTTGCATCTTTTAGATTTTAAATCTTTGCGTGGGAGTGGTCATGTTTTAGTTGATTGTATGTAAATCGTGCTGGGACTCTTTTCACCTGAAGAGCAGGACACAAATGCTCTAAATAAATAAAAAGACTAACAAATTTATTACAGCATAAGCTTTCATGGACTTAGAGACCACCTTGTCAGACACATAAAGCAATTTGTTCGCGTTAGTTAGCTCAGAGCAAATTGCTATCTGCCATGAATGTGCCCAAATCGTATTATTACTGTTGTCAGTTACATCAGTTCATTAAGCTTATTAGTTTAAAAAGAGACAAGAGGCATGCGAAAAAAGAGACACGAGGCAGGCGACCAACCTTTCAGAAGGTGGCGGAACAGCTTTGCTTTCAAAGCACAATAGTTTATGCGCCAGACCAGCACATGGCCATTCTTCTGCCTCGTTTCCCACACTGAAATTGTCAGGATAAATTTCCACCAGGCTCCATTTATGAACGGAAAGGGCAATTAGATTTGATGCCACGTGTTGCCCTGGGCTTGGAACTGTCTATCCGGATCTGATCTGTAATCCATTAAGCCCACAGCCTGCTATCAGTCCCTTCTTACTTACACACAGGGATAATCCAGTTCCACATAGATAACTATCACACAGTAAGAAGCACCTACCTGTCTTAATTAGGCTCATAGATTCTGAAATGAGGACTTTATAAACACTCCACTAACCCAAGGTCCTGTCCCACAACAAAGGGGTCCTGACTCGTGTCCCCTTAAGATTTTCCCCCAGTCCTCCTGGGAGATACTGGGAGCCTTTTCTAACTGGGGTGGGGAATTTTTTTACAGCTCAAGGGCACATTCAATTCTGGGCAACTTCTCAGAGGCCTCACACCCATGACAAACAGGGCTAGAGGCAAAAGTGGGAGGAACAACAAATGCAAAAATTCACCTTTGTACAATAGGCTAGCTTACACTCTCTTGCACACCCCTCTCTGTTACTGTTGCTGCCATTGATAGTAATTGTCAGAGCTGCCAGAAATCCCAGCATTATCTATAGAAATTGTGGAACACTTTAGAGCTACTGAACCACCTAATCCTATACAGCAAATTGATTATCCTAGGCCAGTTTATCGAGCCGAACAGCACCATCTTTGAAGAAGAGTGAAGTAGCAGCAGGCTTGGTGAGATCTCAAGACCTGCAGGAGTACAATAAATAATTAAGAAGAACCCACCCCCCACCTCCAAACACACACAGGGGGCATGGAATTCTGGTGACTGACTCCTGGTGGGAAATGATGGGGAACTGAGACCAACTGGGGAGATGGAATGGATTATAGTGGTAGAGGACATGGCTAACTGGCTGGCACCCTGAACAGGAAATCACCGCGCTGCAACTTTTTGTTGCAGGTTCCACTTAGATGGGGGAAAAGTTATCGCATCAGTGAAGATGGGGCCTCCCATCAACAGAAAAGCTTTACACACACAAACCCAGAAGGCGTAACCCAACAAGTCTCCTGCTCTACCACATGTTGTAACTACTGAGTACTCTCTTCGCTTTTTACTCAATTATGAAGGCCACCTCCTATTCTGTTTCTCTTCCTATTCTGAAGCCTCTCTCATACCTCCATTTTCATCTTTGTCCCCATTTGCACGCCTCCCCTGCTGTCCTTTTCTGCATCTCCTCCTTTGCACTCCCCCGTTTTCATCTGCACCTTCTCCCCCTCCTCTTTGCCTCCTTTTACCCCTTGCAAACAGACCACCACCATTTCCACACCACCACCTCCCTATTCTCCTACATCTGCAGATTTATGTTCCTACAAGTTTAAGATGAATAGCATCTTAAAAGCAAGCTCGTTCAGTTAGAGAAGGCTAAGTGATGGATGGTGTGCATACATGAGTGTTTGCTTGTTAATAAAATACTTGCTGTAAATTACTACATTCTATTTGGAACTTCATCTTGAAGGCAACATTTGCTACCAGGAGTGAAGTGATATTTTAGCACTACTTTATCACTCACCCATGTGGCAGCTGAGGAAAGGAAGAGGGGGAGCTTTGAGTAAAGCAGGGACGGAAGGACAATGAGAAGGAAAAAGTTGCAGTACAGTGGTACCTCTGGTTGCGAACGGGATCTGTTCCGGAGCCCCATTCGCATCCTGAAGCGAACGCAACCTGTGTCTGCGCGTGTTGCCACTTCCGCACATGATGTCATTTTGAACATCTGCACATGCGCAAGCAGCGAAACCCGGAAGTAATGTGCTCCGTTACTTCCGGGTCGCCGCGGAGCACAGCCCGAAAACTCAACCTGAAGCTACTTCAACCTGAGGTATGACTGTATAAAACAACGGCAGAGGTTTTAATAAGGCATGGATAGAAAAACACTGAGAGGAATAAAGTGGTGGTCTTAAGCAAGATTTCAGTACAGCTAGAAGGGAACTGAGAACAGCTTTGTTGTGTAAGCTTTTTGGTGTTGGTTTCTGTGTTGTACCCATCTCCACTATATCTCCTTGTTAAAACATTAAATAAATAAATCAGTATTTCTTCCTCCCCAATCTATTCAAACCTCTCCTGTTGTTTTAAACCTTCTCGCTTCCATGCAATGGTCTCTATTAATGGACTATTAATAACAATAACAATTAATTATTATAAGTAATCGGTTGTGTCTAACTAAGTTCTACTCTGCATTGCCCCACTGAAATTAATGGGCCCACATTAGTCATGTCCACCAATTTCAGTGGGTCTACTGTGAGTAGGACTAGCACTGGTTTCATCATCATCATCATCATCATTTCTCCCGTATCGGTCTCTACAGCCACAGCAGGCGCTGCAACCTTCCATTTGCTTGCCTTTACCCCCAAAGGCACACTCCTCAATTGTCTCCTGAGACACAAGGATGCCAACCAACTGAGAATTTCATTAATTCTTTTTTTGTAATGAATTTTTTTTTAAAAAAAATCTCTTTGAGAATCATACTTCGGCTGTCATTAAAAGCATCCTTCTAAAAAGAAGGTAGCAACTACCATCCATTTGTAATGAGACACAGCAGTGCAGATACCTTATTATTGGTTTAGCTAGGAAGTTTGGTTGGAGAGGAGAGGAGTGCGGGGGGGGGGGGAGTTTGTGACTCACTTAATCTTGCAAGAAGCCAAGAAGTTGACATATTCCGCCTCTGAAGGTGCAAGGATGAGCAGGCTGTTCCCGTGACTGCCAATCCGAGCTGTCCTCCCAACACGGTGGACGTATTCGGCAAGCGAAGCTGGAGGATTATACTTTAAAAAAGAAAAGAAAAAATAATGTGCAAGAGAGAGAGAGACAGGAAGTTTGGAGAGTGGAGGGGAAGAAAAGGAATTAACAGATTGCATGGGTGGTTAATTATCAGAGAGAGTGCTGTGTCTGAGGTCATTTAGAAAAATAAATTCCAGGTCATATCAGCTTCCTTTTCCAAGGAAAGAAATGGCTTATCAGAACCCATCATCCTCATATCCCCGCAACCATCATTCACAGCTACAGTGGTAACAAGGGTTTTTTTGACATATGAATATGACACATTGGCCAAGCTGTCTTCTCACCAATTTTTTAAAAAAACAAAATTTGTTTCTATGCGGGGGGGTGGGGGCATCAGTGACCTATTTGCTTCCTTTCTTAATATGCATCAGCTGGTCGACATAGGCGCGAGACAAATAAACCCAGAGAGCGCACCTGAGTTGGTTTCCCTTAAAATTATATTGGCTTAAGTATACAGTAATTGGCTTGCTTAAAGCTTTCCGAGACCTGCTACTCAGCAGAGAGATGCATTTACATAGGCTTAGCTTTACAGTGTCATGGCATTTGATGGCTGATTCACACATTACACTGCTACCGTATATGTACCGTACACTGAGTGCACACTTCAAAAATGTTAAAAAAATGACAAACGGGGGGCGGGGCGGGGGGAGCTGCATTCCATACACTTGCAGAACCGCTTCACACATGCAAGGTCAATTCCTTAGGATGGACTACAACACGGGGCAATCACTCATATGTGCGAATCGGGTTTCGCAGACAGACTGATCGGGTTGCCTGCTCCCCCCCCCCAAATCATTTCAAAACACACATCCTCTTTTTTGCAACAGGTTCCAGTTTATGCTTTTAATTAGCAAGCAAAGAATCAAGGGTAGAGAACTCAAATGACACCTGAAGGTGAGTGTCATATTGTAGCGGCACCATATTTATTAAATTAATTTCTGAACTGCCATCTTTGGCGGGGGGGGGGGACTATATGTAGCTGAGTGCCAGAGAATCTGCTCTGCACACAGAAACTTCCAGGTTCAATCCTCGGAATCTCCTAGCAGGGCTGGGAGATATCGCAGTCTGAGGGGAGAGGAGATAGCCATCTTCAAATATCTAACGGGCAGTCACATGGAAGATGGAGGCTTGTTTTCTGCTGCTCTGGAGGCTAGAACCTGAACAAATAGATTCAAGTTTCAAGAAAGGACATTCCGACTAAACACCAGGAAGAACTTCCTGGTAGTAGGAGCTGTTCAACAGTGGAATGGACTCCCTTGGAAGGTGGTGGACTCTCCTTCACTTGAGATTTTCAAGCAGAGGTTGGACAGCCATCTGCCATGGATGCTTTAGCTGAGATTCCTGCATTGGAATCTAGACGACCTGCAGGATCCCTTCCAACTCAATGATTTTATGAATCAATGAAAACCTGGAAAGCTGCTGCTGGTCAGTACAGGCAACACTGCACTAGATAGATCAAGGGTCTCACTCCATATAAGGCAGCTTCCTATGTTCCTGGAAAGCACCGCACAGACTCTGTGGCAGGGAATCTGCTTTGCATGCAGAAGGTCCCAGGTTCAATCCCCAACGGCATCTCCAGCTAGAGCTGGGAGAGACCCCTTGCTGGAAACTCTGAAGTGTTGCTGCCAGTCAGTGTAAACAGTACTTAGCTAGACCAAGGGCCTGAGTTAGAATAAGGCAGATTCCCATGTTCCTATCTAGTACAGTCATACCTCGGGTTGAAGTAGCTTCAGAATAAGTATTTTCGGGCCGCACGCTGCAGCGACCCAGAAGTAACAGAGCACGTTACTTCCAGGTTTCGCCACTCGCGCTTGCGGTCAAAGTGACGTCACGCGAGTGTGCAAAAGCAGGTTGCGTTCGCTTCTGGATGAGAATGGGGCTCCGGAACGGATCCCGTTCGCATCCAGAGGTACCACTGTATGAGCTTACTCTGCCGTTTCCTTATTCCCTCATCAGAAACCTAAAGACCGATCACGACAGCCCCGTTCCATCATTTTTCCCTGTGCCCTCTGGCATGCCTTCGACAGGCTGCAGGGCCACCCGAGACACACAGAGAGTAATCTAATTGGTTCCAACAGGTCTCTCCTCGGGCTTATCCGGATGACCGAGCCAAGCCTTCTGGACAAGCAGCAACTTCCCCAGGGTCTCCAACACACTGTCATCTAATATGGGGGGGGTCAACCTGCAAGCCAATCCTGCACCTGAAAAGAGGCATGACCATTTGGGAAGGAGGCAGCATTTATTTTATTTATTTATTAAATTTCTAAACCACCCTTGATCAGATGGCAGAAAAGCACTGCTCTCTTATTTACAGGCCAGTGGAACACCTGCTGTTAGGACTGGCGAAAGCATTTACGGTATGTTTAGCGGGGTATGTTGGTGAGATGTGCATGCTCATCCATGGGGGCAAGTGTGTGCCTGTATGCCAGAGGTAGGGAAGCTGAATGCAGCCTCCCAGGCCTCTCTGCCCTTGGACACTCCTCAGACCACACCCCTCACTTGCCCTGATTTGAGCGGTTTTGCCTAGCTGGGATATGTCCTTGCTCTGATTCGAAGCATAGGAAACTGCCTTACACTGAATCAGAGCATTCGGTCCACCTAGCTGGTGACTGGCAGCACATCTACAAGATTTCAGGATTTCATTTCCGCCCCCGCCCCCCCATACGCTGCCTTGGGAAGGGGATGTAGCTCAATAGCAGAGCACTTGCTTTGCATGCAGAAAGTCCTAGGCTCAATTTTCCAGTCTCTCTTGTTAAGAACCATCCTGCACAGCAAATGACCTTTGGGAAAGAATTATGCCAGAGGCTGATTCTGGTTTTTAGATCTTGAGAGGTCTAGCTAAAAACCTAAGTAGAATCAACAAGCCTGATGCCTACCCACTCCTGATGCACAACCTAGAGCATACCAGAGCTCTGCACCAGGTTTCCGTGATGTTGAAGACTGATCCCTCCACCCATCAATCACACAACACACACATGCACAGGAAATAAAGGAAGAAAAATTTACCTGTACAATCCAGGTAACCTGTGGCAGGTCTAATCCACGAGCAGCAACGTCCTTTGAAAAGGAACAATGTACGATGAGCTCAGTTTTTTTTATAAAGGTTTATATTCACTACATTTATTATGGTTTATCCTGTCATTCATCCAAGGTGTTCAGGAGCAAATTCCAATCAATCAACAGTGGAGATATTACACTAAACTGGGGTTTGGCACTCTATGGGAAATTGGGGCGGGGGGGGGGAGAAAGGGGAGAACCTTAACCTCCAAAAAGCTATTGCAACAAAGAAGGAAACAATTCTAAACTCAAATAAGAACATCCCCTATAGACCCACAAAATGAAAGAGCTAAACAAAAATGCTAGCAAGGGCCCGTGAACAACAATTCCCAATAAGTTGGATAATTAAATCAAATAAATATATGCATGACCATATGTTCATAAGTTGTTATATAAAAAGATATTTCAACCCAATGCACTATGAAGAATGCATATCCACAGCCCTTTAAATACGAAAAAAGTGTAATATTAAGAATGAGTCCTATGCTCATTAACACCCTTCTCCACCTACATGCTTGATTTCAACAAATGACACACTACATCTGAACCGGCAGCTATGGTTTGCATTTTGTTTCTGAACACTAACTTAAAAGCAGATTTTGCAAGGCAAAGTGCAAACCACTGTTTACTAGGAATTAACTCTCTTGAAGCCAAGCAGGAAAGGGGAAGTATGTGCAAGCAAAGGACTTGTTCCCAGAGTAACAAAAGTTTACACCTGAACCAAGCCAGAGGTGTGAGTCCTAACCTGTATCTGTCCCTTTGATCTCTGTGCTGAAGCCCAAGTTGTATGAGTTACATTGCACCCTCTTCCACTTTCTCTTGGACCTCTAGCTGTGAAGTCTACCTGGATATACGTTCCTGAGGGTACCTTCCAAACTGGCTCATTTGTTTCTCCTGATTAGTTAGCTAGCACCAGAGACTTCCTATCAAAAAATGAACTTCCTTTAATAAACAGAAGCTTTCTTATTTCATACTGAGTCTCAGCCTGAACACTGTCTGTTTAAAGGTTTGCTCCAGCCATATGCCAACAGAACTTGGGATCTTAACAGCTGCAGAATCTGGGGCTCATGCATTCCTCAGCATGGAAACCTATACTGGAGGGTGAAAAATCCCTAATGCCAAATAAGAACACAAGAAAAGTCCTGCTGGATCAAGCCAATGGCCCATCTAGACCAGCCTCAATTTCTCACATGGCCAACCAGATGCTTCTAGCAAACCCACAAGCAGGATCCAACCACAAAAGCCCTCTCCAACTGGAACTGCAATTAGCGATCACAAGTGTTGGAAGAGGATTTCCAAATTTTGTTTTTATATATATAAAAAAGCGTAACTATAAAATAACACTTTCCATCCAGGTCCAACCCAACCTTAGTTGAGCTTTCCTTTCGTAGCGCCAAAAAAAAGGGGGGTGGGTTAAGGGATTTAAATTGGATTTGACCGATCGCTTCAGCTTATTAGATGCCATTATGCCAAGATATTGGATTTAGTTTTAAGGAGCTGCCAAGTTAAGAAGGGGGATTTATTACACCCAGCCGCGACCGGCGTCGAGTCGCCGCCTGTTCCCAGTCCACTTGATGAAGCAGATACACTGCCAAAAGAGGTTATTAGTTTAAGCAGATCAAGGCACAACACCATGCAAAGCCGTAATGAGTATGCAAATATATCATCTCTGGTTACAGCTCTTCGCCAGCATGGTTTTCGCTCTCTTCTCCTGCAATTAAAACCAGCTGCCTCCCAACACAAATCGCACTTGCATTCACTCACACCCCTCACGCACGGTCATTCTGATTCTGCAGGTGCAAGTGGAGCCACATCTGCACCACACATTTAAAGCACTATGATACCACTTTAAACAGCCATGACATTTCCCAAAGAAGCCTGGGATCCGTTTGTTGTTAAGGGTCCTGAGAGTTGTTATGAAAACCCTATTCCCCCTCCCAGAGAGAAGTTTAACAATCAATTCGTCTTCCCAGGGCTCTCAGGCAAAGGCAATTTTTTGTACTCCTTGTCTGCCCACCACTGGCACAAGGCCCCTGAACATTTGTCCAGAAGAGAAAATGGCCCTTGGGTTCCTGTCCCTGGTTTGGTGCAACAAGACAAGGAATCTTGAACGAGCATTGCAGCAGCTAGACCCTGTTGTCTCACACACCACCCTTCAGGAACTGGCTTCTAAAATGAGACACAATCTATTCATTCCTTGCTAAAAATGGTGCACTCAGTGGTCCTGGAAGTTGTATCCTCCTCTTAAACAAAAGTTCAGGTGGGGGGGGGGCGGTCTCAGCAGTGAGTGTAATGCTGGAGAGAGAGGAAGAGGGTTCAGCCAGTAAACTCATGCCATGGACTATGTGCCCTGGGGCTTCAGAGTCCTCATCAGGCACAGAAGGGAACAGCAGCCTACAACTCCAGCTCCTACCATTGGCTAGCTGTTTGAAGCATCTAGATCGGTCAGGCCCACTATCAGTGCCCTGATTGGTGGGTTAGAGGAGGAGGTTAATTGAGAAGCACCTTCTACCCCAGGCTGGCACAACGTATCCTCTGGGTTGGCTGGACTGGTATAAATACCAGAGTCCTGATCCCTTCTGCCTTTGCCTGGTTGAGGGAATGGGGCCCTGATGGCCTGTTTCAGATTTCATTTAAAGGCTTCACTCAGGCTTCGTCCTCCTTGGTGGTTTTGTGCCTTTTTTGAAGGGTGGTAGGACAGAGATCTTGATTACCTGGAATGCTCATTTAACCCAAGTTCTCGCCACCAGTGTCCAGCCACCTTCTCTTCTCCTGGGAACTTTAGCCAAATGAGATGATTCAGTTGGTGTGTGATATCACACACACACACACACCATTAAGTTAAAGTCTCATAACATTTTATGGGAGTGCTGTTGCTGTTCGCAGAGAATCTGGCCCCATCTACACTATACACTTAAGCAACATCATACCACTTGAAACAGTCAAGCCCTCCCCCAAAGGATTGGGGGAACTGTCACTTGTTAAAGGTACTGAGAGTTGTTAGAGAACACCCACCCACCCACCAATTCCCCTTCCAAACTTAAAATTCCCAGTATGTGTTAGCAATCAGTCCCTTTTCCTAGGGAACTCTGGGAACTGTAGCACCAGGAGGGAAATATGACTCTCTGGAAACCTCTCAGCACCCTTAAAGCATGATGGAAACTCTAGTTTGTTATAGGTGCTGAGAATTTAAAGAGATACCCTTCTGGAGCTACTACTGTACAGCTGGCTAATTTCTTTATTATCCTCCATCCAGAAAAGCAAAGGTACTATTAGAGTTCAAAGACACATCTCTGCCAGGTAAAAAACACTGGACAAGGATTTGAAGCAAGGTTGCTGAGAGGGCGTGGCCTGCAGGAAAAGAGGGTGTGGCCTGGGGAAAAGAGGGTGCAGCTTGTGAATGGGTGGAGCTAGGGAGACTCAATGATCAGACCCATAGGCCGGAGTTTTTGCACAGGAAGTAAAACAAAAATCAGTGAGCCTGGTGGCTTAAGAGGCCACAAAATTTGTTATCAGCAACCTTGCGATCAAAAAGGTCCCTTGTGAGCAAAGGCTGGGTGTCTACATGCAGTGACTGGGACTATGTGCACATAAAGCCCCCATTAGGTGGAGAAAGGAACAGCAGCACCCATGTCTTACCAGTAGTATGAGCCTCTAGATTGGCCTGGTATAAATACCCTGAATGGCAAGGGCTCAAAGTTAGTTTTCTATCTTTGCTGCACTTCCATCTCCACCGCTGGAGCTCTGGAGTTGAGGCAGGGGTGTTTTAAAAATCTTTCCAAATTTGGATCCTGTGTACAACCCCAATGTTCAGGACCCACCAACACCCCCAAGATTTAGGGACAGGAGAGAGAGAAAGAAATCTGATGAAGTCGTTCCTGAAAGGGCACTCAATGGTGAGGCCTTGAAGGCCTTAGTCTTGACAATTGGCAGCCTCCGCAAGGCCTAGAAGGTGCAGATGGAAGGCAGCTCGTTCAGGTGCCAGGCTGTCAGTTGGATTAAAATGACTCATTTATTTACCAAAAAGAGGCACACACAAAGCGCTTTAGCTAAAACAGGGGGAAGCGAGAAAGAGAGGCAGAGTCGGGGGGTGGGGAGAGAGAGGGCCAAGCGGAAGGTAGGAGCTCTCATGACTTCCCAGCCTGCCAAGAGTCATTACAGCTGAGTGTCGAAAGCCATCAGCGGGGAAGGGACCCCCGTCGGCCAAGTGACAGATTGGGCTGCACGATTGGAGGAGGAAGGAGAGGGGGAGAGCGCAGAAAGCTGTCAGAGGGCGAAAGCGTTTGGCCGCGCCCGCCAGAAAACTGGCAGGATGAGTTAGCGTGATGGAGTTAACAGGCAAACAAATCTCCAAAATGATCTTCCTCTCACTGAACTTGCTCCCCCACCCCTTAAAAAAAGCAGAGGCACCTCCCTGAGAAAGGCAAGCAAAGAACTTCAGTGAAGGAGAAAGCACAGACATTTCGCAAGAGAAGCCCTGGTCTGTTTTTCAAACGTTAATTGGCGTGTTTAGGAAAAAAATTACAATTACTGCATAGGAACAGCATAGAAGTTATGGTGAGCCATCTAGCTCAGTATTGTCTACACCAGGGGTTATCAACCTTGAAGGTTTTCAGGGCTGCCTCTGGCCAGGTGCCCCAGACTGATTTTTCATTATTATTTTTACAAAAAGCAAGTCTCTAGCCCTTCTAGAAAGAAAGTTATACGGCAAAATGTGCAGGCACACACTAAGCGATTTCTGTGTGGCTACCTCCTATATTTTTTCTCATACTGAGAAATGCTCCTTGTTATTAGACAGCAACTGTGTGTGTGTGTGTTAGAGTGTGTGTGTGTGTGTGTGTGTGTGTCTGTCTGTCTGTCTGTCTGTCTGTGTCCATAATCAGGACCAACAGGGCATAGCTGACTTCCCATGGTAAGCATAGTTATTGGGGTGGTTCTCTATTCATTCTGTGTTATGCTGTGCTCCACAGAAGTCATTTTTGTGTCATGACATGCCCACCCCATGGCAGCCATTTTTTAACTG
This sequence comes from Podarcis filfolensis, assembly GCF_964270895.1. Taxonomy (NCBI): domain Eukaryota; kingdom Metazoa; phylum Chordata; class Lepidosauria; order Squamata; family Lacertidae; genus Podarcis; species Podarcis filfolensis. The sequence continues at coordinate 35,689,752 of NC_139617.1, forward strand.
GCACCCTCAACACTCTCAAAATTTGAAAAATGCCCACTAGTCAAATAAAGGTTGGCTTCTACTATTAATTCCATGGTTTTGGAGGGGGTGTGATTGCCATTGTTATTTTTGTGCCGTAGAAACTGGCACAGGGAAATAAATAGGAGATCCAGGGGAAACATACTAGTTAGGACGACAAGTGGCAAACACAAGCTCATGGGACTCATGCACTCTAGAGAAAGTCTGAAGCATAGGCTCTATACTCCTCAGGAGAAGATAATTTTGGGACCTGAAGGCAGAAAATCCAAGCAGCTTTCCTCATACTCAGATAGCAGGAATTCAATTTAATAACGTTTTTGGGTGGCATGCATATTTGTGGTATGACAAGGTTAAAGCACACAAAGCATTCAAAAACCATATTGTCCGGAAAGCACTGTTTAATGTCTGGATAAGATATAAGGACCTACTTGAAAATAAAACCCCAAGGTGGTTGTCACCAATGGAAGCAAAGGCCCAGAAAAAGCTCAATATGGAGGCCAAATGGCCGAAATATTGGGAAATTCTGGAACAAGAAGGAGATAAATTGAAATTGCAAAGTTTTGAGAAACTAAAAGATAAAGTGCGAGATTGGCTTCATTATTATCAAATAAGGGAGGCTTACAATTTGGACAAAAAAATTGGCTTCCAGGTGGAAAAATCAAAATTAGAAACAGAACTGTTAGATCCCAAAACTAAGATACTTTCAAGAATGTATAACTTGCTGCTGAAATGGAATACTCAGGATGAAACGGTTAAATCTGCTATGATTAAATGGGCACAAGATGTTGGACATAACATTATGTTTGCTGACTGGGAGCAGTTGTGGACCACAGGTATGAAATTCACGGCATGTAATGCCTTAAGAGAGAATATTATGAAAATGATATACAGGTGGTACATGACACCAGTCAAGCTTGCAAAAATCTATCATTTGCCCGATAATAAATGTTGGAAATGTAAAGAGACCGAAGGTACATTCTTTCACCTTTGGTGGACGTGCCCAAGGATTAAGGCTTTCTGGGAGATGATATATAACGAAATGAAAAAGGTATTTAAATATACCTTCTTGAAGAAACCAGAGGCTTTCTCCTGGGCATGGTTGGCCAACTGGTGTTAAAGAAGGATAGAACTTTTTTTATGTACGCCACAACAGCAGCAAGAATACTTATTGCAAAGTATTGGAAGACACAAGATTTACCCACTCTGGAAGAATGGCAGATGAAAGTGATGGACTATGTGGAATTGGCGGAAATGACTGGCAGAATCCGACACCAAGGAGAAGAGTCGGTGGAAGATGACTGGAAGAAATTTAAGGACTATCTACAGAAACATTGTAAAATTAATGAATGTTAAAATGATGTCGGAATGAAATGAAGCGGTTTTAGCAACAATGTTAAAAAGGAATATGTAAAAATGGCTTAATAGATGAAAATATAAGGCTATAATATGTTAAGACAAAGAACTAAGATAAAAACAAAGAGGGAAAGGATTTGCTGAATTAACCATTCAAAATGGAATACAAAAAAGGGAGGTGTGAGGAGGTCAGGGAAACAAGTGAATGAAAAGTAAGAAATTGAAAGATGGACTTATTTTTTTTACTGTTTTTTCTACTTTCTTTTTTCCTACTCTGTATTTTCTATTGTTTGTTTTCTTTTTTATTATCTTATTACTTTTGTAATCTGCTTTCGAAATTTGAATAAAATATCATTAAAAAAAAAGGAATGCAAAATCAAAACAAAAAAACACACAAAAAGTCTTTCATTGGAGGTAGACTGCTGTAGCTGCACCAAGCGGTCGCAAACAGTACGGCTGGCCAAGCCTGCTCATTCAAATCAAGGGAGGCCAGGTTACTCCAGCATTCCATTCTCACAGCGGCCAACCAATGGGAAGCCCGCAAACAGGACCTCAAGTATGGCAACTGGAAATCCATAAGGACTAGCCACATTACAGCTCTGGCAATTGGAAATACAGCTGCTATACCCAAGGGCAGTCTGCTGCTAAATATGGATGCTGAGGACAGACAAGAAGAGAAGGCTACACTCTTCCTGTTTGGTTAGTGAGCAACTAAAGGCACTGGAAATTATCAGCAGTAGAAGGGAATTAGCTGCTGGACCTTTGGGCCTGATCCAGGAGGACTCTTTGATGCCCACCTTGCTCCTATTCCCAAAACTTGCAACCATTTTCCAATTAAAAAAAAAATCATCAAGCAAAGCCACGTTAATGCAACCCAGAACGTCAGAGGTGGCCAGAGCTTTTCAGCTCCAACGGCTCCTGATTGCTGTTAATTTACACATTTATGGTAGGCAGCCATCACTGAGACACACAGATTTCCCAGGCTTAACAGCTGCCATGGCTAAGTGAGCAAATTGTGTAGTGATGCAGCAGTCTGAAGCAGTAGAGAGAAAGGTTACTAGCATCCCACAAGCAGTGATGGTCTTCTATCCGCCCTTGAAGCGAGTTTGAGTTTATAATAAAACAGGTTATTGTGCTTTGATCTCAGTATTCTTAGTTTTCTAAGTTAATCAGGACTAGACAGACAACAGACATGGCAACTGGAAATCCACTGGGCATGCGGTCCTCACTCCTCTATTTTGGACTCCTCTTACCCTGAATTCATTCCATGCCCTTCCCTGCCAGATGACAAGATAAACTGGGTGTCAATTATACTTGCTCATATTCAAAGCTATGCCAGGGACTGGTTGGATGCTAAAGAATGGTGGGAGGAACCAGCTGGGGAGAAGACTCAGAGGTAGAAGCTGAAGTAGAAAAGGAGGGAAGCAAAGAAGTGGAGATGAGTCAGGCTTGTGAAGAGGTATGAGTGTCTCCCCCTCCTGCTGCGATAAGTCCCCCCCCCCCCGGTCTCCCAGAACCAGGAGAGGCATAAAGTGGGAGAAGCAAAGACAGGTACGCAGGCACAGTCTCTGACCACTTGGGGAAAAACCCTGCAGAGGAGGAGACATAACTGGCTGTGGGGAGGCAGGACCTTTAGTCTCAGTAACTGCCTCATGGGGACAAGACCTGAGTTGCTGTGCTCATCAGACATCACACTCCTGTGCAGATCCTGTTTTGCTAATGTAGAATTAACTCCAGCTTACTTGGTACGATATACTGCTCAACCGCTCCTGTCAACTTATCACCCAGTAACTTACTGTGCAGAGCAAAATGCTCGTCTTTGATTGCAAGAAGTCCTGGAAGACAGATGTCCTCTCCTAAAAGAAATGAAGGGATTTATGAAGCAAGCATCCATGTGCTTCATGAGCAAAATGAATCCTGTAGATGGGCAGGACATGGATCATGAAAGGTCACAAAGGATTTGGGGTTTTGGATAGAGCCTATGAGACCTGTCAATGTGAGAGGCTGAGGAAAAAAAGATTATGCAAACTAATTATAAATAACCAAATATGATGCATGTTTAATTGGTTTTTAAATTATTTATACTGTAAGCTCCTTGCAGCAGGGACCTATCTTATACTGCTCTAACAAAAACTGTGCTTGGATAGTGCTACACAAATAAGTAGATTAATTAAAGCCATTTAATCAGTTAATCACTGAGGGGGATTTCAACACAAGGGGCTGGGCAATGGGAAAACTTGTTGGTTAGATACTATCTTAGTTCTGCAACGGGGATGAAAGAAGAACTCTCAGACATGGCTTTCCCCTCTAATAGTGACTGGTAGATTATAAATTAACTAATTTACTGTCACACTAGCCTTCAAGGGCTAGTATGGGCTCTGGCTACAAATCCACCTAACAAGTTACCTCATTCAACTCACATCTTACCACCTTCTTTGCAGGAATATCATGGGGGATTTTATCAAAAGCCTTACTGAAATTAAGATATACTATGTCCACAGAATTCCACCAAGCTGGTAACTCCATCAAAAAAAAGAAATGAGATTTGTCTGGCGTAACTTGTTTTTGAGAAATCTGTGCTGGGTCTTAGTATTCACAATATCCTTTTCTAAGTGCTCACAGACCGACTGTTCTAGGACCTTTCCTGGTATTGATGCCAAGTTCAAAAGTCAGTAGGTACCTGGGTCTTCTCCCTCCCCCTTTCGAAGATGGGAACATTTGGCTACCTCCAGTCTGCAGAGACCTCACCTGTTCTTGATTACTTAATGCTGTCCATTGGCAGTAACAATAAAGCCTTAACAGACCAATGGTGTCACTCGATATATTATAAGGCAATTTCCTAAGAGCTAAATCTGCATATCATATTAAAGGCACTTTTGCACCTAAAGTGCAGAGGTTTTAAAAATAAATAAACTCTGTCAGCTGGGGTGGGGGCTGATCATTAATGAGAGCAGAATAGGCATGGAAGAGGATAGAACTAGATGCACCAGTGTGCGTTGAAGAAAGCAACTAGGCCAAGCTGCCCTCAAACCCCAAGCAAAGGACCCTGTATTGATGAGACCAGCTTGTGCCCAGCAGCGCCGTATGGGAGGCACAATTTAGTTCCATTAATGCCCTTAATTGGAAGATACAGAGGTCTAATTGCACATTGGGCCCTAAAAGACAGGATCTTCCTTCTGCTGCTGGCTTTGGAATGGTATGTTGGTTGTCTCGGGTTGGAGAGAGGTTGGGAATTCCAAGGGCAAGAAAAGCACATTTCCAGGTGCCACAGGGAAGGAGCAGACGAGGACATAACTGCAGCATCTTTATTTCTCAAGTTGTACCAGTTACAACACAACTTGGAAATGTGACAGAGCCTCTTCCTGTTTAGGCACCCCACTGAGGCCCCTCAAGTCCTTTCGAAAACCAAAGTTGTCCAATGACAACTTCATAGATGAGTAAGGATTTGAACCCCAGTGTCTCCTTAGCCCTAGCTTGGCTCTCTAACCAGTACCCAAGAGCTCTCACATTTCCTCCTTCTCTCACACACAAGAAGCAGCACAGCTCAGTGGCAGAGCAGCTGCTTTGCATGCAGAGAGTCCCAAGGGACCATCAGGTAGGGCTGGGAAATGTGCCCTGTATGAAATCCTGGAGAGTTGCTGCCAGTCAGTCAATACTGAAGCTAGTTACTCACTATTAGGCTGTGGATAGTATCCGAGAATAGACCCACTGAAAGAATAGACCTAATTTAGTCAGGGCTATCCGTTAGTTTACTCTGAGTAGGACTAAGCCCCATTTCTTTTTAAAGAACAATTTGCCAAAAATGGCACGTGGAAAAAGCAGGATTCCTGATTGCCTTTGAAAACCTTCAGCCAATTTTGGCCGGCTCCTGAATAGGGGTGTTGGGAGAGTGGGCAGTTCACCTCTTGTTTCATGTCACCATGCAAGCGTGCGAACGTCAAGGGCGAAGGAGGAAGCCACGGCTGCTCAAGGTCCGCAGCCAAGACTTTGTGGAAGAGGGTGTGGTGAAACTCCACCTGCTCACAGCTGGAGAAGAAGACAATCATCTTGTTGCATTTTTCAAACTGTGGGAATAACAGACACAAATCAAGGGCTGAGCATACTGTGGAACTGACAGAAGATAAAGCTATTGGTGGCTACTAGTAGGCCTCTAAATACCAACTGCAGGGAACTGCAGGTCCTCCTTGTGGGCTTCCCATAATGGGTATCTGGATGGCCACTGTGAGAACAGGATGCTGGACTAGATGGGCCACAGGGCTGATCCAAGCTGGATTGAAGTGAAGTGGAAAAAGACACCCCCCCACACATATAGTGGTACCTCAGATTAAGAACTTAATTCATTCTGGAGGTCCGTTCTTAACCTGAAACTGTTCTTAACCTGAGGTACCACTTTAGTTAACGGGGGCCTTCCGCAAAGTTCTTAACCTAAGGTACTATTTCTGGGTTAGCAGAGTCTGTAACCTGAAGCGTCTGGAACTCAAGATACCACTGTAATACTAAAATTCAAGGACATCCAATGAAATTGATGTTGGGAGATTCAGGGCAGACGAAAGAAAGGACTGCTTTGCACAGTGCTCTAATTATGGAGTTTTCTCTCACAAGATGTAACAATGGCCACCAGCTGGGGTAGTTTTCAAAGAGGAGGAGACAAATTTATGGAGGACAAGGTTATTATTGGTGGCTACGAATCACAATGACCATGTTTGGCCTCCATGGTCACAGGCAGTAATGCTTTTGGATACTGGTCGATAGAAGCCACAGGATGGGCTTCTCCTTGTGCTTGGGTCCTGCTCACAGGAGGTCCTTTCTCACTGATAGCACCTCATTTTTGTCCACCATGAGAACAGGATGCTGGCTAGATGGGTCACTAGCTTGATCCATCAGGCACTTCTTATGTTATTACATTCTAAACAACAAACCCTTAAGAGAGGGATCATGTTAAGTCTACTGTAGGAAAAGATATGGGGAAGGCCCACCCATTAACCTGTCAGCCAACAGAACTAGAGCCTCACCTTCAACTTCCCAAGGATAAATGCTGCCAGCGTCACAAGCCTTAGCTTGCTTGGGACAACCACAACATTCTGCTGGAGGTTTTCCGGTACAGCAAATCCTCTTTGTTCCAGGCTCACTGGAGCGACACCGGCATCCTCCTTAGCACACGCTTCTGCCTTGGAAGTGTTTGACCCCAGTGATCCTTCCGCAATGGAAATGTAAACAGGATCTTGCAAGCTGATGTCAGCTAACCTCGAGACTCCTGTTTCAGGCAGGGGAGGAATATTTATTTAGTATCACTTTTTCTTTATCCTCTTCTTCAACATGAAATGGACCCCAGAGGAGCTTGCAAATATTAATGAGATACTGGTTGAAAACTGTATCTCAGGGGTGGGGAACCTCAGGGCCAGGAACAAATGTGGCCCTCTAGGCCTCTGTCTGGCCCTTGGAACTCTCCCCAGACCACAGCCTTCACTGGCTCTGCTCCATACCCTTCTTGAGTGCTTTAGCCTGGCTGGGATGTATCCTTGAACTCTGATCATGTGTGTGTGTAGAAGCTAGTGTATTCTAAAAAGGTAAAATTTACATTTGCGCTCAGCCCACACTTTGCCTCTGGCTCCACCCACCACTAGCATGTCGCCCCTAGAAAGCTGCCCAGAAAGGAATTCAGTCCTCGGGCTGAAAAAAGTTCCCTCACCCCTGCCAGAGCTGCTGGGGGCCCAGTTAGGTCTCTTGCGTGGGTGCAGGTAGGGGTGGGGGAAGAAGTTCCCTGCAAGCAATGACTTTCTGGTCAACTTCCCCATCTGCCCCTTCTCCCACAGTGGCTGCTGCAATGTAAATTTGAGCCCCAATGTAGCACTTACCTTCTGTAAGCGTCGCCGACAAAAGAACGTTTTGCCGCTTCTCACCGTCAGCATTTATGGCATTCAGTATTGCAGTGACTGCCTTCTCAAAACCCAGATCCAGGATCCTGAAACACAGGTGAGAGATAAGGGGGGGAAAGGAACAGCATGAGCATAAGCAACAGATCCAACTTTCCTGGTTCATGGTGGCAACCTGGCATTATGGGAGCTCAGTAGCAGAGCATCCTCAGAAGGCCCCAGGCTTGGTCCCTTCCATCTCCTGCCAGGAAGGGCTGGGGGGAAACCCTGGAGAGCCACCCCCAGTCAGTGTAGACAGTGCTGAGCTAGACAGACTCCATATAAGGCAGCTTCCAATGTTCTTACCTGCTGTGTGTTGTCTCAAAAATCCCACCTCCCTCATGGGCAGCTACTTCCAACAACTGAGGATGCAGCCAGGACTGCTTACCTGTCTGCCTCATCCAGGATCAGCCACTGGATGTGGCGGAAGTGAATGCATTTGGTGGAGTTGATATGGTCCACCAGGCGGCCAGGAGTGGCAATTAGGATGTTTATTCCTTTGCGTAATCTATTTTAAATTAAAAAAATAAATAAATAGAAGAAGAGTGATTGAACATATGTGTAAAACAGGCTAACTGTTAACAAAAGATCACACCTCGTTCATAAGCTCCTCCCTCCCTTTGTGATCTCTAATCCTGACACATACAAAACACTGAACCTCTTTGTTTGCCAAGGTTCATGGATTTCGTATCACAGGTGAGTCAAGCCAGCTTCAGTTCTGCTTCCAAACCAGAATCCTTGAGGTATCCTGGACCCAAGTTGTTCAGGACTTTGTAAATCAAAACAGGAACCTTGATCCTGGCTCAGTAGCAGGTAGGCAGCCCGTGCAGCTTTTTTAATACTAGTGTCACATGTTCTTGACCCAAAACTCCCATCAGCAATGTGGCTGCAGCATTCAGCAGCAGATGAAGCTACCGAATCAGATCCAAGAGCAACCCCACATAGAACGCATTACAGTAATCTAGGTTCAAGGTTCCTGGTGCATGGACTATAGCGGTGAGGCTACCCCTGTCCAAACCATGAACTTAGTCCTTCAGAGGGAGCACAACCCCATCCAGAACAGGTAACTCTCCCATTTTCCAAACATGGGAACCCCCCACCCAAAGAGCCTCTAAGTAGAACACAGCATAAAGATAGCAAACATCATGGTTGAAAGAAAAAATTGACATAAATCAGTAAAACAGTAGCATGAAAGCATGTAAAAACAAATTTAAAAATAAGGAACTCAAGATAAACTTTAAAGGGGTCCAATCTTATGGGTCAGGATATAGATTAGTCTTCACAAGATGTCTGAAGCAGCTCATGGCTGTTGCTTCACAAATGGCAGAGGGAAGGGTGTCTGTACAGGGGTGGCTGCTTCTTGTTCAGCGCCCTGTGATATTCATAGAATTCTGCACAAGCAGAATTTCCCCAGAAGATCTAAGGCAAGGATACCCAACATGGTGATCCCCTGGATGTTGCTGTGCAAGAGCTCCTGTCATCCTTGACCATTAGTCATGCTTGAAGGGCCCAATGGGAGTGGAATCCCAAGGTAGTTCCAGACACATAATCTACGCTACCCTTTTCTGACTCTTAAGAACACACACACACACTTTCTTACTGCAGAATGGCAACATAGGAAGCTGCCTTATACAGAGGCCAAATCACTGGTTCAAGCACAGTATTGTCTTCGTTGATTGGCAGCAGTTCTCAAAAATTTCAAGCAGGGGTCATCCCCAAACCCATCTGGTTTGAACCTGGGACCTTCTGCATGCAAACAGATGCTCTAGCACTGTTGGTGCAGTCCTTCCCTCTTAAAAAAGCATGACATGGTTCCAAACATGTCAGACAATTGGTCCTTCTAGCTGAGCATCATCTAGAGTTTCAGGCAGGGCACATTCCCAACCATACCTGGAGATGCTAGGGATTGAACGGGGGACTACCTGTATGCAAAACAGATGCTCTACCACTGAGCCACAGTCCTTTCCTCTAAAAAAATAACTTCCAAGATCCCAGTTCTTGTCATAAGAAGTTGCCTTATACAGAGTCAGACAATTGGGTTCATCTAGCTCAGTATCAGACACTGAGAACATTCCCAGTCCAACCTGCAGACTGAAGAAAGGACCTTCTGCATGCCAAACAGATTCTCTGCCACTGAGCTATGGTCCTTCCCTGTCCCATCAGCTGAGCAAACAGAAGAGCTTGCAAGAGACCTGGGTGGAACAGCAGATCTTTTTGGGGGTGAGGGGAGCGGAGAAGAGTAGAGAAAGAATCTTACACACACCGACAGGGATCACAGGCTAAAGAAGCTCATCAACATTTTACAACCAGAGAGAGAAAGATGAACACACTTCCTGCTGGCTCAGCTGTCCGTTTTTTGTAAGATCCACAGTGGGGGGTACTCACAGCCTGATCCAAAGTCACTCTCTCCCCACTAATAAAAAAAAGGCACCCTGGGAGAGAGAGAGTGACAGATGAAAGGGACTGGAGGAGAAAGAGTGAACTAAAAAAAAAAACCCTACAGGTTTTATGAAAGTGATGTCCTACCTGGCTTTCTCAGACTTTTTCTTCTCTCCTCCCATCAACACGCCAGGAACAATCCAGGTAAAGGGCTAAATGGAGGAGGGGGAAGGAAGGAAGAGTGGTGGATAAGTGAGAAAGTGGGGCACTCACATTTCAAACCAAGTTGCAAAGGCAGGGAGTTCGACAATGAGCGACAGGAAGCAGAAAGGCTTTCCTTCGAAAACAAAAACAGTCCAGCAACACCCTAGTGGTCTTCTTGCACTGATTCCTGCATTGACCAGGAGACCACGTGATCTCTGAAGTTCCTTTTGACTCTATTATCAGGTGTGGGGAACCTTTGGCCCTCCTGCTGCTGCTGAACTACAACTCCCATCAGCCCCAGCAAGCCTGGCCAAAGATAATGGGGGCTGTAGTACAGGAACATCTGGAGGGTCAAACACCCCCCACCCCACTTGCTCTCTATATATGATCGACATGCCATCCGCAAAGCTTAGGGGAGAGTTGGATATGTTCTAGCAAGCCCCCTCAGTTCACACAGCTTAAGATAGAAGGGGCACAGGCCAGGATGTGATGTGAATCAAGTGGGTGCCCTAGAACGTGCTCCAGAATCCTCAGGGGTTATTTCAAAGCAGTGGAGACTGGCCCATTAGGATGAATGGGGCAATGCCTCACTAACCTCAGTCTGCTCCCAGACAGTCCACCCCTGCTTGTCTTCTCCCTTACAACCCGTCCAGGGGAGGTGGCCCTGGCTGTAAGCTTCTGCCTCTAGTGTTGCCCCTTGTAGAATAACATAAGCGCAAGGCACTTATCCACAATGGAGTGTCTCTGCTGTATCTCTGTATGTCACTGATCTAACATGTGCTCCTTTCTATCAGGAGGCATGGCCAGTACACACAGAGACGTAAAGAGCCAGGCAGTGGTGGCTGATGGGAATGGTAGGGTGGAAGGCAGGGAGACCAACTGTAGGCAGAGACAAAGCCTAAGACAGGCAGAGCAAACAAATTCAAGCCCCACCTCTGCAATCTTCCTCCTGCCAGCCCTCACTGCCGGCCTTCTTATTTTCATCTAGCCTGTCAGCTTCCTCCTCCTGGGTCTTAGTTTTGCCCTTTCAGAACTTAGCAGGGAGAAGGATGGGATCAAAACTAGAATGGGGTCCCTGCCTTCTTTCCCACTAGTCCCAATGGGCACCAGCCACCATTATTTAGCGGACAAGTCAATGCGGACAGGATCCCACCTTTGTCCATGATGTTGGTCTTGTAAGGAAGTAATGCTAAACAATGGCTTAATGTTACATGAACATGCACCCCTCACCCCCAAACAGCACAGCTGATCACCTACGGCAAGCATGCATTTGTCTCCAAGTGACCAGGGAACTATTGTAGGTACAGAGAGACACATGCACCCATTATCGTATATGTTAATACAGTGCTATACAAAGGCTGTACAGTATCAGAACCATTGCTAAACTTTACATTCTGTTGGGCAAGCATGGCCAATGTATGCTGAATTTGACCATTCAGAATCCCCCATCCCAAGACAGACGGGGAAAGCTGAAGAAGATTGAGGAACCTCTGGCTACCTCTCTGCACCCCAAGCTTCTCTCTAATTATCTCGTATCTCCTTCTCTAAACAGTATCTTCAACCATGGGTCTCATGACACCTGTGGACCACAGCTTCCATCATCCCTAAATATTGGGCTAAGCTGGCTGGAGACGATGGGAGTTACAGTCCAACAACATCAGGAAATCAAAAGTTGAACAACACAGAACTTAAAATGACTCCTACTTCCCCAAAAGTAAATCTTTACCTTTAACAGTTTCTGGACAGTTTCAAAGCTCTGCAGAGCTAGCTGGAGAAAAGAAGGGATTAAACCAAATTAATACACATTCACACAAAATTTGCATTAAAACACCATTCTCCTTTGGCATAAACCAGTGGTTTTCAACCAGTGTGCTGTGGCACCCTGGGGTGCCTTGAATGATGCCCAGGGGTGTCTTGGGCAACACTGGCCTCTGACCCTCTTTCCTTCCCTCCCTCAGTGCCCTCTCATCTCTGCCTTGCACAGCTGTTTGTTGCAGCTGCCCTGGCTACAAGCTCCCTAAGTGAATGGTGCCTCTGGGGTTGGCCAGGGGGTGCTGGTTGCCAGGAGCTGAAGCGGCCTCAGAGTAAGCAAGCGGGTGAGGGAACCCAGCCAGCCACCAGCCTTGCTGTTGGGAATGAAGAGACAAGTGGGAGGCCGGGCAAGCAGGCAGGCAGGTGCTGGGCTGGCCTTTATTGTTCTTGCTGTGTGCATGGCCTGCCTGGGAGCTGAGTGCCTGGTGCTGAAAGGGAGCCTTTCCGCCAGGCCCAGCAGCACCCACTGCTGCCACCCAAGGTAAGGTGCTGGGCCCATGTTAACCTTTGGTCAATCTCTGATGGGCCACTAAGGCTGTGAGCATCCTCTTCGCAGGTCGTTGTGGGGTAGTGTGAGGAGGTACCTCTCCTTGGGGTGGAGGGGGTGGGGAGCTCAGAGATCAAGGGCGGTAACAGTAGCTGCCCGGAGGACTCCCGAGAATAGAGAAGAAAAGAGGCTGAGGGAACACTCCACAAAGGAGGGTGTTCGAAAAAGGGTGAGAGGCCGACAGCTCTGAACGCAAGGGGTGACATAACTGGGCTCCTGACCTGCACAGGGTGCCACAGAAGGAATGGAGTTGGTCAAGGCAGCCATGGACTCAAAATGGTTGAAAGCCATCGGCTCTCTTGCTATTGTTGTGGTTTGCATTTGTCTGTCTCAAGAGACAGTGGAAGAATGTGCCATAGGGGGTAAAGTCAAACCATTGGTGAGTTACAGCGTCTGCTATGGCTGTAGAGGCCAATATGAGAGAGACATGTTTTATTGCAGGTGGGGCCACTGAAGGTATTCGGTTTCACTAGTGCAGATGCACCATGGCATTTCTGCTTTCTGCACTCCTTCCAGTGGTATACCCAGTCAGGCCAGTGGGTCCAGCTTGCTCAACACTGTCTACACTGGCTGGCAGCAGCTCCTCAGGGTTTCAGGCAGGGAATCCTTCCCAGTCCTACCAGGACCTGTTGGGTATGGAACCTGAGATCTTCTGAATGCAGAGCAAGCCCTCTACCACCCTTCTTTTTCTTCCCTCCCCTTCTCCTCACCACCCCTTCTCTCTCCCTCCTTCCCCCCTTTCAACCACCCCTTCCCTCTCTCTATGCCTCTCTCCTTGTTACCCACATGCAAATAGGTTGAAGGCTGCCTGCTGCCCCCCTAGCAACATTACTAACCATGAAACCGGTGTGGTTAGGAGTTAGCCACAAATGCCCAGCAACTTACCTCCCTGGTTGGGACCAGTACGAGAGCATATGGACCATCACTACGCTATGGAAACAAGAGGCATAGGGTAAGTGGCAACATTGGACACAGAGGAACGCGAGATAGAAGGGAAAGAGCCCTTGTCATCTTCGACTGACCCAGCATGCCACAATTCCCCGCAGTGCCAGAGTCTGCTTGGATCTCTCTCTTTTCTCACATGGTGCTTCCAGAAGAGCTTTTTTAGGGACTATCAGAAAATCTCTGAGGGAGCCACAAGTCATGCCAATGAACTCAACCTTCATAGTCATTTTTAAAACATAAGTGAAACATTTTCCTCCCATAAGTGAAAGGCGCAAGAACAGCAGTCCTTGGTCCTGGTGGGGGGGATGCTCTCCGCCTTAAAGACATCATCCAAGGTTGTTGTGAGAATTACTGATAAATATGAAGTGGTTGAGAAAACTGGCTATTCTTTTTTACAAGGTGGAGAGAGAGAAAGCCCATTTCAACACACTCACCTTTATTTTCGGCTCTGCTCTTTGCAAGGCCTGTACTAGAGGGATTCCATAGGCCAGAGTTTTACCTTTGAGAGAAAAGATATTAGATTTTAACAGTCATAAGTAAAACTGTGTGTGGAGTAAGGCACAGTTGCCTTCTACACCCAGAGCATAGGCCTTTATAAAAGACCAATTTCACATATCTCCTCATTCTTCAGATTAGGAGTGGGGAACCCTCTGGATGTTGCCAGACTACAGTTCCCATCATCCTCAGTCTGTTGGCCATCCTGGCTGGGGCTGATGGGAGTTGGGAGTCCAACAATGCATAGGGGGAAACAGGTTCCACAGCCTCCCCCCGTTTCTCTCTGTCTCTCTCAGGAATGTCTCTTCTAAATAAGAGGAATTCTTCCACCATTTGCATTCATCTATCTCTCAAGAGAGGAATGTCTTTTCTAAATAAGAGGCATTCTTCCATCTTTTGCATCCATCTATCTCTCAGGAGGTGCCACCACACAACAAGATTGATTCCTTACAAGTGCAGAACAAGTATTTTGTGGCACCTGTAACATTGCCAGTTCCAGTGATTGAAGCGGTTGAGTGGGAACATATGGGATTGACTCAACAGAACTATGATGCTGTTGGACTCTAGCTTCCATCTTCCCTGGCCATGCTGGCTAGAACTGACAGCAGCAGCAAGTTCCCTGTCCCTGCACCAGACATTTAGCCATTGACACGCCATATCAAAGGTGGCTTCCCAAATCTAGCACAGAGCTTGCTTGCTTGCTAATGACATCACCACTGTTCTTTCCCCATGGTGGGCCAGAATCAATCAACTGCCCTACTTCTGTCAGATCCCTGAGACAACAGAGTGCCCACACAACTGACCATCACATAATGCAGTACAACCAAAGGGTCACTTTACACCAGGTGCAGGGAATCTTTGACCCCTCCATGTGTTGCTGAAAGACAACTCTAATAGCATCTGCCTAGCATCTGGAGGGTCAAAGGTCACCTACTACTCCTTTATACTATACAGTGGATGCTCGAGTTGCGAACGTGATCAGCGTGGGATGCACATTCGCAACCCACAGCGTTCGCAACCCGCGTCTGCCCATGCGCGGGTTGCGATTCGGCGATTCGGCGCATGCGCAAAGCGCGATTTAGTGCTTCTGTACCTGTGCGACTTCCGAAACCTGGAAGTAACCCATTCCAGTACTTCTGGGTTTTGGCAGTCCACAACCCGAAAAAACGCAACCTAAAGCGGCTGTAACCTGAGGTATGACTGTATTTAAAATTATTTGTAGGCCCCCTTTTAAAGCAAAGCCCAAACAAGCAGCCTACATATACACACACAACCCCTCCCCCACACTTACCAGAACCTGTCTGCGATCTCACCAGCACATCTTTTCCTTGCAATAGTATGGGAATAGTTTGCTTCTGAACACTTTTGCAACAAAAGGAGAAGTTAAGAAAAAACAAGACACGTTCTATTTTAGGTCAAAGTATTAAGAATGTAACAGTTGCTAGTTCACCTAACAGTGCTGGCTGGTCATTAGTGTAAGCTAGAAAGATGCTGGTTCAATCTGTTAGATGATAGCTAATTAATAGTTAGATAATAGTCAATGAGATAATAGTCACTCTGTCAAGTAATTGTCAGTTAATAGTTAAATAATAAAATCCTAGAACTGTAGAGCTGTAAGGGACCACAAAATCCATCTAGTCCAGGCATAGGCAAACTCGGCCCTCCAGATGTTTTTGAGACTACAATTCCCATCATCCCTGACCACTGGTCCTGTTAGCTAAGGATGAAGGGAGTTGTAGTCCCAAAACATCTGGAGGGCTCAGTTTGCCCGTGCCTGATCTAGTCTAATCCCCCACAATACATAATAGTTGGTTAAGTAACTAACATCTGTTAAAATAATAATAGGTTAAGGGACACGGGTGGCACTGTGGGTTAAACCACAGAGCCTAGGACTTGCCGATCAGAAGGTCGGCCATTTGAATCCCCACAACGGGGTGAGCTCCCGTTGCCCTGTCCCTGCTCCTGCCAACCTAGCAGTTCGAAAGCACGTCAAAGTGCAAGTTGCTAAATAGGGACTGCTCTGGCGGGAAGGTAAATGGCGTTTCCGTGCACTGCTCTGGTTCGCCAGAAGTGGCTTAGTCATGCTGGCCACATGACCCAGAAGCTGTCCCTCGGCCAAAAAAGTGAGATGAGTGCCGCAACCCCAGAGTTGGTCACGACTGGACCTAATGGTCAGGGGTCCCTTTACCTCTACCTTTAAATACTGTGGTGCAGCAGTGGGAACCTCCAGTCTGGAAATTAGAAAGGGTCCCAATTGCTGTGACTAAGCTGTTAATGGGTAGCATGCAACTCCCTTATGGAAACAGCTAAACTGGCTTCCTGTTTGCTTCCTACACCAACCCAAACTGCTGGTGATGACTTCTAAAGGCCGTTATTGTTTGTAACTGGGATGTCCAAAGGACCATGCGCCTGCCTATTGAGACCGCTTCCCAAGCTCCTCCTGTGTGTCCCAACATCCCCAGGAACACACCCTGTTGGGACCTAGGACAAGACCTTCTCAGTGCTGTACCCAGGCTTTGGGACTAAATCTTAAGAAGAGTTTGCCAGCCATCCAAAACTAACATTCACTGGATATCCCCGACTTCTAGTATCACGAGATTCACTACCTCCACACCATGTAGAATTACATATTTATCATGTCTCTTCCAATCTGCCTTTTCTCCAAACAAAAATAAATTTGATTAATTGATTTGTTAGGTCATCAAACCAAGGGCAGTCTCTAGGAAACTTACAATAAAAACTTCTATTCATGCAATAATTACACACCCACACACTTACCTGGTCATGCTAGATATTTTTAAGACAGAGATTAGGGTTGAAACCTGGTGGGGAGGCAGAGACAAAAATAAAACATTTAGGGCATAATATGTTTGATCCTAGAATAGGACAGAAATAGCCAAACCAGTATCATGTCAAAAATGTTAAAACAGAGAGGAGAATGAAGAAAAAGCAACAAGTATTTTAACGGGAACAGTCAACATTTGGGGAAAACTTCTCAAGCATGGGTAGGTAAACTAAGACCCGGGTGTCGGATCTCGCCCAATCACCTTCTAAATCTGGCCCATGGACGGTACAGGAATCAGCGTGTTTTTACATGAGTAGAATGTGTCCTTTTATTTAAAATGCATCTCTGGGTTATTTGGGAGCATAGGAATTCATATATTTTTTCCAAAATATAGTCTGGTCCCCCACAAGGTCTGAGGGACAGTGGACTGGTCCCCTGCTGAAAAAGTTTGCTGACCCCTGAGTGTAATAGCTGTTTAAGAAAAGACTCCCTCAGGAGGTTGTGGGCTCTCATTTGCTGGATATATATAATCAAAAGCTGGATGGCCATCTCTCCAGGGAGAGGGAAACTTTTAGGCCTACAGGACCAGATATTTTGACTGCCTCCACATCTGTGGGCCAACTATGGCAGGTGGGTGGGAGCCTAAAAAATGCTTCTTTGCCCAATCAACACCAATGCGCCTGACACAAAGCAATGAGCTGCATGCAGCCTGAAACCTCTGACACAGCAGCCAGTATGCTACAAAGAGGTGGCAGAACTCAGTTCCAGTGAGTTCCAGCCCCCCCAAATCCCTAGTAACTTCAGATGATTGACGGGGGGCCAGGGGGGGCAGCATCCCATCTACCTGCCAAAGTTTTCATAGAAGGCATTGTTAAAGATGAGCTTAGTACCCCTTTTTGTTTTAGCTGCAGTTTCAATGCAAGCCACTTTGTACTAAAGGAGTAACATATGGGAAAATTTGGCCCATGGGACAAAGGCTCCCCACTTCTGCTGTAGATGCTGCATCCTGCAATTCTGATCCTGCATTAAGCAAAGAGTTAGAGTAGATCTCCAAGGTCCCTTCTAATTCGATGATGATAATGATCTAATTCTGGGGAACAGAGGAGGGGAAAGGTCCAGCTAACCCACCCCACAGGGTAAAGTGTGATACAGCTGGGGAATCTGTGGCTCCTCATATATTTAGTGGATTCCAACTCCCTTCAGCCACAGTCAGCAGAGCCAATGGTCAGAGATTGTGGGAGCGCAGCAACCTCTGGAGGATTTCAGATTTCCAATCCCTGGACCAGATAAAACATAGTATCCATCTTTGATCTTCAGATACAGGCACAGTTGTCAACTTTTCCCTTTTCTTGCGAGGAATCCTATAAGGGAATTTCCCTTTGAAAAAGGGAAACGTTGACAGCTATGGATACAGGGTGGTATAAAAATTTAATTTAGCACAACAACAACAACAATTCCAAATGAGGCAGCTGGCCCCTCTGCACACCAAAATAGTATTGCGGACATTATAAATAATGCTTTAGTGCTGTATGCTGGGAACTGAACAGGAACTTTTGTAAAGTTGCACTGGATCTTTGAGGAAAGGCATTTAATAAATATCATTAACTACTCCTACACCTACTGAGACATAGCACAAAGAAATAAAGTACCCACCAAATGGGGATGGAGGCCCAGCTGATCAAAGGAGTCTGAAGTGAAAACTTTCTCCTGCACTTGCTTCACTGATGTTCTGTAGAAGGAATTAATTTATTAAGTCGCAACCTTGAAACATGGCTAGAAAGGATGGTTCCAAGTCTGTAGAAGGGAGAGCGCTTCCAGTGTGCTAGAGGTACACCAAACCTGGGACTAACATATGCATTTGCGGCAAGGGCCACAATGGCAAGAGCCACTTTGGTAGGGCAGGGTCAGAGGCAAAAGTAGGCAGAGCAATTCATGTATTATTATTATTTTTATTGTTGTTGTTGTTATTGTCGTTGTTTTGTTAACCTTTGTAGGCTACTTCTAAACACACTCACACATCCCTTTCTATCCAGACAAGCAAGAGTAGTTATCACAATCAAGCCTGGCAAAAGCATCAAAGGGGGCTGTGAAAAAAGACTAGTTAAGGGTGCGGCCTAAGAAAAGAGGGTGTGGCTAGGGAGGGTGGTCTACATGAAACTCCTAGGGCCAGACAGACAGGCCTGGAGGGCCACATTTTGCACCTCAGCATGAAGTTTTCCCTCCCTTTGGTTACCCACATTTTATCAGAAAAGCGGGATTAAAAATAAGTACCTCTGAATGTCTGGAATTTCAGGGTTGTTTTTGAAGAGGCAGGAAGTCTTAACAAAAGGTCTGTTACCGCTGGCGTCACTGTCCTTTGCATCAGTTAAAGGCTTCTGTGAAGGAAACTTTGGCAACCCTGCTTCTTTGATGCCACTTTTAGCTTTCTTCTGAAGTCTCCTGGTTTGGGGCGAAGGTGGAGCTGGCTTCCGCTTTAGTGGATTCCCTTCCTGGGGGCATTCAAATTTTATTTGCCCAGACTTAAGGAAGAAAAACAAGATGGAACAGGGGGACAGATTCAGCAACAAATGTCGGAATGAGCCTAGGCTTGTGTGGTTCCCACCTCCCATGCGGCTGGGACTTGGCACTCAGAAGATTTTGCTTAACCATATTTGTCATGGCATTTGGACTGACAAACCATGGTTCATGGAAAGTATGGTTAGTTGCAAACCAACAACTTCAAACCAGTGTCTGAGGCAATATACTTCCAAATACCAGTTGCTGGGAATCACAAGTGGGGAAAGTGTTGCTCATGGGTAGGCAAACTAAGGGCCAGGGGCCGGATCCGGCCCATTCGCCTTCTAAATCCGGCCCACGGACAGTCCGGGAATCAGCATGTTTTTACATGAGTAGAATGTGTCCTTTTATTTAAAATGTATCTCTGGGTTATTTGTGGGGTCTGCCTGGTGTTTTTACATGTGTAGAATGTGTGCTTTTATTTAAAATGCATCTCTGAGTTATTTGTGGGGCATAGGAATTCATATATTTTTTCCAAAATATAGTCTGCCCCCCCAAGGTCTGAGGGACAGTGGACCAATCCCCTGCTGAAAAAGTTTGCTGACCCCTGGTGTTGCTTTTTGTGCTCAGGCCCTGCTTGCAGGCTTCCCATTGGGGTGTCTTGGTAGGCCACTGTGAGACTGGGATGCTGGACTACCCTGATCGAGCACAGCTCTTCTACTGTTGTGTTGTTATAGATACTGAATCTGGCTCACTTAAACCAAGGGTGGGCAGACTTCTGCAGGGCTTTTTCATTTTCTTTTTTACGCAAACCCTGAAATTCACCAACCAGAGCCTGATACAAAAGGCATAAAATTAATTTGGTGCTCAGGAATTTGTCTTAAGTACCGGAACTTAAACTAACTTCACAATCCTGCCACATAAAAATCCATGCCCCCGCTCCCTAAAAATCTTAATTATATTTCAGCAGTATAATGGAGAGGGAAAATTTATTAATTATGTTATTGCCACTCAAAGCTCTCCTAGTTTGGGGGCATTGCCAGGACCTATCAGAGGACAGTAAAGCCCCAAATTACTTCTAGCTTTTCAGGCACCACGTTATAATAAACATGGCCACAAAAGGATTATGACATATGCAAACAAAATATTTTTAATTTGGCAGATTCTTTTCTAGTCTTTTTCTGTGATATGAAATCATTTTTGATGAAAAAAACCTTAGTTTCATGCAACATGACTGCTGATATTATGTACAGAACAAAATCTTGCACTGCAGGATGTTGGACCAGATGACCCTTGAACTCCCAACTATGATTCTATGACCCTATGTTCTATATCGGTTAACAAAACTTGTACATATTTTACAAAATCACGTCTCTTATTTACTTAGATATGCAAATAATTTATTTGCTGCATTTATATCCTATCTTTTTTCTCCAAGGTGGTGTACATGATTCTCTTCCACCTTGTTTAATCCCCACAACAATGCTGTGAGGTAGGTTAGTTAGGCCAAGAGGCAGTGACTGGCTCCCAAGTCATAGAAGA
Source organism: Podarcis filfolensis (assembly GCF_964270895.1). NCBI lineage: Eukaryota > Metazoa > Chordata > Lepidosauria > Squamata > Lacertidae > Podarcis > Podarcis filfolensis. The sequence continues at coordinate 35,710,240 of NC_139617.1, forward strand.
AGAGATTTGAACCTGGTCTTCCAGGTCTAGTCCAACACCTCAAAGCACTACACCACAATGGCTCTCCAAGATGATCTAATTCATATTGAGGAACTTTTCAAATTCCCCAAAAAACCAAGTGTCATAATGTGAGCGCACCCCCCCATTGAGATTGGTGCCCCAGGGCCAGATCACTGCCCTGACCACCATCACTGTACAACTTGTGGGAGCAAATCCCATAGTTTAATTGTGCCCTGTGTGAAAAAATCCTTCTTTCAGTCTGCCCTGAATCTCCCACCTTTCTGCTACTTTGGATGACCCCACGTTCTAGTTTTATGAGAAGGGTAGATAAACCCATTCTCCACACCATGCATAATTGTATACACCTCTACCATGTCCTCCCTTATTCAGCCTTTTCCCTTAAATAAATTAGCCTCAAATATTGCAGCCTTTCAACTCTACGAACTTAAATCAAAGACACTGTATGTACTTTTGTAACACAGTAAAATCTTAATAAAACCATTAAAACATGTTGCAGCCTTTCCTAATACTAGGGGAGTTCCTCCAGCTCCTTGATCATATATATATTTTTAAACATCTCACTCACCCACATCCTTACCTAACTCCCAACCTAAACTAAAACGCCCCAACTGCGGTAGGTACAGGAGCTGCTCCAACTCCGTTCACTCTGGCGGCCCTCTTTCCCCCAAAACGCTTTCTCCCTCACCAGCAACCTCAAACAAGCATACCTTTTTTGCCTTGCCATGCTGTGGCTTTGAGGCTGTCCTCTGCTGAGTGCGGGGATGCAAACCTGAAGGACGCTGGCAGACGTTGATGAACAGCCCCTCATCGCATTCCATGGCTGGTTGAATCGAAGCACTTCTGACAGGGAGTTAGGGGACCCAGAAATCGATTTAATACCAGGCTTTTAGGGGAACAGCAGTAGTAACTCCCAATACAGACTCCCAGAGTTTTGCACACTTGAGTCATTACCCCACCAGCACCCACGTGCGTATGTTGGAAGGAGAAGGACCCCAAACATAGGTGTCTAATAAGATCCCTTGCAGAAAAGGAGAAGTGTAGTGGATTCTGCGTTAGGAAAAGTTATACATAATCGAGAGTGTCTTAGTCTTTAAGGTGCTGCAGGGCCGTTTTTCCTGTTTGATTCGAGTTACTTTGGTTGCGGACACTCACAACACACACACAAAAACATGATAATAGGAACTTTTCTCCCCCCCCCCCGCGCGCTTTCCACAATTGAAAGGTGTAATTTTAGGACCCATCTTATGTGACTCCAAGTCGTTTTTAACATAGCGTTTTAATTGTTATAACCTGTCCTAGAACCTGAGGCTGGGGGTGTCATAAATGATAATGTTAATAATAGAGTCAGTGTGCTGTAGTGGATCTAGTGTCGGACTAGAACCTGGGACACCAGTCTTCGAATCTCTCCACTCGGCCATGGAGGTCACTGGGTGACTTTGGGCCAGCCACTCACTCTCAGCCTAACTAGCCTACCTCGGAGGGTTGTTGTGAGGGCAAAACGGGGAGAAGGAAAAGTAGGTGGGGTATAAATAAAAGCAACATAAAATAATAGCGTAACCTTGCAACGCCTGGATAGCCACTCCTTTTGTTCTCTACTTTTTAGGCCAATTTTAATGTATGTACATCGCTTTGAGTTGCCCTGGTAAAAAAAAAAAGCGAGTAACAATAACAAAAAATTAAACTAATGCTTGGATAAAGCCCCCCAGGGATGCTAAACAAAATAAAATACCGTAATTGCCATCCTCTGCTAATACAAAAAAACACCCGCACACTCAAAAATCCGAATTCGTTTTCTCAGGCACTAAATTAGACACCCCTCGAACCGATTCTCCCTCCCCGCCACACACGCGAGAGATAAACTAAGGTCCTTCCTCTCAGGCCCCACTAAGCGCGGCGGCGCATGGGCTCTCTGTGTTCGGATGGTGGGCAGTGACGGTTGGCGGCGGTGGAGCGTCGCGGGGGTGGAGGGGAGGGTCGCGCGGCCTTTAAGGCGGCGATAAGATGGCGATGGCGGCGGCTGAGGGAAGCCCAGCAGTGGAGCCGGCAGCGTCGCCGCTGACAGAGGGGAACGACGACGACGAGGAGGCTGAGCCGCCTCAAGAAGAGGAAGAGGAGGAAGACGACGAGGCGGCGGGACCGAGCAGCGGCAGCGCGGGGTTCCGCTTGACGGCGGTGCGTCGCGAGCCGGCAGTGCGGCTGCAGCACGGCGTGAGCGGTGTGGAGCCGCTGGCTTGGTCCGAGGACCACCGCGTGTCGGTCTGCACAGCCCGCAGCATCGCTGTCCTGGAGCAGCTCAGCGACGTCCAAGGCGGCGGCGGAGGAGGAGGAGGAGGAGGTGGAAGCAGCGGCGCTGACCTCGTCATCCACCGCACGGCCGTGCCGGCCCCCGCCGCCGCCTGTCACCTCAAGGTGGGCAATGGATGGCGACCGCTGCAGGGTGGGATGGGCGGCCGCGTCTAGGCATGCACGCCGTGTGCATGATCAACCAGCGGAACCCACCGCCACAGGATGCGGAGGTGTGTCTGTTTTAAAGGAGTTCACTCTCAGTAGGACTAACGTTAAGCGCAGCCTGTGCTCTCAAATGGCATAGAGTTGGAAGGACCCCCCCCCCCCATCATGTAGTCCAACCCCCTGCAGTGCAGGAATCGCATGCAGACCTTGCTTTTTCTGCAAGGGGAGCAAAGTAGCTTAACATGGTTCTTCCACTCTCTGCTTAATGAAGTAAGCGATCCTTATTCTCACAGTAATCCAGCATGTTAGGTTAGGCAAAGAGAAACACAGGCTGGCCCAAGGTCACCTAATGAGCTTTATGTGGCTGAGTGGTGATTTGAGTCTTACAGATCCTAGTCTAGGGTTAGGAGACCTCAGGAGCATGAATGTGGCCCCAGGCCCCAATCAATCTGGCCCTTGGAACTCTCCCTAGACCACACCCCCTATTCAGGCCACACACCCTCAGATATCCTGCTCCACACCATTTTTTTGCCTCACTGAAATGTGCCTTCAAACTGCCTCTTTCTTGCCTAGGTAGAAAAGTCAGATGGTTGAAACCTCTGATATTTGAATGACTGGAACGTGCAAAAGTTTTGTTGTTGCTGCTCTGCCCACTTGTCCTCTGGCCCCATCTACCACTGTCATATCCTCCCTATGAAGGGATGAAAAGGGTTTCCTGCACCTCTTCCATAGTCCAACACCAACCACTACACCACATGGTAGATCTCCTGGTAGATGATTATTATTATTATTATTATTATTATTATTATTATTATTATTATTTATTGTTTATACCCCGCCCATCTGGCTGAGTTTCCCCAGCCACTCCGGGCAGCTCCCAATCAAATGTTAAAAACAGTACAGCATTAAGTATTAAAAGCTTCCCTAAACAGGGCTGCCTTCAGATGTCTTTTAAAGATAGGATAGCTGCTTATTTCCTTGACATCTGATGGGAGGGTGTTCCACAGGGTGGGTGCCACTACCGAGAAGGCCCTCTGTCTGGTTCCCTGCAACCTCACTTCTCGCAATGAGGGAACTGCCAGAAGGCCCTCGGCACTGGATCTCAGTGTCCGGGCTGAAAGATAGCGGGGGAGACGCTCCTTCAGGTATACAGGACCGAGGCCGTTTAGGGCTTTAAAGGTCAGCACCAACACTTTGAATTGTGCTCGGAAACGTACTGGGAGCCAATGCAGATCTCTCAGGACCGGTGTTATGTGGTCCCGGCGGCCACTCCCAGTCACCAGTCTAGCTGCCGCATTCTGGATTAATTGCAGTTTCCAGGTCACCTTCAAAGGTAGCCCCACACAGAGCGCGTTGCAGTAGTCCAAGCGGGAGATAACTAGAGCATGCACCACTCTGGCAAGACAGTCTGCGGGCAGGTAGGGTCTTAGCCTACGTACCAGGTGGAACCACCAGATCTCTGGGTGGTTTGCAATAATTCTGGAAGGATTTCAGGTGTTTTAACAGCAGCAGTGAAATGAGTCCCACCCTTTGCTACTACTGAAGCGAAGAAACTTTGGGTAATCAGAAGTGAATTTTGGGGTGAAAAGTTAGGAATTCTTTTCATTTCCGGGCTCAGATTTTCTTGTGCTTGTCTTCCACATCATAGCTGGTTTGGTTTATTAACTCAGAGTTCTATTTTAAAAAAAAAAACTAAAACAAAGTATATCCCACAAACCTGAAGTCTGTGCACCTCTGTGCTTTACATATCTAGAACAAGGCATGGCCAGCATGTGGAACTTACTGCTGCAAGATGTGGGCTTGACTGCAAGTCTCATTCTTGAACGATTGGGCGTGGGGAGAGATGGTAAGAGGGCTCTTAAATGAAAGCCACAGTCCCTCCCTCCTGCTCATGTCAAATGACTTTTAGTCAAATCAAGAATGGGAAACTTACTGCTCTCCAGATTTTGCTGGACTACAGCTCCCATCATCCCTGACCATTTTCCAGTGTGGCTGGGACTGATGGTGATAGGAACGCAATGGCTTCTGTTTCCAGGCCCTCTTCAAGGGGGCCAGGATATCTGGAAGACTTCTTCCTCTCATTTGCAATGGCTTATAGGTTACAATCACCTTCTGAACAGGTTTTGGTGGTTGGGAATACCAGGCAGGGCCTTTTCTTCAGCAGCTCACTGGCCGTAGAATTCGCTCCCCAAATAGGATTAGATTGGACCAATCCCAGTTGACTTTTGGGCAGGCAGCTAGAAATGTTTTTATTTCATCTGATGTTCAGCAGTGGCTGATTGGGCGGTTGATATTCTCATTCCATTTTCCTTGCTTTTTTAGTCTCTGAATGATTCTGTTAACAGTGTTTTAGTTGTTGTACTGATTTTCAGTGTGTCACAAATTGCTTTGGCCTAAAAGGTGGCATAAAAATGTTTTTTTATGAAAAAAGATAAGTAAAATAAAATAAATTTGGGTGGCTACTGTTGACAGAAAGCTTGACTCCATAGACTTTTAGTTCAATCCTGCTGACACTGTCTTACTTTCTGACAAGGACTGGACAGATTCATGGAGGATAGGGCTATGGGGTCATGATAACTGCCTCTAAGTATCGAGTGTTTAGGACAAACGAGAATGTGATTGTCTTCATATCCTACTTCTGAGTGTCCTTGGCTTGCTTGCAGCAAGAAACAGAGGAATGTATCCAACTTAGTTCTACTTAAAGTAGATCCCATAAAATGAATGTATTTTAGTCCTCTCTGCTTTTAGGGTTTTGTTTTTTTAAAAAGCAATCAAGCAGTGTATTAATTTTATGAGATAAATAAAATATGAAATAAATATATCAGTTTCAGTGAGTATTCTGAGTAGAACTAAGTTGTAATACAATCCAGAATGCTGAATTGCATGGCATTGGGTCTGATCCAGGAGGGCTATTGCTCTGTTCTTACAAAGCCAGAAGGAAATGTGCTAAATATAACAGTTTGTATTTCTATAATTTCTATTACTTTGATCATTGTTAACTGCCTTTGCCTCTTTATGGAGCAAAGGTGGGCAATAAGAATAAGTTATAATAATATTCTCCTTTTCTCATAAGAATAGAACCCAATGGGGTCATGCAATAAAGCAGAATGGTGAGAGACTCAGGACAGACAAAAAGAGGGACTTCTTGGTGCAGCATGTACTTAAACTATGGAATCTGCTGTCACATGGTGTAGTGATGGCCACTGACTTGGACTGATTTTAAAGGAAATTAGTCAACTTCATGGAGAATAAGGCTATCAGTGACTACTTGTCATGATGGTTATATTACCTCCAGGCTCAGAGGCTTCTGAATACTTACCATTTGCAGGGGAACAATGACAGCAGGTGGCTATTGTGCCAGAGTGGTCCAACATGCAGCCCAAGGGCCACATCCAGTGTGCTGCTCACAGTTTCCATGTCAAACTACTACAGCCGCCCACTTGGTATAAAAATTTGGACCTCCATAAGATAGGTCTTCAGTCTGATCTTACTGGGCTGCTCTTATGGTATTTAATGCTAGAGTGTTCAAAGTTGTGGCAAGAGCTTGCTTGATCAGATGTTTTCACCAGTATTGCACCAGGCTTTTGCTAAAAGTAGCTCATTTATATACCTTTAAGCTGCTACACCAGCCTTCATTTTGAACAAGCTAGTAAAATGTTTAATTGTTATTTTTTTAACACACTTATTCTTTTTCAGGTTGGTTCCAAAAAGGAAGTTGCTGAATGTAAGGAAAAGTTTGCCAGTTCTAAGGATCCAACTGTGAGCCAGACGTTTATGTTGGACAGGGTGTTTAACCCCGAAGGGAAGTCGCTGCCGTCCATGCGAGGCTTCAGATACTCCAGTTGGTCTCCGCTGGGCTGTGATGCAAACAGCAGGTGCCTCCTGGCAGCATTAACCATGGACAACAGGTTGACCATCCACGCTAACCTTGACAGACTTCAGTGGGTGCAGTTGGTTGACCTGACTGAGCTCTATGGAGAACGCCTGTTTGAGAACGGCTACCGGCTTTGTAAGGGTGAGGGTCCCAGGGTGGATTTAGGGGACTTCTCCGAATTCCAGAGAAGGCACAGCATGCAGACCCTGGTGCGCATGGAATGGTCTGGAATCTGCACCACCCAACAGGTGAAGCATAATAATGAGTGTCGGGATGTGGGCAGCGTGCTGCTAGCCGGAATCTTTGACAATGGCAATATTGCCATCTGGCAGTTCCAGCTCCCATTTATGGGCAAGGAATCAATTACCTCTTGCAATACTATTGAATCAGGAATCACTTCCCCCAGTGTATTGTCATGGTGGGAATATGAGCACAATAATAGGAAGATGAGTGGTCTCATTGTTGGGAGTGCTTTTGGACCCGTTAAAATCCTCCCCGTCAACCTTAAAGCAGTCAAGGGCTATTTCACCCTCAGGCAACCGGTGGTTTTGTGGCAAGAGATGGACCAGTTGCCTGTACACAGCATCAAGAGCATTTCTCTCTATCACCCATATCAGAAATGCAGCTGTAGCTTAGTGGTGGCCGCAAGAGGATGCTATGTGTTCTGGTGTCTTCTTTTAATCTCCAAAGCAGGTTTAAATGTTCATAATTCACATGTTACAGGGCTCCACTCTCTCCCAATCATTTCCATGACAACAGACAAACAGAATGGGACTGTCTACACATGTTCTATTGATGGGAAGGTCAGGCAGCTGATTCCCATCTTCACAGATGTTGCATTGAAGTTTGAGCACCAGCTGATAAAGTTGTCTGAAGTGCTTGGCTCTGTGCGGACTCATGGGATCGCAGTGAGCCCATGTGGGGTGTACCTGGCGGTAGTGACCACAGAAGGCATGACCAATGGCCTCCACCCTATCACCAAGAGCTACCAGGTCCAGTTTGTGACTCTTAAAACATTTGAGGAGGCAGCAGCCCAGCTGCTAGAATCATCTGTCCAAAACCTTTTCAAGCAGGTTGACCTCACGGATCTTGTCCGCTGGAAGATCTTGAAAGATAAGCACATTCCACGATTCCTACAGGAAGCCTTGGAGAAAAAGATTGAGAGCTTTGGGTCCACTTATTTTTGGCGCTTTAAACTGTTTCTCTTGCGGATTTTGTACCAGTCACTGCAGAAGGCTCCCTCTGAGGCCCTGTGGAAGCCAACCCATGAGGACACAAAAGTCTTAATAGCACATTCCCCTGGGATGGGCACCAGTGAAGATCATCAACAAGACAAAGGCACTTCAAAACAGGGCAGCAAGCAGAATCCAAGCGACATAATCCGAGGAGCAGATGTGGATGATCTGGCAGATGACTCTCTTGTCTACTCCAGTGACATAGGAGGACGGGAGCCAATGGAAGATAAGCTTCTTGAAATCCAAGCTCAGATTGAAGCAGTTGAAATGCATTTGACACGGGAACATATGAAGCAAGTGTTGGGCGAAGTCTACCTGCACACATGGATTACGGAGAACACCAGCATTCCCACGAGGGGAGTCTGCGACTTCTTAATGTCTGATGAAAGTTATGATGACAGGACAGCAAGGGTAAGTGCATCCCAGCATAAAAGCTGTTGGGTTGCAGTAGGATAGCATGGCTTAGTTTGCCCTATCAAATCCTGGCTTAAGAAACCAGGATATGCACCAGCTTCATGTATGCACATACAGCCCCATTTCTCTCACTTTGCTCCTCTCTTTGTGCAATCAGCGAAGCAACCATAGTTTCTTGTTATGTGTGACAAACAAACCACAATTCAAAAGCCAACTGTAAACCTTGGTGCATATTAAAATTTTAAAAAGATGGTCTCTAATCTGGAAAAGTCAAAGGCTACTGTGTCTAGGTCATTGGTGCAGGCTTCTGATGCCCTTCAGTGTTTATCTGTCCTTATTCACTAGGCAGATCTGGTAGCACTGACTGCGCTGCTGTCAAAGAAAGCAGGTCCCACCTGCCCATATTAGCAAGTTATAGTTTGGATTCCTAATAGTTCTTGAGGGTCTGCCAGAGGATCACAACTTCTGTTACTGGCTTCTGTAAATATCGTGGACTTGTTGATCTGATCTAATGCCAGATCTCATCAGGGAGCAAAGGGGAGGTGCTCTTTGCTAAGGCCAGAACTACCACAGACAACTCTGCGTCACTCCCCTTCTGTGACGATTCTAACTACCATCAAATCACCTGTCTGAGGAAAGAACTGTGTGGCAGAAGCTACCTTGTCCTCCTGGTCTGGGCATTATCTGATCCTGAATTTGGTCTGGCGGGGTTGGGGTGGGAAAGGGTTGCTTGTCCCCCCAAGACAAGTGGCACCTGTATAGACAGTCTGTAAGGCAGAGGAGACTGCTTACTTATGCTAAACTGGACTGCGAGCAACTTTCTTGAAACCTACTTGTAAGCCACTTTTTCACAAACTGCTTTCAAACTTGTGAGTCACCCAGTGGTATATTAATATCCTAAATAAAATCAGTAAATATTTGTAGAAGTCAAAACATCACACTTATTAGGAGGGAGTGCTAGGGCCTTCCCCTGCTGCCTTTCCAGTTGACATATGAATTGTAAGATCCTTGGGGCGGGGGACCTGACCTTTTGTTTATGTCTTATTTATTTACTATCATTAATGTATTTATATACAGTCCTTCACAATATTCAACTTTGGATGCAGTTACAGATAGGTAGCCGTGTTGGTCTGCCATAGTCAAAACAAAAAAAATTTGTTTTCCTTCCAGTAGCACCTTAAAGACCAACTAAGTTAGTTCTTGGTATGAGCTTTCGTGTTTCAACTTTGGATGCTTACAGTACAGTTTAAAACATAACAGTAATAAAATATGCAATAAAACCATATGAAGGTAACAAATAACATAATTAGCACAATACTGGCAGCCCCCCATTTACGCAGAGTTATGTTCCAAGGCACTGCACACGTTGATGAAATGGGGTGTAATTGAAACCCATCGAAAACACCTGCAAACACCATGTTCCACCCCGGCTCTGCCTTCATCCCACCCTTTTAGTGATGTTTTTATGACATTTCCAAGTCACTTCCAGGTTCGGTGTGATTCGCATATACATGAGCAGACATACTGAATGTGCATAAACAGGGGGCTGCCTGTACACAAAATAGCAATTAAACTGGAAAGTAAAAACAACAACCCCAACTTCAATTCCAGTGGTTTTAAAATGTATACTCCTTCCATTACGATCTTAAAGTACAAACCATTACAGTGTCTGAGAGAATAAAAATGTATGAAGCTGATGCCTTCTAGATGATAAAGTGGGGGCCAGGTTAGCTTCCTTGAGGCTGGAGCAGTCAGCAAGGCTTACTTGGATTCCCAACACCAAGATTGTTGCCATGTACCAGGGGAAGGGTGCAGGTGGCCAGGAGGTTGGCATTGGGAGGTTGCAACCAGTCTGATGCCTGCACCATGCCAACCTCCCTTCTTCCTCTTGTTAACTAGCAGCAACCTTGAAATTGGGAAGCCAGGTAAGCACTACCACCCTGCCCTACTGACCACTCCTGCTTCAGGAGAGTTCCCCAGCTTGGGATACCCTAGATGAAGAAGCCTTCTCTTTTGTTTCCTTTTTAATCTGTGATGATTGCAAAACTCTTAAGAGCCACAGCAAAAGATCTTTCTGCTTGGTTGATGTGGGAGCAGGTGGTCCATAGAGCCCTGCCTCCATTGATGGTTCTACATAAATAACAATTGTGCAGTGCCGTGGTTGCCACAATCCTGTATTTTTCTGCAGCTTCCTAAGTAGCTAAGACTTGAAACTCTGCTGACATAAGAAAGAGTGTTCAAAAATATTTTATCATGTTCTCTTGAGTGGTAACATGCGCTTTGAGGCAAAGCTCCTCTCTTTTCGATTTACCTTCAACCATCAGTTTTCTTCCGAAATGCATGGGGGGTTAGGGCAATTAAGTTCCTCAGACTACCTGAGCGGCATGCGGAGAAGTCATTCACTCTGCATTTTGCATGCCTGAGACGCCTTTGTTGCTTTTTCATTCTGTTGTATTCCTTTTAAGCAGGGCTTGGGCTTTTGCATCTTGTGTTCTTCAGAAAGCCCGCCTCACAACTCCTGTGAGATTTCCCCACCTTTCAGCAGGCAGCTGTCTCTTCCTATAAGTGCTGCTACTGACTGCTGCTGCTGTGTGTTCCCAGGTGCTGATTGGGCATATCTTAAAGAAAATGAACAAACAGACTTTCCCAGAGCACTGCAGCTTGTGCAAAGAGATCCTGCCGTTCACAGATCGCAAGCAGGCAGTTTGCTCCAATGGACACATTTGGCTCAGGTAAGCCCAACTTCAAGCAAGCGCTGTCAGGTTCCCTTCTTTCTGATTTAGCCAAGTGGAGGGAGGGGGCAGGTGTTTATCCGTGGCTGTGAAATGCCTTTCTGCATGCCGAGGGGAGCAGAGAGTTAGAATCAGGTTGATCTCTGCTTGCCTGAGAAAGTCTGCAAACAGGCAGGGTGCTTGCTTGCAAGGGCTGGAGAAGTATGGCTCTTAGGCAGACAGTTTGAAATTCCTTTTCAATGCTATTTCAGCCTGTTGGCAGTTGTGTGCCTGAGTGCCTAACTTTTGCCATTTCCCTCATTGCCATCTTGTTCACAACAGACACTGGAATGTGGTGTACAGTGGTACCTCGGGTTACATACGCTTCAGGTTACATACGCTTCAGGTTACAGACTCTGCTAACCCAGAAATAGTACCTCGGGTTAAGAACTTTGCTTCAGGATGAGAACAGAAATCGTGCTCCGGCAGCAGCGGGAGGCCCCATTAGCTAAAGTGGTGCTTCAGGTTAAGAACAGTTTCAGGTTAAGAACGGACCTCCAAAACGAATTAAGTTCTTAACCCAAGGTACCACTATATCGCTTTTGAGGTTCCTGGGAGGCAAGTGGGCATTCAACACCCAGAGGTGTTTCCCAGCCTGTGCTGTTTTGGACAGATCTGTAAATCTGCACCCCCCAACCTGTCTTTAAAATTGTGTCAGAACTTTAAATGGTTTTAACTTTGTGCTTGTTTCTTGGTGTGTGTGAAATGTGTTTTATCTCAAGAAATTGCCTTGGCAGCCTAAGATGGGCTGAAACAAAGGGTATAGATTCATTAAGTTGAAAGAAATTAACCAAAGGAATAGGAATCGGAATCTGATCATGAAACTACAAGTGCTGAAGCTGAATATTGAGCCTATTTGGAGTATGATACCTGCCTGTGCTCAAGTAAAACTCTATTGGAGAATTGTTTGTTGCTGCCAGATTGATTTGAAACCTGTGGTAGATCTGACCAAATAGATTCTGTTCCACCAAAGTTTCTGTCATTATAGACTTGTAAGCCTTTGAATGTGCTGTTAAATCTTGGCTGTTCTGATTTGAAACTAGTGTTTCCCGATTGCCTCCCTGACAGTGATGTAGTTTTTTTTGATACAGTTTCCCAGTATTTTCAAATGTACTCATTTTAAAAACTTTTGTATACCCCTAAAAACATGTGTGTAAACCAACAATGTGGCAGTCTCAAATACTGGTAGCTGGGCAACGTTGCCAGGAAGTTTCAGTAAGGTGGGTAACTGGCATCACTACCTCAGATTATGCAGGATAGTTCTACCATGCCAACAATGTTTGAAAAATAATGTCATCTGAATCATTATTTTGAGTGTATTTGCTAAAAGATGCTAACATTCTGTGCCCAGGCCATCAAAACTGATCTTGAAGCCTCAGGGCAGAACTAGTGGAAATTTTGCTTGACAAAATTTTGAATTTTGAGATTTGGAGGCAAGCATATCATTGTAGCTACAGTGGTTAAATGTGTTCTTTTCCCACTTTATAGGAGAGATGAATTATGTGTCTTACCTGCTTTCCTGCCCAGTCAAGAAATTCATATTTTTCCTGTACTAGTCTTGGATAATCTGATTTGCTTTCATTAGTTGTGTTATACATTTACATCCAACTGGTGATTTCTGTTTAGAAGAGTTTGGATCCAGACTAAGTTAGTTCATCTTAGGCCCCACTGAAATTATTGGGCAAGTTACTCATTACCCGTCCTGTTTATTCCCATGGGAGCAGAATTCAATTAATTTCATCCAGTCCAGTATTTCCTTTCCTGGTATCATTTGAAACAGGGCTAGGGAACCTGTGGAGTTCTACAGAACTCCAGCTCCCAACAACCCTGACAGTTGGCTCTATAGGCTGGGACTGATGGGAGTTGGAGTCCAATAGCATCTGGAGGGCTGCATGTCCTCCAGCTATGATCCGAAGGGTGGCACAGATGGCATTCTGAGAAGCATCTGATCCTTTTAAACACAAAGGCCTTTCCATAATTCTTTTCCCACTTCTGCAGGTGCTTCCTTACCTATCAAGCCTGCCAAAGCCTGGTGTACAGAAGATGCTTGCTTCGTGACAGCATTGCCCGGAATCCAACCCCAGAAGGTGAGCTCTTTCCTTTAGACCTAGGAGTGGATGATGCGGCAGAGTCTGGCTGAGTTTCTGATCTGGGCAAAGATGCAGGCTCTGCATTGATCCACCCTAGGCACCTATCAAGCATTCCTATCAGCTGGGTGAGGCCTAAACACCCCAGATATTGATTTACCTTAACCTTTTTGTTAGGTCATAGATTCTCATTTCTCCATTTCAAAATCCACTTGAGATTTCATTCCAGAAGTTGCACTTCTTGGAGTGGGGAGTCATCTTCTTTTGTGTATCATAATGAGACTGAAGTCATCCATGAAAGAAAAGGCAAGAAGATCGCAAGTTGCACATAATGCTGTTTCTTTGGTCCAATATGTTTTGAAGCAAATCTGTGCTCCCCAATAACCGTTTGCAAATAATTACACAAGTGAAGAATATTTGTGACCACAGAACAATGTGCTTTGTGGTGCCTCCCACCACCCTAACCCCCATATTATTTTCTTCAAAACACTTTAGACAGTATTTATCTGTGTATAACATGCCCCCGTGTATAAGACTCAAAATTAAGAAAATGGGGGGGGGGTTGCCCCCGTGTATAAGACTATCCCCTTTTTAACATTATTATTAGTTAAAAAACCTAGTCTTACATACGGAAAAGTATGGTAGTATTCTGTGTACTGTACTGTGAGGCATTTCCCTCTATTGTCTCATGATTGGCCTTCTCTTTCGTTATCGCCTTTCCTCATTAGTTCTCCAACAACCCGTTTTCTTATTTTCAGATCCTGATTGGATCAAGAGGTTGCTGCAGGGGCCTTGCAGTTTTTGTGACTCTCCTGTTTTCTAAAGAACAAGATTGAGAGCCTGATGTATGTTTTTCCAGCGCACAAAGCACCACTCTAATCCTGGAAACTGCCTGAAGGTGCAAGCATGTAAATTACCCAGAAAGGAACTTTTGAGTAGAAGACAGTGAGCTGGACATGCTTAGTGGTCCAGCATCCCATTTCAAACCTGAGAGGAAGCAGAAAAGCCTTCTGTTGGGAAAACTTCAGCACAGACACTTTGGAAACAGCCCTGACCCATCCCAGTTAAGCATTGGTACTTGACTCCTTTCTTTTCTTGTCAAGTAGGGTCTGGAATTGGAGAAATGCACCGGGGCTGACTTCACACCACCCTCCAGCCTGCTTCATTTGGCAATGGGATGCTTTTCGTGCAAAGATCCCAGCAGTGGGGGATACCGCTGCTGCTGCTGCTGCTGCTGCTACTACTACTTCATAGGACTTCATAGAAATTCATAGGACTTCATAGGAATTCATAGAAATTCATAGGACAGCAGGATTTGAGCCTGCTTTTTGCTCTTTCATTTATTTTTCAATAAATGTTTTGAACAAATGGTGCTCACTGTGCCAGAGACAATTAAATATTTAGAAATAACATGCGGGTTTAAGAATATTTTTTAAAATGTCCTGCATGCCCATTACAAGAGGGTGAAAATCCTGACTATTTCACTCCTACAGAGGTTGGCAATCAAGTCCAGTGGCTTCTTATAGGAAACGTTAATCCCTCTGTGCCAAATGTGGGAGGGTAAGTTTTAAAAGGCTAATCAAGCTATTTCAGCAATGGAGCATGTCACACAGGGCCTCTTTTCTAAAAGTCTGAGCATCAGCATTTTTGATCAAACTCTTCTTGCCAGTGAATTTTTACCCCCTTGCAGCCCAGTTCCCCCTTCTAATCGCATAATCCCCTCCCAAATTTTTGCCAGTGCCTTTTATTTTTTTTAGCAACAATTATGCTTGCCAGGAATTCTTCTTCCTCCCATTATAGATGGATACATTATTTGTAGCTGTTGGCTTTGGCAGTCAATACCTTAGAAAATGCAACCAGGCAAATGTCTAACTTTCCCACCAGAGTTCTGCGGCCATTCACTCTTGTCTTATGAAATGAAGCTATCCAGCCAGAGAACTAACACTTGTAAAAATCCATTTTCTTATTTCAGTTTAGCTGCTTAGGGCTCTGCTTGCAGAGAGGTGGGGTGTAAATGTTTTAAATAAAATTAAAACATTTACAGCTTGCTGTGGCAGAATCTGCAGCTGGATCCCTCCCACAGGAGGTGGTGATGGCAACCAACTTGCAGATCTTTATAAGAGGATTAGACAGATGGATAAGGCTGTGTTCTCGCTCTGCTGTCAAAGGTGGTATGCCTCTGAATACCAGTGGTTGGAAACCAGAGGGAAGGGGAGACAGAGGTGCCAGCTTCTGAAGGTGAATGGAGGAGTGTGTCGTGGTACATGATGTCAGGATGTCGGAGGAGCTGGGGGCAGAGCCGAACATGGCAGCAGTGCAGTGGCAGCCTGGCTTCAATGGCTGTGTCTCCTGCTGCTGCTGCTGCTGCTGCTGCTGTTACCAACATCAGGGTCTGTTTCCCTGCTCCTTCTGCTCCATGACTGGAGGAGGAGAAGCCAGCTACTGAAGCCACGCCACGCTTGGCCGCCTCTGCCGCTTTTGGACTTGGGGGCTCTCCCAAAAAAATTGGGAGGGCAAAAGGACTCGGCTCCTAGGAGATGGCACCCCTGAGGGGAGAGTATTCTTGTACTCAGGTCCTGCTTATGGGCATCCCAGAAGGGGCTTCTGGTTGCCACTGTGAGAACAGGATGCTGGACTAGATGGGTCATTGGCCTCATCCAGCAGGGCTCTTCTTAGGTTCTTACAAGCTGCAGCAGAATAAATCAAGAGGTCCTCAGAACTACTTCAGACTGTGTAGTGGGGAGCACATTTGTAGCACTTCTCTCTGTAAATAATAAAGTCACCAGGAAAGAGTTCCTGCAGGTTAAAATCAAGTATTCTTCTGCATATTTAGGCTAAGCCCTCTGAGGACATGCTCATGGGAGTGAGCAGGAATTCTCTAGGACTCCGTTCATAGGCTGTAGGTACACTTTTTAGTTGTCCTTGACCAAAATACTGCACTTTAAAAGGTGGAGGTCAATTTGGATTGATCAACCAGTTCATGGAAATAGGAATTTATTGGCAAGGTGAACCGAAAGGGATCATAAAATGTTGTTGGTTATGTTAATCATTTTGTGCTTTGGGGCTGATGTTTTTAGTGCCTCTGATGACTTTGTTCTAATGCTTTCTCTACTGCTCCCCTTGTACTTTCCAAGAAGGTCTTTCACACTATGGGTATGTAAGATCCATGTAAGCAGGTCAAGATGATAGTCCTCACCCTACAACTCCAGCATGAAGGTCTCCTCCAGTTTAAAAGGATCTTGAATAGAACAGTGAGTGCAGTCTTGAGAGTAACTACAAATCAGTGTAGACAACACTGGGCTCAATAGGTTGGTGGCAAAGTGATCTACTTTTTGTTTTGTTTTTTATTCTGGAGATGAGTAGACCCTGCTGGAGGAGGCAGTGCTACTTCCCAGTGATCACTCCCCACCCCCCACCCCGAGCTCTGCCTGTTGGAGCCCATTCTCAGCCTATTGAGAGGACCTAAATAGTACGCATTAGGCAGTATGCTGGGTTAATTGGATTAAAACAGTGCAAAAGGCTAATTAAATATTGAACAATGTATTCTTGCTATGGTAAGCTGAGCAAGAGAGTGGAGTGTATGGAGCTGAATTCTTATCAATCAGCACTACTGAAGAACTCCACAAACTGCTGTAATAGATTTGGTGTTGTGTGGGAGGTTATATGCAGGCAAAATACAGCACCTGTACTTCTACTAGATGGACTTCAATTCTTTCCTTTATCGACTTTCTACTTCCTTCCAAAGGTAAATGCCCAGTTTCTTTAGATGCAGAGAGATTTAACAATGGGAGGAACCCACTGAACCCTCAGAAGCACATGAGAGCTGAGTTCAGGCTCAGTTCTGTTTTTCAAGTGTCTTGACTGTGACAAAACTTGTCAAGTGGCTGACTCAAGCCCATGGCAGTTGAAGGGGCCAATTTTTGATGAAGGAACATTGTAGAATCAAAATGGAGGAGCACCAGTCTGCTGCTGACAAAATGGGTTTACAACTTAGCAAAGTCTTCTGTCTTGTGACTTATTCCTGACTGCTGCCCTCATAACCAAACGACTCCCACTTCTGCTGTGTGTTTGTGCGTGTTTAAAAACCCCCCCACACATTGAATGTAGGAGGAGTTTATCCATCCCACTTTAGTTTTATATATATATAAATAATTTTTATTAAAGATTTTCCTCGTTTACAAAAGCACATGCATTGTCTCTTTCTTCAGGTTGTGTTTTCTACAGATCAAGTTACATTTGTTGTGAGACATTGGTGTTATATGCAGTATAGAGTTGGGAAGAAAAGAGGGAGATGGGAGATGGGAGAGGGGGTGGGGGTGGGGTGGTAAAGCTTATGTTCTTTTACTTAGTGTATGCTTTTGTGTCAGTGTCACTTGGGTAGGTTCTCTTTCTATTTACTTGTTATGTTTCCTTGGTGGTGAGAGAGGCTGGGGTGGCGTAGGGACAACAGTCATACAAGAAATAAGCAAAATAACTAAACAGGTACTAGAAGTCACCCCAGAACTGGCCCTACTGAACATCTTCCAAGATAACAATGCCCACTCACACTATAAAGAGCTCCTTTTTTTAAAAAAAATAAATAATTTTTATTAACAGGCCAATCACATCACATTATCCAAATCACATTAGTTCCAAATTATACAGCCAAATTTTAAATTTTGTTGGGGGTACCCATACATCAAGCTCCACACGAGTCCAAAACTCCGAACGAGTCCAAACATCACTTATATTACTGCTTTAATTAGACAGTTCTATCCAGTTCAATCCAGATAGTCCTTTATTACTTTCTTTCTCTTCTTGTTGTTATCGTATATTCCTTTCTTTGCGATCTCTGATAATTTTCACAAGCAGATTGAAAACAGGCATCCTCTGTGTGGGTTTTGTACTCTTCAAAGATCATATCGCTCAGGGACAGCGTCTGTTCAACGCTTCCATAAAAAAAAAAAAATCTTCGGTCCTTTACTTTTCTCAGGCTTGCCAAATAAATCAAATGAATCAGGAGGCTCTGTCAGGTCAAGCTTGCATTCCAACATTCCTTCTCTTTCGAACGATCCTGATTCTCCTCCCCCTGTCCTTCTTTCTCCGGCAAGCCTGTCTTGGCGAGATGCCATTTTTTAACTGCGTCATAAAAATTTTCCTCTTTCTCACCGTTCACCAATCCTCTCTCCTGTTATAATCCATCCCACACAGTTCTTGAATTCCTGCTTGTGATTAATAAAAACGCAACGGTCTTATTTCTATCTGGGGTGAAGGGTTATTAATATCACATCGTGCAAAGAAAAAAAAAGTTTTTTCCTCCACCCCCCCTTCATTCCAAACATACAGTCTCCTAGTGGTGATTCATCAGAAGATTTACTTATCCATCCGTCACTCCCGGTTACAGAGATCCATTAATCAGCAGTCTTATCTCTTGAACATTACTTGATGTATGTGCTTCAGCTTCATTCCAATCATATGTTTCCAATTATAATTCCGAGCTGAAGCAACCAGCACGCACTAATTGGAATCGGCGTCAGGAAGATCTGACTTCACCGAGGGCTCGTGCCAAGTGTTCGGCACCCCCATCTCTCGGATCAGGGGGTGCATTGTGAACACCGCTGGCAAGGCAGCGCCCCCCGTCTCCTGGGGGGGGGTAGGAAGACTGCATACTTCCCATAGCAGCCCCTTAATTACCTCGTATGGGTCAGAGAGATGTTATTGTCGGCCATCTTCCAACACGCCACCTGGTGCCCCCCCCTACTATAAAGAGCTCCTAACCCCCTCAGCAGCCAGAGACATCATAGCCAGACACTGGAAGGACCTGTCAGGAATAAACATGGAACACTGGTATCAAGTACATCCTTGTGCAAATTAATTGAAACAAAGCATGTTTTCTATCTTACTCGTAATCCTGTACCCAAAACAAACACGAAAATTCAGTTGATCATTATGGTGTTGGAAGCCTGCAGTCAATAGAAGAAATGATGCGCTCACCACAATATGTTGAGGTTCTATGAAAGAGAGTTATTCCAGAGCCGGAAAAGAGGTATCCTGACAGTCCTGGGATATTGTAGCAGAACCTAGCCCCCTGTCACACATCAAAAGTGGTGAAGAAATTCATGACAGAGCAGCAAATACAGGTACTTGATTGGCCAGAGAATTCCCCAGACGTACATCCCATTGACAATTGGTGGGCTATATTCATAAGTTGCCTCCGTGCTGTAGACTGTACGACTATGGAGAAGCTCATTCAGGCGCTGATTCAAGTGTGGTACAGGGATCCGAAAATCAACAGTGACTGTTCGAAACTAGTAGACTCCATGCCAAACCGTGTTCAAATGCTGCTTAAAAATAGCGGAGGTCATATCCATTACTAATGTACATATATGTGAGTTTTGTACTGTACAATAAACTACTTAAATTCATTGTTTGTTTCAATTAATCTGCACAAGGGTGTAGTATGGGAAACAGCCTTACTAGAAAAGCTAACCAATAGACAAATAGAAGAGGATGCCTTTACTGCTCCCCTTTATCACATCCCACTTAAGTTGAAGATGAAATTGGGGCAGATCACAACCTTTCTTCCAAGGCTCAGAGTGAAAATGAAAACCATCCTTTCCATTACTTTTTCCTCTTGCTCACAGAGGACAGATGGGACCAACCTCCAATAACAGTTATTTGGAGTTTCAGTCTTTTAAAAATCCAGAAACTAGAAGCAAGAGATGAGAATACTAAATGATGTTAATGCTTGATCAAGCCAGTGGTCCCTCTGGTCTGACAACAGTTGGCCAGGCATCAGGAAGCTCTCATACAGATAGCAGTAATGAGCCCAAAAGGCTCTAGGGCAGTGCTGTCCAAACTTCTTTCAAAGAGGGCCAGATTTGAAGAAGTGAAGGGCCGTGAGGGCCAACCAAAGTAGTTCACCTTTTTTTTTAGGATTGAAGTTCTTGAGCTTTTTTTTTATTATTTTACCCAAAGTGAATTGAAGTTGTTGAGCTTTCTTTGTGGTTGGAGTTGTTGAGCTTCTTTTAGGATTGAAGTTGCTGAGGTTTTTTTAGGATCTTACCCCAGGAAATAAACTGCCACAGGGGCCGGATTATACTAACTGGCAGGCCGGATTAGGCCCCCAATACGGACTTTGGACATGAATGCTCTAGGGCAAGTGTGACTAACTTGTGGACCTCAAGATGTTGGATTCCCAACTCCCATCCGCCCCACTCAGCATGGCCAGTGTTCAGGGGTGATGGGAATTGGAGTCCAGCAGCAACATGGAGGTCCAGTGGTTTGCCACCCCTTCTCTAGGAATATCTGAATGATCTAACCTGTAATCTTGGAATGGGTTTCCTGTTTTCTTTCCAGCTACATTCAAAAGCTTGAATAGATTTCTTTTGACTCATACACTTCATTTGAAACAGGTGAATACAGAACTTTGTGCCTATTGAATTAATATCAGTGTGGCTGTGCTCCCAGTACTTTCTCTGAACACTAGTTGTTGGCTCAAGATTTAATGAAGGCCAGCACAGCTTGAATGTCTAGACAAAGCCAGGCTGCTCTTCCTTAAAGAACTGAGTTTCTTGCAAGAATTAGGGCAGATATTTCTGAAAGGCAATATGGAGTTCATAAACCTGCCCAGTCACCTTGGGGTGGGGTGTTTTAATCACAGAGGTGACTATTATGTTGTGTTCAGCTCCAAAAAGTAGCAAATTCTCAAGTAGCTTAACATTTGATCCCCTTTATTAAAGGACAGGGGTGGGGAATGCTTCATTGTTATTTTTATGAAGTAGAAATCAATGCCTGCCAGTCTGATGGACAGGGTGGGTCTGGAGATAGGGCTTCTGTCTGCCAAGGATGCTGTAACACAAGGTTGGCAAGGGCCACATTCACTCAGTGGGTGCAACCACTCCTCTCCCCTCTTCTCTCTTGTGCTTTTCCTCCCCTCTCTGCAAGGTTTCTGGGGGACAACAACACAGGTCACTCTTGCCAGTAATAAGCACTCATTTCAGGGGCGCTGCATGAAATTAAGCTAAGGGATGCAAGTTGCCTACCCATAGAACCATGGAAAGGTAGAGTTGGAAGGGATCCCAAGTTTCATCTAGTCCAACCTCCTGCTATGCAGGAATCTCAACTAAAGCATTTGTGACAGATGGCTCTCCAATCTATGCTTAAAAAGCTGCAATGAAGGTTGGAGTGTGAGACGTATCTCCTAATATTGGGGTGAAGCGCAGCTTTGTCTTTACTGTAGGTTTTCCCCAAAACAAAGATTTGCTTTTCTCAATGGGTGTGAATGGCACCAGAGGCTTGTGAGGGAGCCTTAATCTGGTCCCAGCCCCCAGTGGTCCCATTAAAGTGTGAACCTGAAGTTCATTTAGAATCAGAATTGTAGAATTGTTGGAAGGGACTGTGAGAGTCATCTAGTCCAGCCCCCTGTGATACAGAAATCTCAACTAGATCATACAAACCTCCAGAGAAGAAGAGTCCACTACCTGCCGAGGGGAGTTTGTTCCACTGCTGAACAGTTCTTACCGTCAGAAAGTTATTCCTGGTGTTTAGTCAGAATCTCCTTTCTTGTAACTTGAATCCATTGGTTCAGGTCCTACTCTCTGAAGCAGGTCCTACTCTCCGCAGTCCATATGACAGCCTTTTAGGTATTTGAAAATAGCTACCATATCTCCGCTCAGTCTCCTCTTTCCAGGCTAAACATACCCAACTTCCTCAACCGTTCCTCATAAGGCTTGCTTTCCAGACCCTTTATCATCTTGGTTGCCCTCCTCTGTACACGTTAAATTATGGCGCGCAGAATTGGGCACAGTATTCCAAGTGTGGTTTGGCCAAGGCAGAATAGAGTGGGGCTATTACTTCCCTTGATCTGGACACTATACTTCTGTTGATGCAGCCTCAATGAGCTTATGATCATTGCCCAGCCCAGCCCAACCCAACCCAATCCAACCCAACCCAAATTCGTAACATAAAGAAAGATCAATATATAGTCAGCATTTTTTAATTTATTAATTACCATTACTGGGAGTCAGAGCATGTAAAAATAAGGAAGTGAAACAAGCAGAAATAATGTTACCAGAGGTTCCTCATTGGTGAGAAGGGGTGCACTCTGCACATGCCCACATCCTTTATTTCTGAGACTCAACAGTTCCTAATTAGATTTTTCACACTACACCCCACAGGCTTCTTTACAACCCCCAGGTTTTGACCCCCTTTCAACTGCTTATTCAGCCACTGCACAGTCCCATTGACCATGTTTGTGAATATTGAAATATTGACCACTTTGGGAGATCCTACTATAGTGGGACAGAGCAACCTTGGGAACTACCCATCACGGATACAGTTAACCCTTAACAGCATATTTCATATGGCAAAAGAACAGTTCCTTCTGTTTCAAGGCACTTCATGCAAGTTTTTGCCAGAGAAGGTGGTGGGGTATCTGCAATACAGAAATAACTGTCTTGAAGGAACCCTTCACGCCAAAACACTATATCCCTCCAACCCTCCTTGGTGGTATATGGGATGCTGGGTCTGATGACGCTGCAAGATGGAGCCAGAAGAGAAAATGTTTTCTGTGTTGCTGTTCTGCAGAAATGGGGTGAGGAGGAACATTGGCCAACCCTCGCAATATCAGTCCCAAATAAAAGTGGGCTGAGATTTTCTTTTGAAGTAGATTCTGGTTGGAAAAGCTCACCTCCTTTTCTGGCTCGGTTTTACAAAAGTTAAATAGTAGCACAGCCAGAGGTCTGACACACCAAACCATCAATTCCGAGGAGAAAAGCCATCAAAAATTATAGTCATTTGTAAAGACATTAATTATCCACCCGCTCAGCATAAATATAAAATATGTGTTATGTCTATGCGTTGTTGATTTCTTAAAATGCTATGGTGCAATAAGGGAGTCTGATTAAGGGTTCATTCCTTAATCCAGTTAGGGCTTTTGCATCTTGGCTTTTAAACAAAAAACAAAATCAATGTGTTGTAGAAAAGAAATGTTAATCAACTAGCTGGTTCTTATGTTACCAAGCTGACCGCATTAAGACTGTGTTATGAAAATGCTCTGGTTCCCTCGAGGATGGTACATTACTGTGAATATTAATGCTGTATATATGGTTGACTTCTTTTGTAAATGTGAAACAGAATCTGGATAATGTGTTTTGTATACTGCAACAGTAGCACTGTTACATGAATCGCTTTCTAAATAAAGAAACACACAACTTGTGTATTGTGTTTAAATAGGTGCCTTGGCAAAGTGAAGGAGAATGGGTGATCAGACATTGGATTCTTGGCCGATTAAGCATTGTGCTGATTTCTTGACCAATTTGTACTGCTTTAAAAGAGAACTGGACAAATTCAAGGAGGAGAAGGCTATCAACATTTAGCCATGATGGCTATGATCTACCTCAGGCTTCCTCAACCTCAGCCCTCCAGATGTTTTGGCCTACAACTCCCATGATCCCTAGCTAGCAGGACCAGTGGTCAGGGATGATGGGAATTGTAGTCTCAACACATCTGGAGGGCTGAGGCTGAGGAAGCCTGATCTACCTGCATGGTTTGGGGCGTTAAAGCTTCTGAATGCTGGTTGCTGGAAACCTCAGGCAGGGAGAATGCTGTTGCAATCAGGTCATGGGTAACCCAGGGACTGAAGAGACGGAGGATTCTGAAGGGGCTCCCAGAGCCAGAACAGAGAAAGCTGGAGGGACAGTAGTAGCACTTCCGGCCACGTTTCTCTGTGCTTTATTCTCCTTTCAGCTACTAGATAGAGGTCCTTCTTGCTTCTCAGCATGTAGAAATTCCATCAAATAAGCCCCAAATTTTGAATTAAGCTGTACCTCTAGTAGCAAGGACTCCAGGAAAACCAGACAACAAAGAGTCTTACTGAGCTGGAAGCAGTACTTTAATGGCCACTTTAAGAACCAGAGGAAGAATGTTTAAGGACTGAACACTCAGCCCCACCCCATCAGTATCCATTCCATCTTATTCCATCCCTGTTAAATGACTTGCTTGAGTCATTGCATGGCTTGGTCAAGTGGAGATTCTTCCCTGACCTGGCATGTGAGCCACTGCCGTTTACCAGGAGGTGTGTAGTAACATTGGTGTGGTGTGAACACATTGGCCAAGCCAATCTGGTTCAATCTGATGACTGAACCTCGTGCACAGTGTGACTGGGGAGGTATGTGCAGGACCGGGTGTTGCCCTATGCACACTGAGCCTAGGCAGTTTTGGTATCATGATGGTTTGTGCTGTGAGCATATTGCATATTGTCACAAGGCTAGAGGTGAGTAACCATGGTTGCCTTGCTTTGCAAGGGAAGTCCTTGACATAGCTAATCCTCTACTGAAAGCCTTTTCCCCCTTCCCACTCTCTTCAGCAGGAATTCCCACCAGAATTCTGGGACATGATTGCAAGGGGTAATAAATTCCATGACTGCAGGTTCCTGTGAGCCCAAAACTCTCACCCACACAGAGGAGTCTGCCTGCTGCAACTCTGAATGACTTTGTTCGGGCCTTGCCCCTGCTGCATAAAGGATTCTGCTATGTCTCTGCCTAGGGCATGATGAGATCAGTTAAGCCCTCATAATGCAGGCATGTAAGCAAATTGGCTGCCTCTTCAGCCTCTGCCTGGGGCCATTCTCTTTGGCATTCCTCTATCTGGTCAGGAGACACACTCACAAACAGTGATGTGTTTTTGCACAGGGCAAAAACAGGTTGCCTCCTTCTGAATTCAGATTATTTCTTACCCTTTTTTGTGCATGGCATGCGCTTCCAGTTCCAAATCAGATAGGAAGATGTGTGCCTGCTAGCAGAATCTGGGAAACATTTCTCTTGAGAATGTAGCAAGTTGGTGGATGGGACAAGAGTTGCATGTTTTAGGGGCCACACAAACATCCAAGGACTAGTTGTTGTCACCTGATGCACTCCTAGCTTGCTTTCTTGTGCTTGTGCTCTCCTTGCCAAATGTTTATTTGGCTGGAATCAGATGCTAATCAAATCCAGCCCAGCTCCCAAATTGGTTTTGAAGCATCGTCTTCCAATTATAAAAGTAATTCCTCCTCTCACCCGCTGAACCTTTTGTAGCATTAACAGGGCCTCTTACTATGCAAAGTGGATGCAAAGGCCTCTTTCGTTTCCCCAGTAATTAAATGAATGTCAATTGTTTTAGTTGTTTCTGAGGGAGAGTCCTACAAGAGTATTAGCATGTTCTGCTAACCCAGACGGCCTGCACTCCAGGCCTGGCGGAAGCCCTTGGGGGGTTGACCACTGACCCGAGAACTCTCTGGGCGGACACACCGGCTGCATCTCAATGAGCCGGCCTCATTCGGTTTCTCTGCGACTGGCTGAGCGGAACTAATATTGCCAACGCATATAGATGAAAGGGGGGGGAGGGAATAGCTTTATGGCTAAATTAATTAAGCAGATGTACCTGTCTAATTAAAGAGCCACTGTCCCCTTTGTACCCTCACTTGCACGGCAAACAGTATTTAAATGCGCGGCCGAGCCGTTTCGCCTATCAATATTTAGTAGGAACACTCTGATGGAGGTGATATTAGCAAGATGTACTCTCCATTTATTATTAATAGCCGCCATTCCAATTTATGCACGGGAGCGGCAGTGTAGCTTTACAAGCATTGGGCCAGGGCCTGGGGTTGGAGAGGAGGCAGCTGCTGAGGTAAGCATCCACGCATCCCACCAGTAAGGGGAAACCCGTCAGAAATGCCCCAGGGTCGAGCCACTGCAGCCCTTTCACAGGTGCCTGCTGACGTCATGCTGCTGAGCTCCAGCAATCCAAAGGTTCCCCTTGGTCTGATGTCACAGCCAGAAACAAGAGGTGAGCAGGGGCTAGTGGGCCACAGGGATTGCTAGGTGACACCCCCCACATCCACACCCGTTGGGCTGGGGAGGACAAGGAAAGAAGACCTTGCCTACTGCTGATCTGGAGCCTGGCCTCCTTGCCAGAGATTGCAACCACGTCCACAGCAAAATGGCAAAGGGAGAGCCAGGTGGCAGTGGCTGGAGCTGCAGTCGAAAGCCCATGCACAGAGGCATGGCAATGGGCTGAAGCCAGAGTAACCAGCCTGGGAGGGTAAGAATGTAAAGCAGCATATTGAGCTTTGTCAGGTCCGCTTCCTGTGAGGTTGGGGACAAAGATGGTCCTTCAGGAAACATGAAGAGGACTTTGAGTCATTGAGGCCTGAGCTAGAAGCAAATATAAGAAAGAGCCGGGGGCTATAATAGGAGGTAGGGAACCTCAGGCCCAGGGGCCAGATGTGGTCCTCCAGACACACCCACTGTCCCCTTCACTGACCCTACTTCTCCCCCCTGAATGTTTCTGCCTGGCTGGGATGTATCCTTGAACTCTACTAATGCATGGATGGAGCACAGAGAGGGGTGTGTGAGTCTGTGTAGAAACTGGCCTACTGCACAAAGTGTAAAATCCACATTTGCCTCTGACTCTGTCCACCACTAGCACATGGTGCTCAGCAAGTTGCCCTGAAGGGAGTGTGGCCCTCGGGCTGAAAAAGACAGCCAACCGTGGACTATAGAGAAAGATGGACCTATTGGGGGCCTTTTAGTGCAAAGGCTGCCTGGGCCTGCATGGTTCAATTCATGCTTTCCATTCCTTTGGTCAGAAGCGATGTGGCAGTGTGTAGATAAATTCCTTAGGTCATTGGCTAAAGACCGGAGAGACGACCTGCTGGAAAGGAAAGGGGACTTCTAGCTCAAACAGACAGTTCATGGGTTCTCTGGAGTCCCACTCAAACATCTGCTGACTCAGCAGGATCCTGGCCCCCTCCACCAAAGAAGACGCCTGGTGTCACCAAAAGGGCATAACTGGAGTCCATCAGCCATCTGCTATGAGATGCACAGACCCTTCCCCCAAATATGTCTGGCTCTGAGACAGGATTATGGCCCCATTGTTTGTTTCCATTATTATTTATCATTTCCTTTATAAAAGGCTTTTATGTTCTGTTTTCCTCCTTCCCCCAACATTTCAATGGCACCTTTTAATTTTTTTCTTCCAGCGCAAGTCGGCCAACATCACACAATAAGGAGGCTGGAACGTAAGTTCAGAGAGCTTTTAATAGTCTGTTCTACAATCTTCTGACCCAAGAACACATCAGGCAAAATTTGGGAGGAATTAGATTTACAGCTTGCCTTGAACAATCATCCATATAGGAAAGGACAGGATGGGGTGGGGGAGAGGTTTTTCTTCTGTCGCTGAATCATGGGAATTAGCAGGACACAAAAATCCAAAAAAAGAAAAGAGAAAAATCCTGTTTGGTTGATAATCAAGAATGTTACCACCCCTTTAATTTCTCTTGGGAAAACAAAACATCAAATTTACAGGAGGAGGTGGGGGTTTCTAGTCCAACTGGATGCTCTCAGGTCTAACTCTCAACATATGGATACTAGCAGTCTGCCGCCGCCTATTTTAGGTCAGGTTTGAGGAACCTGCAGCATTCCAGATGTTACACACCCAACTCCAACAACATCTGGAGGGTCACATGTCCCCCATTCCTGATCTAAGGAGCAGCATTCCCTAGTGCATGCAGAGAGGGGAAGAATGTCTCTATTTAGAAGAGGCATTCCATGTGAGAGACAATGCCTCTTCTTAGATCAAAATGGGACTCCTAACTCCTATCAGCCTCCTATCAGACTCCCAACTCCTATCAGCCTCAGCCAGCAGGGCAATGGTTGGGATGGAGAGCTACAGGTTCCCCACCCTCTTGTAAGAAGCAGGGCTGTTTGCAGCAACACTTAAATCTAGATCAGGAAGGTGCCTTATCTCTAGCCCTGAGATTGGTGACCTGAGTAGGTGGAGCCAAAAGACCCTGCTCCACTGATTAGCCAAAGGCAGGAGGAAGCACTCACAGTTCTGCTATATATACCAGGCCCAGGGGATCCTGAAAGTTTATGATACCCAAGTCAGTGGTGAGGAAACTGGCCCTTCAGATATTGTTTGACTCCAACTCCCATCAGCCCCACACCAGCAGCCTGACCAATCTGGAGGGCCCCAAGTTCCCCGCTCTTATTATAAGGAATCCATTGAGGGCTTTGTAGGCTGTGGGGAACTTGTGTTTCCTGGCCCCGTTGAGTGTCTGCAACCTCCTGGGTGGAGGGGGTGGGGTAGCTTAAAGCAAAGGTTAGTGCAGGATTGATGTAAAACATGTAATTAAAATTTTGAAATAAGGAACAGTTAAGGATGGTAATTATATATATATAATGCATGGGATATATATATATATATATATATCCCTTTTGTGGAGATATATATGCAGGGTGTGGGTGGGTGTAAAATGCAGGGGATACGCACACACACACACATATGGATATATATATATATATATATATATATGGATCCACAAAAGGGGATAGATAGATAGACAGACAGACAGACAGACAGATAGATAGATAGATAGATAGATATAGATATAAAGATAGATAGATATTTCCCCCCTGCATCTTCTTGGAAATATATATGGATCCACAAAAGGGGGGAGGGAAGTCCAATGGGATATGTGTACTGTTTTGTTTTTCTTTTTAATTGTTGTTTGCAAAATTTGAAAATTATTTTAAAAATTATTTTTAAAAAGTAAAGGAAAACAACGTAAAACAAAGCCAAGCCAAGCACTTGCCTAATCATTTTCAAGAAGACACTTCAAGCCATTTGTAGTGGGAAGCCTAGGGTGGTGGGTCGGGGATTGACAATGTAGCTTTCGATGTACTCAAATACTGTCTGAGGGTCTTGGTCGCCATTGATGAAAATGGCATCTTCGAATACAGTCTCCAAGCCTTCAGCGATCCTCAAGTAAGCGTCCACTTTGAGTTTCACAGCCTCTTCCAAGTCCCTCGGATGTATCAGGAGGCGTTCACTGGCTTCCTTGGAGGCTGCCGGTTGGTACAGTGTGTGGTACCTGGAAATGGGGCAGAACAGTAAAAAGCTCAGAGACGAAGCTCTACCCTACCTTTTAAAGAGTGTTCTGGTGACAGCAGGAATGGGGAACCTGTGGCCTTCCAGCCCCTGTAGCCACAACAGCCAATGGTCCAGGGAAGAAGGGAGTTGAAGTACAACAACATCTGGAAGGCCACGGAGTCCATCACACCTGTTTTAATAAACAGCATTCCCTACTGCATGTAATACATGGAAGGATGCTTCTCTTTAGAAGAGCAGTCTCTCATTTGAGAGAGGGGAGCGCCTCTTCTTCGATCAGCAACTGTGTAGCCCTCCATATATTGTGGGACTCCCACCAGCTCCAGCCAGCATGGCCAATGGTCAGGGGATGCTGGGAGTTGGAGTCCAGCAACATCTGGAGAGCCACGGGTCCCCCAATGCTGACATAACAATATATAGCTATAATTCAGAAAAAATACTCTTTAAAAACACAAGAAAATTGTTGGCAAAAGTGCTCACACTTAAACCAACCAAAGCTGGGGAGGCTTGGCCTACAGTTTTCTGGCCCCTGAACAAAGATTTTTTTTGTTTTTAAATGGCAAGTCTTGGATTCAAATTTACAGTCTAACCCCAAAGGTAAATTCCCTTTCTCTTGCTTGTCTGGATGGAGGACAGAGCAGTGTGTGTTGAGCGTGTGATGAAACTAGCTTACTGTGTAAATGCGAAAACTGACACTGGTTGATCTGCCCACATTTGCCTCTGGCTCCTCCCATCACTGGCATGCAGTGCTTGCAAGGTTGTCTAGAAGGGGAGGCAGATTTTCAGCTTAAGAAGGGTGACCCACCCCTGGAGTAAATGCAAATGCAGACACGGTTACTGTCATTCCAATGGAAATTCATCTCGCCCTAGTGGCGAAGGCTGTGACTAGGTGCATATGCCTGCTCAGTCTGCTGTCCAGGTGAGGCTGTCTGTTGAGAAGGGTAACTCAGGGCTGTCTTTGAATTGCATTTGGGCCAGACATCCCTTCAAAAAGTGAACTGTATTCTGCAAAACAAAAACAAAAAACACTCCGCCCCCCTAGATTTGGATAAATTTTCCAAAGCAGGGAAACTGTCCCCAGCACACTTGCATTGGTGCTACTAACCTTTCTCCAGTGACTGGGTCAAGCATACGGTAACACAGGCGCTCCAGAATGGACTCAGGTGTGATGTGCAGGAAAAACACCCTATGAAGAGAGTGGAGAGGGGGAAATGTTCAGTTAATGCCACTAGCAATAGCACACTGACTGTTTTTTGAGAACAGCTGAATTCTTCCTATACGGTAGGCCCGCAACTTATTCCAGGGATCAAGCCTAACGCCAAAATCACGTATAGTCAAAACACATTGGGTTCTGTGGCAGGTGGGACTGCCAAAGTCATTTGCACCCGTTTCTGCCCCCTTTTTGATTTTTAATAGGGTTTTTGTTGTTGTTGTTTTTTGCCACGCACACAAATTAAATGCACCCAAGTTGCGGGCTTGCTGTATCCTAAATAATAATGATCTTTGATTAACAATACAAGAAGCTGCCTCGGTCCAAGGCCAGGGTCTGTTCCCGTCACCTGCCTGTACTTGGTCCTCTAACCTGCAGAAGCCTTTTGGATGCTGCGGTCCCTCTCAATCAGCCTCCAAGTTAAGAGAGAGGATTTCTCTTCCATCAAAGGGACCCTTGTGGTGCTATCTGGCTGGAATGTTCCCAGCAGCACCAAAGTTCTGTGTCTAGGTGCCATTTTAATTTCCCACATTGCTCTCATTGGAGCATCATTAAAATGGTGGCCTTCAAGGCAAACTGGAGTGTCACAGCTTTGAAAAAGGTGAATTCCATGCTAAGGATCATTAGGAAAGGAACTGAAACTAAGAGTTAAACTGGGGAACTTGCTCCCACAGGAGGCAGTTATGGCCACCAACTTGGACAGCTTTAAAAGAGGATCAGGCAGGTTCATTGAGGAAAGGGCTATCAATGTCTACTAGCCACGATGGCTGTGTGCTACCTGCACTCTCAGAGGCAGTGATGTCTCTGAATGCCAGCTGCTGGAGATCACAAGTACTTGCTGGCTTCCCATTCGGGCATCTGTTCAGCCCCTGTGAGAACAGGACGATGGACTAGATGGGATCATTGGCCTGATGCAAAAGGGCTGTTCTTATGTTGGGCTATTATCCTTCTTTAGGCATTACCAGTAAGCCCTCATGGAGCCCAGGAAGCTCAGTCCATTTGAACCTGGGGTTTCAAAGGAAGGAAAGGCAGGAGACCTCGCCACAGAGGATGTGCTGTACTGGCTCCTTCCCTAGATTTTGCTTCTGAGCATGCCTTAAAGTCTAATCTACACAGAGGGATGAGCTGGAAGATATCTGGCCTGTATCATTGCCAGTTGAGGGAGATACGGTACACATTTTTAAATGCACCCCAATATTAAAAATGCCCTGCCACACATAAATATTGTTTATTTATTTAAAATGAGCACAACGAAGGCCATGATTTAACTTTTGTCCTTGATCTCCTAGTTTTCTCTTTGCATGGTGTGTAAGCGAAAGAACTGAGAGGAGCATTTGAATCTGGAACTGCTCCACCCGCAGGCTGAAGAGGGGCAATCTGCTCCACCACTCATTCATCATGTATATCATTTTGACCCTTGGGAGAAAAGCACCAAGACTTACACTCCTGGGCTATCCCAACTGACTCTGTGTGCTCCTATTTTCAGATGCTCCCCTGAGCCCAAAGCCCCCCGTGTGTTACCTCAAGGCCAGCACTTGAGGGAGGTGACTATGTTAACCCTCTCTCACTTCTTTACTATACAAAGGGGAATTTTTTATGCTCATTCATTACTACAGCCACCACTTTCCAACCCTGAAGTATGAAGTGCATCCCAGGATTTCTCATGCCTCAAACTTCATAATGCAGGAAATATCTTTACCGAAAGGATATTGGAAGAGGTAACTTGGAAGAGGGGGAAATCTCCTGTTTATTATTTAGCTTTCTGTCTTTCTCCTGTTCCCTAATCCACTCCAAATTCTTTGTAGAAATGAACTTTTATTTTATTCTGGGCGGTAGGGAATAGGATATTTTGCCGGCTTTCCTCAGAATGCAATTTCTCCCTGCGGCTGGCTTCAAGGCTATACTGCTTAGTTTTTATATTTCATTTCAATTCATTGGGGGGGCGGTGCATGCACGTGCCTCTCAGACCGGTTAGTGTAAGCTTTAGACATTCACCAAAGGGAACATTTTATCCTTACTGGGGAGAATCAGATCAGATGAAAGCCGGAGGGTTCTATCACCGTGGCATGCACGTAGCAAGATTATTTGGCTCCTTTGTAGAACTTAAAGTTATGAAAATCATCTCGCTGGCTCTTCAAATGTTTACAGATAATGACTTCCACTTGCATTGAGTTAAAAAAAACACACAAAAAAACACACACACCTCAGCCCAGCATTAAAAATAAAAAAAGCAGAAGATCTCAATGATTCCAAAGACAGGAGGAGAATATAACAGTTTTCAACAGTCTTTTATCCTTTACACTCCAAACATTTTGTTTCTGCTTTGTTTCTGTTGCCCAACAACCGTCTAGAATTGTGATTGTCACAACGGGTAACTAGTGATAAAGTGTATTGAGATGAATATTCTAGCAGAAGGCAGGGAAAGGCGCACGCGAGGGGGGGGGGCAACAATGTCTGCTTATACAGTCCTGATAATTGATACGGCTCCCCCTATTATTTTCCAAAATAAACAAAACAAAACAAAAAAAGAAGGAAAGGATTATAACCTGCCATATCAAGGAGCCTTGTCGCTACTCATAGTCACTAAGTTGAGAAAAAGAGAAATGTAGCAGGAAACTGAGAAGGAAAAGCCAAAGACCCACCCCTCGTAAGAAGCTGCCAGGAAGATGAACAGTGGAAGAGCCTTGTCGGAAATACACATTTTGTGTGTGGAGAAAGTGTGTCTTATTATTCAGTCTGGTGTCAGCAATAAAGACAAGCAGAGGGAAGGAGGGGGGGGATGTTGTAGGGAGTCAGGTGGGTAATTCCTGACTCAGACGTGTTCATTGCCTAAATCAGCCGTAGGGGAACGTTTGGCCTTCCGGGTTTTGCTGAACAACAGCTTCCATCAGCCCCAGGAAGCATGGCCAATGGCCTGAGATCATGGGCGCTGTAGTCTAGTAACACCTGGAGGGTCAATGGGACAAGCAAGGGACAAGCCATCACCAAGCCCCTACTACAGGATTCCTCAAACTCGGCCCTCCAGATGCGTTGAGACTACAATTCCCATCATCCCTGACCACTGGTCCTGCTAGCTAGGGATCATGGAAGTTGTAGGCCAAAAAGATCTGGAGGGCTGAGGTTGAGGAAGCCTGCCCTACTATATCCTGGCATCACCCAGCAGTTGAAGAAGGAGGCCATTTAAATGTGTCTGTGGGAGAGGGGTTATTGGTTTGTTCACTTTTGTTTTCATTTTATTATATGTTTCGGGTTTTCATTTTGTGTTTTTATGTTGCGAACTACCCTGTGATCTTTGGATGAAGCGCAGTATACAAATTTAATAAACAAACAAACAAACAACCACATTCTGAAGAGGATTACAAGGCATCTTTCCATGCTGCCAGAACTGCACAGCCCATCCTATTTATTGGTCTCCAGGGATAATCAGTTTGGTTTCCTGAGCAGAAGATTCGGAGCTGGAGAACAGAGGACAGCTCCAGCCCCACTATTAGGAAGAGCGGCAGGTGCTTGGGGGGGGGGGAGCATACAGATGTAAGCAGGCAGCAATTTCCATCCAGTCCTCCGTTCTTCACAATCAGCACTGTTTCCATTCTGCTAGGGTTCAGCTTCCACTAAACCTACAATATTACTCCCACTGTCTGCTAAAAAATAATTACAAAGAGTTGTATCCAACTAAGTTTTGCTCTACCACTGAACTACAGCCCTTCCCCAGTTGTTTTAGCTTTTACAGATTACATTAGTATTTTTACTGTTTAAAATTTTTGAACCAGCCCCAGCGGGCATGGTTAATAAGTGCCCTATAAATGCCCTCCCTTCAAAAAATGTATAGTGTTCTTTCTACATGTGTAGAGCAGGTATCTGCATAGATATCAGGAGTGGATGCAATCAGACTGGGATGCTTAATGTTGATTTGGGCCCTGGGGTGGACAATGGAAATCTGTTGGATGTGGACCAGATGGAACGGGAACATTCTTGTGGGCACAAGTTGGGACTCCCGGGTGCTAAACTATGGAACTCACTTCAACAGGAAGTGAGTTGGTAACGGCCACCAACTTGGATGGCTTTAGAAGAGGATTGGACAAATTCATGGAGGAAGATAATGGCTACGAGTCATTCTGGCTAAACTGCCTCCAGTTGGAGGCAGTAATGCTTCTGAATACTAGGAGGGGAGAGAGCTGTTATTCTTGGGTCCTGGGAGAACAGGATGTTGGACTTGATGGGCCATTGGCCTCATCCAGCAAGGCTCTTCTCATGTTTTTAGTGGTGGTTGTTGCCCATTGGACCTTGTAGGGCAGAAGGCAGTGACCCTGCCAGTAGACAGAGACAGAGCCAATGACAGGTGAGGCTGGAAGCAATCAGAGGTGGGGCCAACTCATTCTAGTTCTGTCCCCATCCTCCTCCCTGATGAGTTCTACAAGGGCAGCACTGAAACCATGGAGGAAGAAGCTGGCTGGCAGAGCCAACCCCTAAAGAGAAAAAGCAGGCAGGTGGGGTAGAGGGGCACAGGCAGGCTGTGGTTGGTGGGGCAGTGCCCCTATATGCCCTAATGGACCAGCCTCCTCTGGTTAAAAGCTACTTTTAAACTTCTGCTTTTATTGTGAGACAGCAACTTTCAAAAATAGAAGGCCATTCATCTTGTTCTCAATTTGCTAAAATAGCCTATACATCTTCCCCTTGGTAAGCAGGGACCAGCTGCCTGCTTTCCATTCTGCATGCTCTGCACTCGGCGGGGGGTGGGGGCGTGGGGGGCACTGGCTGATCCTTGCTTAAAATGGGAGCATAACTGATAATGCCACAACTTCCCCCAGCTGTGCCTAAACCTGAGAGGGAGAGAGAGAGATTACTGCTGTTAACTATTCAATTGCCAAATGCCTTGCCATGGCCCCAGAACAATATATATCCACAGAGAGGAAAGAGGCAGTGAAATCCAGTCTTCCTTCTTAGCCGTGTAAGGCTGTCATCTAGGGCAGGTGCAGGGAATCTTTGGTGTTCCAGATGTTGCTAGACTACAATTCCCATCAGCCTTAGCCAGGAAGGCCTGGGATGATGACAACAGTTCAGGAATATCTGGAGGGCCAAGGGCTCCCTCCCCCTTGATCTACGGTGACACTGCAGAGTGAATAGCTTAAGAGGTTCCCACAGACACACTTCCTGCTCTGCCTTGCCCCTTCTGCTTCTAATTAGGAAGGAAGGATTTGATGCAGTTCACGTTCAAATCCACACTTTGTGATACAATACATAAACTGTAACACAGCCCTCCTTCAAAATTCACACTTCTCCAAATTTTGCAATGCAGTCCTCTCTAGCCAAGTGATGTATACAAAAATGCAAGGAGAATCTGCTTCAGCTTTTAAACTAACCACAGTTCTCAGTAGGAACTTGGTAACTGTGGTTACAGCCAAACTACAGTTTAGTGTTACAAGGCTCTCCTCTTTGCTGAGTCTGATGACTGGCAAACTGAAGAAGGGGGAAAGAGCCTATTCAGGACATCACAGTCTGCCCAACTGATTCACAGCTTTTTGTACTTCAAAGCGGAAAAACTGACATGGCCTTCATGCAGGAGAAGTCTCTCTCTCATCTTACCAAATCCTGAACATATACAACTTTGTTCTGATAATATTATATAGGGGATCAATCAGCTTCAGGGCAAACATGTCCAGTCTAATCCTCCTCCCCACCCCGTTCCGGTCACTAAATCTGCTAGGAATCAGGAATATCTGGTTGTAGCCAATGAGCAAACCCACTGAAATTACCAGATCCAAGTTAACCATACCCACTAATTTGATAAGTCTGCTCTGCATAAAGCACTGAATACAACCCATCATCCACTGAGGGGGTGTTATATAAGCATATGGGGGAAGGGGAAGCACAGGCAATGCAAACATTTTAAAGGCTTTTCAAGATGTCCATAAAGTTTCTTTAGAGAAATTGCTCATAATGGCCCACTTTTAAAAAAAGAAAGAGGCTAGGAACTGGGGGTATCAGCAATTGCTCCTGAAATGACATTACATCCCTTCATGCAGACACCCAAACACACACACACACACACACACACCACCTCTCTCATTTTTATTCTCTGCCTCCTCCTTCCTCTCGTTTGTTATTCCATCATTGTCAGATTCCCCCCAGAGTTTGCTCCAATGGCACTTCACAGATCAGGAATAAAGATGGCAGCAGCAGGGAGCTCCTTCGGTGGACAACTGAGCTGGCCCCATTTCCCCTAATTGTGAGCTTAATCGCAGCTCGTCTCGGCAAGGAGGGAGCTTCTGTGGCTTGGAAGGGAGCAGAGAAGACACAGCCTTTTGCTGTTGGAGCCACAGGCATAATCTGGATCCCATACAATGCCGGGAAAGAACTTTTGTGATGCTGCAAATGATCCTGAACACATACAGGGAAGGGATGTACCTCATCTCAATATCTCCAGGTAGGGCTGGGAGACTCCTTGCCTAAAACCCTGGAGAGCTGCTTCCAGTAAGTGTAGACAGCACTGAGATAGAAGGACCAAAACTCTGGCTCACTATGGCAGCTTCTTATGTTCCCCTTGGGCTGCCCAACAGACTTTCTACCCTGCAGTTGGGGCTGCTACTGAATTGTCAGCTAGCTTGCTTGCTTCCCTACCTGCCTGGCTCTCGGTTGGCAGCCCCAACAGACGCCTTCCAAGCCTACCATGCTGTCTGAAGAGGCCTGAGTGCTTAAGTTTGGTCAAGGACAAATATGATGACATCACACAAGGGTCAGTAGACAACCTCTCATTGCTACAGCCATAAGGTGAGGGAAAAGCAGGTCAAGACAACCGAACAGCATCAGAACGCAGATGTTTGTTTTGGCTACATCACCTGTGCCAATTTTCTACATTAACATCAAAATAAGATGATAATTGGCACAGCTGAAATGCAAGCTGAGAAGTCCCAGGTTCAGGTGTCATCTCGGCCACAACCTCATCCACTGGCCTTGGTAAGCCACTCCTTTGGCCCATCACTTTCCTGGGCCATCAGCCGCGCTTAGTGAGAGCTGATGTGAGTTGTAATTCAGCAGCATTCAGATAGCAACGCCCCCCTCCCTGCTTTAAATACCTGAAAAATGCTATTTAAATTGCCAAGTATTAGTATAAAGAAATAGCGTGTTTTAACACTGTCTGTGTCCACAAAGCAAAGTTAATCCCTTTGGCCAAACGATAGTGGCAGAAACTTTTCCAGGGGCAAGATCTATGCCCTTGAATAGTCTTAATTTTTTGAAGAAGAAAAGGAAACACATTGCAAATGCAAAAGAGGGAGAAGGGGGGGGGGAGGAAAAGAGCCGATGATGTGTCACTTTACACACGTGTCAAGAGTAACCAATTTCCTAATAGGGAATAAATTTCCCCCATTTAAATACTGTCAAACAGAACCTCTCCAGCCTAATAGGGTTCGCTTCTGGGGAAAACGCAAAATAAATCGGATTAAATATTTATATTTCATAGTATTAATTAAGAGGCAGGAGGGAGGGAAAGAGTGGGGAGGAAAGCAGTCCATCAAGAGAACCCCAATATGTTCAGCGCGTCCCCAGGAAGCCAGAGAAAAGGAAATTTCACAATCAAGTGTGTAAGTGTTCCAAAAAAGGGTGCTGAATATTTTATGAATATTTGTCATAAGACAGAAATAATAACCACCGTGCAGAGCTATTAGAATTAATATTTATGCTGCCCACCATGAAATATTCATGGGGACAGAGAAACGGGGGGGGGGGGGGAGACGGGCGCCCGTTAAGACAAGAAATAATTTACATTGGGTTCGGTTTACCCGCCGGCTTGATGTTTAAAGACGGGTTGACAAGGCTCCGTATGAATCCGTCAGTCACTTCCAGCCAGTGGGTGGGGTGAAGAAGGGAGGGATGGCAGAAGCAAAAGTGGGGAGTGGTGCCAGGGGGAGAAAGGGTCCAGGCTGCTGACAGCTCACAGATTGAGTTTCTGACAGCCCTTTAAAAAAAAAGGGAAAAAAGACCCTAAACGGCCCCCCCTTCTTCCATTGCCGGAGGCGGTCGGTATTTTGCCACACCGTACATCCGGCACTCTCCCCTTCCATCTGCTGAAATTAACGAATTAATGAGTGCGATCCATTTTACAGTGGGGCCCCAGGAATGTTTACTGGTGATTAAATTATAATGCAGGAGGAGCTGTATAATTCATGAACCAATTAAAGGAAGTGTTAGTTGATTTGATGGGAAGCGCAAATACAAAAAGCATTTAACTAATAGGGAACCGCGGGCCGCCCACCCGCCTCAGCTCTCTCGGATTACGCGGCTAATTGCTCTGCTTTATAGGGCTGTCACAGATAGCCATGCATATTTCATTGTTCTCAAAGACTTCAATTGTTTGCATGCGTGTCTCTACTGTAAGATGCAGAAGCCCGGCCAAATTTCGGTGTAGTTAAGGCACTCCCCCGCTTCAAAGGCCAAAGTGGAGGATGTGGGGGTGCACCAGGTAGAGAGGAGCGGGTGCCCGATACTTGGGGGGGGGGGAGAGAGAAACTTAAGGCCACCGAATTGAATGTCACTCAGCAATTACGTGATTAAAAAAGTGTGGCGTACACACACAGCCATCGTTTCCGTTGTGGCCTTTTCTAGATGCTTGTTTGCAAGGCTCTCTCTCCAAATTTATTACTGTGTTTGCTAAATGCTCCCATTTCCTCCACCCCTTTTAAAAAAAATAATAACAGAGATTGGGTGGTGAGGGGCACGGGGAAAGGTATGAAAAACTGGGAATTCAAATCACTCCAGAAAGCACAGCCTTCTGTGGCTTACACTGATGGCCACCAACTTAGATGGGTTTGAAAGAGGATTAGCCAAATACATGGAGGAGAAGAGGGCTATCAGGGGCTATTAGTCACAATGGCTGTGCTCTGCCACTGCAGTTGGGGGCAGCATTTCTTCTGAATACCTGTGGTTGCAAACAACAGAAGGGGAGACTGTTCTTGTGCTTGAATCCTGCTTGTGGGTTTCCCACAGGTATCTGGTTAGCCACTGTGAGAACAGGATACTGGACTAGATGGTCCACTGGCCTGAACCAGCAGTCTCTTCTTAGGTTCTTTGGGCTCCTGGCCAAAATGACCAGCCAGATTGGGTGGTGAGAACTAGCTGCCCATTGAAGCAGAGGCCTAATGCCCCACTTGTACAATAATAATTGTACTGGCCTTGAAACCTGGAAAGCGTTGGAAATTAGGTAAATAAATATTAAATAGATTATCCCCTGGCATTTTAGATTGGGAGAAACAATACAATGTGATAATCATTTCATATTTTAAATTAACAGCATTCTTTGGGGGTTTAAGACTGAGACTAGGAAGAGGGTAAGGCTATTGATGGCTACTGCTCATTCTAGCTATACACTGCCTCTGGTTCTGCTTGGCTGCTATGAGAACAGGCTACTGGAGTAGGTGGCCTGATCCAGCAGGCCCTTCTTATCTTTTCATGTCTGATGTCTTGGGCCAATGCTTGAGCTAATAGCTCTGCAAAGTGGACATGCAGTGGACTGGCAAAGGAATTGCTATATTGGCTGGTTTAGGAGGCATGTTTCTCACTCGCCCCTCTTTGTACTGACAGGACACTTGGCAAAACGAGTCTGCCATCTTGGCTCAAGCTGACCAGCCACAGCCCCTAGAAGCTTAAGAGAAAACAGGTTCTTAACGAGAATGAAAAGAATGTCGCTTTTCACACAAAATGTTGTGGTGTGAAAAACAGCCAAGACGATTTGAGCTGAATGATAAAATGATGAGTGGAATTTTAGTACTGCTCTCCTGAGAGGCAATGACGAGATGCACCAGGAGTTTATGCTCTCGGAAGAAACCTATGCATTTCTTCTATAACTTCTGGATTTTGCTCTCCTCTAATAGAGCTGGCCCCAATGCCTGCTGGTTTGAATTTAAAGCAAAAACTACTTGATATTTCTGTGGGGTAGGAATTTCTCTGGGGGCAGGGGCAATAGGTTGTGCAAAGAGTCCTTCTTTTGATGACACTGGAAAGTACCACCATTTTCTCCTGACGTACTATTTAGTGATACTCCAATTTCAGTGGGGGGGAGGTACAGTTGGAGGGTCTGACTTCCATCTGGGATGCAGACCTAGATGTTTAGTCTCTGCTCCTTGTTCTAGCCTTCTCACTCCTCTAGAAGGTACTGTTAGCATATCCACTGAGCAATCTGGCTTGGTGCTGCTGTTGCTAAATGCCAGATCAATCCATAATAAGACCATGCTCATCCATAACTTGATCATGGATGAACAGGCTGATTTAGTCTGCATTAGTGTGACTTAGATAAGTGAGCTGGGTTGTCTTGCTTTATGCAGCTGTGTCCACCTGGGTACTCAGCACAGCACTAGGCTAGGCTAGAATTGGGGGGGGGGACTTGGAGGGAGGTGTGCTATTGTCCATCAAAGCACTACCCCCTTGACCAGAAAGCCTCTTGATCTTGGGACAGGATTGGAGGATCTGCACTTGGAAGCCAAGCCATAGAGAGAGATTGGGGATGCTGCTGGTTTACTGACCATCCTGTTGCCCAGAAGCATCCCTGAGAATCCATGGCCAAAGTGGCCTGTAGGGTATTGTTGGAGGACCCCAGGATGATAGTCCCGGGTGACTTCAATATCCATGTGGAGGCTACCACTGGGTAAGCTCGGGACTTCATGCCCTCAATGACAACCAGGGGTCTCTCTCAAATGGTTCAGCACATCAGGCACGGCACACTCTTGATATAGTCTTTGCCCCTATACAAAGGGGTATAGGATGTTAGTCAGCCAAAGGCCTGGTTGAAAAGGAATGTTTGCACCTGACACCTAAAGGTATATTATGAAGGCTCTATCTGATTCTCCCTGGGGAGAGCAATCCACAAATGGGAAACCGCTGCAGAAAAGGCCCATTCTCGTGTTGCCACTCTCTGGATTTCTCTTGGAGGAAGCACACCAAGAAGGGCTTCAGATGATGAACACAGGGCCCAAGTTGGTTCATGTGGGGAGAGGTGGTTCTTGTGGTCCTGAACCACTTAAGGCTTTATAGGTCAAAACCAGCACTTTGAATTGGGGATGGAAACTAATCAACCACTGCAGTCAGACCTATAAGTTACCAGAGCATAGGCAACACTAGTTAGGCTACTCCTGTCCAGATAGGGGGAAGCTGGGCCACCAGATGACATATTGAGGATGCAATGGAGGCAGAAAAGTATGCCTCTTTTACTGCCTTCATTGCCACTAGGTAGGCTCGATGATGAGCCCTCACCAGTGTTCACTTGCATTTGATCAGATCTTTCCTCCATTCGCATTCGAGCCATCTCCCATTTTGTTTCCTCACCCTAAGCTCTGGAGGATACCAGGGAGCTAAGCAGGCTCCACAAGGTGGGAAAGGGAGGTTAGGGGCGATTGTGTCAACAGTCTGATCCATTTGGATGATCCATTCAGATATTCCAGAGGTCAGCCAGGGCTTTGACAGGAGTGTCAGTCATATCAGCCAGAAAATCTCCCAAAGCGATCTGGAAATCCATTGGATCCATCAGCCTCCAAGGATGGGCCATCCCTTCTGCAGAGAGGGAAAGATGCTGAAAGCCTAAATGTCAACAGGAAGTGATCTGACCATGACAAGCTGAGAAAACAAGGTCCAGAGTGTGGCCTGCCACAGTGTTGGGCCACTGACATGTTGGGATAGTCCCATGCTTATCTTGGCAGCCATTAAGTCCTGAGGCACCCCAGAGCCAGTCACCTCAGTATGGATGTTGACGATCACCCAGAACCAACAGTCTGGGAGGCCTCAACACCACCTCTGAGACCAGCTCTGTCAGCTCAGACAGGGAGACAGCTGAGCACCAAGGCAGGTGGTAAAGCAGCAGAATCCCTAATCTGTCCATGTTTCCCAATACCAGGAACATACACTCTAGTTCCCTCTAACTGGACAGAGATCCTGGAAAGAGAGATGGAATCAGCAACTCCCC
The DNA here is from genome assembly GCF_964270895.1 of Podarcis filfolensis. Classification (NCBI taxonomy): domain Eukaryota; kingdom Metazoa; phylum Chordata; class Lepidosauria; order Squamata; family Lacertidae; genus Podarcis; species Podarcis filfolensis. The sequence continues at coordinate 35,752,159 of NC_139617.1, forward strand.
CTTCCCACCCTTCAAATCTGCTCTGCTGCTGTACTGAGTGCCAGGTGGTGGGCACAGCTGGCTCCACCCTGCTCACCCACCCAGGTCTCAGTGATGCAGAACAGATTGGCCTCCTCATCCACAATCAGATCATGGATGAGGGAGGTCTTACTCCAAGCCCACCTGGCATTCAACAACAGCAGCCACAAAGCCAAGTGCTGGCTGATAAGATAAACCCAATTCCCCAGATTGGAGGAGGGGGTGGAACATGGCAAAGTCACTGGCTGCCTGTGCTGTGTGCCCCTTACCCAGCCTGCTCAAACCCCCGCCCCATATTATACCTCCCCCTACCCTGAACCACAGTGACTGGGATGGAGGAGGAGCTGCTCTCCCCAGCTCCTCTCTTCCCATGCACATCCCACAAAAAATAATAATTTAAAAACATACAAGATAGAAACAGTTAAAAACAATTTAAAACAATTTAGACAACTGGGGCAATAATAACAAAATCGAAACCAGCTAAACAATACCGTAGCCCGAATGTCCTGAATGCTGACAATCTTAGTCTCCCTTTGGAACGGTGCAATATAGAACAGCACAATGAAACAGGAGGCTGACATAATCATTCCTGGGCATCTCCCCCACATTCCACATTTGTAAGAAATCAATATTTTAGTGTGACAGAGCCTACACTTTGGAACTCCTGCCTATTGTGTCTCTGCTGTACCTTTTTTAGCACCTGCTAAAAACATTTATGTTTAGACAAGTCTACCCAGGCTTGGTTTTTTTACAATCAAGTGGTATATACATTTCATTAAATAAAATACATATCCCTACTCCCACCCCTCTTTGTATATCAAATGAACCATCCCATCCCATCAAGGCGCAGAATACAACCTAACATGTGGCATGAATATGTCACTGGACATCAGTTAAAGCTTCCTGCTATCAATTGGATTCGACTTTGTGATGACATAACTGAGAGCATGTGAGAGCCCCTGACAGCGGCAATTTAAACAGCTGCAAGCGTGCGTGCATGTGTGGATGTATCCAAGGACAGCAAAAAAAAAAGGATATATAACATTGCAAGAGAACAAATAAATAAATAAGACAACTGTTCTAGAGAGATTGCACTCTTCGTAAATACTCGAAACTCTCTGCAAATGCTGAAAACCACGCACATGTATTATCTCTGTAGTTCTTCAAAGACCTTTCATATAAAATATCTCCTATTTGCTTGTAATATTTCCATTTCCTTCAGGACTGTGGACATACCAAGCATCTGAAGCATGTAACTTCCTCCAAAGAATCCTGGGATCTGTAGTCTGTTAAGAGTACTGGGAACTGTAGCTCTATGTGTGGGGTAAACTACAGTTCCCATGATTCATTGGGAGAAGTAGTGTGCTTTTAAATGTACTTTACATGTACATGTATACAGCTCAAACATTTCTGAATGGCCGTGTTTTCAAATGAGCTCATTCGGCATTCAAATGACAAAACTGGACCAAGTTGTCTCCCATTGCCCATTGAACAGGGGCATTATCAAGAGACCCTCCAAGAGGTTACTAGAGGTTTATTCCCCCTTTTGAGATGAATTTTTCATCTTGAAAGGTCAAACTTCCAGCTCCTTTGATTCCAGCTAGCTGCATTTCTCTGCTCTCAGCTTCATGGTTCCCAAGACACAATCAAGATGGGGAGGAAGCAAGGCATTTTGGCGACCAAGTCAGAAAATCCAAATGGCACTTAAATAATTTACAGAATTATCAGGGGGCACTACCAGACAGCTGGAACGGACATCACTGAAATGACCAGGGGCTTCTTTCAAAAGAATTGCAGTGCTCCTGAACAGGTCTCATTCACTTCAGTGGATGTGTGTGTGTGCAGGAGATGGTACCCACTGGGTTTTCCACTGGATGGTATCGAGGGGTGTAAGAAAGCATTGGTTTCTATTCTTCCTTGTATTCGTCACCTGCAGCCCTGTTTCCATTCTGATGCAGAAAGCCACATCAACTGTCTGTCTGCTGTGGTGAGATTACATAATTTATGCAATTAATTGTGTAAACTTCACTGCTATTACTTTATCTCACCCTATTCATTTAAATGCAAAAGAAACACAATGAAAATGGGGTGTGTAATTAACATTGATATCCCACCTTTCCCCCAAGGAACTCAAGGTGGAGTACACAGTTCTTCCCCTCCTTTTTTCCTCAAAACAACCCTGTGAGATTAGCCTAAGAGACTGTAACTGGCCCAAGATCACCTTGTGCACCTTGTGTGTTGAGCTGGGGATTTGAACACTGGTCTCCCAGGTTCTAGCCCAATGCTCTAACCACTGAACCACACTGGCTCTCATTGTAGCTAGCAGCCACTGATAGTGAATTTGTCTGATCCCCTTTTGAAGCCGCCTAAATTGGTGGCCATCGACACCTCTTGCAGGTGCAAATTTTGTCATTTAGTTGTGTGAAGAAGTGCTTATGGTGGAAGAGAGAAGGAGAAGGAGAAGGAGAAGGAGGGAGCAAGAGGGGGAGAAAATACTGATTTTCCCACTGGTCCATTAGCCTACTTTACTGTTCTGGTTTGGCAGCATCTGTTCTATTGCATCTCTCTAGCCGCTGTCTCTCACCAGACCCTCCCACACAGTCAACCTCACTGGCTGCTTGCCGAGGATGGACTGTGAGGAGTGTTATTTCCACCCAAACACATCCAATATGTCTCATTTCTGAACTGAAACCCTTTTGTCTTTTCATTGCCATCTTTCAGGACGCTCCTCTAGTGCCAAAGGGTTGCACTTCTAGTAACAGTTGCTTGTGTATCGTGCAGGCTTGGACACTCGGGAGAAAAAGAGGCTCGTCATCCTGGTGCAGTCTCTAGTGCAGTACAAGATGTGAAGCTAGGAGGCTTTGATGGAACTTGGGGTTTGCCAACTGTCCTTGGTTTGGGGAAGAAAGCCAGAAAAACTGTCCAAGAAGAAGCTTTTTTGGTGCCAGGCACGTGTCTTGCAATCTTTATATGGCTGAGTGAAGACTGAAACCTATTTGCTGGGTCAGCACCTGGGGGTGGGGCAGATCTCCATCCCAATTTGGGCAGGGATCTCGGTCATCATCATCAGCCCCTCATAGGGATAGGAGCCTTAGAATGGGAGTGAGGAACTTCTTTCAGTCCTAGGGCTGCATTCTGTTGTGGGGGACCTTTCGCAGGTTACGTGCCAGTGGTGGGTAAAAGTGAGTAGAGCAATTCATGTGAATTTTACCTTTTTACAGAAAGCTACATTCCAAGCATGAAAACATCCAAGCTTCTCCTTCTTCATCTTTCATCCAGGAAAGTGAGAGGTATTGCTCACATGCTGTGTGGCCTGGGGAGAGTCGCAGGGTCTCCTAGAGGGCTGTATTTAGTTCCCAGGCCTGAGGTTCCTTATGCCAAGAATATTTCAGCCCCTCTCTACCCCCACCAAGACTGCATGCCCAGAAGCCTTTAATACAGTGCTGGGGGAGGAATGTCTGAGAATTGCATCAGAAACAGAAATGGGAGTGAAAATTCCTACAATTTGCACATTCATACAAGGTCAGGAACAGAAATCAGGCAAGTGAGTATGAGTGGTATTGGCTATTTGTTTTTAGTCTGCAAATGATAGGTAGACAATCATGCTGCTTACTGTATTGTTTTTGACGTTTCCTTTCCATTGAAATACATGGAAGTTCATTATGTAACTCGTTAAGTTACAACCACAGCGTGTATTGGGGACAAATAACATCAGTTAAAGTGGAGGCTAAAGTGCAGCAGAACAAAAACAGCACTGGTTGGTGCAAAGTCAAGATAGGATGGTAAATGCTGTCTCCTTACATAGCTATGTACATATGCACGATGGCCAATTCACGCTCCTCATCATTGTACATGCCTAATTACATCTCTAGATAAAAAGGCCCTCAGTGGAGATACACCATACATTTAAAGTACACCCTCTCTACTCAAGAATCCCAGGAAGTGTAGTTTACCTCCCATGGAGCTACAATTCCCAACACTCTTAGCAAACTACAGTTCCCAGAAGTAGGGGGTGCTTTAAGTGTAAAGCGTGTTTGCAGCCTTTATTTTGCAAAACATCATTAACAATGCCTAATTCAAGTCTGGTCAGATTTTAATTTTCATGGGTCATTGAACTGCCCAGATTAAAAATCAAGAGCAAAAGTTATCTGAAAGCTAACATCCCTCCATTTTGATGGATCCAAACACAGGCAGTACAGCAGCATTAGGAAAAAGCTCTGCAACTCATTGCCTTGGTTGTATATATATTAAAAAACAAACAACCTTTTTCTCAATCCTCCTATCACTACAGCAACATATATATAACCCATCAAGATTAGTACCCTGAGACTCCCACTCATCTGATTTCCTCTGATCTGCTTATTACTCAACAACTAAATGTTTCACAAAGCCATTTCCCAGAGAAATATTTATGGCTCCCCAATGTTTATTGAACCCTCCATCATGATCAAGGTTTTATGAGCACTCTGTACACAACTCTGAATTAAAAAACATAATTCTTGCTCCATCAAACCTCAGCTTGATGTGGCATTTCTCTCCCTTTATACGAGTCAGCTTCAGAACCCCTTACAGGAGAATTTGTTCACAGACAAGGAATATTTCTCAGCCAGAGATGGTGACTGTGAGGCGCTCTGGTTGCATAAACACAATGCGATACAGGGTGAGCCAAGCCTGGAATTGATTTTCTTGGAGGATAAGGCTATTGATGGCTACTGTGCTCTGCCTCCACAGCTGGAGGCAGGAATGCTTCTGAGAACCAGCTATCCAAAACTCCAGGAGGGGAAAAAGCTCTTCTGCTCTGGTGCTGCTTGAGGGTTTCCCACAGGCGTCTGGTTGGACACTGTGAGAATAGGATACTGTTTGACAGTCTATTGGTCTGATCCAGAAGGGCTCTTCTTATCTTATGTTTTTTTCTGCTTCTGGTACAGAGGTTAATGCAGCCTTCATCAACATGGAGCCCTCCAGATGTTTTGGACTAGAACTCTCATCAGCCCCAGCTAAATGGTTGGCTACAGCCCAACTATTATTATTATAGCCTTATAACTGGAATATAAAAGTTGGGTTCTGGTAGTTGGTCACCCCTCCTCCTCCCTGCTATGTCCTCCAAGGGGCAACACTGAGACTAAGGAGAGGGAGGAAGCTGCTGGGCAGTGCCACCCCCTGGGCTGGTTTAAGAAGGCAAGCAAGTGGGGTCCAACTGAGTGCAGACTGAGGTTAGTGAGTTGCCCCCCCCCCACTCCAATGTGCAAGCCTCCACCGCTGGAGCTGGACTGCAAAATAATGTTGTTGGTGGTGTGTGTGTAGTGTGTGTGTGTCTTCCTATATGCATAAAAGTGTAAGGCTGTTGTCATTATGCGGTTTGCATAGCCATGAACAACAGGCAGGCAGGTGAGGAAACAGCATGGGTGGCAGGTGGTCCAAGCAAGCTGTTTAACCAAAGAATGAAGAAGATTCAGAGAGAGGCTTGGCAAACCCCTCTTTTAACTGTCCCCCCCATTAAACTTTCTGAAGTGCCTCCCCCACCCTTTGAAAGGGGTTGGGACAAATTGTGAGGGAGTAGGGAAAGTGTAAAGGGAGGGGGTTGGTAAGGTGTAAAGGGAGGAGGGGTTGGGAAGGGGTGGAGGAAGGGAGTGGAAAAAAGGTCAGAAGGTAAGTGGGGTGAACAGAGGTGGCAGCTCCATGGGCAGGGGAGAGAAGTGGGGGAGAGGGAGAGAACATGTGGGTAAAACGTTGCTCTTTCCTGGCTCATTCTTAGGGATTTCAGAGATCCCTGTATCCAAGTCCTATTGCTCCTGCAACATCTGTGATGACTATATTGCTTGTGGCACAGTGTCTTGCTCTCCCCCCTACCCCCCTCTATCTGACCCCCACTATAGATCTCAACGGTTGTTTTACCTTGTCAATGTTTTGTCTATATTTGCTTTAACCCAGATGCCCCCGCTTTGCTGGCAGCTGTGGGACTTGGTCCCCTCTCTCCTATCAACAATAATTAGGCCTTGTAAGACTAATGGAAGAAATCGTGTCTAATTACCTTGCTGAAGACCCAATTATACTATTAACATTCACAGGCTAGAAGCTAATGATGAGGAGAGCCTTTCATTTGCATAGCATTAAGTTAATTGAGCTGGAAGCTATAGGGCAAAGAGTAGTGGGGGGGGGCAGGGAGTGATGCTGGCAAGGTAGAATTACAGAATGGATAAGGATGTCCAGACCGGGACAATTAATCTGACAGTTTTATTAATTAACGGCTATCTGACTACCTAGAAGGAATAGCATTTGGCAGCCTTTGTGTGTGTGGGCGGGGGGGACAGCTCACCTCCTTCTTCCTACCCAATGTTAAGAGCCTGCCCTACTGCTGATTATGTATTATGGTGCAATTTGTGCATAGTAACAGCGCTGTCTCTTTGAAAAAGGCTAGTCTGCAAACTTTGAAGCATACAGGGAACAGCCATGGAGGTAGAAGCTCCCAGGTTCACTCCTCAAGCATCTCCTATTCAGAATCGTGAGAACTGAAGTCTTATTTTATTTTCAGATTAAAGATTAAAGACTCAAAGATATAGCACATGTTCTGAATGCAGAAGGTCTCAGCTTCAATCTCCAGCTGACCTGCTGTCAGCAAGTGTATTGAGTTTGACAGCGCAAGGGCCTAACTCTGCATAAGACAGCTTCCTATGTTCCTAATTTTACAACACTTGCATACAGCCAGAGAAAGGATTCCCAGTTCACAACCCGAGTAGCTGCCTTATCCAGGCAAAGTCCCATCTGTTCTAAAAGAACTTCCCCGAGTTAAGGTTCCCACTTAGCCAACAGAATCTGGCTTTCTGCTTTTATTCCCAAAGTTCCTGGGAGCTGGCCAGGTTCAAAGGTAATTTACATTTTTGAGGTAGCTGCTTCAAAAGTTAATTGCCCCACAGCTCTCAAAAAGCAGATAGCAAACCTAGTAACAGACTTCCTTAAACTAAGTTTTAACCCTTCAAGAAGCAAGAACGACCTTTCCACATTTACTCAGAATAATAATATTCATCAGTTCCCCTCCCTGCCCTCCAGCACAAGCACAAACAGTGGAAATAAATAGTCAAATGTCAACAGCTTAGAAATAACAGGACAGCTTCATTTCCCTCTCATATATTTCTTTTTCCTCTCTCATTTACAATGTGCCGCTGTCCTACAATGTGCGAAAAAGACCCTGACCTTCCCAGTCTGAGTCTTAAACCCCCAAAGGATGCTGTTAATTTAAAATATGAAATTATTATCACATTATATTGTTTCTCTCAATCTAAGGTGCCAGGGAATAATATATTTAATATTTCTTTACCCAATTTCCAACGCTTTCCAGGTTTCAGTTTCCACATCCTGCAAGGCCGGTACAAGTGTTGTACAAGTGGGGCATTAGTCCTCTGCCTCAATGGGCAGCTGGCCTTCACCACCCAATCTGGCTGATCATTTTGGCTGGCAGCCCAGAGCACAAAAGAAGAGACTGCTAGATCAGGTCAATTGGTCTTTCTAGTTTAGCATCCTGTTCTCACAGCAGCCAACCAGATGCCTATGGGAAACCCACAAGCAGGATTGGAGCTCAAGAGCACTCTCCCCTCCTGTGGATCCCAACAACAGGTACTCAGAAGCAATGCTGCCTCAAACTGCAGCAGCAGAGCAGAGCCATCATGGCTAATAGCCCTTGATAGCCCTCCTCTCCTCCTCCTCCTCCTTCTCCTCCTCCATGAACTTGTCTAATCCTATTTTAAAGCAATCTAGGTTGTTGGCCATCACTGCCTCCTGCAGCAGGGAGTTCCACAGTCTGCACTGCATGAATAAGACCTTCCTTTTATCTGCCCTGAACATTCAACTTCACTGGATATCCACAAGTTCTAGTGTTACGAGAGAAAATGAGCAAAAAGAGCCAACAACTGAGAATAATCCTGGTAGCCAGTTTTGGAGAGTGTCTAGTCTCCCACTGTCACTCCAGCAAGACCAGCAGAAGATCTGGGGAGATGATTTGATCCACTGTGCCCTCCCCCCCCCAAGAAAACCACCATTTCCCCCAAGAGTTTGAAAAACTGGGCATCTTTTGACTTCTGGGGAGAAGGAATGGCAGATGACTGTCTCTCTGCTAGCTCTCTGCCGACAGAAGATAATTATGTGGTGGTTGATGACAGTCAGACAGATGGTCTGACTGTTATAAACCACTCTAGAAATAAGAGTGATCCAGGTAGATAGAACCTCAAACGCTTTGATCAAGGTCATTTTTTGGAGTCTGCACCTGGGAGCTTGGATGGGGGCTAGAATGAGCTGGCAAGCTGAGGAGTCAACATCATGCCCAAATGCCATGTAACAAGCCTTTGTGGGTATGAAGACCCACATCCTCTCTTTCTTAAATAAAAGAAAAACTGTAAAGTGGAGAGATTTCTTTGATACTGGTGAAAAATTACAATCAGGAAACATTTCTTCTTGTTTCGTTTCTTTCTTTTTCAGTAGTAGACAAGAGAGGGAGCCCTTTCTGTGGCTATTCTCATATTGTGGGATTCTCTCCCAAAAGAAGTCAGTCAGACTGGCTCCCTCTTTGCTTTCCTTCTGCTGGCAGGCAAAGATCTACCTGTTGAGACCAGCCTTTGGAAACTAAGGTGCAGGTGATGCTGATCACTGGGCTACGGTCGGGGCAAAGTGGATTTGAAAGGCTGGCTCTAAATGTATTTGCATGTATTTTAACTATTGTTATTAACTACGGTAGTTTCTTTTTATACTTTGTATTTTATAAGGTTGTTTTTTAAATATTGGATGCAGCCTTGAATCCCATCTGGAGAGGAAGGCAGGATAATTAATAATAATAATAATAATAATAATAATAATAATAATAACAACAACAACAACAACAACAATAATGGAAGATTATGGAATGCCTTCCCTAATGAGATGTGCATGTGTCCGTTATTAGTAACTTTTCAGGAAGAATGTGAAAACATTCCCATTTAGCTAGGGATTGAGTGGCTGAAGAATACTGGTCCTGGAAACCATGAGGTCATAGGATGGAAGAATGTTTTTAACTGAAATTGCTTTTACAATGTTTTTTTTAAAAACTCTAACTGCTTTTAGATGCTTTTGATTGCAACTGTTTTTAGAATGTTTAAATCTGTTTTATAATTTATTTCATTTTCATTTTTAAAAATTGTATCTCCATTAACTGCCCTACAATCCTTGAGGAGGAAGGTCAGGTTACAAACTCAGTAAATTATAAAATTAATGATTTCTCCTTTTCTTCATTGATCTTTGTGTGGTGCCATTTTGCAAAGCAAGCGTACAGCATGGGATAAGAGCCCAGTGTTTTAAATTTATTCAAGTGTTGATTAATCCAGCCATCAAAAATAATCTCTCTCTCTCTCTTTCTCTTTCTCTTTCACATACACACGAGCACTTTTGACTCTGGACTCCAAAAACTTCCCTCATTAACTTGTTGGGATCTTAATTAAGTCACGTACCTTCATCTCTCCACTTTTTTTTTTTATTATTTCGATTGGCCACGGAAAGCAGCAGGTAAATGTTAAGAGGAGGAAAGAACAGAAGATTTGAAGTTAGGTGATCTTTAACCAAAATCTTTCTTCCAACTGAAACGGGAGCATCCGCAGAATACATATTCAGCTATAAGTATTCCTGCCCACGTCTGGCAAACTCACGGATAATGGCACCATGTGAAGGTCACTGGGGTTCTATTAGCTCAATTAATAGAGGAGTAAGATAGGGCTAATACCTAGCTCTTCAAACGGCTAAAGAATAGAGCTGGTAGTAATAGAGTTATTAACCTCTCTCAGCCATTGAATTTTGCTGCTGGTTCAAACTCCATCTCCTAGTTCAGGCCTCCATTAATAGGCTGTTTATTATCCCTAATCCAACCTGAAAATCAGATGCTGGAAGATGAAGGCCTAAATAATGACCAAAAGAAAAAATGCAGGGAGAATCATCCAAATTCCCACTCTTCCCTCACCACTTAAAATTTGTTCTTAAAATTTAAAACACTCATCCTATATCTGGTTTTGGGAAAGTGGAACATATTACCAACAAAGCAGAAATGCTGGGGGTTAGGGGAGTGATCCAATTAGAGAGACCCACCAGAGCCTTTTAATATTGGCTCAATCTGTGAAATATTAAGAGAGAAGTATAGACAAATTACATTTTATTGGAATTGGGCCTGGAGCCTTTTGCCAGCCCATTTGGGCACTTGCTGAGTGCCCCCAAGAGCTTGGAAGGGTCCCTCACTGGCTGCACTGCCATTCTCCACTGGCCCCTCTCATGCTTTTTAGTGGCAGTGCCGCTTTTCTATATGAGCCAAACTCATCTCCTATCCAAGCATAGGTGCCATCAGCCCCCTCAATATTTGTAGCAGGGGACGAAGCCCCCGCAATGTTGAGGGGATGGACGAGGCCTCCTTCCAACGATGTGCACCTCATCCTGACAATGCGTGTGCCACGTGGCATGCCCTGCCGCCATCACCCCCTACCTACGAATGTGGCTCAGACTGCCTCGAACTGATGCCACCACCTGCCCACCCAGCCACCCAGCACCTTCCTTCTGCTGGCGCTCTGCCACCATCACAGCAACTAGACCAAGGTCTCCACTGCCACTTCGAAGCATCCACTGAAGCCAGATCCGGCTGCAGACGTACTTCCAAAAACCAGGTCACACTTCCAGAAGTATGGCTGCAGCTGCACATATTACTTGGCCAGAGTACTGCACTTTGGAAATTTTGAGAAGTGTGAATCCTGAAGGATAGCTCTGTATCGGTTCAAGTTTCATTTTGGGAAGTGAGAATTTGGTAAGGCCGCCTTTAAATGCAAACTGAATCATATTCCTCCTCCAGTCCCATTCAGTGGAATAGTACTTCCTTATAGGGATGCTCCATTTTGTTGTTATGCTTGATAGACTGATCCTCTAGGTGTCTATATAATCGTTGTTATAAGCCCTTGGGGCAGGTGGCCATCACCAGGTATTGCAGTGAATTCCATAATTTAAAAATTACATTGCTGTGTGAAGAAGTACTTCCCTGATTGTCTGTCAGCACAGCCAACTCCTGTTTTGCGCATGTTCAAAAACAGGTGACAATATATGCGCGAGCTGTTTTCGGACCAGAAGGAGGATGTGACAAGGGCATAACAGGGCATAACGGGGGCAAGGGGGGGTTATGCATGCTCCACCGAGGTGCACAATGACCTGGAATGTAACCCCCGTGCAAAATGTGGGTTGCCTGCATGTCCTTTGTGAGCCTGCCGCTGTTCATCTTGCTTTGGGGGCCAACGCTGATTTAAACAAAATTTAATACCTTCTCTGTTGGCAGTGTGAAATACATTATTTCCTTCTTTGCTTTAAGGGCAGATCTCTGGGTGCTGTTCTTGAGGTTGCAAGAGATCTCTCTTTTTTATTATTACATATTAAGGAACTTTATAGTCCAATTTGCTCCTTGTAGTTTGGGGGGTGGGGGTGTTCCTCCCCACCCTCTCAAATAACTTGATTTTTCATTCTTCCCTGCCATCAATTACTGAGTTTCTTTCCTCTACTCTTCCATAAGACGGGAGAGCCAAGAGACTGATACTGCTCAAAGGTATATAATTCAGTATTATTTGCACCAGGTTTATGAGATGGAAGTCAGATAAAACATCGTAGTTGAACACTAAACCATTTATTACTTCTAAGAAACAGACTCACAAGTTTATGTCCCGACAATAATTCTGCCTTTTGATCAACCAGAGAGGTCTACTCGGAGTTCCCAGCACAGAGTAACGGACCTTTCCGCCAATAACTTTGTTTACTGATGTGACGGGGTTTTAATAATAAAACTTGATATATATGTAAATTTATTTTAATCTAATTTCATCAACCTGAGCCCACCTAAAAATGAGGAGGCAGAAGGGGAGATGCAATTGGTTCAGGCTGTGATTTATACCTTTCCACTTCCATTCCCAGATTGATTTCCAAGCACTAATTCTATCTAGGTTTCCCGCAGCCCCTCCCCCGCTGAAATCACACTCCATTGCAGACAGTGTGTTTTATAACCTGTGCCAGAAGCAACTGATTTACAGCCCAGCTTCCACCAGGCCGCTAGCTGTGCTTCCACCGATTGTTTCTCTCTCGCCCAGTGCTTGTCAACAGCTTTGCGTGTGTATGTGGAAGGCATCAGTCTCAGAATCAAATCAGTTTCTCTGTCCCCTAATAAAACACATACACCCCTCCCATCATACTCAGTTAGGAATTTCCACACTCATACAGGAGTGTAGCGGCAAATTCGGAAGTGCAGGGACCTTTCGTGGGAGTCGTAGCCACGCCCCCTTCTAAGATTATACAACCTTCTGAGATGATGCAATAATCTTATAACTGCACAACAATAATTACAGAAGCATTGCAACAACAAATGCAGGTTTCCATGTGCTGCTTTTCAGCCAGATCTGCTATTTTCTGCGAACGTACATAGCCAAATGATTTGGTGTGCTCAGATTATTTTCTTTCAGAGTGGCTTAAGATCTATTTCCCTTGAAGTTCTAGTCTACATAACAGAACTTGCACTCCATTCTCTGGAAACTTAAGTGCTTTGTATTTTCAGTACTCTTAAATGCTCAGTTTTGGAGCTTAAAATGGCTAAAAGGATCCCCTTTCATGCTGATGGGGTGGCTCTAGGATACTAGAGGCAGGGATCATGCTCTGGAAATAGTTACAGGCCTTTGAAATCCCTGCCCCCACTGACCCCACAGCATTACACCACTGCATTCACATCAATAATCCCTACCTGTGGCAAAAGGTGCCCCCTACAACTAGAGGCACATCCAGACTGCTGTAATTTAAGGATCTAGATGTCCCATTTCTGCACATGCAAGGCTTATTCTCCTGAGGCTTCACAGGTCTATACACGAATGACAGCTTGGAGAATGGCCTGGGTGCCTTTTTCAGTCTACATTCCTTCATGGGCAAGCTCCCAGGGGCCACATGCCAGTGGTTGGTGGGGCCACAGGTGAAAGCAGACAGATCAACAGTTGCCACTCATACATCCTGTAACATGGTTGACATTCCAGCCAATCAGAATCCAGAGGTTTCCACCCCACCAGCACCACCCCACATCTCCATTCTCCACACAGGTAAGCGAGAGCCATGGTCACAGTTCAGAGACAGAGCAATGCTGGGGAGGAGCGTGGCCTGTGGAGGGCCATGGCTTATGGAGGGTTGTCATGGGCAGGGAAGAAGTGTGGGGATAACAGAGGGTATTCACATAGAGATTTGGGGGCAGGGCAGGAGGGAAGATTCAGGACAAGAAGTAGTGATGGTCAACAACCTAGGTGTATTTAGAAGAGGATTGGACCATGGAGGAGACGGCTAATGATGGCTACGCTCTGCCTCCACTGTCAGAGGCATTATGTCTCTGAATACCAGCTGCTGGAAACCACAGGACAGGTTGCATGTGTGCTCAGGTCCTGCTTACAGGTTCCCTACAGGCATCTGGTTGGCCACTGTAAGAAACAGGATGGTGGACTAGATGGGTCACTGGCCTGAACCAGCAGACTCTTCTTATGTTCTTATGGGAGCACAAATACCCACCACTGCCTCAGGGCAGGCTGTGAAGGAAAGATCACTGCTCTGCCTCTGAGTTACTCACACACAGAAGGTCCCTGAAGAAAAGTTTCTTTGTTACCTGTTTGGATTAATATTTGCACGCTGCATCAGCTTTGCCTGGTCCTCATCCCGAGGGAATCCATGGAGCACCCAGCCTCGGATGTGGCAGTCCAGCCTGTTCAAACGCTCTGACAGCATCTTTACAACAATGTTGTCTGCAACTGGATGGAAAGATTTGGGGAGAACATGCTGGAAATTGACATCATGGAAATGAAAGCACAGGAGAGTTAATTAAGGGTCCTAGCTAAGCACCTTATGTTGATAAAAGAGAAGGTGAATTAGGTGGGATCCTTCCCCGGACCGATGAAAGCAAAGAAGAGACCAATGTTCTAACTAAAGCCCTTGCTTTGGAGTTACTAGAATTTGCTTGAGCCTTACCTGGCTAGATATCAGAGGAAGTAATGAATTTATACACAAGCTAAGTGAGCTACAGTTTAGGGGCTTGAATTGTGAGAAGCCTATAAACACACATAAATGGCTAAATATCAAGTTTTATATACAGTGGTACCTCGGGTTAAGTACTTAATTCGTTCCGGAGGTCCGTACTTAAGCTGAAACTGTTCTTAACCTGAAGCACCACTTTAGCTAATGGGGCCTCCTGCTGCTGCCGCACTGCTGCCACACGATTTCTGTTCTCATCCTGAAGCAAAGTTCTTAACCTGAAGCACTATTTCTGGGTTAGCGGAGTCTGTAACCTGAAGCGTATGTAACCTGAAGCATATGTAACCCAAGGTACCGCTGTAGCTGGTTAAAAAATAAAGGAAATGAGAAAACAGACCCTAAAGCAGTCATTAGCGTTCTGATATTACAAAAATATTCTTAGTGGTTATATTCTTGTCATACTGTGTTTATAAACCTGTGCAGAAATACCTGTACCAAATTTTCATCAGGCCAGGTGTCCATAATGTGTCAAACCACACTAGTGCCAGGTGAGGGCTGGGTCAGTCCTCAACACATCTTAATCTGTCCCTGATCAGAGCCTAGAAATAGCTTGCTATTTTGGAATTATCATCATCATCAGTGGAGCAAACTGCCAGGCTAGCATTTATTTTTTATCCCCACACTGTACAAGGGGACAAGGAACTGAACCCAGAAGACTAGGCTTGCGTTGGTGACTGGAATGAGATCTGAACCCAGGACTTCCTGGGGTGAGAGTCAAACCCGGGGAAAAAACTCACACTCTTGGACACAATGCTTCACCAGCACTCAGGATCATGTGATAAGATGGCAGGTGACTAGATGCTTTTTAGTGATAGTCTCCTTACTTGTGGAAACAAGGTCTCCTTTTAGCATTAAGGTCCTGCTTGAAGGCTTCCCATCAGTCAATAGAATTCATTTTCTTCTGTTAGTTTCACTAATATACATATTTGTTCATGCACACATTCCCCAAATATATTCATTTTTGTGCACATTACTTGGTTAGAGAATTGTAAAAATTCAGAGAAGTGTATGTTTTGAAGAACAGTCGTGTTTTGGAAAGTGCAGATTCATAGGTGCAACTTTAAATGTGAACCAAATCAAATTTCTTCTTCCCACCCACTCTCCCCCTTGCCCGGCCATCCACAAAATAAATAAATACTAGCCTGCCTTAAAAGGCTGTTATAAGGGTTGCTAAAGAAATGAGATAATACCCCAAATAAAACAGAAACATAAAAACCCTAGAATCCACTTTCAGAGGGGAACAAATCTTTTGAGAATTTGGAGAACTGCACTACTTAGAACAGCTGCATTAAAGAAAACATCTTAGCAGGTTTTCAAAAGGCCAGGATGAAGAAGAGATGAAATCTACATCACTTCTATTTCCCTGTGATTAAAACAAATGAGGAGGCAGTAATGTATGGTAGATCTTCTCACATGGGGCTTCCTTGTCGGGAAAATTGGCTAGTCTCTGTAATTGCCATTAGGGTAAGACTAAAAAGCTAGCCCTAGATCTCTCAGCCTCAAGTGTACCACTAGCTAGCAAAGTTGAGTTCACAATCCTTCTGATGAAGTCATCAATCCACCTGCTTTAAGGGGATTATGATGAATGAGAATTTCAAACCATCAGTTCTCTTTCATCCTAAATGTCTGCGAGTCTTCAGCCTCTGTCTTGGAGCTAGAGGGGTTGTGTGTGTAAGGGAATCTCTACAGACAGAGGTTTTTGGTCTTTGGAGAAGTCCAAAGGTAGATTTCTAATGGAAAGGGCCCAATGGCTGGCAATGTTTGGTTAAAAAAATAAAAAGAGAGTATTCATCAGGGGTGATCTTAAAGGAGTGTGTGCACAGGAGATGAGCCAAACTGAAGAATAGGATCCTGGCTTGTGGGAATCCCCAAGATGCTTGATTCTTACCATGCACAGAGGCTGCCCAATCAGCTCACTTGTGGTGAAAGCAAGCCAATTGGGATTGGCTGCAGCTCCCAGGGAGCATGAAGCCAGCACCTGTAGTGCAGCCAATCCCAGCAGGCTTGCTCTCCCCACCAATCAGCTGATTGGCAGTGACTGTAAACCTTCCGACTAGATGCCATGTCTCCACCTGCCCCTCACCTGATGCCACATATAATGTCACGTGTGGGGCAGGTGGGCATGAGTTTTGGAAAAATGGCCTCAGCCAAACTGGGACCTCTGCAAGTCCTAATGAGGCCTGCAGTCTGGAGATTCCCCACCCCTGGGTTATTGGACTAGGACCCAGAAGACCAGGGTTCAAATTCCCCACTCAGCTATGAAGTCACTTCCTCTAACCTACCCAACAGGGTTGTTGTGCGGATAAAATAAGGAGGGAACAGAAGCATGTATGCCATACCTTGAGCTCCCTGAAGGTGGAATATAAATAAATGTAGTAACAACAATAATTTCTGAAGAATACCACTTAAGCTCTTGCCAAATTCTCTTTACTCTATAAGCCAGCTACCTAGATCTATTATCTCTGTATGCTCCTTCTATTAATTAATTAATCAATTCCTTTCTCTTTTTCTTCCTCAAACAGAGCACCAAGTGGCTAATAATAAGGATGAAATAGGACGCTAAAAAAGAAAGCTAAAAAACCCACTGTAAAGAAGAAGAAGCATAAAATACTTGGATAAACAAATAGGGCTACCTGTCAAGTTGTGAATGCCCTGCAGAAATGGGTGGGACCTCAGCTGTGTGACCTGAACAAATATAAAGTGGCAACAAAATTGGCCAGAAAAAAACCAACCTCCCAGAGCAGCTTGTTTTGTCCTGGTGCCCTCCAGATGTTCAAGACTATGTAAGATCAGAAAGAAGAGCCTGGCTGCTGGATCAGGTCCCACAGGCCCACATAGTCCAGCATTCATTTCTCACAGTGGCCAAGCAGGTGCCCATTATGGGAAGTCGAAAGGTAGAACCTGAGCACAACAGTGTTCTCCCTTCTTGGGATTGCCAGCATCTGGCACTGAGAGGCATACTGCCTCCAGCAATTGAGGGAGATCATACTAGTCATTGTAGCCAGTAGCTTAATCCTCCATTAATTTGTCTAATCCACTTAAAAAGTCATCCACGTTGGTGGTCATCACTACATCTTGAAAATGGATGGGGGGATATTAATCCCCACAATAAACCTGTGAGGTAGGTTAGGCTGAGAGGTAGTAACTGGCCCAAGGTCAGCCAATGGGTTTCATGGCTGAGTGGAATATTTGACCCCTAGTCTCCTCTGGGTCCCTGTCTGTTGCTTTAACCATTACACCCCACTGGCTTTACCCTAATATATTTTCCTGCAAAAGAAGGAGAAAGCAAAGAAGCAACCTGACACTTCTTGACCTACACTCTAAATCCATAAATCCTTGATAATCCAAAAACCATACAACAATGTTCTTGGGATGCAAAACTTCTAAAATTCACATGCATTCACATGTGAAGCTTTCCTATCCCAATATCTTTGCCTCCTTTAGAAAAAAAAGGAAAAGGTTTCTGACATATATTGACCTACACTCTAAACCTATAAATCCTTAATATCCAAGAGACACATAACTACGTTCCTGGGGTGGAGGTCCAGGGAGCTCTCCATTCTAAGCAGGTGAAAGTTAGAAGCTTCTTTGATAGTGCTGTCCACTTACCCTTTTCCCTCCTCTTAGATATTTTCTCCCTCCTTCCCCCATTAGGTCTAAAGCCTTCCAACATTAATTCAGATGCCTGAGGGTTGATCTCAGGGTTTGACAGTTAACATCTTGCCCTGAATACCAGCTACCGCCAACGGCTACTTTCCCTGGATCGGCCTGTCATCCCTAAATTCAGCAAAGTGTGAGAGCAGAATACCTTATTATTCCACAAAGGTCAAATTGGTTTAATATTATTTGAGTCCTCCAGGGAAATCCCCAGTTTTCCTGCTGACCATGAAGTTCGCAGGAGTTATTTCTTTTTGTTAACAAATGGTTTCAGGAAGGGATAGTCTATTGGTTACAGTATGTGGCCAGCCAAGAGCGACAAAACTAGACAAGACCTGGGTTCTGACCTTTGCTGAAGCAACACCTGTTACCCCTGGGAGCTATCCTAGGTCCTGAATAACCTGGTTCTGACCTGTTGCATAGAAATCTTTCTGCTACCAGGTAAGCATGATGGCTATGTTGCAAGTTCCTAGATACCAGTTGCTGGAAACCTCAGGAAGGGAGAGTGCTTTTGCACTTGGGTCCTGCTTGGGGGCTTCCCCTTGGGGCATTTGGTTGGTCACTGTGAGAACAGGATGCTGGACTAGATGGGCCATTGGCCTGATCCAGAAAGCTATTCATAGGATTTTAGATAACTGCTGCTGTCTTCCAAGTCTAGCACCCTCAGACTTTGCCCAGCACCCTGTAAACACTTGGCCTAATCTAAAGTAGGCACAGCATGGGAGCAGACAATTGGATACCTTTCCATTGCTGCATCACATGAGATTCAGCTTTTGGAATAATGACACAAACACTCACTAAGCAAAACTTATTAACAACCTGAATATCACATTTGGCAGAAGCTATTACTGGCTAGTGGTCCACAAACTGGTGAGTGTGCAATTTCCCATTGGCTCTCATGACCCAGACTCTGGTGGCCATTCAGGAGTATGCTCATTCTAAGGCTCTCTGCTAGAGGAAGCTTAAGCCCAGCCCTCTTGGATCAGTCCAAGTATATCTGATTAGGACTGGGAGAGAGACCCCTGTCTGAAACCCAGGACAGCTACTGCCAGTCAGGATAGACAATATTGAGCATATGGATCCATGGCTTGACTCAGTATAAGGCAGCTTTCAATGTTCCCAGTGAGCTTCCTAAGCTCAGGTCTCCATTTCAACCATTCAATCCATTTCAACACAATGGGGATCTTCAGAGAAAAGGCTTATAGGGTCTTCTTAGGGAGGCCAGCCTCATACTTGCAGAAGCCTTGAGGCAGACCACTGGTCTTCCTAATTTTATAATCCTAATGTGCAACAGGAGACTGAGTTACTCTTTCTGTCTATCTTTCTCTCTTTTCTCTCTTCCTCCATTGCCCTCCTCCTAAAAATAAATAAATGAACATATATATATATGCCAGTGGTGATGTTGCTTGTGCAATCCAGGGCTCATTTATGGGCCCTGACACACCAGTGGATATCAAATGGCCAAACTCTGTTCTTGTTATGAGTCTTTGGGCTGGAACATTCCATGGAAGCCACCGATCTGGGAAGATTGGCTCAGGAGGGTATGCAGTGTCACGCCCCAACAGCTTCTTGCAGCAGATCCAGAATCAGACAAGGCCTCCTCAGAGAAGGAAGATCCCATTGCTGGTTCTTATCACATAAGGGGCTCAAAGAGGAGACAGTGGAAACTGAAAACCCCTCTGAACTTACTATCCAGGAAGGTGCCCCACTCAGGGATGTGACAAATCCAGGGAATCCAACGTGCTAACTGGTGTGTCCCCTTCCAGCTGTAGAAACTGTAACGTCACCGCCAGGAGCAAAAATGGTGGCACAGCGCCAATTTAATGGTAGCATGAGGCCATCCTTCTAGTCCTGCTTCAGAGGAAGCCAGAATGAAACCTACTCTTGAGTACAGCCGTTGTGATGCACCAGGAAAGAATGAGGCACCAGGGGCAGCTATAAAGCCTCTTGGTTGGTGCCTAGCCATTGCAACACATCAATTAGCTTAGCTGCCTATCGTTGGACAGTTGGGCCAATCTCCATTCTTGTGGTTAAGAGGAAAATCTAAGTCAGGGGAGGTCAACATGGCATAGACTACTACTCCCATATAGTCCCTGACCATTAGCCATGCTGGTTGGAGCCAACGGGAGTTGAGGTCCATGTGGGCACCACAATTTAAGCCACACAGCTGTGGTGGTGGGAACATGGCAGTTATAGTCAGTTTGGGAGCTAGGGCTGAAAAATAGTTGAGTTGCATGGCACATCTGTCCACAGATAGATGAATAGGGGCCCTCTTGGCTTTCCAGAATGTGCATGAGATCGTCATGGAAGTGTGTGTGTGTGTGTGTGAGAGAGAGAGAGAGAGAGAGAGAGAGAGAGAGAGATGGAAAATTTACTGAAGTTATTAGGCCTTGACTTCCAGGGGAGGAACATGGTGGACTGAACATCTTCTGTCAGCAGGCTGCAAAGGAGACAACTCCTAGGGGCCGGTGGGGCATTCCCATTCATATGGTGTATGGACTGTGTCATGTGATCAATTATGTGGGAAGGGGCTTGCCTGGGCCCCAACAATATTTTGTTCACGTTGGCACATCTGGCAGGTTGCCAACAGAAATAATTACACGGTGATTAATGATACCCATGACATAAATCTTGGCTATCAAATTCACTCTGCAGAAAAGTGTGAACAGGGAAATAACCTCTGACACTCTGAAAAAGCCATTTTCTAAACTGAGAGACTGAGAAGCTGTCAGCTCCTGGGAACCCAGATGGGGGTGAGTGACTTAAAGCGCAGGAATAAACATTGTACCCAAAAGCCATGTAGCAGCCCTGAAGGGCATAGGGTCTGCAAAAGCCTCCATTTCTCTAATTATCTTTCAGAAGTTTATAATTTACCATTGAGGACTCAGCTACATGCATAAAGATAAAGTGCTTTATATGTGTTATAACACTGTGACACCACATGGCGCTATGGAGTCCCATCTTTTGCCAACAAGATTTCCCTGCATAAAGTTTACAACAGGTTTAACTGAATCACCTTTTTGGTGTGTCTAGATCCTGCCTGAGAGAGGTTTCTCTGTCTGCCAGTTGAAATTTACAACTGTTGTATGAGCTACTTTCTGGCTTTAAGAAAAGATTATCATTAAAGGGCTGAAGCCAGAACAAAAAGCATGCTCCGTTTGAACCAAGTAAGTTTTAAACGATCAAGGGAGTTTTGAATGCTAATAATTTTTATTTTATTTAAATCTGTTTTCTCAGTGAAAGTGTTGCCTTGAAATCAAAACTAATGTTGCTGCTTCTTTTTTCCTTTGTAGAAATGTGGTTTGATAGCAGATAATGTTACATAGATCTTAAGGTCATGACAGGGGATTCAAGACAGGAGACTGTGAAGATCTTAAAGTGGAGACTGAATTGTTAATATCAAGAACATTCAGTATGGCAGATAAATTGTTGGACATTCCATTGGCTGTTGGTGTCCTTCAGCAATTGTTTGATGCAGTGGCGTAGCGTGGGTTGTCAGCACCTGGGGCAAGGCAAGTAGTTTGCGCCCCCTAACCCATGGATTTTAGCACTCGAGTCTCTTCCACTAGATTAGCGCGCCCCCCCTCAGATGTTGCGCCCGGTGTGGCTGGCCCCCCCTGCACCCCCCACGCTACGCCACTGGTTTGATGAGTAAATAAGAGTGATTAGAGCTGAGATTGATGAAATGGTGAATGAAAGCAGACCAGAGAAGGATGAAATGGAAAGTGGCATTAAAGAAGACACAGGGACTTCAGAGAAAAATATGGATGAAGGATTGTCAGAACAGGAGGGTGAAATGGATGCAACGGATGGTGAAATGGAGAAGTCCTCCATACAGGTATTTGAAACAGCCAAATGGTTGAGCAGAGATGTTGGAGGAGTGGAATGAAGCCATGGATGGAGAGATGAAAAGACATCCTGAGCTGGCTGAGATAGAGTTGAGAGAGAGAAAGGACTCTGTTTACAACTTGGAGTAAATTCAGAGGAAAGAGCTATCAAACCTTAAGTGTTTTCCTTGGGAAAAGAATGGAAGAAGCATAAATGGAAAAGGAATTAAAAAAAAAAATCAAGACGGAACACCACAGCAAATACAACAGGAAATGGGAACGGAAGATATGGAACTAGGTGTGAATTAAGAAACGCATAATAAGTAAAGAACTATGGAATAGTTAATATACTGTATAATCACAGCAGAAAGAATCTTGTATGGACTAAGACAGAAAAGACTTATTATTGTTTAATATGTTGAAGTTACTGGAGATAAAGTTGATATGTTGGATTAGAGAAAAATTATTGCTGACATTTATTATTATTAATAATTAGAGAACCCCTTTTGAATTTTTTGTGGAAAAAACCAAAATGAATTAATCTATTTGGATTGGAAGATTGGGAAAATATTGTCTAACAGAAAGTAGATCAGTTGGGTGTCATTCTAGAGTGAATATTTTGAATAATTTATTTTTATGTAACTGATGGAAAATCAGAAGTCCTTTTTATTTTTGTTCTTCTCTTTATTCCTCTTTTTAAGTTTTCCTTTGGTGTTTTCTTTTCTCTGTTTTTATTTAGATTAGCTTCTTTTATCCTACTGTATTATGAAAAAGCTTTAACTGGCCAAACTGCAGGTTGGAATGGGCCCTTCTTCCTTCAGGCCAATTGAATAAAGTTGTGTCAAATTGAGACCATACGATTTCAAAAGACCAAGGAGACAACCACCTATGCGATGGATAAACAATCTAAAACTATGTTGATGCAAGAAGCAAAAAACAGAGAACAATAGAGAAAACTTGAAGAGGCATATATCTAAAGATGGATGTGAGATGCTTCAAAAGGAAGAAGAAAAGTATGTGTGAAACTAATGCCATTGCATCTCTTCCTTACAAGGGAAATCGTGAGCAATTTTTAAAAAGTTGAACCTTATTTTAAACCAGGTTATTGAGGAGCCCGCAATAGAATTGCTTTGGGGATGGAGGGCAGTTGTGATCCAGTGATCCATCATCGCCATTTCCATTCCAAGAGACCATCTGGTCAGGAAAAGTCTGTTTTTGCATTCAGGCAAGAGCACCTCTCACAGACCCAAGTCTGGATCATCCTTGCGCCTGAAATAATCTCTTGGTGAAGCATTCCTTTCCTCTTCCTCCTCAGCTTCTAAGTGTGGGGATTTTATCTTGCATGAATAAAGATGATAAACTTGCACCTCTTTTAGTCTGCAAGGTTTTTCTTCTCCCCCCCCCCACTTCCTGCCCCCGTGTCCAGCTGCCTTTTATTCTCCACTTTCTGTCTCTTCACGTGTGGGTGTTTCTTTTTTCTTGTCTGAAGATTTTTCTAGATTCCCACTTTGAAGATGACATCTAAGGCTGCATCTGGTCTAAAGTCTGCATTATGAGAATTCATGTAAACTCCAGTTTCCATTAGAAATTGAGGTCCAGGCCCTTCAAAGTGTGGCTAACATAATAAGTACAGGAGGCATCTAAGACAATCATTATTTCCTTAACACCACCGCTGTTTTTACAGCTTTTGAGTCCTGCCGATGGAGGCTCTGGTTATGTAGCTTGCTAACGTTTGCCTATGATGTACTAATAAACAGAACAGTGGTGATCAGAGGCAAACCTCTTGGCGAAGTGAGTTTGTTTATTAAGCAGCGCCACCTGCGGGTGATACATGGTTGCTGCGATGTGGAGCCGTGCTCGCCGAAGAAAGGTGCATTTTTTGGGTGCAAAGCTGAATTTTACAGAATAGAATAGATGCCTCTACCCAAGACAGGGTGTGAGGGGATAGAGAGTGTGTGTGTGTTGAGTAGACAACAGTTACAGCTGCTACATCAGAGCTATGGCTACCCAGCATTGCAGCACGTAGTTAAACTAAGGCACTTGCTCTTTCAGGAGGCAGTAATGGCCATGAACTTTAAGAGAGGATTGGACAAATTCATGGAGAAGGTTATCAGTGATGACTAGCCATAATGTCAATACAAGCAGAGGCACTGATGCTTCTTGAAACCAGTTGCTGGAAACCGCACAGGGAGAGAGTGTTCTTGCTTGCTGGTTTCTCCCTGGCTGGGCACTGTGAGGCAGGATGCTGGTATGTTCTTAAGTATGTTTTTAAATATCGGCTTCAGTGCTGAGCCGGCCTTAATCTGGGAAAGGTGGGACTCAGGTGGGCCACAGGCTCCCTGCCCCGACATTAACTGATAAAATATTGCAGTGGGTGGTAGTGTGTCCATTTGTTGCCCTTTTCAGGGTTAATGCTGAGACTGCCCTCGGCTAGTGGCCTTCATAGGTAATGTTCTGATGGGGGAAGAGAGGGGCAATGAGTATTTCCCACCATGTAAAGGCACACTTGGGCCTTCCCTACAAGGGGCCCTTCTGGCCTGAACACCCTTTATTCACACAATCCCACCCAATGAGAGCCAGTGTGGTATGGTGGTTACAGTGCTAAACTAGGACCTGAGAGACCAGGGTTCAAATCCCCGCCTTGGGTCAATCACTCATTCTCAGCCTAACCTACCTCACATGGGTGTTGTGAGGATAAAATGCGTAAGGATAAAATGTAAGCCACCTTAAGCTTCTTGGAGGAAAGATGGGATAGAAATTAAATACAAAATAAAATAAAATAATTGTCACAACAAGAGCATTTGGTTCATAGTAACAACTCTTAGCATTCAGACCAGTTGTTCCCCTAAGTGGACAGTACCGCTTTGCTTGTAGGGCTGTGGGATTACATAGGTAAAGGTAAAGGGACCCCTGACCTTAGGTCCAGTCGTGGCCGACTCTAGGGTTGCGGCGCTCATCTCACTTTACTGGCCGAGGGAGCTGGCGTACAACTTCCGGGTCATGTGGCCAGCAGGACTAAGCCGCTTCTGGCGAACCAGAGCAGCGCATGGAAACGCCGTTTACCTTCCTGCCGGAGCGGTACCTATTTATCTACTTGCACTTTGACGTGCTTTCGGACTGCTAGGTGGGCAGGAGCAGGGACTGAGCAACGGGAGCTCACCCCATCGCGAGGATTCGAACCGCCGACCTTCTGATCAGCAAGTCCTAGGCTCTGTGGTTTAACCCACAGCGCCACCCGCATCCCTGTGGGATTACAAAGGGGGTACTAAAAGGCAAGGTAGTGTGCTAGAGGTGCAAATGACTATCAGACATTGAAAAGCTGGCATTACTGGATGAAGTTCATCAGTTTTGTTGAATTAATTAAACCAAACACTTTAAATTGAATTTTTAATAAATGTGCAATTAATTGTTACTGGTTTGAATTATATTGTGCTATTATTGTCCTTAGCGAGCTGTGCAAATCACTGTTTTTGAATAATGCTTTCTATAGGATAGGGTAGGGGAACACATATTTTAGACAATGCTTTCGTTACCCTTGCAACAGCCTAGTTAAGGCAAGCTAGTACTGTATTGAAGAGAGAGAGAGAGAGAGAGAGAGAGAGAGAGAGAGAGAGAGAGAGAGAAGCAGATACAGAGACAGAGACAGAAATAAAGACAGAGAGAAGGGAAGTTCCCTTGGCAGATGCTTTATTTGTTCCTCTAACCCTCAGTTTTTGTCTCCAGGGTTGGAGGACGGACATAGCCCCATGAAGAAAAGTCTGTAGTAATTCCCTAGTGCAAAATGTCAGATGTGAGAATAGCGAATAGCAGGTGGGGGCAAGGAATTACTTCTATAGCACTGCTAAACAACCAATGGAGCTAAAGGTGGAGCATCCTATCCATTTCAGGTTCTGATCATCCCAACTTACATTAGCTCACCACTTTTCCAGTTCTGTTCAAAAAAATTTTTGTAGAAAGCCCTTATGAGACTTTGCCAACCAGACTTTTAAGGCACATTTCTATTATTATTGTTGTTGTTGTTGGCATTATCATTATCATCGTCGTCTTCGTCATCATCATTATTAATTATTATCATTATTATCATTATCATCATCATCATCTCACCTGCCCTCCCAGAGGAGCGCAAGGAACCACACACATTAATAATAACACCCTTGAAAACATTTTAGTAAAGGTAAAGGGACCCCTGACCATTAGGTCCAGTTGCAGATGACTCTGGGGTTGCAGCACTCATCTCGCTTTATTGGCTGAGGGAGGCCAGCATTCTAGGTCATGTGGCCAGTATGACTAAGCCGCTTCTGGCCAACCAGAGTAGCGCGCAGAAACGCCATTTACCTTCCTGCCGGAGCGGTACTTATTTATCTACTTGCATTTTGACATGCTTTCAAACTGCTAGGTTGGCAGGAGCAGAGACCGAGCAACAGGACCTCACCCCATCGCGGGGATTCAAACCGCCAACCTTCTGATTGGCAACTCCTAGGCTCTGTGGTTTAACCCACAGCGCCACCCGCGTCCCCAAAAACATTCTAAAACCAACTAAAAACAACCACATTCTCTCAACCAGTGATTTCAGAGTTTCCAAGAACCTTCCTCATAAAAAGCAGAGCATTCCACAAACAGGGAACCAACAGAGGAGACCCTGCCATGGGTCTAAGACCACTGGGCAGTGCCCCCCACAAGGCCTCAACGCCTTGACGTATATATGATTTTGCAATGATTTCCCCTAATATAATGCACTCTTGTATTTCCTTTTCATGAATTATATGCATTTTTCAGGTACACTTTCCCCTAATATATACATTTGCTACAGGATAACTCCATCGCAAAATTACCCCCCGTCACCAGGAGACTCGAAGAGGGCTGGTCAACGGGTGGATAAATAGAACTTTAGGAGAAGAGGAAATTAATCTGATTTTTCGTTCCTGTTTGGACTTGTGTGTATAGAAAGAAAAATGAAAGAAAAATGTAGAGGGATTTTCCATCCTCCCCCACCCCCCAATAATAAAAAAGAGAAAGTAGCTCTCTGCAGGGCCCCTACAGCTTGTGAAAAATTAAAGTCGACGGATTCAAACTGTCCTATTTCCACATCAAACGAGGAGAGGCACTGTGCGCTTCCCAACTTATCTTCAAACGCCCAGCACCCTCGAAAGTTTCTTGAAAAAAAGAGAAAAAGAGCAAGAGGGAGAGAGAGAGACAGGAAAAGGAAAGAGTCTCCAGCTCCCCCAAGTGCTGTGCCCGTTACCGTAGCCGCTGTCTCTCTCTCTCCTAATTATACCCCTGTGAGTTTATTAATCAACTTGTAAATTATTTAGAGAGCCATGCGTGCGCGTCTTCAGCTAGTACAAACACACGTGTGAGAAGAGGCGCTTGGAAAAAAACCAGCGGAGGGTCCCCCAAAGGATGCTCCGGCAATGTTGCAGGCTGCTTGCAGGATGGCTGGCTGGTGTGTGTGTGTTTTTGAAAAAATAAGAAATAAAACCGAGCTTATCTCCTCAGATAGAAAGATTTACCTAGCTTTTCAACTGAGAAATTATTTGCAACTTACGGATAGCAAACGATCCGCTACCACCCCCCAACTCTCCTTCATAAGAAGAGAAAGAGAAAGAAGGCTCTATTGTCAATTTTTTAAGCTGCCACTTTAGAGATAAGAATGTTAATTTCACTGTCAAAAATAAATAAATATGAGGGTGGGGAAGAAAAGCTGTGATCTTGGGGCCACCATGACATCCAAACTTGCAAAAACGAAGAGAGAGAATAAAGTAAATCATTGGGGAGTGAGGAGAGGGGCGGAAACATCCCAGTTTATTCATTTTTTTCTACAAGAAAAGTTAATGTTGTTATAGTAAAGACTGAGGGTTTTTTTGTTAGTAATAGCAGAAATTAGGAGATTCCCAAAACCCCCTTCTTCTACTCCTCCCTGTTCTCCCTCCGCCCAGGCAATGAAGCAAGAAGAGAAAGCCACTGGGATGGATTCAAATATTACTATTTTATAAATGGAGAGTAGCAGAGGTGGGGAAGACACCAACACAGAGGGCTTGTGTCTAGCTCAATGGGGCTTGAGACAAAAAATGGGGGGAGACCTTATCTTTCTTTTTGTTGCTTTTGTTTTGTTTTGTCTATTAAATTTGTATACCACCCTTTCTCATCTCTCTTGTCAGACTAAAAGTTGTTCTGACCATAAGTGAATAGCACCAATTAAGAGCATGCCAAGGCCCCAGCCTGTCCACGAGCTCCAGTGATGG
Organism: Podarcis filfolensis; assembly: GCF_964270895.1. Taxonomy (NCBI): domain Eukaryota; kingdom Metazoa; phylum Chordata; class Lepidosauria; order Squamata; family Lacertidae; genus Podarcis; species Podarcis filfolensis. The sequence continues at coordinate 35,779,985 of NC_139617.1, forward strand.
GGAGCGACTGGAAAAAAGAGGGTGAATAGACCCCAGATCGGTTCTGAATAGACATCAGGCTGGGAAACCTCACAATTAGTGAGGCAAACTCTGGCCCTCCAGACCTTCTCTGGCCTTTGGGAGCCTCCTTCATGCCCCCTTTCCCCCAGCCTACACCCCTCACCAGCCCCACTTTGCACCTTCCTTGGATGCATTTGTCTGACTGGGGTGTGTCCTTGGAACTCTGCTCTTGTCTCTTGCTTTTCTGGAAGAGCGACAGTGAGAGGCATGATTGTGTAGCAACTAGCCTCTCTTGCAAAGGTAAAATCTAACATTTGTTGCTCTGTCTACTTTTGCTTCTGGCTCTGCTCGCCACTTGCATATGGCCCCTGAAAAGCTGGCTAAAGGGGAATGCAGCCTTCAGGCTGAGAAATGTTTACCTACACCTGGGGGAGCAACCTGGAGGAGCCTGTGATCTTAACAATCAGAAAAAAGGTGTGGGGAAAATTCTTAAGAGTGGAAGAGGAGTGACAGAAGAAGGGGCACTGAAGTTAGGAGTACTACAGTCTTTGACTAATATAACTTTAAAAAAAAGAAAAAGGTTCACCAAGTAGCCTAACTCTCTTTCATTTCCCCCAAGGTCTTCTGCAAAGCCACTAATGAATTCTTGTTAGTGTTTACTCATGCAAATTCATGCTTTGTTATCCTGAGGAGGAATGGATTAGCAAAATGATCAGACTTATTATTTGTCTTGCAGCATAAATATTGGCTAGAATGCATCCCTTCATTCTGCTAAGATATGCCCCACTTAAGCCATAAAGCCACACAGATGAAAAAAATATCAAAACAAACTTGGAGAAAAACAACTCTGGGATACTTATTGGTCATGTGGACAGAAGATAAAGCTCCAATGGGTGTCCTTAGGATTCGTTATGACCACATTACAGTATCTTTGCCTAATAGAGAACCCTAACATTTAAACCAAGGGGATTGGCCAGGATCCAAAGGACTATTTAAAATATCATCTCTCCCTGCACACCTGGCCATTTACCCAACTAATCACTGCGCTCTGCAGGTGAGGGCCTCTGCAGATGTACCAACTTATCAGGAGGTCTGTTGGGCTTTTAGTGTTATGGCACCTACTCTTTGCAATGTCCTCCCTTTAAATATCAGGTCTCTGTTGTCTTTTCAGCACCTCTTGAAAACATCCCTCTTTCAACAAGCATTTCAAAGTTGAGATCTTTCCCAGCCTTCATCTGCATTGGAATTGTTTTTCAGATGTTTTGATTGTTTTATTACTTGTGTATTTGCTGCCCTGGGCTCATAGATGAGGAGAAGGAGGAGGAGGATCTACTCAATCATCCTCTGGATAAGAGATGCTGAGAATTAGCAGGGAAATTCTATTGCCTTAAGCTCTTGCATGTGTGCTTCCCTTTAGGATGGGGCAAGGTAGGTCACTGTGTCAGTGGGACACAATAGTGGGACACAGTAATGACCTTTGAGGAGCACAGTTTTATGGAGATTAGTTTTTGTTATATCTTATATATTTCTGATAATATTTTACTTTTATTTTAAATTCTGAAGAATTTTATCATTTTTGAAGTAACTGATACATTGGAATTGTTTCACAAATTGAAAATATTTATGGAAAACACACAGTGGAAAAATAGGATGTCAAGGAAAGTGAGAGTACCATCAAGTCTGTAAAAGAAGATGGTACTGTGCCTGACTTGAATTACAGTGACCCTGCTAACTGGTCTAACTACAGTGGTGCCTCGCAAGACGAAATTAATTCGTTCCGCAAGTTTTTTCTTCTTGCGAGTTTTTCGTCTTGCGAAGCACGGTTTCCCATAGGAATGCATTGAAAATCAATTAATGCGTTCCTATGGAGACCGCTTGCCAGGCTGGCGGTGCGGAGAAGGGCTTTTCTCCCCACCGCAAGCCTTCAGGACAGGTACGGGAACAGAGGGGAAGGCGCGCAGCGCTTCTCCTCTGTTCCCGGGGCTTGCGGTGGGAGGAGGGTTTTTCCTCCCCACCGCCAACATTCAGAACAGCATTCTGAATGTTGGCGGTGGGAAGGAAAACCCTCCTCCCACCGCAAGTCTTCAGGACAGCCATCCGAAGGCTGGCGCGGGGAGAAGGTCTCTCCGCCCCACCGCCAGCCTTCGGAGGAGACTTCCAAAGGCTGGCAGCGGGAGGAGGTCTCTCCGCCTCACCGCTAGCCTTCGGAGCAGCCTTCCGAAGGCTGCCAGTGGGGCGGAGAGACCTCCTCCCGCCGCCAGCCTTCGGAGGAGGTCCGAGGACAGTGGGGAAGACGCGCTGCGCTTCCCCGCTGTCCTGGAGATTTCCCTATGGGCTTTCGTCTTGCGAAGGAAGCCCATAGGGAAATTCGTTTTGCGAAGCGCCTCCAAAACGGAAAACCCTTTCGTCTAGCAGGTTTTTCGTCTTGCGAGGCGTTCGTCTTGCGGGGCACCACTGTATTGTAGTGATAATTTGTGACAGCTTATAATACAACATGGACCACAGCAGGTTGTATCACATGATTTCCCCAAAGAGTAAAAGAAAAAAGAATAAATTCTCTCCTTTACACTACAAGAGAAGAATAGCAAATGGTGCAGAAGTATCAATTGAGGTTGATATATTCAACCTCAAAATATGGTGTGTGTAAGTTGTTCGGCAAAAATATCGTGCACTACCTCTACAAGAAACAGATTCAAAAGACTGGAAGAACATTGAAGCAATTCTGTCTTCACATGAGAGGAATACTGACCATTTAGAAAACTATCAGACCTGGAAATAACTTGAATTGTACTTATCTAAAGAAAAAACATTGGTGATATTAACATGAAGAAAATTAGACAAGAAGAACATTATTGAGAGCAAATCTTGGAACACTTGATTGCTTTGGTCAGAGTTCTTGGCATGCAAAACGTGGCATTCCATGGTACAACTAAAAAGTTGTATGGTGCTAGTTGCACAGCGGAAATATTTTGAAGTTTGTAGAATATCTAGCCCTTTTTGATCCCATCATGAATGAACATTTGCACAGAGTTAAAGATCAAGAAACAATGGTTCACTACCTAGGAAAAGATGTCCAAAATGAGCTTATACAGCTTCTAGCAGGTACTATAAAGCTGGGGGGGGGGAGCACATGAAAACGCAGCCCAATACTATTCAATTATTTTGGACTGCAAACCTGATGTTAGTCATATTGTACAAATGACAATGATTGTATGTTTTGTTGATGTAATCAAACCATCAGATAATGAGATATCTGAGCCCGAGGTTATAAGAAGAGAACATTTCTCAGGATTTGTTCCACTAAAGGAGACTACAGGTGCCTTTATGGCAGAAACTCTTTTGGACAGCTTGAGCAAATGGGATTACCAAGTAAGAATCTGTATTGTCAATGTGCAGCAATGCGAAAGGCAAAGAAAATGGCACACAAAAGAGAGTCCTGGACATAAACCCATGTGCCTTTTTTGTGCCCTGCAATGCACACTCTTTAAACTTGGTTGTCAGTGATGCCACTGTTGTCTGAAAGCAATTAAGTTTCTTCAGCTTAGATCAACAGATCTATAATTATTTCTATGCATCGACTCAGCGTTGGCAAATTCTAACTAGCCATGTATCAGACTTAGGTATAACTGTTAAGCTGCTGAGCGAAAGAAGATGGGAGAGTCAGATTGATGCTTTGAAACCACCGAGATATAATCTTAGAAGTATATATGATGCTTTAATAGAGATCTTTGATGACACAAGCCTAAAAGGTTTATCTGGAAATGCTTCCCGAATTGAAGCTAAGGCCCTTGCTGATGCAATTTGTAAGTTCAGGTTTGTGCTGTGAACTTACAGCAATATCTCAAAGACTTCCAAAGTCGATACCACCACAAGGAGTACTTCTCTTCATACTACAACAAAAACACCTGGATAATGTGCCTAATGGTTCTGTTGCTCTAAGGATCCTTTTCACACTTCCAGTTTCTCAAAGCTCAAACTTATAAAAACTTACACATAATGTTGCAAAAGAGATTAGTTGGCTTCGTAACTATATTAACTGGACTTGCCCAAGCATCAGCTCTTGACCAGAAGGAATTGGTCACAAAATTTGCACACAAAGTGAGATTTTGATGTGCCTGAAATTGAAACTTTTAAGAGATTCATTTTTAACTTCGTAATTCACAAGATTATTCAAAACGATTTGTATGCTAAAACACTTTCTTTTGTTTTTGAGAAAGATAATAAAAGATTGTTGTACTACTTATTCCTGCAATTTTAAACAAATTTAACAGTTTCAAGTTTTGTGCTTTCCCTTTTTTTCTACAAGAATCTGTTTTTGAAAATCGAAGTTAGAAATTTGGGGTGTGTGCATGTGTGCACATTGCTAGCCTTGTCAGGGGTGCAAAATAGCCTGGCACTAGCACTGGGGAACAGGGACGCTAGACAAGATAGCCCTTGCATCCTGATCTAGCAAGGACATAAGAAGAGCCTGGCTGCCGTATCATGCCAAAGGAGGACCCATCCAGCCAAATAGCTTGTTCTCACAGCAGCCAAACCGATGCCCCAATGAGAAGCCAGAAAGCAGGACCTGAGTGTGACAGCAACATTCTCCTCTCGTGATTCCCAGCAATGGTTATTCAGGGGCCATGCTGTCTCCAACAGTGAAGGGAGAATAGGAGAATACATGTGCTTTAAATTTATGGTATGTATGCAGCCACACATGCAGCAAACGCAAGCCTTGCTTCTTACCCTTGTGTGATTCAGCCACCACTGATGGATAATACCAGAGTGAGGGGAAATGCCACTGTGTGTGCACAGCTCACAGGCATTGCAGCCCCCTCCATGGCCCCCGACAGTAGGCAAAACCCTCCCTTGTGTATATCCTAGCTTTCGTATATTGATGAGCATTTTATTAGATGTTGATGGTATTACTGTTACAGTGGTACCTCTAGTTATGAACTTAATTCGTTCCAGAGGTCCGTTCTTAACCTGAAACTATTCTTAACTAGAGGTGTGCTTTTGCTAATGGGGCCTCTTGCTGCTGCCGCTGTGCCGCCGGCACACGATTTCCGTTCTCATCCTGGGGCAAAGTTCTCAACTCGAGGTAACTCTTCCAGGTTAGCGGAGTTTGTAACCTGAAGTGTTTGTAACCTGAGGTACCGCTGTACTATTATTACTACCATCACCAGTGGGCATTTCAAGAAAAGGTAGCTAGGAGGAGTGTTGTTCACAGCTCCAGCCAGCTAGCAATGACACTTTTCAGCAAACACTATTCCATTTGCTCTCCAGTTTTCTTGCCCTCGCCTGATTGATAATCAGCCAACATTCTATGTTTGCTGAGCATGCTCAGTTCTCATTGGCTGTTTCAAATTCCCCCTTCTCTTAGGGTCCCCACACACCCCAAAAATTGGTTATTTGTTTACTTCTGAAAACTTTGGGATTCCTTTGAGAGAACAGAGTTCCCTATTATTTGATGACTGGTGATGGTACTCAATAAGCCTCGTGTAGATGCCATGGATGGACAAATCAATCCATTTCACTTTCTCTCAGATTCTCATTGTTCCAATCTTAAGTTTGGTGCTCCACATATCCATATCAGTTTGCAATATTTTTTAAAAAATATTTTCCCTCATGAAAACTCAACAGCATTTTAGTGCTAATCTCTCCTAATACACAACACACATTTCAAGTATAATTTTGACTAATCTTACTGCATAATAAAATTGTAAGGTGTTATCACTCTGTTTTCATTAGCTGCTTTCTAGGGTTCTAAAGGCAGGAGTGGAGTGGGGTGGCTCTGAGAAAACAGTGTGACAAATGAGCAGGGGAGGGAGAGGGCAGGTTAATATGGGAGTTTTAGTCCTCTGGTGATGGGTGGGAGGCAAAGAGAAGGAATTGGGAAGGGTAGATAGGGGAGCAAAGTGGAAATCTGTGGGGAGAATGGTAGCAGGGCTGGCAAATGAATCAAGCAGGGGCACAACTCCTAGTATACATATATTTTTGCAAAGCGTTTTCCCGAAATATAACTAATTTTTTGTACATCATTTTTACAAGTACTGTCATGGATGCTTTTCTCTAGCAAGAGCATTTTTGCGCACACAACTTGACTACAGAACCAGACAGTAAAATTTAGGGGTACAAGGGCTTCAGAGGACAGCTGGGTTTCAGTTAGCACATTATTTCAGAAAGGGTAAACTACGTAAGTTCGCGAACAGAACCAAATTTCTTCCCCTGCCTTACGAGATGCACCCTCAGCTCCAATCATGCCACAAAGATACCCCCCTCCAAACCCCAAGATTATGCATCTGTCGTCCGTCCCCCCCAACTTCCCCGCCTCCCCACAGATTTGTAAGCACTGCATGGGAAGTGCAGAAATGTGACCTTACCTGGCCAACCACTGTCAAAATACGGCTTAATGAGTTCTCCAAGTTTTGTCTCGTCGGCTACAGCTTCCTTTAGCAATTGCCCGCAGCAAACTGAGAGGAACGAGGAACAAAAAAGACATAAGGTTAATTTTTAAAAAGGAAGTAAGAAAGCAAAAGTAGAGGGGAGGGGAAAGGTGGATTGTGGGGAGGGCAGAGAGAGAAAGAAATGGCAAAGAAGCTGCATATTGGAAAAAGGTCACTGAATAAAATAAAAGACATGGGGGCTTGAGCTGGTTTCTCCATCTCACCTCTCTCTCTCTCTCTCTCTCTCTCTCTCTCTCTCTCACACACACACACACACACACACCTCTTTTTGCCCTAGCCAAACAAAAGCTGGAAAAAATATAGGATAATAAAGAATACATTTGGCTGGGAACATTTTTATTTTAAAAGAAAAATATACTAATCAAAATATAGAATGGAAAACAGCAAGTCAAGGGAGAGTCTATGGGTTTCTGACTGGTTATAAACTTATAATTACTGGAGGAGGAAGTTACAGCATCCAAATGTTACTGCTGGAGGTGTTGAGGAGCTCCTGGCTTCCTCATGTGGAAAGCTGACCCAAAGGGCTGTCGGGTGCCAGTGTCAGAACGTTAGTAGCTGGAAAGGATTCAAGAGGTCCCTCTAATTCAGCGCCCCAAGAGCAAACAAATAGGAAGAATGTAAGGAGTGCACAGTGGCTGGATTAGGCCTAAGGGCCATCTGGTCCAGTTCTCACAGTGCTTGATGGCTGCCCAATTATGGGACAGGAGCACAACAGCAGCACTCTTCCCACTTGTGCTTCCCAACAGCTGTTATTCATAGCAACTGGCGTCCCAGCAGCTGGTACAGAACTTTGATAGTGCCTTTTACTCATCTGGATGGAGGATAGAGGAGTGTGGGAGAGTGTGTGAAACTAGCCTACTATACAGGTGGTGGCCACTTTAGGCACGGGGTGGTTTGGAGAAATATTACATCCTCAGCAATGGACAGAGAAAGAGACAGCCTGAGACCAACTAAGGATTTAAGAAAGAGAAGGTAACAAACCATTGATGATGCCATATTTCCGAGAAAGTAACGATGCTTGCATGCTTTTCCCAGAGCCTGGCGGTCCACAAAGGAGAATCCGGGGTGAAAACGGGGCGAGTGTTCGAGGAGGAGCTTGGACATGGGTGAAGACTGACAAACAATAGAAGTGGTGGAAAATTAGGATATTCAAAGGGTTTCCAAAGGTAAGCACAGAGGAATAGCTGTGGGTAGCACTGCCCCCCCTCTGAAATCTGCTTGTTTTGCTTTGCCTAACAGTAGGACCCTTGCACCTTGCAGGTTAGGGAGACTTGCTGTTGGTTTCATGCCGGGTAGCGGGGCTACCCAAATATTAGAACCAACCCTACTCACAGCGGAGGGAAACAGTCCATTTGCACATAATTTATTCCCAAATAAATATCAGCTAACCAGAGACAGCTCTAAGCTGTTCTTCCCAGCCCAGCATATCTGCAGCAGAAACATAACAGGCCAAGCAGCCTGCTTACAAATGATGCTTAATTTGCAGTAAATAACCAAGTTAATTAGGAGTAATGATCCCCCAGACAGTCTCCACATCTAATTATTCTTTTTAAAAAATCTGGCTGCTTGATGCATCAACTGGAAGAAAAAGATGGGGGGAGATGATCTGGAGAGGATTTTTTTTCCATTCCAATTTTCAATTTATTTCACTGCATTATTAATTAATAATAATTAATATTCAGCCTGCATACATATATTTACAATTCAAGGCATGAATTGTTTATGAATGATGATGTGAACTTTTAAATGTAATTAAGTAATTTAGAGGTAATTAATTTTGTAAATTCCGGATATAAACCTCCAACTTGTTTACCTCAAAGTGTGGCGCTCGTGATTAGAAGGAAAGGCCCTTTTTCCAAATGAAAATATTAGCAGGGTGATAAAAACAGGCCACTGAAAGACTGTTGGGAAAGGGGACAATTAAAAAGCAAAAGAGAAAGAAGAAGAAATGTGCTTTGTGGCTGTCAATTTCTCAATTTTCCCTACGGAGAGCTCAAATGAAAGGAATCATTTATATACAAAGTCATGATAGCAAACCAAAGAAATGAGGGTACATCACAAATATATTTGTGTTGAGATGAGGGTTTGTTTCATGAATTGTTCCACTCCAAAACAGGGCTTTTAGGCTATTTCATCTTAGGAGATCTGGGGAGAGGAATTTTCAAAGTGGGAAAGAAATGATGCTCACCCTCTGAAAAAGATGGACCTGAAACAGACCCTGTTGACAAAACCACATAATCAAACAGCTGTCCATCTCTTCCTACCCTGTGCAAAAACATCTGCGCATGGCTGGTCAGCGTTGATCAACTTCATGCTACTCCCAAAGGACTGAAGAATCCCAGGGTAGTCTTGATGGTATTTCAATATCCGCCTTGCGGTCTCCACTTCAGATATGCCATGCGGCACCTTCAGGCGCTGCCGTATGTAGTCCTCAGTTGGCCAATCAAAAGTTGTATGGTACACCTCTGGAAATGGGTTGGCAGAAAAGATTCACTTGAACAGAGACTGGGCTGCATCCACGCCATACATTCAAAGCATAATTAAAAGCATATGACTTCTTTCTGCCTGTCTAATGAAGCATCCTGGAACTGTAATTAATCCCCTCATGGGTAACTTGGAACAGGCTCATAAATGTGGCTGCCCCTGTTCTGTTGAGACACTGGTGGAGGAAGAGGAGTGCGGGGGGAGCAAATCGCCCCTAGCAGCACGATCCCGGCAGGGTGCCATTGTGGCTGTCCCCCCATGCTGGGTGCCTCACCCCCAGGACGTGGCTACGCCCCCAGGATGACACATCATGCCCCCCCAGGACACATACCAGCCCTGCCCCTGTCTGCTCTCCGCCCCCGGTGCCAGAGCATGAAGCTCCGCCACTGTGTTGAGATACAACAGGCACCCACAGTCTGCACTTTCCAGAAACAAATTAAGACATTTTTGTTCCATGAGCTTTCCTAGGTGGATGAAAAGGATCTTTAATCAGAAGTGTCCACTCCCTAGCGTTTTAGTCTTGTTTCAAATGTATTTGCTGTTTTGGTGCTTTTAACTGTTAATTATCTTTTGTGTAAATTGGCTTGAAACAGTAGTTTAGGAGATGATTAATAAATATGTGATGATGGTGGTGGTGATGATGATATCCTAATCTACTGTATCCCCTGAGCTAAAGATTCCATGGCCTCCGCCACCTTTATCCTGCCATTCTCAGCCACCACTTCCCCATTTCTGTTAGCAAGAAAACAAAAACAACGCCACACCTCCAGTAGAAACATCCACTCTTTTCCCAAGATTCCTCTCAATCAGCACAATATCTGGAGCGAAAAGCACCACTAGGAAGGAAGAAAGGAAAAAGAATTGCAAATACAACTGAAGTTAATTTGGCTTTCTGGAAGCCTGATTAAAACAACAACAACAACAACAACAACAACAACAACAACAACAACAACAACAATTAAAAGTATGCATTCCAGATGTGCAGAGAGGACTTTAAAACATATAGTTCTGTATATGTGTGTGTTCCTTTTTCTTCAGGTATCAGGGAAGTTCCTAGATCTGGTGCCAACCTGTTGCCCTCTAGATGTTTTGGACTATAGCTGCTATTAGTCCCATAAAGGCTGGCAGGTTGTGAAAGGCTATGCTGGACTTACAATCACACTAATTTGCATGAGGCAAATTCCTCCAGGGAATTATCTCACACAACCCTTATTGCAAGGTTGGGGAACCTCCAGCCTGCAGGTCGAACCTGGCCCACCAGGCTGTTTTTTCTGAAACCACACTCATCTGACTCACACCTGATGCCATATGTGAATAGGAATATAAGGTGGGTGGAGATGCAGCTGCTGAAAACAGGATTGGAGCTGGTTTGCAGGGAGTTCAACCCAGTTTTGTGCACTATCTTCCCTCATCCCAGCAGGGCAATTTTGACATGTGAGTGGGACACCACAACTGTCAGTCACCTAGTGTCAATATGACATCAGATGATTGACACGTAAGTAGTCAAAGTTGGCCAAAATTCCCCGGTCTTAATTTCAGTGGCACAGGGGCAGAGAAGTGGCACTGTGCCAGGAGAAGAGGAACCTCTCCTTCCAGCTGTTCTGGTTCTCCATCAGAATCAGAACTCAAAGTATCACCATGCTTGGAAGTTTTTATATTTATGAAGTCAGCATAGAGTCTCAAAATTGGTCTACAGGTTTCAAATTGGTAAGGCACAGCAGAGACCTACAATGCATGACTAGGTTGAAGCAGAATTTGACAGCCCCTCCCATGTGCTTTCCTTTTGAAGTTCTCTATCTCTCAAGCTCTGGGCCCCCCCCCCACAGGTCAGACTACTCCTGAGGCCCCAAATTCTCATCCCCAATTTACAAAGATCCTCCCCCAGGTCAGCCTCCTCCAACTTTCCTCCTCCTCATCATAATCTGACCACTCTCTCCAAGATGCCTCCATAGGACTCATGATACCAGCTCTGGGCTGTGTTGGGGCACAAAGTTGGGGGTCATGAAAGTTGACTGAGACTTAGTAGACCTGGGCAGTGGTTTAGCCACCACTGCTCAACACAGTAATGGAATCCATGGAAATGCAGTGGCTCCTCCCACCCACACGAGTGATTCTTCTGATTTGGGCAGTGAAAGTTTTTCCTGGCTCTGACTCCTGGCTTGATTCTCTAGCTGCGACTCCTGGATTGGCTCCAGAATGAGGCCTGTACAGCTCAGCACTGATGTTGACCCCTTTATAGTATTGGGCATTAGGAAATGCCCAGCTTCATCAGTCATGGGTGCTCTTCTGCCCCATGATATTCACTATACCACTATACTACTTTCTCTACCTCATTTCTGTCAATGAGGCTTACAAGTTTAAAACACTAAAGAAATAAATTATGTATCCTGTAAAGAAGCCCTGGGGCAAGGGGGTAGGGCAGTCTGTTGTGTTTGACCTGATGTTCTCTTTGCCTCTTCCTTATTCTCTTTCTCTTTCTCAAATGGAAGAGAGAAATTAGAAAGTCAGAAAGAATTTGTAAAAACACAATGGAACTAAACATGTTCTTACCAACGTGCTTGGGAATGATGCCCATTGCCAGCAGCTCCCGGGCAAGTTCTCGACTTTGGGGAATAGCCTCCATAATCCAGCCCTGGTGAAATAAGACATATAACAGCTGATCATTGAAATGAAGCACATATTGGGTCGCGCTGCTGGGGAGTGATGGAAGGAAAGGTCTCTGGTTTGTGACTGCTGGATAGGGATGCGGGAGATACTTGATTCAGTTCATACTTCATCTGCACCTCCTGAAATAATACACCAACCAAAACAGAACCATCCTTCTCATAATTTTGCAGTGAATGTTTCCAGCAAACTGGTGTGTAAAAATGCATTATATCCATGAAAATAACATACAGAGATGCATTCTCTTAGGAGAAATAGCTTTGCAGAAATGCAGTATATTGAGGAAAAATGCATACAAAAATGTGCATGTTTGGAGAAACTTGCATTAAAATGCTGCTGAATTTTCATGAGACCTTCTTTAAAAATTGCAGACCAATATACTTATTTTATTTATTGCATAAAACTTATGCACCTCGTAAAAGGCGGGGGGGGGGGGATACCTCAAAGTGGTTTACAGCCCAATGTGGAGAACCAAAGACTGAAAAAGAGAAACAGAGAGAAACAAAAATAACATCCTCATCCACCCCTAGTTTCAAGCCTCTGAGCAACTTTTCCCAGTACAATGGGAAGAATGCTTGTTTTATAGGAACACAGATAGAGATAGAGATATAAAGATAGAGACAGATACCCTTGCAACTCTTAAACCATTTTTATCTGCACATAAGTCTTTATTGAAATATTTTAAAAAAATGGGAAGAGAAGGAGAAGTCTAGGTATTTTTGAAATATTCAGGAGGATGTGAACTCATGCAGCCAACTTTTTAAAAGCGAAACCAAGCTTAAGAGGACAAAGGGGGAAAGATATGTGTATGTCCACCCCCCAAATTATACAGGAAAATGTGCTGTAATGGAAGCCTCCAAACCCCCAGAGCTAACGAAGCAGGCAAGCTAAAGAGATCTATATATGAAAAGGGCTGTTTGCTCCCTAAAGTCCTTGTTATAACCAGCTAAGTGCTGGACTGAAGATCTTTTTTATGATTATGTAAAACAAGACGAAACAAAAAACAGGAAAAAAACACAAATACTTATGAATCTGTATTGATCTGACTGAGGCTGAAAGGAGATGTAGTCCAAAACATCTGGAGGGCACCTGGTTGGCAAAAGCTGGTTTACGCAATACAATGGTACCTCAGGTTAAGAACTTAATTCGTTCTGGAGGTCCATTCTTAACCTGAAGCTGTTCTTAACCTAAGGTACCACTTTAGCTAATGGGGCCTCCCGCTGTTGCTGCGGCGCTACTGCACAATTTCTGTTCTCATCCTGAAGCAAAGTTCTTAACCCGAGGTACTATTTCTGGGTTAGCGGAGTCTGTAACCTGAAGCATCTGTAACCTGAAGCATCTGTAACCTGAGGTACCACTGTACCCGACTGGAAGCCAAACTGAACCTGAGCCAAATACTGAACCAAACCTCTCTCCCTGCACCTCCCTGAATCGGAAACCAACTGGAATCACTATTTGAAAGCCAACCAAATCAATCTTGAATTGCTAATTGAATGTGGACGAAGACACAACTTGGGTGTGGAGAGGAGAGAATGGTTAGCATTTCAAAATAAATCGTAACAACTCACTGACTAGAAGAATGGTGTCTCTCAAAGAGAACCAAATCAGTCCTGGAGGTTTGCAGGCTTACTGAATGCTTGCCTACTGAACCTTTACAGTGGTACCTCTGGATACGAACGGGTTCCCTTCGGGAGCCCCGTTCGCATCCTGAAGTAAATGTAACACGTGACTGCGTGTCTGCGCATGTGCAGGTCACGTTTTGCTGCTTCCGCGCATGCACGTGACGTCATTTTGAGCGTCTGCGCATGCACGAGCGGCAAAACCGGGAAGTAACGCACTCCGTTACTTGCGGGTCGCCGCAGAGCGCAAACCAAAAATATTCATCCTGAAGCTACTTCAACCCGAGGTATGACTGTACTAGCTTGAGGGAGGACAATTCCAAATTGTAGCTGAGCACAAATCTAAGCTGAACTAAATCCTTCAGTGGCTTGACGCCTGACTAAGTTGCACCAGTGTCAGCTGGAGCTGGGCAGCTGTGGGGCCCATGTGCTGGCAGAGCCCACTGGGGCTCCTCATAGTTGGTAGGGTGGTCAGTCATACATTTCCAAAAAAAGAGGATACGCATCACGAAAAGGACAAAAGAGGGGTTCAATTGACATAACATTTTAATTTATATGTATCAATGCACTTTTAGAAATAATGTTTTAAATAGAAACACAATACTTCAAGCTGCAGTGGGGGCACACACCAGCTGACTTGTGTGCCTACTAACCAAGTAAGCCCAACTGCTGATAAGCTCCTATGTGCCATTTTTATGGCTCCTTGACCAGACTTGGGGACTGGATAACTCTCAAACAGAGGCCATCTTCAGAGGATCAGCTCTTCACAGCAATAGATGGTCCTCTGTAAACTAGAACATGTGGCTACAATAGTGGTGGGTGCCACAAGTAGTGCCCCCATGCTTACAGGTGACAGCACCACCACTTACCTGGGTCACTAACACACATGCAGCCTTACCTGGTGGTGCTAATATGCTTCTTACTAGAATGAGCCTCAATTTTTAATTTCCTATAATTCAGGGGTCAGCAGCATGATGCCCACAGGCACCAGTATCTCCATCAATACCTCCTATGGTGACTGCAAAAGATCTCTTGGGGGAAAATCCAAACTGTGTTTGAATGAGTGTCTGCTGCTAAAAGGCAATGCTACAGAAAAGGAGTAGTGATGAACATCTGTGGGACTGCTGGGGGGGGTGCACCAGTGGCTATATACCAAGGACCCACTTATGCCTGACAAGCCAGCCCCATTCAACTCCCAGAAACACAGCTCGCTTCCATAGCAACACTGAGCAGTGGGGAGGATGGCATTTAAGACTGCTAAATCTGGCCAAACTTTTCCCTCTGCTTGGTGACTTGACCCTGCTGTTGCATTACTACCAGGAAATCTTCAGAGGAAGATGGGAGAAAATTGTGTGTGGGTGCACATGTACCATGCAATATATATTTAATATTGCATTAAGCCATTGATAATTACCAGTTCCTGCCTTAACTTGAATCTGTAATCAATAGGGGACCCCAAAAGCTGCAGAACTGTTCAAGGGAAACATATCCCATGAGGAAGAAACCAAAACATTCTAATTACTGGAAAACACAACTGTCTGCTGGCAACTCCCTAATTAGCCCAGTTTTACTAACATGCTATGCCACAGATTTCTTCAGGAAATGGGAAAACAGTACAGTCTTGAGGCAAGGGTATCATGGAAACTGTCCACTGTCACCACTGCACCTCCCAGCATCGTGTCTGCAACCAAACAGCACTTACATTAAGGAAGTCCTAGTATCTGAAAGAGGTGGGGGAGAAGAATGGTCCATATCCTATATGGCTGACAGGTGGTGGTGACTGTTGCCCATTGGAATTGGCAGGGCAGAAGGCAGGGAGGTCAAAGAGCAGGTTTAGCCACAGCAAAAGATAGATGAAGCCAAAGCCAATGACAAGCAGAACCAGCTAGATGAGGGAAAATAGTATCAAGCAATCTAAAATGGCTGTTTATAAGACTGCATAGATGAATCACAGTTCAGTGACGGAGCACATTCTCTGTAAGTAGGGATGGATGGATGTTTCCAGTCTGCATCCATTTCCTTGTGTGATAATTTGTAAAAGTTCTCTCCCACTTCCACATTGATATGTGTTTTTTAAAAAATCTGTGTGAAGATTTCATGTTTAAATACATATCTTTTACTGCACTTTCTCACAGAATACAAATTTATAAACCTACTTCATTGGGGGGGGGGGAGAATTAATCAGGGAATCAAACCATTAATTTTGTTTTATTTTTTGGTTCAGCCACAACTGAAGGTGTCCCAGTTTGGTTCTGGTTCAAGATAATAAAGGTTCAGCCTGTGCAATCAAATTGGTTCAGCTCCAGTTCACTTGAGATTATCTTTGTAGTGTTTGATTTCAACTGTACAAGCACAAGCACACAAGCATCTGTAGTAGATTAAGAAATAAATCAAAGTAATTTTAAGGAAGGAGGAAATGATTTAGTAAATAAACACTGAACTATTACTGTGATTAATTGACTTTAAGGTTTTCAATTGAGTTTTTCTTCCTCTGTCATAATACTAGAACTTGTGGATATTCAATGGAGTGGAATGGTGGAAGATTCAGGACAGACAATAGAAAGTACTTCTTCACACAGTGCATAATTAAACTTTTTAATTTATTATTAATTTAACTCCATAGTTGGAGGCAGTAAATGTTTCTGAATACCAGTTGCTGGAAACCACAGGAGAAGAGAGTGCTCTTGCGTTCAGGCATTGCTTGCAGGCTTCACATTAGGGCATCTGGTTAGCCACTATGAGAACAAGATTCTCGACTATGTGTCATTGGCCTGATCCAGCAGAATCATAGAATCATAGAGTTGGAAGGGACCTTGAGGGTCATCTAGTCCAACCCCGTGCCATGCAAGAATCTCTTCTTACATTCTAATTCACTCCCACAATAGGTAGTGATGGACAAAAACCTGGATGGCTTTAAAAGATGAGTAGACAAATTCATGGAGAAGGCTATCAATAGCTAGCCATGATGACTATGTTCTACCTCCATTGTCAGAAGCAGTATGGGAATCACAAGTAGGAAGAGTGCTGTTGTGCTCAGGTCCTGATTGCGGGCTTCCCATAATGGGCATCCAGTTGGCTACCATGAGGACAGGATGTTGGACTAGACTGGTCTGATCCAGCAGGGCTCTTACATTCTTATTTGTGATGCCATCAGTGTAAGATTTTAGGGTGAATGTCCCCAGCCTCATCTAACAGAACAGGAGGGCTCCCAGATCCATCAGGGCTGGCTGACCACATTTTGAAATCAGCAAAGTAATGCACCTTAGCACAGGAATGGGGAACCTGTAGCTCTCTAGTTATTGTTGAACTCCAACTCCCTCCCATCAGTCCCAAGTCAGCATGGCTAATACTCACCGAAAGACCATTCAATTCAGAATTGGAGACCAAAGTTGGAGATTGCAAAAATTCTCCGTGGCTGAGGTCACTGATTTTTGACCACTAAGTTCCACGCAAACAAACACACATTTGCTACCCCACAAGTAGAAACACACCACCCCTGAGATCACATATGAAGCTGGTTCCCACATCCCAGTCTATAAAGTTTGTGATTTCACAGTTTAAGGCTCTAAGCAAAGCATCAACAAATGAAATGAAATAACTAAATAATAATAATCCAAGAAGGTAGCTCAACAAACAAGTTGCTTGTAATTAAGGCGCCATGCTAATACATTATAAATAAGCCCTCTCTAAAACAGTTAGATATATGGGTCATTCTCCACCTCAGCCCCCCCCAAGGTTTCCCAGTTCCAAGGCCCCAGCCAATCCCTAATTAGAATACATTATCCGTCGGCTTGACACTTCAGTGAAATGTCTAGCCTGCCGCCGAGGTGCAGCTCCGCTCGGCACAGGGTTTATTGATATTCCGCTGCATTTCCTTCGCCATGCCCCCAGTGGCTCAGTTCTGTTTTATCACACATCAAAAGGGCCGTATGCTCAGGGCGCCCCCCCCCCTTGCACATGGCTCAGAGCCGGAGGTCTGGAACAGCTGCAAGTAGGATGGTATCACAGAAGGGACAAGCTCCAAACAGATGTCAACGATAAAAAAAAGGGGGGAGGATAAGAAGACAACAGTGGGGGAGGGGAGAGGGGGAAGGATTGTGGCTTGGGAGCCAAGGATGAAGGAACAGCGCAGAGTCCATCGAGGCAAGTCAGGCTTTGTGCAAATGCTGGTCGTTCCTGCCCTCCTGACTGCCATTAAAGGCTAATTAGTACCTTCACAAGCTAAGGATTTGTTTCTTTGCGAAGCAATTGGGAGGGAGAGAATGCTTCCCCACACAGGCAAATAATCCCCAGACGCTTGAATAAACGGAATAAAAGATCCTTCACACTTGGTCCCACATGTCTGTCTGCCTCTCCCATTTGATCTACTTTGAAACAGGGCACCATGCAAGTACCCCAGTCATTTAAGAGATCATCCATATAGTGGTTTAATGTGAATGGTAAGCTTCCTGTGCCTCCATTAATTTTTCCGTTATACACATGGTGTTCTCCTCCAAGTCAGTGTCTTCCCCACACTTTCCCCACCCTCAATCTGGATTCCCCCCCCATCCCAATCCCTCTGCAAAAAAGGAGATAACATGAGAAAACCATAAGAACAGCTCTGCTGGATCAGGCCAATGGTCCATCCAGTCCATCATCCCGTTCTCACAGTGGCCAACCAGATGCCCCAATGGAAAGTCCACAGGCAAGATATGCACTAATATTGCAACAATGGCGTGTGGCAGAATGAACTTGCATGTTGTTGGGAGCAGGGACCCAGCTGGTGGGGGGGGCACTTGTGTGTATAGGGCAGACCCAAGACATTCTGGTGCTGGAGATGAAGGAAAAAATAGTGCCACTCACTCATCCTACATGCAGAATCAAACCAAATTGTCAGCTGACTCCACTTCAACCTGACAACAGCTTGGTCACCACCACTACACCTCAGCTAAGCAGGGTAGCTTAGGGAAAGCAGGATGGGGGTGGGCTTCTACCACACACACATACACCATGCTTTGTTTCTTTGGGGCAGCTACCTCACCTCCGAGTTACTGCATTTGTTCCATTTCACAATTTCGGGGTGACTGAGTTCATCGTTTTGGAAAGTTTGGGATACAATTTCTTTTCTTTTTCTCAAATGAAGGAAAAGATAAGAATTGTAGAAAAACATGCTTTTTATATATGTAATTGTTTCATACTTCTTATTGTATGGTAAAATCAATTGGAGATGCTTCATGGGAAGAGATTTCTAACTGGAATGTAATTAAGGGTACTGGGAATTGTAGCTCTGTGAAGAGGATCTCTTAACAATTCTCAGCATCCTTTAACAAATTAAAGTTCCCAATATTTTTTCTGTTAAATTGATATAAGAGTTCTTTGAAATGCATAGTGTGAACATGACCTATTTATTTCCTCACAGCATAGTTTTGAGCAGGCCATAACTACGCTGGTGGACTCGGCAAGGTTTTGTGTGAAGGTCTTCAAATGATTCCTCACCAGGGCTTCTTCAGCTCCTATAAATTAACTCTGCTACCACACTAAACCAGCACAGCTGTGGCTTCAAGGAACAGCCAGTGGGGCTGCAAGGACCTTATGTGAACCTCGTAAGGCACAGCAGCCCCAGTTCCCATTCCCACACATAGCTTGCTCTAGAACATAATGCCTGCCATAAGTTTTCTCGGTTTGCTAAGACCACCACCACTCCCTGCATGATCCCTCAGCACCCTAACTGCATTTGGATTTGCAGAACAAGCCCTACGGGGTCCCGGAAGAGCCATTGATCAATAAAACCGTGTTCCTCCGAGGACACAAGCGACATCTATAAACCTGAGAGTGTCAAAACAACGGCACACAAAATCCGGCATTCCTACCATCGGCAGGATGAAAGCTGGGCAATTAATGCCAGCCGAATGACACCACCAGGAGAAATAAAACAAACAGCTGGTAGTACAGTGGGCTGGTGGCCCACTCCTGGCAATCTATTAACATTTTTTTCCAGGATAATATACTGACTTGTGTTATGAACCACAGCAGCATAAATCTGGCTCAAGAAGCAAGCTGACGGCCTCTGCAAGATTCAAATATTTTGAGGTGGGGTGGGGGGAGGTTTTCTATTCCAGAAAGGCACAAGCTCCAGATGTAGCGTGTTTTCCCTTCAAGGTGGACACTTAAAAAGTGCTATCAAAAAAGAATTGCACTTATAAGGCACTAATCACCAAGACGCTTCCTGTGTGTATGTGCTACAGCTGTTGTCCAAGGAGGCAGGGGTGGTAGCATGAGCTGAGGTCACAAGCACCACACTAGATATTGAACAGGGCTGAGGCCTGGCTGAGCCAGATACCCATGATTGTAGGAACATTAGAAGAGCCCTGCTAGATCAGGCAAAGGTTAATCGAATCCAACATTCTGTTCTTACGCTGGTCAACCAAATGTCCATTATGGGATGCCTGCCTGAATGCAACAGCAACTCTCCCCACTTCCCAGCAACTGTTATTCAGAGGCAGACTGCCTCTGGTAAGAGACAGCCTTATCCTCCATTAATTTGTCCTCCCTTAAAGCCATTCAAGCTGGTGGCCATCACTACAATAAGAAGAACAAGTCCATTGTTTTTGTTCATAGTTCCTGAAGAAGTATTTTGCCCTGAATTGCGTTGAGCTACAAGAAAGAGCTTTGCGTCAGTGAGCACTGCAGCGTATTGTCCTTTCAGTTTTGTATCCATGGATTAGAATGTAAAGTTGTAAACTATAGTCACAGGTTCCCAAGCAAACCATGGTTTAGAGGAGTCTATCTCCTTTTGTTTGCCATCTGAACGACCCATCCATCTCTGAGTGTGGTGGCTTCTAGGAATCTGGATCAATTGTCAATTCAGACATTTGCCAACCCATTTTTTTTTTTAATTCTGCTCTGCCAGTGTATCACAAAGCAACCCTCCTTTTATTAATCTTAACATTATGTCAAACCATCATTAAGCTTCCTGAACCATGGTTTGGCATGATGTCTGAATGAAGCCTCAGAGGTCTAATTCCTGTGTGCATTAATACACATTTATGCAAATACAAGAAAACCACACTAGATATTTGGCCCTGTGGGATAAATATCTATCTATTCATCATCAGTGAAGGGGTGGGGTGGGGAGAAGGATAAATAAACAGATAAATTACTGAAGCAGCTCAGCTTTAAAGAGCTCTAAGAGAAATCAGGCAGACCCAAATAATTCAAGCGCAAGTCATTTGCAATGCAAAAGTTTAATTCTACTTTGCAAATTCAAAATGAGCAGATAAATTATGGATTAAGGTGCACGGTATTTTGTACGGGCAAACTGACAACCACTTTCCAGTCATTTAGATTTCCCTTCAAATCTCTCACCTCCCTTTTCCTCGAACAATTCAAAAGGACTGATGCAATTTTCTTGTAGTTGATAGAAAGGGAGGGACAGAGAGAGTGTATGTGTATAAAATGGCACCCTAAAAATGTAATGATTGGCCATTTTAAAACAGAAAGCACATGATAAGAAAAAGGCTTTTAAAAGTTAATGAGCTAAAAAGAATTAGCTTTCTTATATCTTTGATGCAGCCTATTACAAAATGAATATCTGTAAATGAAGTAAAAATAAACGTCAGTGTGGTGTAGTGGTTAGAGTATTAAATAATGATCAGGGAGACTCAGGGCAAAATTCAACAAAATTCCTGAGGTAGCCCAAGGGTTAGGGGTCACCCAACAGGATTTCCCCCTTTCTTTCCCCTCACCGTGCACTTTGCCATGCCAAAATCTGCTCCGGAGGGTTGAAGGAACCCTCAGGACAGATTTAGGTGGTGTGGGAGGGAGAGAATGTTCTGTTGTGCAAGGATAAGGTTGGTCACTGTGGCTGGTTACTATGAGAACAGGATGCTGGACTAGATGGGCCTTTCATCTGATCTAGCAGGCTCTTCTAATATTCTCCCCCCCCCCTTTATTATTTTTTAAAGTTTCAACACATACATGTTCTACATATTTTCTTCCATCCATTCCCTTTAGACCCCGCCCCCCACCCCCATGGCTTCCTATTTCCCCTTTTTTATGCTGCATATCATCAAAGAAATTGCCACCCATTATTCTATTCTTTATCCTCTTCTAATATTCTTATCCTTCCAATATTTTAATTCATCCTTCAACTCTCTCTTTCCATCCGTTTTCCATCCATTTACAAGAGGCAGTGGTGACCCCCAATGTGTGTGGCTTTAAAAGAGGAAAGATTCATGGAAGATAAGGCTATCAATGTCTACTGGTAATGATGGCTAGGTTAATCTCCACAGTCAGTGGGAGTATGTCTATGAATGCCAGTTGCTGGGAATCACAAGTAGACACAGCTGCTGTTGTGCTCAAGTCCTGCTTGCAAATTTCCCTTTAAGGCATCTGGTTGGCCACTGTGAGAACAGGATGCTGGACTAGATGGGCCAGTGGCCTCAGCCAGCAGCACTGATGTTCCTGAAATACCAGGGAATTGTGACACACACACGGATACGCCGACTGCCCATCTAGTCAGTAGCCTCTTCCTATTTCCTTTCATGAGGGCTGCTGGGACTCAAGGACAGTCAAAGAGGTCTTAGGTGAGTGGGGTAAGGCTGAGGGAAAGAGGAACAGCCTCTTATTTTAATTGTTCCAAAATTGGTAGGTATGCTGGTAAATGGCTACTACCTTTTGCAAGGTGGTGCCTTCATGTTTTAGATTCTCTTTGTAACAATCACCTCTTAGAGGGACAGAGAGGGAAAGTCATGGCAGGAACTAATTATAAACATTCTGATTGGTCTCCCCCCAAATTCTTATTTATTTTCCTTTTCTTGGCACAAATCCCATCTCCTTGATTAACATACCTTTAGTTAAATATGCATTATGGTATTTATAAACATCTTTATTAATTCATACCATGTTACATAAATATACCTTCAAAGATACTGGTGTTGATTTAAATAGGGCTCCTTGAGCAAAGGGAGACAGCAGCCCCTACCAGGAGGCAAAGCAAGGTGGCCATCTCCTGCGGGAGTGGATCTGAAGTGCCTCTAAAAGGTGTGTGTGTCCAGAGACACACAGATCTGACCAGTGAAGCCAGTACAGCTAGGAATGTTCTACCTCCATCGCTGGAGGCAGTATGCCCCTGAAGACCAGTTATTGGGAATCCAAAGCAGGAAGAGTGCTACCATGATACATCTTGTTGGCCCCTGTGAGAACAGGATGCTGGACTAGATGGGCCTTTGGTCTGATCCAGAAGGCTCTTCTTATGTTTTCCCTCCACTGTCAGAGGAAGTATGCCTCTGAATATCAGTTGCTGGGAATCACAAGTAATGCCATGCCCAGCCTAGACCTGATGCCAGACACTGAGTCCTTGAAGGAAGGACCAGGCACCCCACAGATCAAGGACCAGATATGGAGGTACCAAATAGTCTTGCAAGTTTAAATTTTTAATTGCACTGATATTTTAGTTTTTTACAATCAAGCAGTGCATAAATTTTATGAAATAAATAAATAAATAAATAAATCTGTTTGCTGAAGAGGAAGAGCAGGATATGAAATTAAAAATAAATAAATAAACAACACTATAATGAATGCACAATTTTGGGGGGGAAAGATCCATGAAATGGTTGGTTTGTTTGCTTGTTTGCTTCTTAATGTTGCCTGTTTGTAACAGGTTTGCCCACTCAGGACTCTGCCAGTCGCCTGCGGCAGTCAACAGAACTACACGGCTGCTCCCCTTTTGGTCGTCTTGGTAGCCAGACAATTAACATATGTGTACCTTCAGCTTCCCCATTTATGCTGTTAATCACACTCCAAATTCCCTGCAACAACCTTGGGGAATCAATCCCATCCACAGCACAAACTCCCACGTCACCTATCCCACCACACCCCATGAACAATCTCATCCAGCAAGAGCCACACTTACACTGTGAATGCAGTCCTCAATCTGCAAACGTTCCACAATCAGTTCAGCCCACAGAGCGTCAGGGATTTTCTAAAAAAATTAAGAAAGAAATACGGTGAGTTTAATATCCACAAAGCAGTTCAAAGAGAATTACTGCACTTTCTGTGTTTGAATACCCCCCTTAAAAAAAAACAACAGCTGGAGGGATCAAACCCTTTGCAAGAAAATGACACACAAAAGGAAAACAGAAAGCTTCCACCACTCCAGCCAGTGAAAGAAACACATTGTCAGCCAACCAGTAGAACTGAAATGTACAGTTGGTGGGGTTAACTGGTTTTTTAAAAAACACTCTTGACTAATCAGGCAACATTTTTATATAAAATGCACACACATTATTTTAAATTTAAGTATTTTCAAAAACTGCAGGTGGGAAGCCCCATCATAAAAGAGGCAATCTTCCTTGCCTCTAGCACAATAGGGAACACCTACTCTAAAGTGGTACACAATTTTAAGCACTGCCTCGTGGAAGGGGTGTGGCTCAAAGCCACAGCATCTGCTTTTTTGGGTGCAGAAGGTCCCGGGTTCAATTCCTGGCACCTCCAGGAAAAGACTCCCTGTCTGAAGCACTGGAGAGTTTCTGTCAGTCAGTGTAGACAGTATTGAGCTAGATGGACCAATGGACTAAAGCAGCTTCCTATGTCGATTACAGCTTGGTTTGTTTTTTAACTGGAGATGCTGGCAACTCCAGGTGCTAGGGACTGAACTTGAGATCTTCTGCATGCAAAGCACATTTCTATGGCCCTTCCCCAGGTATGGAGTGTGCATTTTCCAGGCCTGGATGTCCCCCTGAAGTGAGTTTTTGGAACTGGAGCTGGAGATCTGAGCTGGAAACTGAACTCTGTTATATCAGAGTCCTGCTCAGAAGACCAGGCAAGAACAGAAGGCCATGCTCCTTGTACGCCTGCCAAACCAGGCAAATCGCCAATGACAGGCAGAGCCAACTAAGGCTACATTCCTACCATATATTTAAAGCACTATGATACTTTAAACAGTCGATGCTTCCCCCAAAGAATTCTGGGAGCTTCTTTGGGGTGCTGAGGATTGTGAGAAGACCCCTTAATCCTCTCCCAGAGCGACCAACAATTCCTAGAGTTCTCTGGGCAGAGGAATTGCTTGTCAAGCCACTGGGAAATGCAGCTTTAAGAGGGAAAACAAGGGTGACACCCAACATCTCTCTGCACCCTTAACAAACTCCAGCTCCCAGAATTTTTTGAGGGGAAGCTATGATTGTAGAAAGCAACACCAGATGGCTTTAAATGCATGGTGAGAATGTGGCCTAATTCCAGTTTTGCCCCCATCCTCTTTCCTACTTAGTTCAATAAGGGGAATACAGAGGTTGAGGAGGAGGAAGCTGACAGCTTAGGCCCCTACTCCATGACTGGTTTTAAGAAAACAGGTGTCACAATTAATGGAGGCTATCAACAAATTATTGTTATTTTTTTATTCAACAGAAAATACATAATAAGAACAAAAACAAAGACAGCCCAGTAATATCCCCTTCCACAACATGTTTTAAAAAGGCATGTCAAAAGCCAGGGGTCAGCAAACTTTTTCAGCAGGGGACCGGTCTACTGTCCCTCAGACCTTGAGGGGGGCTGGACTATATTTTTTGGGGGGGGATGAATGAATTCCTATGCCCCACAAATAACCCAGAGATGCATTTTAAATAAAAGCACACTTTCTGCTCATGTAAAAACACCAGGCAGGCCCCACAAATAACCCATAGATGCATTTTAAATAAAAGGACACATTCTACTCATGTAAAAACAAGCTGATTCCCGGACTGTCCGGGGGCTGGATTTAGAAGGCGATTGGGCCAGATCCAGCCCCCGGGCATTAGTTTGCCTATCCATGTCAAAAGGCCTTGTTATAGAGGAAAGTTTTCACCCGGCAGGCACCTAAAGGAGTATAATGAAGGCGTCAGCTGAGCCTCCCTGAGGAGAATATTCCACTGCAGAAAAGGCCCATACTCATGTTGCCACCTTCCGGACCTTGTGGATGAGATACATGAAGAAGGGCCTGAGAAGAATGTGTGCAGCGGAGAGCAACCAGGATGATTAACAGTCTGGAAACAAAGCCTTATGAGGAACGGTTGAGGAAGTTGGGTATGTTTAGCCTGGAAAGAGGAGACTGAGAGGAGATATGGTAGCTATTTTCAAATACCTAAAAGGCTGTCATGTGGATTACGGGGCAAACTTGTTTTCTCCTGTTCTGGAGGGTAGGACCTGAACCAATGGCTTCAAGTTACAAGAAAGGAGATTTCAATGCAACATCAAGAAGAACTTTCTGATGGCAAGAGCTGTTCAACAGTGGAACAGTCTCCCTTGGAAGGTGGTGGACTCTGTTTCATTGGAGGTTGTTAAACAGAGGTTGGATGTCCACCTGTCATGGATGCTTTAGCTGAGATTCCTGCATTGCAGGGGGTTGAACTAGATGACCCTCAGAGTTCCTTCCAACTCTACAATTCTATTATTATATTATTCTAACGGAAAATTGATGACAGGCAGGCAAGGGAGCAACAAAATGACCCACTTAGGTCTTTTCTCAAACATCTCCTGAGCTCCATCCCACTCAAAAGCAGGCGCATTCACGCACACACAGGTGAGGGGGAAAGAAGAGCAAAAGGAAATAAAACGTGTTCCTTGCAAGTCTGCAGGTCCCGCAGGGAGATGCGTCAAAGCCTCATGCAGCCTCTCGCGGCTGGAGCTGGGACTGGCAGCTTTGAGGCTGTCATTTTACAAAGGTGCCTCATGCTGCTCTCAGAAACAGCTAGACTCCCACTTCCCTCTTTGATGTGTCATTTCAAGAGAGGCTAGTGGGCTGCCAGGGGGTCCACCTGGCTAAGGCTTGAGGAGCCAATTTAAATTGGAGTCCTCTACAGGATCCTTTAGCAGCCTTGCAATCTGAGCAATCTGCAGAGCACCTCTGTTGACCAGAGTTTGGGGGGTGGGAGTAGTCAAGGGGGCGTTTAGAGACAATGCAAAGGGGCTGCTGAGCAAAGCCGCTCTTTCAAACTGCAAAGGCCCAGATCCAGCTTTGGCTTCTAAGTGCTTTTTGTTCTGACTCAAGTTCTGCATACTACCACTGAGCTGCAACCCTCCATCAAAGTTAGGAGCACTGGAAGCGGCCTTATACCACATCAGACTCCTGGTCAAACTCTCCCAATATTGTCAGCACTGACTGGCAGCAGCTCAGTAAGCTTCATTCAAGAGACATTCCCAGCTGTACCTGGAGACAACAGGGATTAAACCTGGGACCTTCTGCCTGCAGTGCAGGCGCTCTGCCATTGAGCTACAGCCCTTTCCTGCTATATATCACCTCAGTAACAAAGGAAGTTGTCTTATAGAATGCCAGACCATTGTGGTCTACCTAACTCAGTACTGTCTACACTGACTGGCAGCCACTCTTCAGGGTTTTGGACAGGGCTCCCCCCTAGAAATGCCAGGGATCAAACCTGAAAACTTCTACATGCAAAGAATGTGCTCTGCCACAGAGCCACAGTACTTTGTCCTCAGCAACACAGGGTCTGATGCAGGTGCTTGGCACAGAGTCAATTTTCCTCCATTTTCCATTTATAGAGCCAGCCCCAGACTTTTTGCCCTGTAAGATGGGAGGTCCCTCTTCAGTCAGCTCCCGCCGTCTCCCCCTCCCATATGGTTAGCATCTTTGAGCCCTCTTGCCACTTAAACCTATTTGGCTCCTTCCTCTTCTAACGGTGGCAGGGTGATAAGCGGTGGCCAGGAGCTGGCCAGGCAAAAATCACTCAATGAACTTTCAGCTTAAATATTTGCAGATTCTCCAATGATGCACAAAAGAAGAGTCCTCTCCTACCTGGAGCACCCATCATGATATAAGTTCATAAAATTATGCATGGCATAGAGAAAGTGCATAGAGAAGAAAATATCTCCCTCTCTCATAACACTAGAACTCGTGGACATCAAATGAAGCTGAATGTTGGAAGATTCAGGACAGATAAAAGACTGTACTTCCTCATGCAGCACATAAACTATGGAACTCACTCCCAAAAGAGGCAGGGATGTAGGACCAGTCCACCCATGAGGTCAGAAGGGGCAACTGCTTCAGGCAGCACGATTCCTAGGGGCAGCAGATTCTGTCCTCCCCCCACCCACTGCTCCTGATGTTGATCTTCATTCACCCCACCTTCCCTGGCAAGGAGGGCCTCCCGCCCTATTTTGAGGTTTGCCTCAGGTGCCAAAATCTATTGGGCCAGCCCTGCAGTAATGGTCACCAAGTGGATGGCTATAAAACAGGGTGAGAAAAATCCATGAAGGAGAGGACTATTGATGGCTACTAACCACGATGGCTATGCTCTGCCTCCACAGTTGGAGGCAGTAATGCTTCTGAACTGAAAACCACAGGAGGAGAGAGTGCTCTTGTGCTAGAATCCTAATTGCTGGTTTACTACAGGAACACAATGCTGAACTAGATGGGCTCCACTTCCTGAGGACCTCTTTGCCTTCTGCTCCACCAGTCTCAATGGTCCCTATCCACCATGGTTACTCTCTGGCTCTTGAGGCTAACCTTGCATTTAAAAAAAAAGAGAATACACTTGTTTTCTTTTTAACCAAAAACATCTTCTTATGCAAACACTCTGCCAACTCGAAAGAGCATGTAAAGCACTGCACTGATTTCACCACTTCCCTCTCTTTCTTCCCCTCCCCATACAGCCTGATTCCTTGCCAGATCTCCTTGACTTTCATGTCCCACCCCATAATAATCAAGGAAACCCTACAGGGCCCCCTTGAAAGTGCTGCTGATTAGCCTGAAGTATGCTAATAATGAGAGTAATTAAACCAAAGGGGATTTTTGTGCGTGAGGCTGTGTTCCTTTCTATTTTTCTCCCTCCAAATCAGTGGTGGGGGTTTTTCTTGCACAACTGAATAAAAATAATCTTTGACAAAATGAACAAAGTTTAGGATTTATTTCCGCATTTGTTTTATGAATGCAGTTTTATTGTTGGTTTTATTCTGTTCACTGCCATGACATTCACAGTACATAAATGTTTGCAAATGTATATCTATATTTTCAAAACATGCTCATTTGCTATGTGTTTGGACACCTCTGAAGATATCATAACCAATTATGCATGGTGGTTCCTGAGATCAAAGAGTAGACTTTTGTCTATGTCTGAATACAACTGGATTCCATTTTGAATCAAGATGGCGGACTGAATCTTTCAAAACTGCACTGATTTTAACCTCAGATTCAAAACTGTACTGATTCTTTGCTATCTTAGAATCCCCGGGGAAAATGCTAGGTACACTGCTAGGGAATATATAAAACCAAGTTCACCTCTTTTAAATTAGAGAAAGGAAGGAAGGCGAAAAGAGTGGGCAGCAGGGGAGCTGTCTAACTGAAGTGTGAGAAGTGGAGAAAAAGACTAGGAGAGACAGAAGAGGAAGAGTTGCACAAGCAACAGTCAGACTTTATTCCTGGTCCTGCTCTTCCTGGAGCATCCGTAGGACCCTAATCAGTGAACATGGGCTCACCATTCCTCCCCAAGGCCAAAGATCACAGATGGATGTCATCATGCTCTGTACCTTTTAATCTGTGTACCTTCAATCTAAGGTCTGTAACTTTCAGTTCCAGGAATGATTGTAGAATGTAGAGTGTCAGAAGAGAGAGAGAAGAGAAGAGAGAAAATATAAACAATTAGGGTCTGATCCCTGGACTCTACAACAGGAGTGAGACACCTCAGGCTCTCCAGGCTTCAGAATTCCCCTCAAGCAGCGACCCTCATTGGCCTTGCTTTGCACCCTCCTTGAGTGTTCCTGCTTGGCTGGAATGTATCTTTAAACTCTGATAATGTGGCCTGCTTGTCTGGATGGAGAACGCAGAGGGGCAAGCGTGAACGTGTGTGTAGAAACTAGCCTACTGTATGAAGGTGAAATTTACATCCCTTGCTCTGCCCACTTATGCCTCTGGCCCTGCCTATCATGTGGCCTTGCCCATGGCTGAAAAGGGTTTCCCATGCCCTATTCTACAGGTTCAAGGCTACTGATTTTGGTGTCTTCCCAGGACCACCCTCCTTGGCACTGACTCTGCAGGAGACCAAACCAGGTGAGGCATCTTTCAGAGGAGAAGATCTTTGGAGTGCTTGTCAGGGTCTGCTCTGTTCACTTCATTTCTAAATATGCTAGGAACTGACAATAGGGTCTTCCTCTAAGAAAAGGGACGCGGGTGGTGCTGTGGGTTAAACCACAGAGCCTAGGACTTGCCGATCAGAAGGTTGGTGGTTCGAATCCCCACAATGGGGTGAACTCCCGTTGCTCGGTCCCTGCTCCTGCCAACCTAGCAGTTCGAAAGCACATCAAAGTGCAAGTAGATAAATAGGTACCGCTCCAGCGGGAAGGCAAAGGGCGTTTCCGTGCGCTGCTCTGGTTCGCCAGAAGCAGCTTAGTCATGCTGGCCACATGACCTGGAAGCTGTACGCCGGCTCCCTCGGCCAATAAAGCGAGATGAGTGCCGCAACCCCAGAGTCGGCCACGACTGGACCTAATGGTCAGGGGTCCCTTTACCTTTACCTAAGAAAAAGTCCCCACCTGGTTGCAGGATGGTCCAAACAGGTGGGTGGGGTGATAAGTAGGACACTCTCCCTACCCTAACCTCCCCCATCCTTAAAAAAGAAAGTTGTGAATAGGGATGTAAGAAGGCACCAATTTTTGTCCCATCCTGCTTTCATCAGAACCAGTGCTGTTTCCGCTCTGTTTACACTAAAACTCGGTTTATTCATCTGTTTTGGGCCGAAACTAATGTTATTACGTACTGTAATTAATTTCAGTGGAAAGGAAATGTCAAAAATGGTGCACAAAATGGCACAGACTGAAAAAACCAACAATAGTGAATACTGCTCATATTTGCTTGTGTGATTTCTGTTCCTGACCTTGGTCAAGCATGCAAACTGTCATGATTTCTGCTCCCATTTCCAAAAGAATTCTCCAACATCGTAGCTATGGACTGCATTACATTCAGACACACTGTGCTCATGAATTTCTATCCACCTGGAGGAGTTTTTAATACTTTGTTTTTAGTAACAACTATGGCATAGGGTAGATTGTGAATTCAGAAAAGTTCAATATTTATTCTCAGCTGAGGATGGCAAAGCTCCCTTTGCTATTTCATCCCTAGAATGGAGGGAGCCCACTGCCACAAATTCACAAGTCTGTTCTGAAATCACCACAGATACAAAACAAGGTGCGATAATTGGATCGCTCGTTTGTGTCTGCAGAAAAATAAAACGGCAAATGCCACAACTTATCTTTCCCTTCCATGCAGAGATAGCATCGTTACCTCTGCCCACGCACCTGTTTTGTGTCTTGATACTCCTGTACTTTGTCTGTGAGGTTTGACCACGCACTGGTTAACAGAGTCTCCGGAGAAATCCGTGCAGTTCCCAGTTGTTTACAAAGCCACATTGCCTGGAGGGAAAAGCAGGTGTTTGGGGTGGGGGAGAGAGAAGGAATAAGAGAGAGCTGTATCTTCCCAAAGGAAATGAAAGTGAATTTGAAGAAAATTTAAAAACAAATAACACCAGCATTTTCACAGTTTTTCCATCGGAGTGTGCAAAATTCGTAACGCTTAAGTGGAAAGTAGAAAAAGAAAGCACCATCTGTAACAGGAGAGGGGGGAACAGCAAATATGTTATCTGTCACTTTTAAAAGGAATATAGTGACCATTTTGAAATTCAGCACAATGGAGATCTGGAATGTTTTCATTTACGATGTCACTTTAAAACCTGTGCTCCTTCTGCCCCCTCCCTCTGGAAGAGCCCAATGCCTGGATTTTCTCAAAGACTGCTAGGGAATGAAAAAATAAGCAGCAAAACCTATACACACACAGGGAATCTTACTTAACCTGTTTCCTTCCGACGAAGGGTAATTAATCAATAAAGAAATTTATTGAAATTAAAATTAATCTGTAAAGAGTTTAAAGGATTCAGCCTTAGGCAGAGTAGGAGAGAGCAATGATTTAGTGCAAGGACAGGCCTGTGTTAATCATACTACTTTATGTTTATGAAGGGCTTGACTTTGCAATCCTATACCTAGACAGATGGGTAGAGGACCGCAGCTTCAAAGTTTTCCAACACTTTCCCATACATTGCACAACCCCGCTGTGAGGTAGAACAGAATAGCTGCAAAGATGTGGGCTGAAGAGAATCTGAAAGTATACAGTGGCTTCTTGTCTAAGGCTACTTTTGAGAATCTGGAAGAGACGAAAGGTTTGAACTGGGAGTTTCCTGACTCTTGCGGCCAACTGCCCTATCACAGGCACTCAAGGAACTTTGGAAAGACTGATTTATACCAATGATTACTAAAAATGTCAAGCCATAGGCCAAGATGTCTGCGTTTTCACGGAAACATCACAGGTGGTTTGAAGCACCATAATAATATAAGGCAAGCTTGTTGGAGCATGCCAGTGGCCCATCTAGTCCAGCATTCTGTTCTCACAGTGGCTGGCCAGTTGCCCCAATGGGAAGCCAGCAAGAAGGACCTGAGCACAGCAACTCTACCCACTTGTGATTCCTAGCAACTGCTGTTCAGAGGCACACTGTCTCCGATAGTGCAGGGTAGAACATAGCAATCATGGCTTATCCTCCATTTGTATAATTTAAAAACCATCCAAGTTGGTGGCCGTCACCCACATCTCATGGGAGTAAATTCCACAATTTACCTATATTGGAGCTTTTTGTCCAGGTCCAGAAAAATGCTAAGTATTAATATAGACTTTAATAAAGGCAATGAGTCCTACATCTGCTATCCATTAAGAACATTTCCATGCATGCACAAAAATCCACTTACAATAGTCGTTTTCCCAGAAGCAGGAGGTCCAAGTATACAGATCTTTGGAACTGTAGATGAAATGAAAAAAACATGAATGTCACAACATTGTAGCTGTTAAGAATCCTTGTAATTTCCTGAAGATAACTGCAATATCCATTGCCATTCCAGTTCCTTTTACTAGCATATGTCTAAATGTTGGAAATGCTGGGATGCACTGTAGGCTTATTCCCCTTCCTAGACTGTCCTTTTTATGTTGACCTATTGAACTTTATCCAGTGCTAGACTGATACCCAATTCCTCTTCCATCTTCTCCATGCCTCCCTGGTGAGAGGAGACACCTTTTTGATTCTCTCACCATCCAAGATGCAAGATCATGCATTCTCCACCTTAGATAGAACTAAGACCTTTCCAATCAATCATGCAGTTTGTTCAATGAACATAGCTTTCCTCCCACCCAAACTCAAAGAGTCTCAGTGTGATTATATACATAGAATCATAAAATTAGAAAGAACCCCAAGAGCATCTATTCCAAACCCTGCAATAGAAAAATCACAGCTAAATAATCCCTGACACATTGCCATCCAACTTCTGTTTAAAAACCTCCAGTGAACAAGAGTCTACAACCTTCCCAGGTAGTCCATTTCACAATTGAACAGCTCCTACCATCAGAATTTTCCCCCTAATGTTTAGTCAGAATCTCTTTTCTTATAATTTTGGTAATCAAGAGTAAAGTAGGCTCCTCCAGCAGGGATTAACTCAAGATGCCAACAATTTACCCCCTTAGCAACGAAGACCTCAAGTTTGGACTAGTAATTGTGGGGAAGGAATGCTGCTATTTTACATAGGATAGGCAACATGGTGCCCCTCCAGATGCTGCTAGACCTAGTTCCAATCAGCTCCAACCTATGTGACCAATGGCTGGGAACAATGAGAGTTATAGTCCAATAGTATCTGAAGGTGGTAAACAACAGATCGTATTAAGAAAAGCAAGCTTTGGTCACTGTTCTGAGGAGATAGGCTACAATATCAAGCAGAGTGGGGAGGACCTAATGGCCTAGGGTAAAAGACAGGTTCAGCTGCTATTCCAAAACATATATGGGACCTCCCCACTACTTCAGGAGACCTGCAGCCTATCTGTTGAGTGCACTCGGGTTGCCTGTGTGTCCCTGAGTGCTGGTTCTGACTTTTCTGGCTTTCAAAGCCCTGAACACCTGGGACACCTTCTGAGAAATGCTTAGAATTTAAGATCCAGGTCAAGAGTCCTCTACATGCTCCAAATTCAGGGGGCAGAGATTGGATCAGTCATGTTGCCTGTATTATGGAGTGACTGCCCCCACTTCCAATGCTTTTAAACAGTGACTGATCATGGCTGTTTTGATTACAGTGGGCCCACCACTTCCGCAAGGTTCGGTTTTAGGAGTCCACGCACAGAGACAGGAACCCCTGGAACTGCCTCCCACCCCTGCAAGATAAAGAGCAGCTTACTAGGGTCTGGAAAGGTTGTGGAAGAGTCCTGAAAGCTTCCCAGGGCCTTTGTGAAACCTTCCCAAAGCCCTGTGCCTCACTTACCTAGCTTTGGGAAGGTGCCACAAGGACCCTGGAATGCTAGTGCCAGAGTCCTCCTGCAAAATCTGGTGGGTGCACAGTGCAGGGAAAATAAATAAATGGAGAGCAGAGATGGACCTGGCTCTCCATTTATTAATATATTCCCCACCCTAGCCTGACGTAAGGTTACGATCATATAAGTAAAGCAAGCACAATTTGAGGGCTTGCTGTATTGCTATTTGTCCTATGCTCTTATTAGTTTTATGCTCTTACATGGTTTTTAATCGGGACACTATTTGCTTAACAAGAGTGTGGACTATGGATTTATTTATCTTTTAATTAAAGCCATGATTGATTTTTGTTAAAGTTACCTTGCTTGGTGTATTAAGGCATATCATTTCTTTTTTAAAAAATAAGTCAAAAAATTAATGGCTGCAACTTGTTCCCAAGGAAGAAAAAATAAAAAGGAATATGTAACAGTGTTGTAAGAGGAAGCGGGCCTTCCAAGGCCTCATCCTGGCCAGTCCCGGCTCGACCAACAAAGATCTGGAGTTGAGGGGCAGGGTGTGTGTGTGCTGGGGTGTGTGTGTGTGCAATGTACTCTCTGTGTCAAGAGAACAGACCTACCACACCCCTCCTAGATGTGTGTGATGTCTGAGCAGCACCACGGCAGGTATTTTGCTAGTTTATAAAGAAGATAGTTTTCATTTCACTTTCCCCTCACGTCTCCTTGACCCAGAGACTAGCTACCTCCTGGGCAGAGCTGGGGAAGATGAGACACGAGGTGCGTTTCCCAGGTTCCTTCTGGAGCAAGATGGCAAAAACTCCCCCCCCCCCTTCAGCCGCTAGAGAGAGAAAAAACAAGTTACTCCATGTGTGTTTTCACCCTCCTCAGTCCTTTTGTCTCGCTGCTCACTCGCTCTCCCCCTGGACAGCATTAATATCAGATTCCTCCCTGCTCTTTTCTTGTTCATTCCTCGAGTCCATGGTTGTCCGTGGCACAACCTTCTTTTGGTTTCAGAGCAAGATTAAAGGCAAGGGGAGCTGAAGAAGAAGAAAGGGATGGCGCGCCAGCCGCCTTCCCCCTCGGCACATATGTCCCCGCATCTTCTTCGTTACGCGGACGTGTGCGGGGTTTTAATGGGCCCTTCCATCTCAAGCACCGTTGCGGGCTTTTAATGATTAAAATATGGGAGAGAGGAGGCCCAGGTGCTGGGAAACGGCAATCAAGTTGAGGTGGATTACCAGAAAGGATGGTCTAGCAAAAGCAGGGGGAGGTGGACATAAAGGGGAAACAAAGGGTTGAGAGTGTAGGGGGCAGGAAGCCTTGGGGAAGTTCTTGGCTGAGATTAAGGCTGTGTACACACTAGGCCTTTAAAGCACATTTGAAACGCATTCTTTCCCCTCAAAGAATTCTGGGCACTTTAGTATGTTAAGATTTGCTGGGAATTGTAACTCTGCGAAGGGTAAGCTACAGTGCCCAGAAATATTTGAGGGAAATAACGCACTTTAAATATCTAGGGCAGGCATAGGCAAACTCAGCCCTCCAGCTGTTTTGCGACTACAACGCCCATCATTCCTGACCACTGGTCCTGTTAGCTAGGGATGATGGGAGCTGTAGTCCCAAAACATCTGGAGGGCCGAGTTTGCCTTTGCCTGAGTTAGTGTGTACATGCCCATTTTCAGGAGGTGTGGTATGGGGTGTCAGAGGCCTCTGGATCAGAGCTGCTAGGAACTGCAAGTCAGGAGAATGGTCTCTGTGCTCAGACCCTGCTTGTGGGTTTCTCACTGGGGCATCTTGTCTGCCACTCTGAGAACAAGATGCTGAACTAGATGGGCCTTTGGTGTGATCCAGCAGGCTTGTCTAATGTTCTTATTTCAGCCCACCTGTGACGATTCTTTGAAAACACAGATATCTTGGGGTACAACTCAACTGGCTGAGTAACTATTGGTATAAGTCAGTCTTTTCAAAGTTCCCTGAGTGCAAGAGACAGGGCTTGGTTATGGAAAGACAAAAACATTTTTTGTTTCCACACACCCTTTTAAACTTTACTATTTTAATATCTCCTTTGATGCTTTGTTTTAATGCAGCCTTCCCCAACCTGGTACATTCAACAAGTATACTGGCAAGGCAGCTATGGCAATGGCTCACCTCTCCAAAACAGTATGGGGAAATGTGATGCTAACGACCAATGCCAAGATGTGCTGCATCACACTGCTTTATGGAAGTGAGTCGTAGGCAACTTATACCCGCCAGAAGCAAATCCTCAAGGCCTTCCATAAGTGCTGCGTCAGGAAGATTTTGGGCATCACATGGCAGGACAGAGTCTCAAACAAAGACGTGCTCTCCCAAGCCCACATTCTCAGCATGTTTGCACTCCTGTCGCAGCGACATCTACGTTGGGTTGGTCATGTCTACAGAATGGAAGATGGCGGGATCCCCAAGGACATGCTCTACGGGGAGTTGGCTTCAGGCACCAGGCCTGTTAGCAGACCAACTCTTTGTTACAAAGATGTCTGTAAACATGACATGAAGGTTGGCAACATCACCCCCTCCATTTGGGAATCCCTTGCAGATGACCGCAATGCCTGGAGACAGTAAGGTTGCTTATCCATAGCAGTGACTAAAGGAGGAATGACCACTGGGAGGAGCACAGAAAGAAGAAATGCCATGGTACACCTGCATCAGCACAGCCAGATGCCATCATCTGCCCAAGCTGCAGCAAAACATGTCTCTTTCATTTCGGTCTCTACCACCACAGCAGGAGCTGTAACCCTCCAATGGTTTGACTTCACCCTCAAAGGCACATTCTTCCATCGTCTCCCGAGACAAACAGATGCCAACCAAGCAACCAGCCAAAACTATCTATCAATATGACATGTTAAAGTTACGTGCCTGGGTAAGCTTGTTGGAACAAAAAGGGTTTTGGCACCACAGGAAACAATACAGTGAAGGTGTAT
Source organism: Podarcis filfolensis (assembly GCF_964270895.1). Classification (NCBI taxonomy): domain Eukaryota; kingdom Metazoa; phylum Chordata; class Lepidosauria; order Squamata; family Lacertidae; genus Podarcis; species Podarcis filfolensis. The sequence continues at coordinate 35,816,439 of NC_139617.1, forward strand.
TGATATTAGGTAATAACATAAATGGGCAGGAAGTTCCAAAGTGTAGGTGCTCTTACACTAAAGGACCAATTTATTGCAAGTGCAGAACAAGCATTATATGGCAGGTATAAAACAGACAGAAAATAACAACCTTAAATACTTTTTAAAAATCCTGCTTGCTTTGGAGATTTTGTTTGCAACTGAATCTTAATTAGATCCACAAGCAAATATATCCTTTGAACCTCACTCTGTTGCCCTCTGTTCCTGAAATCTTTCAGCTTTGTTTAAAATCTGAAATTTGGACACCTGCCATTTTCACGATGCCCTTTGAGGTTGCCCCTTTGCCCCCTCCCACACACCCACTGCCATGTTATATACAAGCACTGTGATGGCTAGTCTCCCAGTGCATTTTCTTGGAAGCCTGCTCCCTTCTACCCCTCACATCTTTTCCAAAGGTACCTGTGGAGATAATTTCAGTCGAAGATTCCAGCCGGCCCAAATAAAAAATGACAAGCCTCGCTGGATCTTGCTATCCAAAAGGGAGCGATGCTCTCTGATCTTGGCAAGAGAGCCGAGGGAAAGAGAGAAGTGTATTCCCCACCCCACCGTCCACCCCAAAGCTTTGCAACCGCTTTCCAGTATGGAGTTGAGCAGTAGAAAATTTTAAATCATGCATGAACCCCCCAAATTACAAATTCATCTTTACAAAGTTCTTTGACTTGGGAGGTTTAAAGGAAGGGCTCTTACTGGCTCTTGTAAGAGCACCAAGAAAAGGCTATACATTATCAGGAAAAGAATGCTTTAAAAGGCTACATCAAGCTGTTTTTGTCACTTAATTTCTTTCAAAAAAATAATGTGATTAAAACCTGTGTGGCTTTTTTCTCCTCCATCCCCCTTTAAAAAAAATAAAAAATCTTAACACCTTGAAACTCCAGCCTGGTAAGTGAGGAATTATTTATAAACAGAGCCACTGAAATGTGCTGTGGTGCCAACACTAATCAACTTCTTCAACCCGCTTCAAAGCAATATATATATATATATATATATATATATATATATATATATATATATATCACGAACCTTTCTATCTACAGATCCTTTTGAGGTTTAAGTAAGGAGCACGATTTAAAATTCACAAGAAAACCCTGAGGTACTGAAGCTTTAATACACAGCTTTTTGGACAAACGTTTGATAGGAGGGGGGAGAAAAAGGAAACGTACCATTATACACACCGTATCACGCTTTAATATTGCCCAGGGCTACTGTAAATGCTCACTTTGTACTAAATCTGCTTTTCCTTCTGCATAGGAGCTGGCAGAAGACGTGCCAATGCAGAAATGTGCCAATTTACTCATCTGCACACCGGTAAAAATCATCTGGGGCTCAGTCCCTAAACGTACCACATGGGTGGCAGAGTGTTTCTAGGGCAACTTTGTAATGGACTGTTTAACCCTTCTGGTCTGCACACCGATCCCTTTATACAGTCAACAGTCCACCATTCAACAGAGAGTTATGCCAGCTGAATCCCACTGATTTTTGTGTACTTAACTCCTTCTTGGACTAGGGCTATGGCATGACCACCACCCCTACCCCCCAAGCAGCTGCTAAAATGCCAGTGTTATACATTTCCAAGATGGAAATTTTAACACAGAAGGCTGTCAAGGATTTGGCTTCCAAAATTTCTGTTATCTAACCAGGTGTGACTTTGTTGAATAAGCAATCCATGTTCAGTTATCCAACCACTACCTGATTCTGCTTCTCGGCACTTCATTCATTTTTCTGAGATTAAGATTCAGCTTTGATAATCATCATCATCATCATCTTTATTTTGTTCACAGCTAATTTACATTCAGATTAGTGCTACAGTTTCTGCTGTTTCTCCTGGGTCCAATTCAAACTCCTAGTATTAATCTTTAAAGTAGCCCTAGGGATCAGTTTACCTGCAAGTGAGTTCCTATCCAAACTCTAAAATGTACCTTCTGAATGCCGCTGCCAAATGTAGTGAGGTGGGTGACTACTAAAGGGGGACGGGGATTGAATGAAGGATGAAATTTGATTTGGATCACATTTAAAGATGTACTTGCTTAATTCTCACTTTCTGAAAAAACTCAGACATACAACCTTCCGAGTTTACATTTCTCCTAATTTTTACAGTGCAGTTCTCAAGCCCAGTGGCATGCCAAAAAATGTACATGCCCTGGTAAAGTGTGCACAAAAGCATACATCTGTGGAAGTCATATATGCATTCTGTTAGGGGAAATTGCTTTGCAATCATGTATATATTGGTGGACTTTGCATACAAAAATGTTAATATTAGAAGAAATTTGCACAAAACACAGATGAATTTCCACAAAGAGTTTTAAAAAAGAACACCACAAACTGATGTGGAACTGTAACTAGCTGAACCTAAAAACAGAAAACTGAAAAACTGAGAGAAGCCACAATTTACAGATTTGCCCAACCCTGCCTGAATGTAGAATACCATCCCTATAAGGGCTTCCTAACACTAACTGCACTCTTTCCGGCACAAGACCAAGACTCTTTTATTCTCCCAGGCTTTTAAAAAACTTTCAGTGTTTCTTAATTCTTTCAACCCACCCTAATTTCAGACTAATATATTTTATATTGTTTTAATTCCGTTATAGGTTGCTTACCTTTTAACCATTATATATTTTTAGCGTTCTGCGATTTTTAAAAAATAAATGAATAAATTGTAAGCCACCTTGAGTCCTGGTTCTGTGGGGGGAAGGCAGAATACTAATAAATAATGATTAGTCATAATAACTCTTATTGGGCCTACAAGTAAAATCTGAGACTATGTGCTTCAACACTGCCCCCCTCCCCCCCGCATACCCAAAAGGAATTCACCAACATAAAAACAAAACAAAAAAACCTCGGCCACACCAAATTCAGGTACCTAGGGGTTCAAATAACTAGAAACCTCAACAAACTACAGTCGTACCTTGGGTTGAATGTGCTTCAGGTTGAGCACTTTCGGGTTGCGCTCCGCGGCAACCCGAAAGTAACGGAGCGCGTTACTTCTAGGTTTCGCAGCTCGCGCATGCACAGATGCTCAAAATGACGTCACGCACATGCTCGGAAGCGGCAAAACGCGACACGCGCAGACGCGTCTTACGTTCTGTTCAGGATGCGAACGGGGCTCCGGAACGGATCCCGTTCGCATCCCGAGGTACCACTGTATACCTCCACAATTACAAGCCCCTGTTCAGGCTGCCTCACACTTTGGAACTCCCTGCTGCCTGACATAACCACTCTTTTTGGTGCCTGCTAAAATATTTTTGTTTAGAGAAGCCTACCCAGACATGTTTATGTATGTTTAACCTGTTTTTTAGTTTATAAGTGATTTTATTTATTATTCTGGTCTACACAGGAGAGGTGTAGCTCGCAGAGTGCAGGGCTGAAGACTCACTCTGATTGGCTGCAGGTCCAGCTAGCCAGAAGGTGGGTGGAGACAGAACTTTGTGACTGGAAAAAGAATAGCAGTTGAGAGTCTGGGTTCCTGGCATTTCAGCTGGATAATATAGCCCATGGGTAGGCAAACTAAGGACTGGGGGCCAGATCCAACCCAATTGCCTTCTAAATCCGGTCCGCGGATGGTCCAGGAATCAGCATGTTTTTACGTGAGTAGAATGTGCCCTTTTATTTAAAATGCATCTCTGGGTTATTTGTGGGGCATAGGAATTCGTTCACTCCCCCCCCCCAAATAGTCCGCCCCTCCCCTCAAGGTCTGAGGGACAGTGGTCCCTCTGAAAAAGTTTGCTGAAAAAGTTTGCTGACCCCTGGTATAGCCTCTGAAATGTGTGCAGTTTGCCCTGAGAATAGTATCTACAGCCAGAGAAGGAAGTCTCTGAGCTGGGTGTTAGATTAAAATAAAGTGGCTGGTGTCTTTTAAGAATATATAGACTAGTGAGAACCAGGAAGCTCAATTTAAAAAAGGAGAAGTGGAGTTGTGAGTAAACACTCTACTTGGGTCTCAAGTTCAGTAAAAAGGGGAAAGACCTTCTGAAGAGAGAAGTAATCCCAAACCAGTTAGGAGGGGAGTGTGTGCTGATCCCCTGGGCTAGTATACCAAAAGAGGAGCCTCAGGGGTGAGATTTGTAAAAGGTTGGAGAAACTGACAGAAAGTGTCAAATTTTCAGAACCCTAGTTTTATGACCTAAACTGAAACAGCGCTGCAATTAGTTTAATGAACCAAAGCATAGCTGTCAACTTTTCCCTTTTCTTGCGAGGAATCCTATGCGGAATAAGGGAATTTCCCTTTAAAAAAGGGAAACGTTGGCAGCTATGAACCAAAGTGAAAATAATCTGTGCATTTACCATCTTGTTTAGAAGCTTGTGACATCCACTGTGATATCAATCGATCGATCGATAATAGATAAGATACTGGTAACTGTTTCTTGAAATAATTCTGTCCCCTGACACATCTTCTCTTTTGCCTATTTTGCTGTAAAATAAAATATTTTACCTTTTTAACTTCCCTAAGTCTCCAAGTGCCATTTTCTTTCAAAAGCAAAAATACCCAGTAGGAAGAGAGGACACGTATCCTATGTTTTAACCTGTTTTTAGTTTATTGCTGATTTTATTTTTTTAATGTTTAAATAGTTGTTTTTACTAATGGTTTTATTGTTTTGTTATTTGTAAGCTGCTTTGAGGGGGGTTTTTAACAGCAATGTATATATTTAAGAAATAAAAATAAATTTTGATTGGTTTGTATCCACTCAGAGAGGACCCAAGTTAGTTATACCCATTCATTTTAATGGGTCTACTCTGAGGAAGACACTGGATACAACCCCATTGTCCTTGGGTTTTTCTGAGTGATTGTTCAGCTGGAACTGAAGCTGGACGACATTGAGGAGTTTGACGGCACCCGCAAGGAACTTGAGAGTCTTAGGAAGCGCAAGGAGGTGGACGTGGTGGGAGCTAGGGATGGTGAAGGTACGCTGGGACTCTCAACACTGATCATAAGAGCCGGGAGCAGATGATACATGACCAGATTAGCTACAAATCCCAGCCCAAACTAAACAACCGTTCATCTCAGTTTGGGAACTTTGAGTTTTAGAGCCCAAAGGGTGGACAGTGGCAGTGCCTGGTACCTGTGAGCTTCGGAAGAAAGCAGGAATTTGTTTCACGAGTCCGACAGGCTCTGTTTAGAAATAGCAAAAGAGACTAAGCTTCTCTCCTCTAGGTTTTAAATGGAATTCCTCCTTCAAGCAGAGCAAGTCTTGCTTTCCCTACAAAGATGGGATCTCTGCCTTACTTGATGGTTTCTTTTGTGCAACCTTGCTAGGCTGCTGTGCTTAAAGAATATTTGTTTTTAACTTTGCATGCTTCATTGTATAAACATAGATGGACATTCTAGCTACTGTACTTAATAAAAGGTTTTTCATTTTTTATTTTTTTAAAAAAGTTTCTCAAGGCCTGTTGTCGTTTGGAGCTATAAATTACCAGCATCTTTGTGTATAGCGTCGTCGCGCCCACGCCACACTACTTAAAGGAGTACTTTAGAACCAATTATTAATTAAAAGCTTTTCTGCCTTCACACCTGGGAAAAATACAATCTCTTTTTCTTTTCCTTCCACATCTCTGTTTGAATTTTTCTCTGGGGCGAAAGCTGCCTTGGAAGGAGAGATCATGAAAATTCATAGCTTTCCTGATGACTTTAATAAGGTAATGCTTCTCCCTCTCTTCAGTCAGTACCTTCTTCTGTGATCAAGAAATTTGTTTAAAACACACACACATTTACACACAAAGAAACCAAGATTGCTAAAGATTCCTCCTCTGCTATTCTTTCTTTTTTTCTCAACAGCTCTTTTTAGCATTGTTCCTTCCATTATTTAATAAGAATACTCTGAACTTGAGCAGACAGCAGTGCTTCATTTAAACCAAAGACAATCTCTTTTACTAGAAACTCAAAATCAAGAGCTTTTTGCTTTGTTTTCAAATCCCACTCTGAAAAATAAAAGGAACAAACTGTAGCTTGGTCATTTAGGATGTTCAGCTCAAGAATTTAAAAACACAGTTCAGCTAACTGGTTCCACTAACAGGAGCCGCTAAAAGAACTTTTGCTAGCACAGTGGGGCTTTCCTCCATCCCTAAACACACCCCACATTGGCTCAGGGGGGTTGGGAGAAACTCCAGAACAGTGCACAGGGGAGAAGAGGGAAGATCATTCCATCAGACAAGCAGGATGTTGGAGCAATCTCCTTAGTACTATGATGAATTTCTCCCAAAAAAAGCTGCCTTATACTGCATCACTCACTGGTCTACGTAGTGCAACATCATCTAAACTGACTAACAGTGGATCCCCAGGGTTTCAAACACAAGACATTTGTGGAATGCTCTCCCCAGAGAGGCTTGCATTGCATGAGCAGGAAACCGCCCCCCCCCCGCGCCTTCCAAAATCTTCTCTGATCGCTCCCCTAACCATCCAGAGCAGATTGGGGAAGTGAAAGGGGTCACATTTCACCAGCAGCATTGGAAGCCCTGGTGGCACCTGGGGCAGGTGCATGCACACCCTACTACACCATGGGAGCGGGGCATGCCATGGCGTGAGCTGGGGGCCAGAGCGATTATGCCCTAAATCAAAATAGCAATCATTATCATCAGTTGAATCATGCCCTTGCTTCAGCAGCCAAAAGGTTTACATGAAAACTTTTCTATGGTGTACTTAAAAACAAAACGAAAAAACCCTCTCTTAAACAGATCAGAATGGGTGCAAACTACATTCAGAAACAGCTTCTGGATGCAAATTGTTTTTTTCTCCCCTCACTCACCAACCCCAAATATTTAGCTTCAAATTCGCCTTGATATGAATCTCAACCCTAAAACATAAAGAGCCCCAGACGTCTCTAGTGACAGAGATTTTATTGATGTGACACAACAGAACGTCTGGTGTGTGTGTGTGTGTGTTTTAAAAAAGCAACAACCCAGAGTAAACCGTTACAGAAACATCAAAGCAACATGACACCATTCTCGCCTTGACAGCTCATGTGGAATGAAAAATTAGAGTGCCGTTGTGCATAGCCAAATCTAATCCGCCTAAGGGTGAACAGTTTGTAAATCAAATAATTTTGATTGAGGGTACACGGCTCTTCATTGTGGCAGGAACGCAGGCTGTTCGATTCGTCAGCCTGCCTTACACACAAACACACACTCATGTTAAGAAGCCCACTTGCAGCTTCCCCGACTGCGAAGCTGTTGAGCTGTGGAAGTCATTAGCTGTGGCAAGTAAGTAAGTAATTTAAAAATAAAAATAAATGGCAGGCAAAAGCTGCCAGAGCTGAGAAGCCAAATTTTCACTTGACAAAAGGAGTAATTAGCAAGCTTAATGACATCAGGAAGTTATCAGACGGAGGCACAGAGAGTATAAATAATGGATACACAAGAACTCCTGCCATTCCCAAGAAAGGCATCTTGGTTTTTGTTTTTTTTTTAAGGGATCTGTTAATGCGCTTTTCTCTTTGGCTTTCCACAGGAAAAGAAACTTGAAGCATCTTACAAACCCTAGAAATTAGCACATGGTGGGCTACAGGTAGGAACATAAGGAGGCAGTGATTTCCGTCCTGTCCTCTACTTGCCACAATCAGCACTGTTTACATTCTGCTACAGTTTGGCTCCTGCTAAATCCTGTTTGTCTCACTATATTATGTCTGAAACTAACACAATTATTTACATAATTAATTTCTATGCATTTCAATGTAAAGGAAACATAAAAATAATGCAGAAAATCACATTTTTGCAGACTCAGAAAGAAAAAGAGAGACCATAGCAAATTCCACTCATATTCACTGGCATGATTTCTGCTGCCAGCATCAGACAAACATGTACATTGTGTACAAAGCTAGCCTTGTTTTCAAAGTTGCCATTTGAGGTTTCAGGACAGGGGAGCTATGAGATTACAATAGTGGGACACAATTTCCAGCAAGGATCAATTAACTTGTCTTAGAGATATATAGATATATACATATGCAGTCAAGTTCAAAACTGATGGCTATTTTATGAGTATTTAATGTGGGGTTTCTTAATATCTAGGTCAGGGTTTCCCAAACATAGGTCACAAATTGTTTTTGGACTACTACTCCCATCATCCCAAGCTAGCAGGCTCAGTGGTTAGGGATGATGGGAACTATAATCCAAAAACAGCTGGAGACCCAAGTTTGGGAAACCCTGATCTAGGAAGGCTTTTCAATCAGGTTGAATGAGGTGCTGCCCCACCAACCCCTCAGCCAGCCCCCACATGCCTGCCTTCTTACTCACAACCAATCCAGGGAGTGGTGGCCCTGGCTGTCAGCTTTCTCCTCCTCCCAGGTTTCAGTGTGGACATTGTAGAACTCAGCAGGGAGGATGGGGACAAAACTGAAATTAGTTTTTTCCCCCATTGGCCTTCTGCCCTTTCAGTCAAAACAGGCATCAGCCACCACCGTACCTAGGTGCTCCTGGAAAATAATTGTTAGGTCTGAAAGGCATAGCCCTCTTGGTATGCCATCCCTAATCAATTTCATCTCAATCGTGCAGATGATGCTTAGGTCCTACTTGTGTGCTTCCCACTGACACCTGGTTGACCACTGTGAGAACAGGATGTGGGACTAAATGAACCATTGGCTTGATCCAGCAGGCTCACATTATGTTGTGTTGTGTTGGTGTTACGTGTTAGAGTTATGTTACCTCTGGTTTCCATGCACAGTGGCAGGGGCATAGGAAGGGGTGTGTGGAGGTGCGGTCCACCCCAGGTGTCATCCTTGAGGGGGGTGACAAAACGGCACACTGCAGGGGGTGGCACTTACCATGGGGCCTGGCCAGCAGTGCACCCGAGCCATACGTCTCCTGGGAGTGACACGGTGGCTCGGGGCCCTGCACTGCCTGAAACGGCAGCGTGGGACTTGCGTCTACCAGGCGGACTCTGTGGGCAGCTCACCGTGCCACCCCCCTGGGCAGATCGCCCCAGAGCCCCCATGGGCAGATCGCTGCGGCACCTCCATGCGCAGATCACCCCACCCCCACCATTCCAGGTGTCGGGGCAGTTAGCTACGCCCCTGCAAAGTGGTACTGCTGGGTACTGATTAGGGCTGGTCAGCCAAATCTCTACATGAAGCAACCCCTTGAAACTAAGCCATCACCACTAAGCCTTACCAGCAGATCCCATGACCCTAGGGCTGAGCCAAGCATAGTGGAAGTGGGGAACTAAAAGCTGAGATAGGTGCCCCTATTATTTTGGCTTCCCACTTGTGCCTCTATGCTTTGCTCAGTCATGGGGTGATGGAATCTGCTGGAAGGACCATACTGGAGGAAGAGAAATTGTGGGGGGGGGGGACTGCCTGCACTTTGGGAGGAGGCCAGAATATATAGTTGGTGGCTGATCAGCTGTCTTGATGTCCTGCATCCTAGAGAAACTGATCAAAATGTTCTGGTGGCTGCCATAAAAGGAGAAAATGTGTAGGAAGAGGGTAGGCAATAAGACAAAAAGGATGGTGGGAAAGACAGGCTTGAGGTCAACAACTTGTAGGGCAGGAGCTGCCTCTCATAGGCTGGATTCAGCTCAGGAGCTGCTAGTTGCCCAATTCCTCAACTAAAATTATTTCTTCCTTTTACTCACCATCATAGTTGTCTTGTTTTAATTGTTTGATCAAGAAGTCTAAAGGCTCTTCCGGTTTATGGATAAGCAAACCTTGAAGCATTTCCTTTAAAAACAAAATTAAAAGAAATATTATTACAGTGGTACCTCGGGATAAGTACTAAATTCATTCCGGAGATCTGTTCTTAATCTGAAACTGTTCTTGACCTAAAGCATCACTTTAGCTAATGGGGCCTCCTGCTGTGGTTGCACTGCCAGAGCACGATTTCTGTTCTCATCCTGAAGCAAAGTTCTTAACCCGAGGTACTGTTTCTGGGTTAGCAGTGTCTGTAACCCGAAGCATCTGTAACCTGAAGCGTATTTAACCTGAGGTACCACTGTACTACTATTATTAATACTGCTACTGTCTACATACACTCCATACATTTGAAGTGCATGACTTCCCCTGCCCAGGAATTTTTGGAACTGTAGTTTGTTAAAGGTGCTGGGATTTGTAGCTCTGTGAGGGATAAATTGCAGTTTCCAGGATTATTGGGGGGAGGTGTGTGCTTAAATGCTAATGGTGAGTATGCAGTCAATATTACTACTGGTATTTATTAGACATTAAACATTTCTTACACAAAAGTCTCCAAGCAACTTTTGGAGTTTAAACATAAAACGTATTATACGATTAAAACATTCCTTTAAAAAAGAACACACATAAGTCACAAGAACATACAAAAGAACTTACTCCTCCAAACAGCTGTGGTACATAGAAAATCCATCTCTCTCTCCAGGCTCTCTGCCAGTTGAGCGGAGATCTAGAGTGTTTGTCCCTGACAGTGGATCATCAGGACAGATTAGGTGCTGGTTTACCACCCACCTCACTATCCAGCAGTCTCCCTGCATGAACTGACAAAAGTAGTGTTGACAGGGCTTTTTTTCCAGCTGGAACTCACCAGAATTTTGTTCTGGCACCTCTCATGTGCACAACGTTACCATGATAAGAGAGCAAGGGAGGCATTCGTGGTGAGTTCTGGCACCTCTTTTTCTAGAAAAATAGCACTGGGTGCTGATGACTCCCAGTCTTTTGGTTCTAGAAGACTTCAACATCCTTGTCCTAAGCTATTAAATTGGGGGTGGCGGTTCAGGGCTTCAGTTCCAATATGTCATTGGCCCATCCACACTCTGGATCTGGTTTTCTTGACTGGGCAGGAAAAAGGTGGATTGGATTTAGATAGTAAGTGCCTGCACCTTATTCATTCTCATCACAAAGGCTATACCTGCAACTGTGGCTGATAGCCAGCAGAGGCCACTGTGGCCTTGCCAAATTAGCCACAACTCTGCAGGTCACCCTGCTGCTCCCTCTGCTTGGATTCAGTTGCATGAAGAAGGAAGGAACAAGGGGGAAACAGTAGGGTTGTCATATTTCAATCAGTGAAAATCCAGACAGAAAAGCTGTTGAGCTTTTTATTGGCAAATTTGTTGGCAAAGACAGCACTGCAAGCATATAATCTAATGTCATTATTCCTCAGTTTAAGGCTGCATTCTCTCCACATTCACCCGCAGTCACTTTAACACCCCTTTCTTGGAAGTTGTTTACAATTTCCAAACAACATGAAGAGAGTAAGGCAGTTGGGTGGGGAGCTGCTATTTTTTTTTTTTTTTTTGCATTTTATTTTCTACTATTAAAACCACCAGGTTGCCAATAAAACCAGGATCATTGGTTATCATCCCCAGAGATCTAGCCTGTAAACTTTGAAAGGAAGAGAGAATAAATGGGGAACTTCTGACCTTCCAGATGTTACTGGACTCTCTCCCACCATTCCTAACTATCAGCCATGCTGGTTGGGGCTGATGGGAGTTGGAGTGCAATAATGTACGGAGAGTCAACAGTTTCTCTGCCCTGATCTAAGAAGAGGCATTCCCTCATCTCGTGAGGGAATGACTCTTCTAAATGAAGGGATTCTTCCATCTATTGCGTGCTACTTCTTCGATCAGGAATGGGGACCTGTAGCCTTCCAAATATTGTCGGACTACAACTCCTATCATCCCTGAGCATCAGCCATATTGAGTGGGAGTGATGGGAGTTGGAGCAAAATCTGGAGGGCTACAGGTTTCCCAGCACTGGATTATAACTGCCCTGATGCTCCAGTTCATTAGCCAAAGTTCATTATCCTTTCTCCTTATTGTGGCTGGGAGCCACAAGTTAACAATAGATCACATGCTTCTGCTTTATATATAGGCAGCAATCATTTTAGGCATGTCCAAATGATGAGCGATTACCAACATGTGAGTCCTTTTGGACCTGGAAGAGGAAAGAAAGAGTAGCAGGGTGGTGCTGTGGTCTAAACCACTGAGCCTCTTGGGCTTGCTGATCGGAAGGTTGGTGGTTCGAATCTCCACAATGGGGTGAGCTCCCGTTGCTCTGTCCCAGCTCCTGCCAACCTAGCAGTTCAAAAACATGCCAGTGCAAATAGGTACCGCTGTGGCGGGAAGGTAAACGGCGTTTCTTTGCACTCTGGCACTCATCACGGTCCTCTGCGCACCAGTAGTGGTTTAGTCATGCTAGCCACATGACCCGGAAAACTGTCTGTGGACAAACGCCGGCTCCCTCGGCCTGAAAGCGAGATGAGCGCCGCAACCCCACAGTCACCTTTGATTGGACTAAACCGTCCTTGTTTTTTTTACCTTGTTATGTGCACTCCACTGACATGTGTTGGGGCTGGGAATGGAACCATTGTGCGAAATGGCCATTGCCTGTACAATTATTTATTATTATATATTGAATATTTTGATGACTTATATTTCTCTAACTTTTTTATATTTTATGGATATTATAGGCAGATCCACACAATATATTTAAAACTTATTTCTCCCTTCCCAAAGAATCCTGGAAAGTGTAGTTTATTAAGGGTAGCTGGACCTGTAGCTCTGTGAAGAAAAAACTACACTTCCCAATATCCTTTGTGGGTGCAGCTTATAACAATCACATCACCACCTTCAGGCTCATAACACTTTTTCAATAAAATAAAAATGAAAGAGCAAATCACCAGCGCTCACTCTGACCTATATATGCAGGGTGGACAAATACCCTATGCTAATCTAGCTACTGCATTTCCCCAGAGCAGGAATGGGGGAAATGAAATACAACTCCCATCATCCCTCACCATTACCAATGCCACCTGGGGATGATGGTAGTTGGAGTCCAACATAGGTAGAACGTCTCCCCTTTTGCCCTAGAGCATGCTGGGAACTGTAGTCTAATAGGCTCCCTCTCCTTCGGTGGTTGCCGGGAATTATCGAACTCTCACATATCCCGTCCCGCTCGGACAGCTCCCTTGTAAGTTTTATATTCTGCGGGCCGTTTATTCAAGTCGCCTGCGCCAAGCATCCCCTCACCTGCATAATTTGGTGAAGGCGGTGTTTCTCCGCGTACAGCCCCATCTGCGGAGGGATATGTATAGGTCTCTTAGTGGCGTCCATGGCTGCCCTAGCAACAGCTCGTCGCTAAAGGAAGAACGTCACTAGAGAGTGACGAAACCCATGGCCGCCAGATTTGGCATCACCCCCTCGTATAGATCTAGGCTTGCTAGTTCGTGCAAAGGCAGTGTATGTCATCAGATAGCGACGAAGCTATCTTCTCTATCACACTCCCTGAACCTTTAAAGGGACAGTAACGGCTAACTGGTTACAAGACTGAGATAGTTTCTAAATCGGGCCATTTACCTCATCGTGTATAAAGGACTACACATGAAATTTCAGCTACTCATTAAAACGCATAAATATAGATAGATAGATAGATAGATAGATAGATATACGTGTGTGTGTAATATGTATCGTTCTGCTAGGATAACTAAAGCATCACTAACAAAGAAAAAATGTGCGCACACAAAAAACAGGGGAAAGGGAAGGGCACATATCTGCATATGTTAATTCATTAGTATAAATGCAAATTTAGACATAAATACTATATCATAGAATTGTATAGTTGGAAGGGATCCTGAGGATCATTCTAGTCCAATCCGCTGCAGTGCAGGAATGTGCAGCTGCCCCATTCAGGGATTGAACCTGCAACCTTGGTGTTAACACCACTGTGCTCTAACCAACTGTTGGTTAGAGGTTATGTTTACGGAAGAAATATCTCAAAATAATAAGAAAGACCATGTTGAGGTGACTTTGTGCCTGCTGGGTGTGGTGTCTAAGTACTCCCTCGGATATCCATAAATGTTTTTATTAGGTAGCCTCAGTGGCTAGAACTGCTTTATACCAACTGCAGCTGGTTCAACAGCTACAGCCATTCCTGGACCACGAAAGCCTTGCTACAGTTGTTCATGCATTCGAGACTGGATTACTGTAATGTACTCTGTGGCGCTTCTCTCACACTTGCCCCAGAAGTTGCAGTTGGTACAGAATGCTGCAGCATGATTGCTGACAGGAGTGAGGCCTGCGCTCAGAGAGCAGCACTAGTTGCTGACTTCCTACCAGGGCAAGGTGTTACTAATATAAAATCCTTACCTTGGTACCAATTTACCTATGAGATTGACTTACCCCACATGTGCCCACTCAACTGCTTTGGCACTACTTCAGGTGCCACATAATACCTATTCCACATTTGTAAGAACTCAATTGTTTACAGTGGCAGCACCTACACTTTGGGACCCCCTGCCTATAGATATTAAGTGGGCACCTTCACTGTACTCTTTTTGGCAATTGCTAAAAACCTTCTTGTTTAGACAAGTCTACCCAGATGCTTTGAAAGTTGAGGTAATTTTACTTTGTTTTAGTATTTTAACTTTCCTATGTTATGAAATATGGTTCTGAGTTTTTCTTGATTTTACCGTTTAACTTTTGTAAACTGCTTTGAGGTTTTTTACAATCAAGCAGTGTTAAAACTTTATGAAATAAATAAAGAATAAATAATTTATTTCTGGCTGGGCACCCAAGTTTTCCCCCTCCCCCCCATCCCGACTGATCCACGGCGGACAGAAGATTCAGCAGGTACTTCTGACCCCCATTTTATACTCACAGCCATCCTTTGAGGCAGGTCAGGCTGAGAGATTTTGATCAAGGTCATATATGAGTTTTGTGATAGAGTGGGTCTCTGATCCTGGCAAGCCCCATCCGTACTATACATTTAAAGCAGTATCAAAGGCGGAATTGATGTAGAGGAGGGACGAAGGGTGGCGCTTTGTCTTTAAAAAGCTCAATAAATTTTTAGGGGGGTTCCTTAAAAAAAGCTCAACAACCTTTGACATGGCAACCCTAATTATACTACTTTAAACAGCCATGGTTTCTCCCTCTCCTGACTGTTCAACATTATGGAAATCGAACAAATCTTTATTCTGCATTAATTATTAATTATTATACACTTTAGGAGAGGAACCCCACCTCCCAAAGCAGTCTAATGATTACAAGAATGTTCCATGGCCACAAAAAGATGGGGAACGTGGAGCATGGAATGTCCAGGAAGCAGGGATGGCTGGCTGGCTCCCAGCGCACGAACCCTTTCGCTATCACTTTTTGTAATTTTGTACTGTAATTTCACATTACCTTCCTGCAATAGACTAAAAAAAGCTCACATGGTGAGCGGGTCGGGGAAGAAGAGGTTCCCGGTCGCTTGTCCCCACAGGTAGACTACGTCTGAGCGTGGAGGCTCCACTGGGAGCGCGGCGCTTCGTCCAAATCCTATCTCCTCGCGCTCTAAAATATCTCCAGAAAAAGCAGCCAACCCCCTCCTCTCCCAACTGTAGGTGGGTCGGATGGGACTGGCACAGGGTAGGAAGGGGTTGGGTGGCCCTGGACAGGGAGGCGTGCCGGCTGCGTCAGCAGAGCCTCCCGCGGCCACGTGCACACGCGTACACCCACCCCGGTTACCCGGGGTGACGCGTGTAACAATTGCTCTGGCCGCTTGCCTCCAGCAGGGAGCCGGCGAGTGCCAACAACAGCCAGCGCCCGCGGCGGAGGCGGCTTCGGGACATGCACAATCGGGGAAAGGAGCGGAGGGAGGAGGAAGCCTGAAGCTGCAGTCGGAGAGACAAGTTAATGACATTCCTGTCTCCGACCTACCTCACAGGGTTCTTGGGAAAGCTGCGGAGTTGACGCGCGCGCTTTGCGCTGAGAACATTCTAAAACGGCGTTTGAACGGGAAAGGGGCCGGAGGTCAGTGTCAGAGCGGCGTCGTGGCAGACAGAAGGTCTCAGGTTCAACCACCAGCATCTCCCCTGCCGGGCTGATGGGAGTTGCAGTCCAAAACATCTGGAGGGCACCAGGTTAGGGAAGCCTGATCTAAGGCACACAGACACACAGACCCATCTCTTTGGGAAGAACTGCAAAGCCCAGAAGGGCACCCTACTGGTGTAACTCAGTTTATTCAGTTGGTCTCCAGTTCTCAAACTTGTGTGCCAGAAGAGAACTGTAAATCTAAACAAGTTAAACAACAAAAGGTTCCTGGGAATCCGGGGAATAACGAAAAGGCTGTCGGGTATGTTGCTGCTCTGGGCTGACATTCAGTCTGCGTCTGCTAGGGCTAGGTAACTCTGCTGGGTCCCTGAACCAGGTATATCTCTGCATTCAATACCTCCTGGTGCAGGAACAAAGCAGATTTGCTTGCTCTAAGAGGTGGGTGTCTATTGTGTCTCTGTACAAGTCACTGCTCTGGGCTGACCTCCTTCAAATCAGGGGCAGGAGATGTTCAAAACAGCAACTTATTATTTTTTGTTTTACTGTTTTGTTTTAACTTTTGTTTTGTTAAAACAAAACTTTTTAAAGTTTTAACTTTTATTGTCATTTTTCATAACAGAAGGGTTGCAGACATAAGCAAATGCAAAATGCAGCAAAAACGATGGTAAAAATAATTAAGGATACTGAAGAACGGGAGGGGGAAACAACATAGTGTGCAGTGCAGCATAGAACAACTATTGCATGTAGAGGGAAGAAGAGTCAACTTAGTTCTCAGTAAATTTAGTTCTCTGCATGTTTACCTGTAAAACAGGGAGTTCAGTGGGCTGTGCCAGTCAAGTTTACATAAGAGAATAAACATCCCACATTGAATAGAAGTGATCTATTTTAGATGCACCATTAAAGACTCTGTTGGTGTGTCTGAATTTCTAACAGTTCAATGTCCCATACCTTTCCTAGACATTCCTCTCAGGAAGGAGGTAAGTGAATGAGACTGGCTAATTCTTATACAAACCATTCTGGGCATCAGTGTTCAGTTTCTGATCTGCCTACATTTGAAGGAGTTGATATGCAACCCTGGCCCTTGTGCCAAGGTTATATTCCCTACATCCCCCCATCCTGAAGAATAGGAAGTTTTTCTTGCCCTGTGTCACCAGATACCTACCTGTCTACCTACCTACACACATGCACATGCCCTCTCCGCCTTCCACTTGGAGGGTGCCAGTGAAACCTGGAGACTCCAGGTCAGACCCAAAGATCTGGCAAACCTAAACCCCAGACCAGTCTAGATAGGGAGTCACAGCACATCCTATAAATGTCCCCCAACACAGTCTCAGCTTAGAAATGTGCATGATCCATGCTAGAAAAGCCACCACCACTTCTAGAATCCTGTCTCCCCCAATAGGTGCAAGCAAGCAAAGGTTAACATCAGCTGCAGGGGCCCTTCATTCCAACGTTCATCAAGCTAGCCTTTGCGTTTAATGACCAAGAGGAAATCTGAAGTCACTTGGGCTACTGTTTTATGCTAGCCGAGAGGAGGCTTCTGTCCCCTCGGTCTTTTCATGGCATCACAGTTGATGCATTGCCGCATTATGTTTACAATCGACTCACTAGGGTTTATGACACCTGATTGTCAGTCAGTCTTTTCTGGACTGGAGGTCTGTTTCTGCTGTATCATTACAACCATATTGACTTACTGCTTGGGGATCAGGGGCTGCAGAGTTAGATTGTGATATATCTTTCCCACTCTCCCTTTAAACACACACACACACACACACACACACACACACATCTTGCAACTGGGCTCTTCTATGGCAAGATAGCTTCGGGTGTCCGCAAATGGATAAGCACCAATAATCGAACCACCCGGAAAGTCGTTAGTGTTAAGATCAAGCTTCTCCATCAAATGAGAAGATGGGTGGGATATGAAGCAAACACATATTAAGTATTTTAGAAGATTGCAATCTGCTGACTGTATATTCAGAAGTTACGGGAGGCAACCTGGCATGTGAGGGAAAGGGGAAAAGCCTATTCCACACTCTTTATCATTTCGGTCACACTCTAGCATGACCAACAGACAAAACTCAGGATGGGGCTGTTTGTTATCATTATTTGTTGTTATACTTCCACCCTACTTTTCCTCCAAGAAGTTCAGCAGTGTACACAGTTACCCCCTTTTATCCTCACAACAACCCTGCAAGGTAGACTAATAATTTTATTTTTTTGTATGCCACCCATCTGCCTGGGGTGCCCCAGCCACTCTAGGTGGCTTCCAGAAAAATATAAAAACACAATAAATATTAAATACTTCCCTATACAGAGCTGCCTTCAGATGCCTTCTAAAAGTCATGTAGTTGTTTATCTCTTTGACATTTGATGGGAGGGCGTTCCACAGGGCGGGCGCTACTACCAAGAAGGTCCTCTGGCTGGTTCCCTGTAACTTTGCTTCTCACAGTGAGGGAACCGCCAGAAGGCCCTCGGTGCTGGACTTCAGTGTCTGGGCTGAACGATGGGGGTGGAGACACTCCTTCAGGCATAATGGGCCAAGGCTGTTTAGAGCTTGAAAGGTCAACATCAACACTTTAAATTGTGCTTGGAAATGTACTGACTCCATTTTGGAAACCTATTTTGTATTTTGTAACTAAGTATTATTACCTGCATACCACTTTGAAGTATTTGCTGCCTGCATTGAAATGTAAGTAAACCTTTTTGTTTTTACTAAAACATCAATCTTAACAATGTTAATCAATCTTAACAATGGGGATAGAGAGGAAAGAATGCTCAGCAAACCAAAAATAAACAGGGATAATAGGTGTAATTGTCAAATCCTTATCTTCCAGTAAGTTGCAAAAGCACATAAGTGCTTTTACTCTGCTAAAAAGGCTTCATAGCCTGTTTACTCTCATATTTCTTCCACACACATGGGACAAGGGGTTTAAATTTTTATTTACGGATTTAATCCTCAATCCATCCCCATCAGGGTTACTGTAGGGATTAAATGAGATGGGGAAGTATCATGCATGCTATCTTGAGTTCCTTTTGTGGGGAAGGGGGAATATAGGCTATAATAATTCAATGAACAAATAGATAATAAAAAGTACTAGGTCTAATTCCATTCAGATAGTGCAAGAGGACAATGCAGGTGTCAACATTTATGCAGGTAATTATGTAAGGAAATAGCGATCACAACTATAAGGCATGTACTGGCTTTATAAAAGCCTGTTTGTTTGTTTGTTTGTTTTTTCATTTCTATACCACTTAATATTTTTAAGAAAAATCTCAAAGCGGTTTACAGAATATTAAAACATCAATAAAACAATCTGAGGAAAGTAAAAGTTAGAGTATACAGTCAAAGCAACATAATTAACAGAAAACTAAAATATCTTGAAGATTTCAAAATAAAACTACAAAGGAGGTCAACTACAGAATACATATTTAACACAAACAAAGTTAACAAAAAAAACCTTAAACATTTCAAAAGAAAGCATTGCTAAGGAAAGTCAAATATAAAATGCACATTTAAAACAGCATAATTAACAAGAGAATAAAATATTATAAGCATGACACGGCTGTTAGGCAGGCACAAAAAGATGGGGCAAAAGAATCCAATAGTTGTTGTCAGGTATAGTGATGTCCCTCTGGTCTCACAGGAGCCTCTTTAGTAGAGCTGGTGAGTCTGGGCCCCACTCGCTAAGCCAGATGGAAAGGGCTTTGCAGGGAGAGGCCCTTTACGACTCACAGCTGGGCGAAGAGATTGAACAAATGTCTCCTTGTTTCTTCTAAATCCTAGGAGCAGGGGAAAATGAATGAAATCAAGGAGAGCCTGCGGAACATCGAACAGACTTACAAGATCTTCCAGCAACAGCAGTTCACCTTCATTACTGCACTGGAACACACCCGAGAGAATGCCCATGACAAAATCAAGCCTGTGTCAAGCATCGGACAGGTATGGAGAGATCCCAGAACTAGGGGATGAGGGAGAAATCCAGTTCAGGCCATAGCTCAGTGGTAAAGCATCTGCTTTGGTTACAGAAGGTCTCAGGTTCAATCCGCCATGGCATCTCCAGGTAGGGCTGGCAGAGATTCCTCCCTGAAACCTTGGAGAGTCGTTGCCAGTCAGTATAGACAGT
Source organism: Podarcis filfolensis (assembly GCF_964270895.1). Taxonomy (NCBI): domain Eukaryota; kingdom Metazoa; phylum Chordata; class Lepidosauria; order Squamata; family Lacertidae; genus Podarcis; species Podarcis filfolensis. The sequence continues at coordinate 35,836,299 of NC_139617.1, forward strand.
GATGTACCAAGGGCCTGACTCTGTGTAAGGCAGCTTCCTAGGTTTCTCAGTGTTTAAAGGTGACTCTACTCAATGCATACTTTCCAGTGCAATTTTGGAAAACTGAAATGCAGCCTCCCTTCAAAATCTGTGCTTCTCTGAATTGTGTGATGCAGGTCCAAAAATGTGCCAAGAAATTATGGACATAACTAGGGTGAAGAGTGCATAAATGTACATTATATAAATGAAAAGTGCATGCAAAATGCATCACATTAGAGGAAATTCATATATTTAGACAAAATTGCATATATATTAGGATAAATTTGCACTAAAATGCTTATGAATTTTCATGAGGACTTAAAAAAAATAATCGCAAACTGATGGTGAGAATTGAAACAGATACACTGAAATGGACAGATTCGCCCATCCTAGTTTTTTTCTCTTCCCCCTGATTCCCCCCCCCATTAATCTTTATTAAATTTTAAAACACATAAAAAGAAAAAATTACAGCTGTCAAAACAAAAAAACCAATAAATCAAGACTTCTGTAGTGTATACCATTTCTAAAACATATCTATTATGGATGTTTGAGTGCAAAATAAATTACAAGGTTTTAACATAAAGATTCAAACATTGTTTGCTTTTTTAGTTACCGTAATCATGTAAGAACGAAAGGAGAGCCTATGTCAACCAAACCTTCCTATATATCCTTACTGGATTTTGGGGGAAGGGGGAGGACTTATACAAACACAAAATAAAGACCTGAACCAATGGACCCAAATTACAAAATAGGAGATTTAAACTAAACATTAGGAAGAACTTTCTGATGGTAAGGGTTGTGGAAAAGACTCACTTGGGAGCTGGTGGATTCTCCTTCCTTGGAGGTTTTTAAGCAGAGGTTGGATGGCAATCTGTCAGGGATGCTTTAGTTGAGATTTCTGCATTGCAGGAGGCTGGACTAGATGAAACTTGGGGCTCCTTTCCAACTCTACAATTCTGATTCTAGGAACAAACATAGTATGCTAACTAAAACAAAACATAGACTTGGTGTCTACCCACAAACTCTAGCATTACAATCATGGGTAGGGAAACAAAGGCCCCTGTCCCGGATCTGGCCCAATCACCTTCTAAATCTGGCCCACGGATGGTCTGGGAATCTACGTATTTTTATGTGAGTAGAATGTGTCCTTTTATTTAAAATGCATCTCTGGGTTATTTGTGGGCCAAGAAATTCGTTCATTTATTATTATTTTTCAAAATATAGTCCGGCCTCCCGCAAGGTCTGAGGGACAGTGGACCGGCCCCCTGCTGAAAAAGTTTGCTGACCCCTGATTACAATGAAAGCAAGAGAGTTGGAAACAGTTTCACATCTTCACAGTGAAAATTATAAACCCTATGTGCTGTTTTCTTCTCAACAACCATCGTTTTCAAACCAGCAACCAACAGTAGTGTTTGGGAACCGTATCCAGCAACATAGATTTTGGGTTCACCTATCCTTGAGTGCAATTAATAAATCCTTTGGCCCATTGAAAGGAATGCAGTTAATCCATCATAACCATCTCTTTTTCATAGATGATTGAGGACATACTGTCCTTCGCTGCTCCTTGGTAAATCTGGAATCCATAATGTATTATAGCAACAGCCTTTTCCCACCTCTCTCTCTCTCTCTCTCTCTCTCTCTCTCTCTCTCTCTCTCTGACACACACACCACTTTCCCTCACCCCACAGTGTGCGTCCCCATGGTGTAACTATAACTTTGGAAACTGCCTATTAAAAATAATGGCTATGTGTCAAAAGTGGAATGATGAATGAAGACCCTGCCTCTCCCTCCTTGGGGGACACACAGATTCTTTCTGAGTTGTACTAACGTGGAAAAATGTGCCAGCTCTTAAGTGATCAGTCTTGGAATATTTCTCTTTTAAAAATAAATAAATAAAACAACCTCATTTTTCACACTTCCAGTTCGCAATAACATTTAGACCTGGGGAAGGGGAGTCACATAATAAGCATTCCACTTGAACAACATGCTTTTTTAAAAGCAGGCTGATCTCTTGCTAGTCATTTCAAAGTTATCCCTTTCCCAAGGGAAGCCTTTACAATGTTTACAGAGTAGTCTTTAAAAAAAAAAAGAGGAAAGTGCTACGGAGCCCTTTATTCTCTTTGTGATAATCTGCTTATTTACAAATGTACAGTTAAGGCAGAAGTGCAGAAACAAGCAGACAGGAGGTACCAAGCAACAGCATATTGTTCCCTGCACCCCAACCAAATCCAAATATTTGTTTCTTTCTGGGTCGCCATGTATATTTGTCCCCTCCTACCTGCTCAAATCCATTTTTTTCTTCGCCTTCCATCGCTCCATGTATACTCATACTCTAGATGTCCAGAACTTGGAAAGGTAATTCTTTGAAAACCAAGTAGTTCTTGTTCAGGTGTGGCATGTCCAAACAGGAACTAATTTCTGTTCATCTTCATCCCTTTGCAAAACAAGCAAGCTCAGTTCAAGTTCATCCAAATGATCTTCGGCAGAAAGAAGAAAAAACGATATTCAGAATGTTGCAAGCTGATCTGCCAAAGTATTAAATATACTTAAGATTAAGAAAAAAATTAAAACACCCGCATACAGTGGAATGTGAACGGCTTATTTCCCTCCAAAATTATTATATTTTTAAGTTAAAGGCCGAATGAGTCTAAGAAGTTAAAAACACATGGTCTGTCTAGCTCCCCACAGACTGGCAGCAGCCCTCCAGGGTTTCAGACAGTCAGCCTCTCCCAGCCCTACCTAGAGATGCCGGGGACTGAACCTTTGCTCCGTTGCTTCAAGTCATTTGCAGCAGAGGCTGAATTAAACAGGGATATTAGAAGCTGCCTTTTCACTGAATCATGTTTTTGGTCCATCTTGTTCAGTATTGCCTACAATGACTGGCAGTGGCTCTCTAGGGTTCCCAGCCCTGCCTGGAGATGCCAAAGATTGAACCCAGGACCTTCTGCATGCAAAGCAGGTGAGCCACAGCCCTTCCCAGGTTGCAGAAGACTGGCCTAACATGTAATACATATGTATTTAAGTCACAGGTAGCCAAAGTGGCGCCATCCAAATGTTATTGACTACATTCCCATCAGCCCCACCCACCCATCCCAGCCAGCATGGTAAGTGATCAGGGAGCTAGCCCTGAACGTGGATGATGGGAATTGTAGTCCAACATCATCTGGGGACCCAAGGTTGGGGAAAGTCTGCCTTAAAGTGCTGCTTCTCTCTGTCCTTTCAACTCCCCACTTGTAAGTTGGGCCACACACTCACAGGCCTACTAAGCCGGGCTGTCGTAATAAGGTTCCCCAAGATAAATAAGGTACTTCAGACAAGCACTTTGTAGTAGTAGTAAAGCACAGGTGTGAGGAATCAGCTAAGGATTCTTTAACAACCAGGAATGGTCAAAGGTTCAAGCATCTGCCTTCCACCTTTTGGGAAGGAACGGGCATCCTCAGAGACCCTCCAGCAAGTAACATGCACAGTTATTTTGATCTATTCCTTCCATTAGGGAATATACGTGGCAACAGCTCTCCATCTTGGCGGTGTGGCCGAGCTCAAAATCTGGTGGGGCCACTTAAAAAGGAAGGAGGAGGGGAGTTCACTCAGACCTGCCTGGGCAACCTTGGCCCTTTTCCGCTGAGTCTGTCATCCCGGGACTCAATTAAGCAGAGCCACTGCGAGTGGCTTCTGTTGCGCAGTGAGCTTGCCTGTCCACTAACGGCTGACCCGAGACTGCCAAGCAGCCAATTGAGGATACAGATTTGCAGCAGGTGACCGGCCTGAACCGGATTGAAGCCAGCAACCTCTGCACCCCATTATCTTTTCCCTGCAACAACCCCCCCACCCCACCCTGTTTGCATTCTCTTGCGTGGAAAAGGCAAAGTAACAAAAAAATATAAGCACAAGAGGTGACAGTATTTGTCTCCAAATGATTGTCAGCACTAGGAAATAACTCCTTTTTGCAGGTTCAATGTCCTAGTTCCTGGTAGTTGTCCTGGATTTAGGTAGAACTGTATAACTCTCTTTTATTGTTTTTTTGAGGATCATTTTATCCAAGGCACCTAGATTATTTTGCTTATTTAAAAGCATTTATATACAGCTTAGGAACATAGGAAGCTGACTTAGTACTGAGCTAGATGGGCCAATAGGTCTGATTCAGTATGTCTACAATGACTGGCAGCAGCTCTCTGGGGTTTCAGGCAGGAGTCTCTCCCAGACCTACTTAGAGAAGCTATTGATTATTGAACCAGGGGCTTTCTGCATGACAAAGCAGATGCTCTGTCACTGAGCTACAGTCCTTCCCCAAAGCTTAATTGTTCAAAAATCTCTAAGCAATGCATACACTAATATAGATATATCATTCAAACACAAACTAAAACCAGAAAAACTGCAAGCTTCTTCGGAGAGACGAAGGATCTCTGGCTGCAGCCATCATGCATACAGTGGAAGAGAAGGCTGGGTTAAGCCCCATCCAAACAAGGAAGGAGATGAATCACACAAACTTTGGCTGTGTGTTCCAGGAACGTTTTCCAAAGCCCATTAGGACAGGGGTATGGAACTCAGGCCTGGAGGCCAGGTGTGCCCCCTAGGCCACTCTATCTGCCCCTTGGACACCCCCCCCCCCGAGCATGCTCCCCGATAGCCCTGCTTTGCATCCTCCTTGAATGCTTTCGCCTGGCCATAAAAGCATCCTTTTACTCTGAACCTAAGCCTCTTGCCTACCTAACCTCACGCTCAATTAAGACTACATAGAACCTTTATTCTCAATAATGATGGAACTCACAGGTGGAGAATACCTTTCTTCTCTATATATCTTTATCATTTGTAAAGGGAATATTTGTATAAGTGAAAACTTTACTATCCCTTTGGAGTTGCGCTGTGTCTTTGTACTTTTGTCCTTGGAGGCTGTGATGATTTATGGTTTTACACTTTTGACTTTGTTTTCTTTCCATTTTATTAACTTTGCACTTGTTTTTTCCGTTAACATTTTTTTTTAAAAAAAAGAGCTGCTGATTCTGAAATTCATATAGACTTCCACCATGTTAGTTCCGGCCCTGCCCTTGCCATTTGGTATAACTCGCCTTCCTTCCCCCTTGTGTGTCCGGCAGGTGCAGACCTACACGGACCATTACTGCAACAACTCCACTGACAAACGTATCCTGCTCCTGTTCCTCAGCATCTGCAGCGACTTGAACAAACTTTGCCAACGACTGGAATCCCTACACCCTGGTAACAGTGTCACCAACGCCCTCTTGGACAAGTGCAAAACGTTGGTGAGCCACAGCAATGACCTCAGTGGGATCAGAGCCAAGTAGGTATTTATTTGTAGAGCATGGGCTGGCTGGGGCTGGTAGGGACTATCACCCAAAATATCTGGAGGGAGCCAAGTTGGCTAATGCCATCATAGCAACACAGGAAACTGCCATATGTCTTGTCCTTCATCTGAAAACAAAGCAACATTCCAGTCCCCATTATTCTGAATAGCAGCATAAAAAGCTGCTATAAACCAAGTCAGACCCATTGATCCATCTAGCTCAGTATTGTATACACTGGCAGGCAGTGGCACCCCACGATTTTGGGCAGGAAACATTCCCAGCCCTAGCTAGAGATGGCAAAGACTGAACCTATGGCCTTCTGTATGAAAAGCTGGTGCTCCACTACTGAGCTGTAAGTGCTCCTGATGAACACATGAAGCTGCTTTATACAGAGCCAGACCTTTGGTCCATCTAGCTCAGTATTGTCTACACTGATGCACAGAGGTTCCTCAGGTTTCAGATAAGAGTATATCCCAGCTCTTCCTGGAGATGTCAGGAATTGTACCTGGGATCGTCTGCATGCAAAGCAAGATGTTCTGTCACCGAGTTGTGGCATTTCCCCTGAAAGCCAGGATTCCAGTCCTGATGGTTCTGAATTAAAGGATGATTTAAATAGGCATGTAGGGAGCTGCTTTCTGTTGAATATCCATCTAGCTCAGAATTGTCTACACCAGAGCTTTCCAAACTTTTCAGGTTGGTGAGAAACTTTTTAGACAAGTATCATTTCACAACACAGTAATTCAGTTTTACTAGCAAACCAGAGGTTAAACTAACCCCTTTCCAGCCCCAGGAGGAGGGCGAGGAGTGTTCACATGACACACCTACACACTGCAGCCGACACACAGTTTGGAAAGCTCTGGCCTACACTGACTAGCAGCGCCTCTCCAGGGTTTCAGAAGGGATGCCTCCCCCAGCCCTAGCTGGAAATGTCAGTGGGGATTGAACCCGGGACTTCCTGCATGCAGAACAGATGCTTTACCATTGAACTACAGCCCTTCCCCCATAATTAAATAAGATTCCAGTGCTCCTGGTTCTGAATAAAAGGATCATGTAAAGAAGAAGTTGTCTGCCGAGTCAGATCATTGTTCCATATAGCTCAGTCTGCACTGACTGGCTGAAGCTCTTCAGCTTTTCAAGTAGAGATATCTCCTGCCTCTACCTGGAGACACCAGGAATTAAACCTGTGAACTTCTGCCCAAACTGCCCTACAGCCCTTCCCCATTATATAAGAATGTAGGAAACTGCCTTACATTGAGTCAGACAATTGGGGTCCATCTACTGTCTACTGTACTGTACTGTACTGTACTGTACTGTCTACACCAGCATCTTTTAACCTTGGGTCCCAGATGATGTTGGACTAAAACTCCCATCATCCCTGACCATTGGTCATGCTAGCTAGGAATGATGAGAGGTATAGTCCAACAACATCTGGGAACCCAAGATTGAGAAAGGCTGGTCTATACTGACTGGCAGTGGCTGTGTAGTGTTCCATATAGGCAGCTCTCCCAGAACTACCTGAAGAGCTTCACTCAGAGATCTAACTTTGAGACACATGGAGGAAGAGGTGTATCACACAGAAGGGGCCTGGCTTTCCCCTACTCCGACCTGTTGTCAATCCAAGGAGCAAGGCCTACAAATAGTTGAAGGGGGGGACTGTTCTGTAACCGCCACAGTAGAGTAGTGGAAAATTAAAAAGTGCAGGATCCCTTCATGCAGGATCCCCTTTTAAGATTATGAAATTATCTTGTAAAATTAAATAATAATAATAATAATAATAATAATAATAATAATAATAATAATGGATGCATTCCATTAGTCAGGGCAGATTTCCATGTTTTCTGTGCATGAACACAGCCAAATGATTTTGAGTGCTTCAATATCTTATTTTGGAGTGACTTAAGTTGTGTTTTTATTGACATTCCATTGTACATAACAGAACTAGCACATCCTTCTCTTAAAACTGAGGAACCTTTTCCCAGTGCTCCTAAATGCTCAGCTTTTAGGACAACTCCTTGGTGTCCTTCCAGTGCATCTTATCCAGAGGGACCCTAGGAGACCATCCTCAGCAGCTGACTCACCTCCTTTCACTCTGATTGGCCTCCAATCAGCAGCACAAAGAGGCTTTTTATCAGTGCCAGAAAAGTTCCCCTTTTATGCTGATTGGATAGCTCTAGAATGCTGAAGACAAGGACTATAGTAATGGGTTTCAGGGCCACTCATGACCAGGGTGGAGGGGAAGCCAGTACAAGAGGGTCAGAAGGTGACCCAGGGCCTGACTATATTGCATATATTTTTGTCTTGGTTGTATCATTATTTATCCATTGTTTCTGACATCCATTGAAAAACCGCTTGCAAACTTGTGCTTGTGAACCAAGCATTCCCACTTATTTCTGACTCTGTATGAACATTAGCTTCTGTGCTTTGACAGTAGGACGACAAAGCCTCATCTTATTATGCACAGTCACCTCTGTATGTTTTCATAAGTGAATTCTGTGTGAATACAACAAAGTTGTCGCGTGATGCACATCATGTTGCCTTACCTGTACAAGTTTAACATTTAAAGTATTTGGTTAATTCAGCTGAGATCACGTGGGTGCTTCTGTTACTGATATTAGCTGTTGGGACCTTAATGTTCTCAGCTGGCACATGAATATTATACAGTGGTACCTCAGGTTGAGTACTTAATTCGTTCCGGAGGTCCGTTCTTAACCTGAAACTGTTCTTAACCTGAAGCACCACTTTAGCTAATGGGGCCTCCTGCTGCCGCCGCGCTGCCAGAGCACGATTTCTGTTCTCATCCTGAAGCAAAGTTCTTAACCCGAGGTACTATTTCTGGGTTAGCAGAGTCTGTAACCTGAAGGGTATGTAACCTGAAGTGTATGTAACCCAAAGTACCACTGTATTTATTATTAACACACACATGAGATCACACGTTTATTTTTATATCCCTTGTAAAGATTTTTAGCCACTCTGCCCTTGCTGGAGGCTGTGCAAAAAATAAAAATAAATCAAAAATTAAAAAAAAAACCACCAGGGCCCAAATCTTCTCTCAGTGGCCCTGCCCACGACCCCAAACCACTGAACTGCCATTGACTGTACCAATGCCTTTTGGCCTTCTCCTCCCCGCCACCCCCAAATGTCCAACAGGTACCCTCACGATGTTGTGAACCACCTCAGCTGCGATGAAGCCCGGAACCATTACGGCGGTGTGGTGAGCCTCATCCCCATCGTCCTCGACAGCATGAAGGAGTGGGTGGCTCACACTGAGAAGCTCCCGCGGAACATGTTACACAGTGTGAGTGCCCGGAAGGCCGCCGTCTACAACCAGGCAGAGCTGCCCATTCGCCGTGTGGGCGACCGCGACCACTTAGGCCGGCCCGCTTTCATCACCGAGGGCACTCAGACCTACATTAGCTTGACAGAAAAGGCCAGGGAGAGGGAGGACAGGAGGGTTAAGCTAAAGCAACTGGGTGGCCTAGGCAGGGCCATCCGGAAGTTTCTCGACGGGCCCTGGAGACCGCCTGGCAAACACGCATTTTAAAAAAAGAGAGAGAGAGTAAAGACCAAAAAAAGAAAAAGAAAGCAGCCTGCTCGCTTAGCATCCGGCGATTAAAACAGTCTCCCTATATTTGCTTCAGTTATGCCCTTTCCTGAGGGGGAAAAGAAAGAGATACATCTGCTTTGGTAGCGACAAGCATGATCTATCTTATCCCTTTCTTGGAGCAGGTCACCCTCAGATGAAGATACTTTAGCCTACTCAACAGTGTTCGAGTAATCCCAGCTTTAGAGCAGACTAGGCCTACAGAATTAATGGCCTACTGTGGTGAAATTAGGCCACCACCAAATACTGGTGTGGTGTCCGCCAGGCACTTAATGATACCTCAAGTTGTGGGGAGGCAGGGGAAGGTTTAGTGGGCCACCATATCAGAGCACAGGGTTTTGATTCACCTTGACAGCTGCCCCTCTTCTGCACTTCTTATAGGCTTGAGTGTTACATGTCTGCCCAGTGTGAACCTCTGGCCAAATCATGACTCTAACATGGATTACTTATTTAGCTGGGGGAAAGAGGTGGTAAAACAACCAGAGAAAGGAGGATCCATCCACACAGACATTTTTGAGAGGGTGGAAATACCCTTTAAAAGAAACAAAAAACTTGTACACCCACTTAGAGCTCACGACTACCTGGAACCAGTTAAACCAGGATACACTGAGTTTCTGGAAGAACTGAATTTGGTTGAGTAAAGCTTTTTGACACACAGAAGGAAAAGCACAGGGCAGGAGAGGAGTATTTTTGTACTTAAGTAAGATTCCAGGTCACCTCAGGAGACTTGGACCACTTTTCAAGGCAGAATTGCACTTAAAAAAAAATATTAAGCACCTCTGGAAAAATGAGGGCTTTACTTCTCACAGAAACATAAAAAAGAGGGGGGGGGGAAACACATTTCCAGCATGCCAGGCTCTCTCTCCCTCTTGCAAACTCACACCAACTTCTGCCAGGGGTGGGGTAGGGAGTGTCCATTGTTTTCAAGAAATGGAGCATTTTAACATTAGATCTTGTCAGTACAACTCAACTCCTTTTGTCTGATTATTTTTCTTTCCCCTCCTCGCAGGATCCTTAGCTCCTGTTTTTTTGCCTCTTGCCGGAAGATGCTTCTGAATAAAGCTGTTTCCCCTGCAAGTGCAGCTCGTTGCTAGAATTATAGAGGTGTTTTCGTGATCAAATTACTAAAGGAAAATTATGCTGAGCCCGGGGATGGGGGTGGTAGAGAAGGGACAGGCAAACTTGAACCCCAGACCCAGGACTATTCTCACCCACATTTTAAACCTATAAATCTACAACATGGTACCCCCACTTCTAATTAACTTGACTTTTTTCATCTCCCCAAGGTACACATTGGAAATCTAGGCCCGAATCCAGTTCCTAGATTCTTCCCAGACACCCTCCCTCTACTTCTTTTTGACTGTCCCATTTGGAGATTCCAGACAGGCAAAGGAATTTCATCACACAGTGCATCATTAAACTATGGAACTCCTTCCCACAAGAGGCAGTGATGGCCACCAATTCTGATGGCTTAAAAAAAAAAGATGAGATCATGGAGAACAAGGCTATCATGACTACTAGATATGTACACCACTGTGTATCAGTTGCTGGAGGTGACAAGTGGCAAGAATGCTCTTGTGCTCAGTTCTTGCTTGCTGGCTTCCCACTGGAGCATTAGGTTGGCCACTGTGTAAACAAGATGCTGGACTAGATGAGTCGCTGGCCTGATGCAGCAGCCAGGCTCTTCTAACATTTTCTGTTATTCTAACATATTCTGTTATTCTTTTCAGAATACTGCATGACTTTAAACTAGCCTGGGATAGTCTGAGCAGAAAGGTGGGTTTAAAAGCTGCAACAATAGTGGGAGAATGGTAGAAACAAATCCCAGTTCTCTGCAGGGGAGACTGGCCCATTAGGGTGAATGGGGCACTGCCCTACCAACATCAGTCTTCCCTCAGCCACTCCCCACCTAGCTGTCTTCTTTGTTTGCAACCAGTTCAGGGGGTGGCACTTCCTGTCAGCTTTCTCCTCCTCCTTCTGTGTGTTGCTCTTGTAAAACTCAGCTAAGGGAAGATGGGGAGAGGTAGGATTAGTTGGCTCTGCTTGTCATTGGCTCTGGCGCCACCTACTGTTGGGCTCCCTGCCTCCTGCCCTACCAGTCCCAATGAGCACCAGCCACCACTGGTCCTCTGATGTCAGATGAGTTCTAATTTTCTTTAAAGAATAGAAAAAAGAAGAGGAAGATAAGATAGCTATCACTTTCCACCAACACCTTTGTAGTGGTAGCAAGTTAAAATGCACTGTGGGGTTTGAGTTTCTACTCTGCATTCAGGAAGTAAAATAAATGAATAATTGAGCCCTTTCAACCTACATCCCCAACTCTTTCGGCATAAAATGTTTATTATTTATGGTGGTGTTTATAGACCTACCAAAGCATTCTTGCTTAGCACTAGAAAGCGCTGGAAGGTAATTTATTTTTCTCTTTTTCTATCTTGCTGGCTTCCTTTCTCTGATATAATACATATTTAATCATTTTGATCCAGGTAGGGAAGCATCCCCCCTTGAATATTAAATCAGCAGTGAACCATAAAAGTTATTTTTCCAAGTGCCAAATTTCTTCTGTATTTATTAAGGCAAACCCAGCCTCCATCCCAGCCAATGATTTATGCAAGAAATCCAACATATTCCTATCAAGTCATTCACACACCCCAACATATAGAGTAGTACCCTTTTATTGCTTCAATAGCACACCGAATATTGTGCATTAACCATTTATAGCCTATTGCATTGGCATCCATCTGTCTCAAGAGAATGGATTATGCCTCCAGGGATGACGTCAAACCACTGTGTAAGCAGCACCGAAGTGACCTCCCCAGGACACAGTATGTAAGGTGGTCCTGGGCTGCCCAGATGACAGGAACCGCCCCCTCGGCCTCACTGGTGTGGTCCAAAGGAAAACAGAGCAATACGTTTTGCATCAGCTTGGCTGCAGGAGTTGCCAGGCCATCCAACCGTCTTCTCCAGATATGTGTAGCCTTTTCTGCTTCTGAAGACATGCTGCAAGGCAGCAAAGGTTTAGGACCAGTTTTCCTTCTCCTTCCCAGGTTGACAAGCCTCACCTGCCCCTCACTTTCCTCTGCAACACATGCAGAAACGCCCCTCTTGATCATTGGACCCACTATTTATCTCGTCCGCTCAATATGCTGGAGCCTGTCTTCTCATGCAGGGAAGTCCTTAACCTACTGAGGGTTTGAGACCCATCAGCTACTCTTACCTGGTTTAGTCAGGCAGTCAAAGCCATTTCCCAGGGTGTGGCTGCTGTCGCATGCTGACAGCTTCAAGGAGCAACAGATGAGAGCTGAGTGCAGGATGGGAACCAAGGTGGACAAATTACTGCAGAAGCACAATGTATCCCCTCCCAGAGGTCCTACCCTTCCTGTAACACCCCTTATTGCCTGTATTTATTTTAAATCCCCCATTAAGGTAAGGCTAATCTTGACAAGAGACTGTTTCTAGCCAGCATACATGAGTGAAAAATGGGAAATTTGCACTTTGCTACATGTAAATAGTTATGTGCACACACACACACACACACACACACGCAGGTTCTTGAGTTAAAAACCCGTAATTATTGAGAGGTAGGGTGAAGGAGGATTAACCTGGATTCTGGAAACAGAGTGCTCTTGTGCTTGAATCTTGTCTGGTTGTCCATTGTGAGAACAGGATTCGGGGGTTGGATGGGCCATTGGCCTGACCCAGCAGGGCTTTCTATGTTTTTCCTGGAAGCCACCTGCAGAATCTCTTAACAGCAACCCCCTTCCCAGTTACAAATTCCTTAGCGGTTTACAAAATCCCAGGTTACATAATTCAGATTTTATACACAAACCCATACCCAAAAGAACTGCTGGCCAGCTGCCTTTTGCCCCGACTGCCCAACCCCCAACTCTGGGTTGGTGCTTATTGGATCAATGCTTGGCTATTAGTAGCTGATCCCTACTAGACAGGTACATAAAAGTTGGGATTCATTTGAGACGTTGCTTCACAGAGTTCCAAGGCAGGCAGAGCTTCATTCAAAATGGAAGCAACTAAAGCTACAGCAGCCACAGAGCTTCTAGAAGGACCCCTGGACAGAGGAATCATCTCGCTAGGCAGGCCACTTGAGATGCCTTGAGGGCTTTTGATAAAAGGGGGGGAGCAGGTTTGCACCCAGAGTAGGGTGGTGGTAACTTTTTTCACCCAAGGGCCACATGCTATGGTGGGCTGGGCCAGAGTTGAAAGTGGGCAGAACAACTAATGTAAATCATTCCTCTGCACAGGCTAGCTCCACACAAATCTCTCTATTCTTCATCCAGACAAGCAAGCAGCATTGTCAAGAGTTTTTAACCTGTCTTTGAAAACTCTTTACAATGCTTGACAACAACACACACCCCCACACCCCCAAGGTGCAAAGCAGGGCCAGAAAGCAGGAAAACATTCAAAGGGCCATATACAGAGGCCTGGAGGGTCACATTTAAGATTCTATACCCCAGGCATACTACACACACTAAACAGAGTAAGTCTAGTTCAGTATTCTCCAAAAGTTGGCAGATGCCTCTGGGAAACTCAGAAGCAAGGAATACTGGGAAGAAGAGATGTTCCATTAAGCTGCCATTAACTATTAACTAGAGTAATCAGATCTTGGTCTAATGAATCCCACCAAAAGTCACACACTGTGAGGAAGCAATGTTACACCTCCATGCTCAAAACCATATGCACTGTGAAATGCCAAAATCCTTTCTTTAGGAGACAGGGAATTGGGGAGTCCCATCAGCATCTGAAGAGCCACCGGTTCCAGCTAGTCTGGTCAAGGATGATGAAGATTTATTATTTGTACCCTGCCCATCTGACTGGGTTGCCCCAGCTACTCTAGGCAGCTTCCAGCATATATAAAAACATAGTAAAACATTAAGCCTTAAAAAGCACATCATCTTGACATCTGATGGCAGGGCATTCAACAGGTTTGGTGCCACTACTGAGAAGGCCCTCTTCCTGATTCCCTGTAGCTTCACTTCTCACATTGTGGGAATCTCCAGAATGATGTGAGTTGTCACTCAATCTCTGGGAGGGTTACACTTTCCTTAACCCTGCCTTGCTATGGTTAGAAAATCAATCCAGCTGTTCAGTAAAGTGCCCACTCTCTCAAACAAAAGGAGTTTCTGCACACTCCTATTAACAGTTAGCCAGTATAGGTCCCCCAACAGGATCCTTTTATGATTTTACTTGCAAAAACCATTCAGTCTAATATAGTACAAAAGAATTCTTTTTATTTTTGTTCACAGTAAAACACAAGGAACTGCTGTGACATATTACAACATCCTAGCAAGGACAGCAAATTTTCATCCATTTGGGTTTTTTTCTTCTTTAATTTACTCCTTTATCTTGAATTGCACCATTTCTTACTTACAATTTCATATTTACGGCATTTTACATTTTATAAATGTAAAATATTTACTTATACAAAGAGCAAGGCAGGAATCAATGTTAAATCTAAATAGAGAAATCGCTCTCTGACAAACGGTTAACTAAAAGCAGCCAGGTTTTTTGTTTGTTTGTTAAGGGAACAAAATAATTTCCAGCTTTACCACCGGGATCTTCCTGCATCCCCTTGCCTTTTCATGTGCTGCATTCATGATTCAAGAGATTTACTGAATGCTCCATAATTTCTGTGGTCCATGGTGCAGTGGGAAGAGAACATACTGGGAGATTCTGGCAGGTGATCATGTGCCCTTTTAGTGAAAAATGCTGTCTCTTTAAAAGAGAGAAGGCTCTCTCAACTGAAGGGGTACTTTTGCTGTTGAAAATAAAGCCCATTTTGCAAATGAACCACAAGGGGACAGTTTGCAAGGGGGGAGGACACAATATAGCCAATCCCACTGCTTTTAAATCAAGGGGGGGAATTCAGAAGCATTCCCCCCCAATAGAAATGTAAATAGGCCAACTTGGGGGGGGACGACCAGGGTGGCATCTGGGCAGGCAATGAGAAACAGGACTACCACTCCTTAGGAAGGGGTGGAAGAGAAAAAAATCAGCTCACCCTTTTCTCTTAAGACAGACACAGCAGCAAACACAAAGAAAAAATTGTCTCAGCTAAGGTGAGGCATTTGCTTTGCTGGGGAAGTTCTGCATCCACTGTACTAACCAGAAATCTCCACAGGACAGGTTTCCAACAGAAAAGCCTCAGCTTTCTTTTCCACTCAGGGTGGAAAAATAAACACCCACACAACTGGAGGTCAGCTCAGTACCATCTCATCCAGCAACAAAAGCAAATTTGTGGGGAGGGGAGATGAGAGAAAGAGGGTATGGTTTTCAATGCTGGAGGGGACTCTATCTCATTTCACGGTTAGAGTGAAGTCCAGTCTATGCACAAAATGCAAAAAGTTGAGTGGGGGGGGAATGGGGAGGGGGAAGGCTGAAGGCGGGGAAAAGACTGAGTTGCCATCATATGATAACACTTTGAGAAAAACAAATCCAGGGGTTTCTCAATAAGAGTAACCCTGAGTTGCTTGCAGGAGGGGGAGACAACAGATGCTTAGTTCTCCAGATGAGCACACCCCGAGTATTCCCTGGGGGAGGCTCTGCTCCATATTGCACACAAGTTCACTTAAACCAACCTCTCAGCAGGGGGGTAGGGCAAGAAAAAAGTGGATGAGTTGACAAAAAGTTTGGAGAAATCCTAGCTGCTGCTGCGTCAAAGTGTGTACTACACAGTGGCTTCAAGAGGGACAGAAGTGTTTCAGGGAAGGCCTTGACTGATCACCTACACTTCTAGACCCAGAAACTCAGCCATCCCATAAATCCACTTACGGCAAACAAGTCCAACAAAAGAACTGCCGCCTGTGTAAGCTGGTAGGGTGCTGGACTGACAAAACCCAAAAGCTTTTAGTTAAATTGGGCAGCCACACCTCCCTGTTCTATGCCAAAAATATGAAAATGTTAATACTGATTTTGATTTTCCTTTCCTCATTTCTAGCTATTGTAATCCATGATATGAAGCTGTCCAACATTGGCGTCCTGGGTTCTGGGGGAGGGAGGCAGTTCCTCGGGGCTAGGGGAGGGTGCCTGGGCTGCCTCCGTGACCTCCAGGCTGGGATCTTTGCAGGTCTTCAAAGATTCACAAACGTTGCCAGTGGCCACCCCATCCTCATTGCAGTGACCCTTGCTCTTGTTGTGGAACAGCTCTTGGGCCTTCATCCCTAGGAAACTCTCAGAGCTTGGGAAGGAGCCCACTGTGGGGGGGACGCTGCCAGAGGAGGGCTCCAGCAATGCAGACGACTCCCTGCGGTTGTTGAGCTGCCCAGTGCGCTGGCTGGGCTTCTCAGGGGTGGACACTTCGCTGCTGCTGCCCCGGGTGCTGGGAAGTTCAGTCTCACTGCTACATTCCAGTGGTTCCTCACTGTGTCCCATAGTAGGGTCAGCACTGCTTTCATTTGCTCCAGGCAGCCTGTTGTGGGGGCCAAGGGGAGAGGAGAGAGACAAGTCAGCCCAAGTGACCAAAGGTTTGCCTTCAGAAGCAGCAGCACACGGGCTGGAAACTGCCCCACCTACCCAAAGATTTCACTCCCCCTACATAAGAACAGCCTGCTGGATCAGACCACTGGCCCATCTAGTCCAGCATCCTGTTCTCAGTTAGTGAAACTTAGCCAGTGCGGTATAGTGGTTAGAGACTAGGAACTAGGAAAGCAAGATTCTAATACCACCGCCCTCAGCCATGAAGCTCACTGGGAGACCTTGGGGCAGTCTCTCAGCCTAACTTACCTCACAGAGTTGTTGTGAGGGGAAGAACTATATAAGCCACATTGAGCTCCTTGCAGGAAAGGGTTGGGGTGGGGTTATAAATGCAATGAAGAATAGACCCATGTGTCAAACCCATTGATTTCAATGGGTCTACTCTGAATATGACAAATGTTGGCTGCAACCCCTAAGCTCTGAAAGCCTGCATCAGACATAAATGGTTTATTATGAGCAGCCAGCAAGCCTCACAGCTGCACTTGGCCCCTTTACCTTTCATTGGATTCAGCTTGTTCCACCTTGTTTTCTTCACGGTTCTTCAACAGCCGTTCATTCTGCACTTGGCCATGCAGACTCAATATCTCCACCTCAAACAGCTGCGTAATATTTTTCTGCATTTTGTACCAGCCCTCAGCTGCTTGGAGTTGGAAACTGAAAAAAGAAAAGAAACCTGTGTCTGGATTTTATGTCATTACATTTCCCCTCTGTGTACAAAAGCATTTCTCTTTCAAGGGGGAAAAAGACGTATTCCCCTCCAGGCTATGGCCACATTCACCCCATACATTTACAGTATTATAATACTACTTTAAAGAGTCACAGCTTTCCCCACAGAATCCTGGGAGATGGAGTTTGTGCAGGATGCTGTGAGCTGTTAGGAGACCTTTGCTTGCCTCAAAGACCTAACATTCCTGGAGGTTGACAGGAGTGAAATTGGGATTTGGGGGAGGCCTCTGTACTCCCTTGCTTGGTAAAATGAGCTGAAGGGCGGGGGGGGGGGTTTACCTGGCTTGGATTTTAACATCTTCCAAGTATTTCTTCTGCTCCAACAAGAGGTGGTCCCTCTTTGCTAGCTGATATTCCAGTTCGCCTATTCGCTTCTGAGAAGCTTCCAGCTCCTGGCTCTGCTGCTGAATGCAATAATGTGCTTTCTCCAGTTCTTTCTGAAAGGCCATCTGCAGGCATTCCACTTCCTGGAAGATGGAGGGGGTTAAATAAAGCTAAATGATTGTAGACGGGAGAAGAGAAGACTGAGAGGGAACAAGAGAGGCCAGGCAGAATTATGACAGAACTAATTAAGGAATTGCTGCTTTTGACCTTGGATCTGGGTTTAGCGAAACCACTAACTCATCGTAGGCGCTGGCAAAGGATGCCTGGGGTTCAATTCAACCCTATCATTCTTCCTAGAGGTGTGAGATTTTCAGGTGCTGAAATATTGGCAAGTATTTTTAAAATCTCCCAGCCACAGATAATTTGATGAAAATTGAAATGCCTGCCATCATTTTCTTATTGGAAATAAATATTACTACTGTACTTCTTTAAGTACATGCTTTTTTCAAAGTATGCAGGGTTCAAAGTAGTGCAGCAGTGGCTAACCTATGGTCCTCCAAGCTGCAGGCCTGTCTGTAGCTGCCATCATCCCTGATCGGTGGGGCTAAAAGGGGTCCAACAACATCTGAAGCACCCAGTCTATTGATCTGATGCATGCTCATTTGCAAAACTAGGCTTTATTTCAAAGACCCAGTTTGGCACCAACACCCCACACATGCATTTGTGCACATACACACAGGCTTAAAATGTCAATGGCAACCCTCTGGAGGCTTCACCTGGAGTAAAAAACCTGGCTAGTGCCCCCCCATTGGTAGCTATGGCACTGATTAACTCCCCAGCACCCCTGACCATAAGGCCACACTGGCTGAGATTCATGAATGCTGGAGTCCAGCGGCATCTGCAGGGCCAGCCTGTTGTGTTTGCCCAATGTGAGCCACAAGCAACACTGCTGGCACACATCTCTCCTGAGGCATACCTTAGTTGTGCCAGCCTGCTTGTGCTGAAGCTGTTTCAAACACAACTCTTTCATCTCCCCAAAGACTAGGAGTTGCCTGTTCAACATCTCCATCTGCTGTTGGGCCGACTCACAGTTAGAAAGCTTAAAAGAGAAAGTTTTAGTTAGAGACTACACAACTATTATCTTTTTTAAAAAGTACTGCTTATACCAGAAGATGGGGAACCTGCTGCCCTTCATGTTTATTTTGTATTAAATTTATATAACACCCTTCATTCAAAGATCACAGGGCTGCTCACAACACAAAATGCATACTAAAACAAAAACAAACCAATAGACCCCCCCTCCCCCACGTTACTGGACTCCAACTCCCGCCAGCCCCAACCACACACACAAACAAACACAGAGCAGGGTCCACAATACTGGGATGCAGCTGGAAGAAGTCTTATTGAAACCAAGGACACACACCTATGCACACAAAATAGGGGAAGTGGAACCCCACAGGAAAATTTAGCTCTTACCTTCTGAGAAACCTGGCTCAGCAACAATTCCGTGTGACACATCTTGCTGCTGGCTGTGTTCAACTCCAGCCGCAGGCCTGCGATGATTTTGTGGCAGTCTTCCAGTCTGATCTTGTAAAAAGAAACCCAAACAATATTAGTGAAGCTGGTTAGTGGCACCATATCCTTGGGAGACACCTCCCCCTGCCCTTGCCGGCCCCAACCCCCAACTCAGAGAGTCACTTCTTGTACCTTCAGTTCCTGGCTGTGATTGTAATACTCTTCCCGTTCCTGCTGCAACTGGCGGATCTGGCTGTGGAGCCGAGCCATGAGCATGTCGTGTTCCTCCTGGAACTTGCAGAACTTGGCCTGCTCCATCTTCAGGCTGAGCTTCAGGACTTGGATGTCCTTCTCCTGGAGCCTCAGTTGGTCTTTCTGCCAGGAAGCAGAGACCAGTCAAAAGGGCCCACTTCAAATAAGGGCAAGTTTTGTCAAACGCAAAGTGTAAATGTGTTTATGTGACATGCCTGCTGCATGTCAGTAGTCTGTATTTTATTTCATAGAATCTATACATTGTTTAAAAGCCTCAAAGCAGTTTGCAAAAAAAAAAAAAAGATGAAACAACAAAATCAAAGAATAGAAATAATAATTTAAGACTTTTCAAAAGTTAAAATAACTCAAAACTCGAAACAGATTAAAACTCATACCAATTTTCTAAATATCTGGGTAAAGGTTGAGTGCAGAAACACTCAAGGAAGCCACAAAGCAGAGTTGGTGAAATGCACGGCCTGGAAATACAGTGGTACCTCAGGTTAAGTACTTAATTCATTCCAGAGGTCTGTACTTAACCTGAAACTGTTCTTAACCTGAAGCACCACTTTAGCTAATGGGGCCTCCCACTGCCACCGTGCAATTTCTGTTCTCATCCTGAAGCAAAGTTCTTAACCCGAGGTAATATTTCTGGGTTAGCGGAGTCTGTAACCTGAAGCGTATGTAACCTGAAGCGTATGTAACCCGAGGTACCACTGTATGGGGCAATGTGTGAGAATTATGTGGGCCACATAAGAAAGTCTTGGAATCCTGCACTTCACTCCCAGACCCAAAGTTGCCTTCCATCCCCCTTCCCCAGTAGTAACACAGCAGGTGGTAAACCGCCTGCAGTGTAGGGGCTCCCTGTAGAAACCTTGACTCACCATGGCAGCGTTGTGTTCCTCCAGAGCCGTCACCTTTATCACTTTGCGCAGGAGCCGCCGGTTTCGCAGTGCATGCTGTTGCCTCTTGAAGCGCTCATACAGCAGTTCATTGTGCAGCAGGAGGAGCTGGATTCTGAGAACACTGAAATCATCTGGTGCAGGAGCACCTGAGGGGAAGGCAGAAAGAAGACAATGGTACGCAAAGATGCTGGCACCATTCAACCAGCAGGCCTAAGACACCTTGCAAACAGGACACACAACCAAGGCTGCATACACACAATATGCGTAAGGCACATGGGCTTCCCCTGAAGAATCCTGGGAACTGCAGTTTACCCCTGGGCAGAGCTACAATTCCCAGCACTCTTAAACTAAAGTTCCTCCTCCTAAAGGATTAGGTCTGCAGCTGAAGAATAAGAATGTAAGAAAAGCCTGTTGGATCAGGCCAACGGCCCATCTGGGCCAGTATAGTGGTGCCCCGCAAGACGAATGCCTCGCAAGACGGAAAACCCACTAGACAAAAGGGTTTTCCGTTTTGGAGGTGCTTCGCAAAACGAATTTCCTATGGGCTTGCTTCGCAAGACGAAAATGTCTTGCGAGTTCCTGCGGTTTTTTCCCCCTTCCCCCCCCCTTTTTCCCAAGCCGCTTATCAGCTGATCCGCTAAGCCGCTAAACAGCTGATCCGCTAAGCCGCTAAACAGCTGATCCGCTAAGCCGCTTATCAGCTGATCCGCTAAGCCGCTTATCAGCTGATCCGCTAAGCCGCTTAACAGCTGATCCGCTAAGCCGCTTATCAGCTGATCCGCTAAGCCGCTTAACAGCTGATCCACTAAGCCACTAATCAGCTGATCCACTAAGCCCGCTAAACCACTAATAGCGCTAATCCGCTAATGGGCTTGCTTCGCAAGACGAAAAAACCGCAAGACGAAGAGACTCGCGGAACGGATTCTTTTCGTCTTGCGAGGCACCACTGTATTCTGTACTCACAGTAGCCAGCTAGACACCTGTATGAAACCTGCAAGCAGAATTTGAGCACAATAGCACTCTCTCCTCCTGTGGTTTCCAGGAGCCAGTGTGGTGTAGTGGTTAAGAGCAGTGGACTTGTAATCTGGTGAACCGGGTTCACTTCCCTGCTCCTCCACATGCAGCTGCTGGGTGACCTTGGGCTAGTCACACTTCACTGAAGTCTCTCAGCCTCACTTACCTCACAGAGTGTTTGTTGTGGGGGAGGAAGGGAAAGGAGAATGTTAGCCGCTTTGAGACTCCTTAAGGGGAATGAAAAGAAGGGTATCAAGTCCAAACTCCTCTTCTTATTCAGAAACATTGATGCTTCTAACTGTGGGGGCAGAGCATAGCCATAAAAGCTAACTGCCATCAATAGTCTTATCCTTGATGAATTTGTCTAATTCTCTTTTAAAGCCCTTTAGGTTGGTGACTATCACTCCCTCTTGTAGTAGTGAGTTCCATGGTTTAACTATGTGCTGTGTGAAGGAAAACTTTATTTGTTTTGCATCTGCTAACATTCAGCTTCAATGGATGTCCACGAGTTATAGAAAAACTACTCTCTATCCACTTTCTCCATGCTATGTATAACTTCTATCATGTTGCCTCTTACTCGCCTTTTCTCTAAGCTAAACTGTCCCAAATGCTGCCACGTTTCTTCATAGCAGAAATGACTGTCCAATCCAGCCTTAGAGATGGATGTCCAAGCATTGCCCACAGCATAAAGCACCTTGAACCAGGTTGGTGTGTGCTCTGCAGCCCTGTTTTGGAAAAGTGTGATCTGGCCAGTTTTCCCATGTTCTGGTTAACATCTAGGTTAAATGCCACTGCACTCAGGTTCATGAAGTCTATGAAGAAACTGCAATGGATTACCAGATGCCAGTGAATAGAGGATACACCATTTACACTCTTGGAAGCTATTGAGCACCATCAAATGCAAGATGCCAGTGCAGTGAGGAAAGATGCACAGCAGCTTGATATAAAAGCTGAGCAAAGTTTTGCTCCAACACATGGATTAAAATACATGCCTCAAAGAAACAACAACCTCTTACCTCCAAAGTGAGTCCAGTCAGCTGATTTGCTTAACAAAGGTAATCTGAGGAACAAATAAGAATGGTGGGTTTTCTGGATTGCAGTAAAAAATGTTTGGTTTTTTTTTAAAGCAACAATAAACCCCAGGTGGTTTCAAGCATCACCCTACTGCTCTCACTGTCCTAAGGTACAGGACTACGTGAGTGACCAATTACACCAATGTAGTGGTAAATTTGGGACGCAGGTGGCGCTGTGGTCTAAACCATTGAGTCCAGGGGCTTGCCGATTAGAAGGTTGGCGGTTCGAATCCCCGCGACGGGGTGAGCTCCCGTTTCTCTGTTCCAGCTTCTGCCAACCTAGCAGTTCAAAAGCACACCAAAGAGTGCAAGTAGATTATTAATAGGTACCGCTCTGGCGGGAAGGTAAACGGCGTTTCCATGCACTGTTCTGGTGTCAGTATTCCATTGCGCCAGAAACGGTTTAGTCATGCTGGCCACATGACCTGGAAAAACTGTCTGCGGAGCGGACCAACGCCGGCTCCCTCGGCCTGTAAAGTGAGATGAGCGCCACAACCCCAGAGTCGGTCACAACTGGACTTAAATGTCAGCGGTCCCTTTACCTTTCGTGGGAAATGTAGCAATTAGCAAGCCATAATTTTTTTAAAAAAGGCAAAAAAATCAGAGCAAGTTCTTAAAGTGGAGCATGCAGGTTATATGCACTGTTTTGCCAATCTCTACATAATGTGATTAAGATTTTGAATTGTTTGGCGAGGGGGGGGGGGGGAGCTGTGCTGAAGGAGACCAAAGGACGAGAGGAAGGTCACACAGCTATTTTCAAGCTTTCCACAGCCCCATCCCATTTTTCCAAGAGCCACATGCCAATGGTGGGGCCAGAGGCAAAACTGGATAGGGCAACAAATGAACCTCAGTGGTGGCTCCCCATTTATGGAACAGTCACACCCCAGGCGGGACGTATGCCTAGCACCATCACACTATTTTATTTTAGGTGACAAGGCAAAAACATTCTTATTCAAATAGGCCTTTGGATCTTAGCTTTTTGCTCATATTTTAGTGAAGTTCATTTATGATATTTTTTTATATGTTACTTGCATATTTCAGGGTTTTGTTTGTTCTTTTGTAAGTCGCTTAGCATTTCTTTTTCCTGAAAAAAGGTAACTAGAGGATAGAGACTGTTGTATGTAGAAACTAGCCTACTGTATATATAAAACAAACACACACACACACACACACACACACACACACACAACTTTTCTACAGCAGGCTAGTTTCTACACACTACATACTACTCTCTCTACCCTCTGTTCAGACAATCAAGAGGAACCATCTACATTCTGGTCATGCAAAAACACTCAAGGAGGGCAGTGGCCCAGGGAGCATTTGGGGGCGGGGAGAGAACCAGAGTACCCTGGAGAGTTGCATTTGGCCCCAAGTCCTCAGCACTACAGGGAACAGACGAGTAACTTGAAACGGTGGTTCAGTCCTGTTCTTGTCACCACACTAGCTCCAGCCTTAAGAATACAAGCTCTGCCGTCACTTACTGGTCAAGCCGTTTGCTGTGGGCATCTGCTCCATGCTGTATGAGCTGATCCAGCATTTCCAAGGGGGATGGGGAGGAAGAGTTCACTTTGTCATGACCTGCGTTGACATTCCTGAGAAGCTCTTCAGTCTTCTTGCTTACAAAATGGTAGGCCGTCTTTGGCAAAGCCACTTCGAAGAGGTGCTCATAATCAGGGGGCTGCTCATCCCCAAACCCCATCCACTTGCGTGCAGGAATCTTGCAAGGGCTAGGGGCAACAATGTTTGACTCCAGAGACACCTGGTTTTGCTGGTGACCAGAAGGATGATTCTCGGAGTATCGGCCGGGTAGGTCAATAGGCGTGAAGGTTTGCTTAGGCATATCCAGTGACCTTTTGAGCCCAGATTGGGCCACACCTGGTGTCGATGCTGCAAGGGGTGACAACGCCAGGGGCTTGGAGTCCAGGTTATGCCCCTGTGAACTTGAGGCAGCCAGCTGGGATTTCTTCGAGCTGGGGAGACCCTCATTCAGGCGGTAGAAAGGGGAGTCAAAACCTCCCCGAGGCACCACAGGTTCCGCGTCTGCTGTGGTGATCTCTGAGATCTCTCTTGATATGGCATCTAAGGACAGAGAAAAGCAAAGTGTGGATGGATCAGACATGCTGCCCTATATTTGCTCATCAGTGGCAGGAAATCCACCCGCCTTAGCTGCTGTTGCAAAAGGTGAAGCACTGAAAATAATTTAACCTTCTGGTGTTATCACTCCTTGAGGAATCACTTTGTTATTAGGGTCTGAGACCTGCCAGGGCAGATTCTATGCCAAGACAATACATACTCCAAATAAAGAAAACACTTGGGATTCTCTAACTATGTACGTTATTCCAGTATTTCTTTTTTTAAAAAAAGTTTTTTCAGGACAAAATGCCACATTTGGTATTTTGCAGAATTTATTTTGGGTTTGCTAGGCATGTGACAGTGAAGCTCTAGCCCCTTGGCAGTCCTGTTCATGCAGCCCAATAGCTTTCTGAGATTTCAGCAGGCATTGCCCTACATACTTTCAACAGTCTCTTTACAGCCATGACAGATAGAAACTTGACAGCGGAAGTTGCTTTAAACCAAGTCTGCCCACTGGCTCATCTAGTTCAGTATTGTCCAAACTGAGCAGCAGCAGCAGCAGCAGCAGCAGCAGGCTTTCCAGGGTATCAGACAGCGAACCTTTCCGAAGCCCTACCTGGAGACGTTGGTGGATTGAAGCAGGGACCTTCTGCATGCAAAGCAGATGCTCTACTACTTGTTTTCAAAAGAGAGATTTCTTCAAGCAGCTGAAGCTGGTGCCTAACATTAAGTTCTGCATTCCCCAGGGAAACCATGACACGTGCACACACATACTGCCCTGCCCATGCCTAAACTGCTAGTCTATAAAAAGACTGTTTTCATTCGGCTCCTACCCAAAGCTGGACAGAGGCATACAATTCCCTCTGGAGCCACACAAGGTGAGATCCCAACAAGCAGACTCATGAGCACAGAGTCCACCCTCTTGGCCATGATGTTCTTGAACTTCCCGATGCCCCCTACCCCATTACCTTCCTCTCGGTCCTTCTCACCGCTGTCTTGAGAAGAGGCCTCCAGGTCACCCAAGATGCCAGGAAGGTCACTTAAAGTTACCAAACTTTTACTGCTGTGAGAATCTTTTATGGGAGGGGGGAGAGAGGGGGAAAGAGAGGGGGAAAGAGAGAGAGAGAGAGAGAGAGAGAGAGAGAGAGAGAGAAAACAAAATATTTTAACTTGTTTGCTATGGCAAACATTGTTGCAATGCAAGTTCAAACCACACCAAAAGGCCTCTTCTCCAAATTATCACAAAATTTGGCTGTACCCACACACACTCTGGAAGAACTTCCACACTTATCGACTGCCATCTAATGAACTAGCAGAGACATGATGTGCAAATGACACTCCCAATTTGTAAGAGATGATAGAGGATAAAGATTTAGGACAGGGGTCAGCAACCTTTTTCAGCCATGGGCCAGTCCACTGTCCCTCAGACCATGTGGTGGGCCGGACTATATATTTGGGGGGCGGGGATGAACGAATTCCTATGCCCCACAAATAACCCAGAGATGCATTTTAAATAAAAGCACACATTCTACTCATTAAAATCACACTGATTCCCGGACTGTCCGGGGGCCGGATTGAGAAGGCGATTGGGCCGCATCTGGCCCCCGGGCCTTAGGTTGGTGACCTCTGATTTAGGAGGTAGGAATTCAGGTGAAGCTTACCAACAGCTTGAGAACTTTGGGTGATGTTTGGCTGTCGGGACAACGAAGACCTTGCGGGATTGGTTCTGCCCTCCTAGAAGAGAGCAAGAATTCCATGCAACAGACACATCTCCATCACAATGCTTCACATGTTCCCCAAAATCAAACAGAAAAGGAACACCCCCAACACACACACACCAATTAAAACCAGGACCACCAAGAGTGTGTGCAAGGGAAAATATAATACATGTTTTCTGGAGGAGCTTCCCTCATATACCCAAGTCACTGCTCCGGGTGTGCCTCCTCCAAGGGCAGGTAATTCAGCCCGTGCCTAGGAATGAACTGACAAAATGACTGCCCCCCACAAGCCAAGACTGATGGGAAAGAAGGAGACTCAGCAGCAAGTATGGTGTAGAGTGCCCAACTAAGACCCGGGAGACCAGTGTTCGAATCCCTACTCAGCTATGAAGCCCACTGGGTGATCACAGGCCCATCACCAACTCTCAGTGTAACCACCTCACAGTGTTGTTGTGGGGAAGAACCATGTACATTACCATGAGCTTCTTGAAGAAAAGATGGGCTGTTAATACAGGTGTCCACCCACTTACGGGTTTACGTTCTGGGCCCTGGTGCACACAAGCAAAATTGTGTAAAGTGGGGTTCACCCTCTAAAAGGCCTCGAAATACCTACTTTCCCCTGCTTTCCAGATCTCTTTCCTGCTCTTTCTCCAATCCAGACCAAAATATCTACAGCTGAAGCTCTGAGGCTGGCTGGAGGCTGGAAGATGTGTGGGAAAGCGGTAGTGGCTGCTGCTGTGCTACCCCGTGTGTCAGCTGTTAGGTGGGGAGGCTGATCAGCCTAAACAAAACCTCCAGTCTCTTCCTCCACCCTCACTGTATCTCCTTTTTTGGCTCCAGGGTGGAACTCTCCAGCTCTCTCCCATTTCCTGGTATGATTCTATTTATTAATTTCCTGGTGCCATGCATATGCAAGGGCACACGTTAGTAGAACATGTATGTGGGGAGGCGGGGAATGCCTGTAAGTCTTGCAAAGAAACAGCAAGTAGCCTCCTACCTAAAGCAGAGTTCTTTGGACAGGGCTATGCAGACTTCAGACTGGTCAGAGCTAGTAGTGGCCCCTTTTTTTAACAACTAGATTTCAAAGTTCTATGAAACAAAACCAGGTGCAAGGAACATACGGTTTAAAATTAAACAAGAGGATGCCTCTTGAGTAGTGGAATTAGTTTTCAGAACCAGCACTGTACTCAAAGTCCTTTCATCCAAAAGTCCACTCCATGGTTAGTCCTTAAAGCTTTATTCATTTCAGCACCATAATGTAGGGTGGGGAAAGTCATGTTATGGTTGCTTCTGATGAACTGGGAATCAGAATCACCTTGAAAGTCTCATAAAAGACAGCCATAATCAATTACTTTTTAAATCTGCTCATAGGCCAAGTTCAAAAGTGGAATCCCCATTTTGCCAAACGTTATCAATTTTGACGGTACCTTTTTAGGAGGTGCAGTGGAAACTGAAACATGAGCAACTTCTTCTGAACTGCATGAGGGAGGTGGGGAGATGGCAGTTTCTGGGCGGGCACCTTTCTCGACTGTTTAAAAGAAATACAGGGAAAAAAATATTCCGTTACAAATGTTAATGCATGACCCTTTTTTTAAAGCAAGGGTTGGGGAGAGCACTTCTCAGCTTCCCAAGGACTATGCTCCCTCATGGGCAAACATTCCAGGTGTCGTGTCCCAGTGGGCAGGACCAGAGGCCAAAAGTAGGTAGAGCAAAGTTAACTCTTTACCTTTGTACCACAGGTTATGTACCAGCCATACAGAATTTAAGAGGTTTCTATACACCCACATATATCTCTCTTCCCACCAAACACACTCACCTCTATCCATCCTCCAGTCAGGCAACCAAGGGTATATTCTGGCCAACCAAAAGTACTCAAAGAGGGCACAGAGCAAGGCTGCTGGGGCACACCTAGGAAAAGGCCCAAGGGCCAAACAGAGAGGCCAAAAGGGCCGCTTTGGGCCCCCACGTATGAGAGTTTAGCGTTTAGAGGCTTCGGGGGCTTGTGCAATAATGTCACAGGCCAATGGTTTGGCACTTAACTAGTTTTTGTTGCTGACAAACCTGCCAGGGTGCTGAAAAGAAAACCCCAATATGGCTGGCCCTACCTGGTATGTTAAAGGTCCTGTTGAGAGTCTGGGCTGTGGTATAAGGTGTCTCCAAAACAATTCCAGGGGAGTGGGGGGGAGTGGTCATGCCACAAGCAACGGCAGGGCTCCAGAAGGTCACCTGGAAAAAGAGTGGCAGGGTTTCTCCCAGTGTACCCAATAGAAAGGAGGGAAAATCAGACCTCCTGCATCCACTTTCAATGCCATCACCACTTTAAACTTCCATCTCTGTTCCAGTCTTCACCAACCTGGTGTACCCTCCAGATGCTTTGGGCTCCCAACTCCCATTGACAAGGCTGGGGAGCTGACGGGAACATGTCATCAACTAGGGCAGCAAGGCAAGAGCATTTTAACCCGGCACTGGCTGCCTGTGTGGTTTTGGGCCCAATTTAAAGCATTGGTATCAAATTTTTTGTTAGTCAGTCAGTCTTGGTATCAAATTAAATAAAGCCCTGCATGGCTATAGACTCAAGTCTCTGCAGAAGCACCTTCTACAAGGCCAGCCAACTCAATCATTAACTTTGACTGGTGTGTGTGTCTGCTGATTGACGCTGCTAGGATTTGTGATTCAAGGATGCATAACAGGGCCTTCTCTGTGGTGGCACCCAAGCTTTGGCACTCCCAATACAGGAAGCTGCCATACACTGAAGTCAGACCATGCAGTCAATCTAGCTCAGTACTATGAAGACTGACTGACAGTGACTCTCTCAGGGGAATCAGACACGTCTTTCTCAGCCCTATCTGGAGATGCTGGGGATTGAACCTGGGACCGTCTGCAAGGCAAAGCCGGTGTTCCAACACTGAGCTGGGGCCCTTCCTCATAGCTCCCTTCTAGAGCAGTGTCTGTCCTCCTCACTTTTTACACTGAGACACAGTTTGAGGATGCTCTTGTTTTCCCAGGGCTTTACAGATTTGAGATTTTAATTGGCTTAATGCTCTACCACTGCAAGTGATCAGTATTTATGGCTTATGCATTCTTTCATTTGATGTATTTTGTTCTGTTATCTTTTATTATACATTTTCCTGAGATCTTTCTGGAGAACAATTCATAACTGTAACCAGTAAAAGAAAAATGTAACAGTCACAACACAAGCAGGGTTACCTGCTCAGTTGCCAGAAACGAGGACTGAAACTTCGAGATCTGAGGTAGCTGCCCTGACATTCGCGACAGCCGAGAAGTTGGTGTTCCTGTATTTTTTATTAAAGAAGATGGAGAAATAAAGGGTAAAAGGGAATTATTTCTCCCAAAATTAATAAAGCTGTATAAAAATTATTTCCTATCCAGCAGGATTTCCCCCTCCCAAAATTTGTAGAGTGTGTTTTTGTGTGTGCGTGTGTGTCTAAATACACACACACACACACACACACACACACACACACACAAACTTGGAATGCTATAAAAATGAGGCATTAGGAACATAGGAAGATGCTGCATCATCATCATCATCATCATCATCATCATCTATTTATACCCCGCCCATCTGGCTGGGTTTCCCCAGCCACTCTTGGTGGCTTCCAACAAAATATTAAAATACAATATTTTATTAAACATTAAAAGCTTCCCTAAATAGGGCTGCCTTCAGACGTCTTCTAGAAGTCTAGTAGTTGTTTTCCTCTTTGACATCTGGTGGAAGGTCGTTCCAAAGGGCGGGTGCCACTACCAAGAAGGCCCTCTGCCTGGTTCCCTGTAACTTGGCCTCTCGCAGTGAGGGAACCACCAGAAGGCCCTCGGCACTGGACCTCAGTGTCCGGGCAGAACAATGGCGGTGGAGACACTCCTTCAGGTATACTGGACCAAGGCTGTTTAGGGCATTAAAGGTCAGCACCAACACTTTGAATTGTGCTCGGAAACGTACTGGGAGCCAGTGTAGGTCTTTCAAGACCAGTGTTATATGGTCTCGGCAGCCGCTCCCAGTCACCAGTCTAGCTGCTGCATTCTGGATTAGTTGTAGTTTCCGGGTCACCTTTAAAGGTAGCCCCACATAGAGCGCATTGCAGTAGTCCAAGCGAGAGATAACTAGAGCATGCACCACTCTGGCAAGACATTCTGCGGGCAGGTAGGGTCTCAGCCTGCGTACCAGGTGGAGCTGATAAACAGCTGCCCTGGGGACAGAATTGACCTGCGCCCCCATGGACAGTTGTGAGTCCAGAATAACTCCCAGGCTGCGCACCTAGTCCTTCAGGGGCAGAGTTACGCCATCTAGGACCAGGAAGTCCTCCACACCTGCCCGCCTCCTGTCCCCCAAAAACAGTACTTCTGTCTTGTCAGGATTCAACTTCAATCTGTTAGCCGCCATCCATCCTCCAACCGCCTCTAGACACTCACAAAGGACCTTCACCGGTTCTGATTTAAAAGAGAGGTAGAGCTGGGTATCATCCGCATACTGATGAAAACCCAGCCCAAACCCTCTGATGATCTCTCCCAGCGGCTGCATGTAGATGTTGAAAAACATGGGGGAGAGGACAGAACCCTGGGGCACCCCACAAGTGAGAGCCCAGGGGTCTGAACACTCATCCCCCACCACCACTTTCTGAACACAGCCCAGGAGGAAGGAGCGGAACCACTGTATAACAGTGCCCCCAGCTCCCAGCCCCTCTAGACGGTCCAGAAGGATGTTATGGTCAATGGTGTCAAAAGCCGCTGAGAGATCCAGCAGAACTAGGAAACAGCTCTCACCTTTGTCCCTAGCCCGCCAGAGATCATCGACCAGTGCGACCAAGACAGCTTCAGTCCCAAGATGAGGCCTGAATCCCGACTGGAAGGGATCCAAATGGTCCGCTTCTTCCAGGAGTGCCTGGAGTTGTTCAGCAACCACTTGCTCAATCACCTTGCCCAAGAATGGCAGATTTGAGACTGGACGATAGTTGACCATATTGGCCGCATCTAAAGATGTTTTTTTAAGAAGCGGTTTGATAACCGCCTCTTTTAGCAGGTCTGGGAAGGCTCCCTCACAGAGAGAAGAATTCACCACCCCGCAAAGCCCATCGCCCAGCCCTTCCCGGCTAGCTTTTATAAGCCAGGATGGGCAAGGATCAAGGAGACAGGTGGTTGGTTTCACTCATCCAAGCAGCCTGTCCACATCCTCGGAGGTAACAGATTGGAATGGATTGATCCCACACAACTTGACTAGACAGGACTCTAGCACTCTTCCACCCTGGCCCTGCTCCCACGGTGGAGTCTACCTCTTCCCAAATCTGAGTGACTTTATCTGCAAAAACACCGTGCAAAATCATTGCAGGAGATCATGTGGCCCGTACTGGGCCCTGATGTAGCAGGTGGTTTCGCTAAATTGCGAACCACCTGAAAGAGTCTCCTGATGCTGTTTTCTGCAAATGCAATAGAGGCGGTGAAGAAAGTCTTCTTCGCCGTCGCTACCGCCACTTGGTAGGCTTGACATTGAGCTCTAACCCGTGTCCGGTCAGCTTCAGAATGAGTTATCCGCCACCGGCGCTCTAGCAGTCTCAGCGATTGTTTCATTGTCCTCAGCTCCGTGGAAAACCACGGGGCTGTCCGGGCTCCACGCAATTGGAGAGGGCACTTCAGAGCCAAACAGTCAATAGCCCTGGTTATCTCCACATTCCAGCAGGCCACCAGGAAATCAGCTGAAAGGCCATCAACATGGGATAAAACATCCCCTGAACTGCATACACAGTTCATTGTTTTATCTAGCTCAGTATTGTCTACACAGACTACCAGGAGCACTCAAAGACTTCGGAAAATGGACACTGCCAGCCCTACCTGGAGATGTCAGGCATTGAACCTGGGACCCTCTGCATGCAAAGCAGATGTTCTATTAACGAGCAACAGCCCCTTCCAGGAATATAGGAAGCTGTGTTATACCAAGTCAGATTCTTGGTCAATCTCATTTTGTACTATATACTCTGATTGGCAGTAGCCTTTTTCATTGGATGGAGAACATGGGGGTGGGCTTTCTTGAACCAGCTGGAAATGGAAATTTACAGCACAGCATGAAGTTCTGAAAGGGGCTCAGCAAAAGAGAGCTAACCACTGCTTTAAAGCAGTATAAGCAACTCAAGTGGGGTACAGGGAAGACAGTGGCATGTCAGAACATGAGACACATAGATACAGATTCCAGAGCAGTCTTGAGCAAGCTATGGTTGCCCACTGCAACCATTACTCTGGCTTGCAATAAACCATGGTTTGCAAAAACCAGGATTCAACCACAGGCACGGTGTCTGCTTCCATCCCTCCACTTGCTGCCTCATACATGAGTTCACTTACCATGCACACCAACACTAGCCAGGTTCCAGTTTAGATAAGGTTAGCAAAACCAGTTTATGACAGGGTCTGCTTAGCATCAGGGCATGTGTCACAGGAAAACATGGTTAAGGCAAAAAAAAAAAAAGAAGCCCCAGAGAATGGCATTCTGAGGAGAGAACTAGTAAACTTGGTTTGCTAGAATGAGCAATACATCTGCTCCTAGCAGGTGCTTCAAGGATGGCGCCTGCTGTTTATAGACATTCTGAAGAGCTGGGGGACCTTACCAAAGTTTCTCTGCAAAGCAACAGAAGAATTGGAAACAAAATCAGAGGAGTGATGCTGAACGTAAGAGCTCATCTGCTGGGAAGGTGAATAGTAGTCATCTTCACAGGAAGCTTCGGCTGGGTCCAGGGAGATACGGGCACATTCTATCAAAACATCATGGGTTTCTAGCCTCTTCCACCTGTTTTAGGTCCAAGCACCACCAGTCAATTTCCACCACGTCACAGAATTTATGATACAATCTCTATTTACAGGAAATATTTATCAAAAACATTTAAAAGATTTTTGAAAGCCAACCCTAGGGTGACATGGGTGTCACTATGGTCTAACCTAGGGATGGTTTTAGAAAGGGTTCATTGAAGAATGCTATGAATGTAGTATTTTTATTTCAGAAGGGACGAGCTAAATGTTCAATCACAGCCTCTCTTTCAAAAGGGATGGGAATGTACATACCTCCGAGGGTCGAGTTCGTGATCCTTGGATCCGGTCACTAGCTCCGGGTGGATGCGCACATGTGCCATCATTGGCTGGAAGAAACAGAGAGAGAAAATGGGTATTTTATCTTGGTATATCATAAAAAGAGCTCTGTTGGATCAGACCACTAAAGGCCCATCTAGACTAGCATACTGTTCTCATACTGGTCAGCCAGATGCCCATGATGGGAAGCATACAAGCATGACCCAAGCCCAACACATCTCTCCCCACTGGTGATTCCCAGCAGCTGGTATTCAGAAGCATACTTCCTTCTTACTGTGGAGGCCGAAGATATCCACCAGGGTCAGTAGCCAGTTACAGTCTGATTGTCTTTGAATATGCCTAAAACACTTGTCAAGCCATCTAAGTTAGCCATCACTGCCTACTGTGGAAGCAAATCCTGTTGCTGTGTGTTGTGTTGAATACTTTCTTTTTTCTATCATCAGAAGTCTAGACGACTATTTGACTGTTACAACACAATTCTGTTATTTCCGGGTAGCAGTAAACAAACGTGATGAACATAGGACTGGGGGTGGCACGCAGGGGGCGCTGTGGCTTGCCGATCTTGGGCTTGCCGATCTTAAGGTTGGCAGTTCGAGTCTGCACAATGGGGTGAACTCCCAGTGTTCTGTCTCAGCCCCTGCCAACCTAGCAGTTTGAAAGCGTACCAGTGCAAGTCCATAAATAGGTACACTGCAGCAGGAAGGTAAATGCCATTTCCATGCGCTTTGGCTTCTCTCATGGTGTCCTGTTGCACCAGAAGCAGTTTAGTCATACTGGGCATGAGTCAGAAAGCTGTCTGCAGACAAGCGCTGGCTCCCTTGGCTTGAAAGCGGAGATGAGCACTGCACCCCACAGGCAAATTCAACTGGACTTGGCCACCTAGGGATCCCTTTGTCTTTAAGAACATTAATCTAATCTAGCTCAGCGCTGTCCACCATGGCTGGCAGCAGACCTCTAGGGTTTCAGGCAGGGATTCTCTCCCACCTCCATCTGGAGATGTCAATGGGGGTTGAACCCAAGACCTTCTGTATGCAAATATATGGCCGTTCCCTATACACACCTGATTGCAGGTATTAATTTTCAGTTCCAATTGATTGCTGGACTTCCGGTTTCTCTTTAGAAGCCCACTTCCTCAGATGCAGGTTCAACTAGTTATTCATTTCGGTACAGTGAATGGCCAATACAAAAATAAATAAATACCAGCAATCATGCAATTCCGAGAAAGAAGCTTGGGCCAGGTCTTTCTGACTTACAGGTACACACAAACAAGACGTGCTTTAAAGAAAAAGATTTACCTTGACTATCTCTTCAAAGGTCTCCAAGTTTTCTTTCATACTGTAGTGGGAGCGCAGAAAGGAGACAAAATTGCAAGGGTACATTCCATAAAGGCGGTGAAAGAGAGCATACACACTGGCATGGAGGTGGACCAGGTAGATCTCAGCCGTGTGTCCTAGGGAGGGAAAGACGTGAAACAGGTGACAATAACTCCTATAATTGACATGTGCCATCCCCCTAAAAATACTGCTGTGTTGTAAATATTATCATAGTAAGTGCCACAATTATATAGGTGCACAAAGGTAGCGGGGAGAGAATAATTTTGAACAGAACTGGCTGTGAGTTCAGCACCTTAGGAAAATACAGCTTCATTTTTAGAAAACTGTGTGCAAGTCTGATTTAAACTCCATGGCTCACTCTGGGACAATCTGTTAAAATGGAGATTAGATGACAATCTTTACAACAATTTAAAATGCAAACATTAAAAATAACCTACAATCACAAAAATGTGGTGTGTCCTGAAAATTTACATCTCGGGTGTCAGAGGTCAGAATGCAAGTGTGTCTTCAATGTAGCCGATTTAAAACCCAGACAATGAAAGATCAAAATGAAGCCCCAGTAATCTGGTTGCTGCATTTTGCACTGATAGAAGTTTCCAGTCAATTTCAAGGGCTGCTTCTTGTAAAGCACAATGTCAGGCTGAGACACAATGACTGTGACACAATGTTATACAATGAGCTTTCAAGGTAAGAGTCAGAATTTAAACCCTGGTCTCCCAGGTCCAACACTCTGAAAACACAATGCCATAATTTCAGGGGGTTGTGTATCCATGGCCAGAATTGTAGTCTGAATTTAGGACCTTCAGCAAGGCTGGGAGAATTAGTGAACTGCCTTATTCTGAGCCAGGCCTTTGGTTTATTTAGCTCAGTATGGGCTACATTGAGAGCTATTCGATTTGGGTTACTTTGATGTGGGTGGACTAAAACTCCCGCCATCCTTGACCATCATGCTAAGCTGGCTGTGAATTCTGAGAGTTGTAGTTCACTCACATCTGGGGACCCAAGGTTCAACAACACTGATCTATGCTGACTGGCAGGGGCTCTTCTGCATGCAAAGCAGATGCCCTACCACTGAGCTACAGACGTTCCCAAGGATAAGCTTGTTCACAGCAGACCTTTTCTAGCATCTCACCTGGATTCTTCAAGTTCCAGGAAGCAAGGCGACCAAAGATGCCAAAGTAGTCATGCAGGTACTGCTTCCCAGAGTGGGGGATCATTGGCAGCATCGTTATTAACACTAGCACACCTGTGATGAGGACCACTACATCCGCGTCACTCTGCAAAGGGGGGCGGGGGAGACAGTTATCCAGAGGTTTAAGATTTCCTGACAGATGCATCACAAGTATTAGGAAAGCCCTCTCCTCCACTGCCTTCGTTTCTGTAGGTTCAGTTAGGATATCAATAGCTCTTTCAACGCTCCTTAGCAGAGACTGCATTTGTACAATCCTTACAACGTGGTAAATGGTTTCCTGAAATGCAGTACTTCGCCACCACTAGTGTCACATGCTTTTATGCTCCTACAGATGAAGGAAACCCAACATTTTACATATAAAGCAGCATGTCAGGTAGAAAGGTTTAGGTCCCTCTGCACAACACCTAGTTTTCTACTTGTAGGAGACTTTGAATTATTCCACCATATTTAAAGCAATCTTTATTTCTCACAAACTCCCTTTTTAAAAAAGGGTTATTTAATTTCCCTACTCTCCTTTTTACATAAACAGGGTTCAATAAAAGTAACAGAATATGAGTTAAGTGCCAAATTTAAAATGTGAAACAATGTTTGAGAGGCTTGGCCAAAGCTACACTGGGGGGGGGGAGCCAACAGTGAAGACCCTATTTGGGACAATGGGACAATAGTAAAAACACACTGAGTTGGATCAAATATTAGTCCTACTCAGAGCAGACCCATTAAAAACAGTAAGAGGTTACTAACTTGGGTCTGTTAATTTCAACTTTTCTACTCTGAGTAGGACACAGCCCAATGAAAACAAAAAAAAACCCCAAACCCAGCTGTGAAGAAAGAGGTGTTATTTATTTTCACCATGTTTTGAGATTCTCTCTCTTATAATGGAGACTTTACCACTCTGATTTTATTGATCCATTTCAGAATTAAAGCCTACATCCCTTGAAAAGAGAAAATTCTGATATGAATGAGGGGAACTGATTCAACTTGCATGAATAGGAAGAGGCTTTGACTCATTATCTGTCCTTGCACTATGGCAGGAGCATGATCGAAGAGAAATCAGTAAGTGGTAAAGGTGTTATGTGAATGTGCCCTACCTGATGAATAGTTCTAGGTTGGATGCCATTCATAAAGGTTTGCATTGCAGCCACAGTGTGCAGTGACAACTGTCCAAAAGGGTTTTGTTTCTGTATCTCAGGCTGGCACCCTCCAAATGTTGTTTGACTACAACTCCCATCAGCCCCAGCTAGCACAGCCAATAGTCAGGGATGATGCAAGTTTTAGCACTGAACATCTGGAGGAAACCAAGTTGTGAGAGGCCACTGTATGTCATCACATTCCACAGAAACATATAATAAACAAGAATTGCAACTACACAGCACCCGTACCTTAAGACACTTAAGCAACGTAACCAGGACAGACGCCTGAGAAAGCTTATGTTTCCAAGATGGCTGACATCTTATCACATGCCCAAGGAGTGAGAGAGCGGAGAGACGGGTACTTGACCTGTTCATACATTCATTGATTTTGTCCAGAAGGTGCTAAGAGAAATAAAAAAGAGAGAACTTGTGATAAAAGCAAATGGAGAATTTACCTGGAGGGAAGCCGAAATATATAACTGAACCTGCTCTCACTCTCTTTCATAGGCCTCTCAAAGCACTCCTAAATAACAACATCGGCCTTGGTTCACCTGTTAGATCACCTTACCCCATGAATATGCTCACTTGACCACTTCCATCTGCAAAACTGGCTACCACATAACATTCTGAAAGCAGAATATGTGTTTTTACCTGTTTTTAGCTTATCACTGATTTCAGTTATTATTTGAATGTTTTTACTGTTAATTTGCTTTATTCTTTTTTAAAGCTGCTTTTTTATCATATTATATATAAACTGAATGAAATAAATATTTAATTGTCTACATCCCACCTTTCACTATAAAATAAACTCAAAGTGGCTTACAATATAAAAAATCTCTCCTTCCAAGAACCAATGCAACTAATTAATGCCAACAGGATTATAGTAAAAAGGAGGGCACTGAAAAGCATGAGGAGATTAGCATGTTCAGAAGGAACCCCAAAGTTTGCAGAACAGTCACTCAATCTTTGGGGGAGACATTAAGGAGGTTATAAAAGGGCAACAACTCCAAAACAGTCCAATATTGACTCAATGGCCGCTGAATGCTGAGAATATCGGTTTAGGGACATGGTTGGCTGGCATTCAGAAACATTCTGAAAATAATACAAACAAGTGCAAATGTAAAACATACACACCCCACAGCAGTTTCATTTAACTAGTGGTTGTGGTTCAAGAACAGTACCACAATTAAAGACCCACAACTGGCTCAATTCACAAGGTTGCTTCATTCATACATGCTCAAGACTGGACCATGGAAGAAGCTGCTCAGAGGCACCTACAGTCACATGGGAAGTGATTGGCAGTGATGGACACCAACTTCAATGGCTTTTAAAACTGCTTTGATGTATCTTCCCCCCCCCCATCAAGCAGTTTTATAAGTTTTATTAAATAAATAAAAAGTTGATCAGACAAAATCATAGAGGATAAAGCTATCAATGGCTACTAGCCATGGTAGCTATGTTCCACCTCTGCTGTCACAGGCTGCATCTCCTAAATACCAGTTGCTGAGAATCACAAATGAGAAAATAGCTGCTGCACGCAGGTTTCGCTTGCAGGCTTTCCATAATGGGCATCTGATTGGCCACTGCGAGAACAGGATGCTGGACTAGATGAGCTACTGGCTTCATTCAGCCGCACTCATCTTTTGATCTAAGTGGGCCCCAGTCTTGTTGCTTTTTAAAGCAGCTCAGCAATTCTTCAGCTCAATTTACACATGGCAGACTTTTCAAACATCCCTTCTTCCATTTAGTGTTTTCTCAATTTCTGGAGAAACATTTCTTATGACAATATACGTGTGCATTACCTTGTCGTGCGGCTCTTGAAGAGTGCACAGGGCGTGCAAGACTTGCTCTGAACTTGTTTCCAAGTAGGAATCCACCAAGGTATTTACATGCACTGGCCCGCGGTCTGATGTGGTTA
Source organism: Podarcis filfolensis (assembly GCF_964270895.1). Taxonomy (NCBI): domain Eukaryota; kingdom Metazoa; phylum Chordata; class Lepidosauria; order Squamata; family Lacertidae; genus Podarcis; species Podarcis filfolensis. The sequence continues at coordinate 35,874,960 of NC_139617.1, forward strand.
TTGGCCACCAAAAGAAAACACAATTACAGATCAGTGCATTCTCATACACAAAAAAGATGTATTGGTTAGAAATGATTTGAAGAAACTTATATAGGAGGTTACAGAATAAATCCACTGAGTACTATGCAATTTAACATTTATCCTGTGGGGATTATAGGATTTACTTTATTTTTAATATTTTACTGAAAGTTTTCAGTAAAGAAGTAAAGTGAAAGAAAAGAAAGGGGGGACTGAAACTGAAATACAATACAATATATGGGTGTATAAATAATACAATTATTTCACCAAATGTAAAATTATTAAATTATATTTTTCATAAATGGATTCAAAATATCAATTTATTTATCCATACACAATCTGTCTAAAAGCAATCCACTTGTATGCTGCAAGCATTGTAATGACTTCTATCCATTGACTGAGGGGGGCCATGATATTATCTTTCCAGTGAATAAGTATCAGTCTTTTGGCAGAAGGGCACAGAAAGTCTATCTACACCAGGGGTTTTCAACCTGCTCCCTACTGCCCATTAGTGGGTGTTTGTGTTTCAGGATTCTAGGTGTGCAGTAGGGGGTTCTACAGCACAAGCTGAATCCTCCTTCTATCGAGCACTGATGGGTGGTAAGGAAATTTTACCATCAAGAAAGATGCATTAGTGGGCGGTAGGTATAAAAAGGTTGACTACCCCTTATCTACACTGATCCATACCCCATATAGTTGCTATATAATTTAAAATATTATCACCTGACAAGTTTACATTTTTCAGTGGGGATTGTAAGATTTAATTGAAGACTGAGTGGCCAGCAACATGAGACACCTCTGCTAAAACATCTGTTGGCTGCCTCTATGATTCTGAGCAAGGCTCAAGGCTCTTGTGATGCTATACAAAGCCCTGAAAAACTTGGGCCCATGGTATCTTAACTTCCTGAGCATTTCTATCCCAGTCTTCACTGAGATTATATGGAGAACTGTTAGTGCCCGCCCCCCCCCCTTATCAGAGAGGTGCCATTAGCCTCAGCTACAAGTACGGCTTTTGGTGCAGCCAATCCCATGCTGTGGAACACTCTTTCAGCAGAGATGCAGCATGCACCCTCGCTTTTGACTCTCCAGGTGTCTCTTGCAGACTTCATGCCAGCAGGCCTATGCAGTTTAAATCTCAAGAAGCCAGTTGTTTCAATGATTGTTCTGTACTGATTGCAATGGCTTACATTACTGATTGCAATGGCTTTTATACTGCTGTATGCTGCCCTGATATTTTCTAAGAGGGTGGTATATTATTACTACAACAACAATTTAAAATAGCAGTATTCCGTGGCCACCTTAGGTTGAGCAGCAGTTGTGGGCCAGCTGCTTCAGAATAAAATGTGAGGAACTTCAGAAATTCTGTGGACATCACTGGAGACATGACTGATACTTACCTGAGTTTAGGATTTCTCTAAGCTCAGTCTTTACACCTTCCAGGACAGGCAGATGTGGGGAATCCAGTACGGCCAGAAGATGGCTGATATTTCCATGCTGAGCCATTCTTCTTCACACAAAGTGCTTCTGTGCATGCCACACTGGCTGTGTTGACTCTCACTGCTTCTGTCTTACTGAGGCAAGAGAAATAAATAAACCCCTGCTTTTGAAATGGGTTCTTTTTTCCCCTTCAGCCAAATACTGACTTCTTTACACCTCAACCCCCAATGCTTTCAATGTATATGCATGCTCAGAAAACGAAAACTACTACTATCTGAAATAAACTTACAGTATTCTGGTGTACACCAGCAGCAAATTTTGTTATTATTATTAACTGTCCTTCAACACTTTAAATGAGTTAAACATATGCCTAAATCCCTCTCAGCAAAATCAGTGGGGTTCAAAAAATACTCGTTTTATTTATACAGGGGTTGTTCCCAGTATAACTGGAGTACACTGTTCTCACCAATTAACAGTTAGCTTCCAGCAGATTATATAGTCAGCTTGAGGGTGATTATCCTGATTTTACAAAGGGCATTATTATTATTTTGCAGAAGGCAAACTGAGTTTGATACATCGCAGGCTGGCTAAAACAATACAGTGGTACCTCAGGTTATATACACTTCAGGTTACATATGCTTCAGGTTACAGACTCCACTAACCCAGAAATAGTGCTTCAGGTTAAGAACTTTGCTTCAGGATGAGAACAGAAATCGTGCTCCGACGGCCTGGCAGCAACAGGAGGCCCCATTAGCTAAAGTGGTGCTTCAGGTTAAGAACAGTTTCAGGTTAAGAACGGACGTCCGGAACGAATTAAGTACTTAACCCGAGGTACCACTGTACAGGAATCTGTATGTGAGGCCTGATATTTGAACCCAGGCCCGTCTTGAGATTCAAAAAGTAAAGCTGTCCCACTACCCCTAACAAAGCATTTTAAACAGACTTTCTGGACATTTCCCATTTTTGCCTTTCAAAATGTGATTGAAATCCTCACAGCCTACAGGATTCTATTTTCGCAAACACACCGATTTCTAGCAAACAGCAAAAGGGGGGGCAGGTTTTTAGCTTTTCTTTTAATGCTAAGAACTGGGCTGAATGCCTCAAGCCAAGTCATGCTGGCTGGTGCCAAGTCAACTGGACTCCTGCCACTGTTGTCTTCATCTCCAGTGTCATCACCTCCTTTTCACTGCTATTTTGATATTCTACTAGCAATAGTACACAACATCTTGCACAGAGCTTTAATTTCAGGATAGACCCAGCGTCAATAATTCTTTGACAAAAGAGCTGTTGCTGCAGAACCAAACCGCCATTTCCCAGAGTCTTGGAACCGTCAGGGAAAACAGAAAAGGAAGTTATATGAGATTTGTTTAGATTGTGACAGCTGACAGGCAATGCTGCCATTTTACAAGCAGAAGCCAAACCCAAGCACAAAAACCCAAAACCATCCTTAAGGCATTTGGCAACTGCCATCCAACATCAAATACAGCTTTTATATATATGGGTTAGTAAAGGGCACTCAACACCAAAGAAGAACTATCAAATTTGCAATTATTATTATTTTTAATCCCAAACACTTGCAGAGCATCTAATAGCATTCCAGAAAAAAACAGGCTGCAATTTAAACATCTATAAAATGCAAAAGTTCAGAACTCTTTAACTGTAATGCTGACTCTCTTTCCACTGCTAGAAAATCTGACTTTTTTCATTAACACCAGTGGATAGGAAAAATAAAGATAAAGGATGATGAGTAAATAGCTGTTGAGCACTCCTACATTCAACAATTTGCCCCAACTAAAACCACAAACTGTATTTTAAGACTTGAACAGATTAAATACTTCAGTTATCTAGGGCTCACATTTCATCATACAGGATCTTGGAAGCACCACTGACAAACCTCCCTTCAAAAGGCGGAAATCTCAAAGCTAGCCATACTCAGATTTTTTTTCACAAAGGACGGCAAATATGTTCCAGCAGCCTTAAGGGTTTTCAATGCAAAATCTGTTTCCCAACTCCTGTACACTGCAAATGTCTGGCATAATGGGGACCTGCCTAAGCTAGATGACTTTCAGGAAAAATTTCTACGATCTCTGCTGCAGGTACCCAACTGTGTCCCCAACTCCATACTACTGTTAGAAGCTGGTGAATGCCCAATTTCAACTAAAGTATGGTGGGCTGCCCTAAAACATTGGCTCAGGATCTCAGTGTTTGCTCTAGGGAAGGGTTTGTACCAACACCTGACCAATGAGGAGTCAGCAAATGGCAGAAAACCATGGCTAAAAAAGCCACCTCTATTGGTCTGTCACCCCCCACAACTTTATTACCTGGGTTATGCAGGCGCCCAAAAGACGTTAAATCAAAGATTATGGGATAATACACACAGTGACTTGCAATCTCGATCAAACGGATCTGTAGTCCGCTGGCAGTAGGAGTACAATATGGGCATGTCTTTAAGTTAACACCTTACATTAAAAACCTGGTAGTACCAAATTATCAAAGGTTATTCACCAAAGCCAGACTAAACATCTTTCCTTCTGCAGTGTTGGACGGCAGGTGGAGAGGAGCCCCCTACCAGGACAGACTTTGCTCGGGTGCTCAAGACATCGATTCTATAAGACATATTTTGCACAGCAAGCCAGGGCTGAACTGATATTACCCTTGCTGGTACCTTTCCTGGGAAAATCAGAGGCTCCCTAAGACCGGACAAACGCTAGAACATTAGCAGTGGCAAAGTTTTTATCAGTGGTTGCAAGAACCAATGATCCCTATCTTTAAGTCTGAACAAAATGCTTGTTTAATCTGGAGGTAAGCTGTCTGAATTGTGCATTGCTTTGTAATGATTTGTTGGGTCTCTGGACCGTAATAAAGATTGATTGATTTTGAGACTTTCCAGAGGGCCACTGCTCCTGCCCTACAATAGTAAGTTGTACACAGGTGCCACATCCTTAAAGCACTAAGATACCACCTGCAACAATCATGGATTCTTCTGCAGAATCATGGGAGCTGTAGTTTGGCAAGGGTGCCGAGAGTTGCTAGGCGACACCTATATTGCTCACACAGCTAAAAATTCCAGAGTGCTTTAAAAATCAATCCTTCTTCCTAGGGAGCTCTGGGAATTGTAGCTCTGTGAGGTGATTACAGTGTCTCTTACCCCTCAAAGTCTATGACAAACTAGAGCTCCCATGATTTCTGGGAGGAAGCCATGACCAGGGAACAATTGTAGGAATGAAGATGTCATTTCAAGCCATGTTTGGTGATCAAGGCTCTCTCAAAAGAGCCAGACCTAACTGTAAGACTTAAATCTAAAGCTTCTTCTTTCATGGCTCAAAAAAGTAATGCCTGCACACTTGCACACAAAAGCTCATACCAATAACAAACTCAGTTGGTCTCTAAGGTGCTACTGGAAGGATTTTTTTTATTTTGTTTTGACTACGGCAGACCAACACGGCTACCTACTTGTAACTAGAAATGTGGTATAGTGGTTAGAGTATTGGACGATGGCTTGGGGTCAAATCCCCACTCTGTCACAGAGCTCACTGGGTGTGACCTTGGGCCAGTCACTATCAGCCTAACAGCCCAAGATTGTTGTGAGAATAAAATTTAGAGGGAGGTGTAGAAATACATATGCCACCTTGAGCTCTTGGAAGTAAGGTGGGATAAAAATGCAATAAATAACAAAAATAAAAGTTAAGCAACTGCAAAGGACAGCTGGACGAATCTCTGCTGGAAGGGTGTTTACAGTGTGGACCCACCGACCACAAGTGCCTGACTTCTAGTTGAGGCCAGCTTTGCCTCTGTAACACGGGGGGTGGGGGCTACTAACAGCACTCCTGTGACTGAGCTGCAATATAAGGGCTATGGCGATCCTTAAGGTACTCTGATCCAGAAGCGCATTCTTTTTTAAAATGCAGACTTTTAGGGTGTCATCTCCCTTCACACACAGCCAAGTCAACCAGGACACAAAGTTTAGTCTGCACATTACAATAGTTATCATAAAGCCTCCTGTAAAATTCTGCTGAAGTGGATTCTTCTTTGGCTTGCTATAGACAAGGACCTCAAAGATGACTTCCCCCAAAAAACCTAGTAAATAGACTGAAAGCTCAAGACAGTTTTCACATCCAAGCCAACCAGGGAATAACCTGCTGGACCAAAGTGACTCACAGAACCAACATAGCACCCTCCAGGCAGTGTGGAGTACAACTGCTATCAGCCCTGATTACTGGCCATACTGGCTACAGCTGGAGGAAGTTGCAGTCCACAATTTCTCCCTGCCTGTAGACAATCAATGCCTGTAAGGAATAACTTTCATAAACTCTGAAAAATTAATCTTATTTTAAGTGATGGAGAGTATTATTAGTAACAAGCTCATTAGACAGGATAGCCTGAGGTATTTCAAGTATGCCTGCCATTTTGACAAATTAGCCATAGTTGGTATTAGTCAGTAGAATTTTACAGAAGTCATCACCAGCCACACACACAGAAACAAATGTGAGAGAATTTTTAAGTGCATGCAGCCACCTTGAATACTCTCTACTGACAGCTATGCCTGGGAAGAGTGGTTTTCCTCTCAATCTAAGCCAGAGATCCACAACAATAGGATAAGCAAGCCAGCTGACTGTGCCTGAAAAACAGAAAGCTTTGCAACAGAAATAATCCAGCTAAAAACAAAAGACTATTTTGTTCCTTTATTTGTGGGTCCCTCTGAATTAGAGCTAGTCAACAGGATGTTTTTCAGAGGAGAAGGGTGCATTTTCTTTCCCCCCAAAAAATGTAAGAAAAACCCTGCCAAACAGTGGCCAAACAGATACCTATGAGAAGCCCACAAGTAGGATCCAAAGGGGGCTATATACACTAGCCAACTTTCCATTTTCAAAAACAGGTTAGTCAAGATTTGCCAAACACTGGTTAAAATGTATCTCAGATAAAGGGGCCCTTCCTGGTTCAAGGGGCAGGGAGAGGACGTTTCAAAAACAAGCTTAAACACAAGACTGGGGAATATTCACAAAGGCAATTCACCCACGTCTTTGTCCTCCCCCCCCCATTCCTCCCCTCTACCAACTACCACCTCTACTTAGCCCTGCCCACCTCACAGGAATAGCACACAAATAACACTAAAAGCTATAAAACTGAAATAAGTATTGTTCCTTTACCCTTCCTTACATAACAACACAGCCCATCTACCCTTGCTTCCCTCCCCCTTTTTGGACCTTATTCTCCATTTCTTCTCAGTCTAAAGGCTTGCTTCATAGCTTTAAAACAATAAACAATTGGTTGCATCAACTGCTAGTCCTACTCAGTAGAACCACTGATGCCCAAGATGCATGGGTAAATTAGGTGAATTAATATCAATAGGTCTGCTTTCAATAGAACTAGCACTGGCTACAACCCCAATGTACATGAAGCATGTGATCACAAAACAAGCACTATAACTATTATTTAGCAGCTGTCTTATGATTCTGCTTCTCTACACCGCCCCCACCGTGTCCCTTCCTCATTCGGCCCCTACCCCAAATAATACTTAGAACTGATCTTCCCCTCATCTTCTCGATTTTTCTCCCCACCCTGTTTTTAGGCAAACACTATTCCGCAGCAAGAGCTTCAATTCAAAGAAGCATTACCTCTATTATTTCTTTGCCCGCAGGACCCTCCCCCACAATATATTTAGCTTTCCCTCCGCATCGCCACTTTCTTTCTTCCCGCCCCCCCCCATCAATACACCACTTTTCCCTGACCTACCTCTCAGGGGCGTTGTTATAGATAAAGTTGCAATGGCAAAAAGGCGTCCCTCAACCAAAAAGCTCCAATTTAAATGCACGATGCCCCTTTATTGTTTCTTCGCCTCCCTTCTGCTCCGATGCACACACAGACAGCCCTGCCCCCATGCTCCATCCTCTTCCCTGCTTCCTCTCGCCTGATGGACCACTCCTTCCCTACTGCCCCTTATTCCTCTCATCGCTACCCCCGTTTCTTCTTCCTTCCCCCCTGCTTTCCCCACTGTCATCCATTCATTCTTACCGAACCCCAAACCTAGATATTCACCCTTCCGATTCTGCTCCGGCAGCTGCTCCTCCTTCGCCTACGCTCAGCTGTTTACCACTCAGGACTCCTAAAGCCCACAGGGCGCCGCCATCTTGCCCCGCCCAGATATCCCTCCGCCGCCTTTCTCTTCTTCGCCCCCTCCTTCAGAAAATAGTCCCCCTCCCACCCAACACAAGCGACCCCCGCTCCCGGCCGGTGTCACATCCTTTTGCCGCCTCAACCAAGACCCCTTCTCTTAGGACACTGAGACCCGAGCAGGGTGTGTGCCGTCTCCGGTGTCCTTTGCTCTAGGGCGGAGGCGGACGGTTATCAGAACAGGGTGGCAATGCGTAAAGCAACCAAGAGGTCTCGTGATTCCGAGGGAGGCCCGCGGCGAAAAAGGTTCCAGCACTAGGGGTGGGTCATGTGATGCGAAGTCGCTCTGTGGGGGAGCAAGGCGGGAGGAAACTTTTGCAAACGGACAAGCAAGGCTGATGGAGGGAGGTGCTACCGGGTTCGGCCCTGGGGGCCACGCCCACCCTGTTTACGTTAGCAACTGCGGCCTGGACAACTTGAACCGGCCTGCCGCGTAATTAGAAAATGGTCAGAACTAGGAATAGGCCTGCAGCAAACTGGAGGGGAAAGCTACAAGGGCAGACCCCTTGGTCTTTCTATGCAATATCTGAGTTTCCATTCGTCTCATGAAAGCAGACACGGTTGCTTTAAAACACTACATTTATTCCAAGAACATTCATCGCTATTACAGTGGTACCTCGGGTTACATACGCTTTAGGTTACAGACTCCGCTAACCGAGAAATAGTACCTCAGGTTAAGAACTTTGCTTCAGGATGAGAACAGAAATCATGCAGCAGTGGCGCAGCAGCAGCGGGAGGCCCCATTAGCTAAAGTGGTTCTTTAGGTTAAGAACAGTTTCAGGTTAAGTACGGACCTCCGGAACGAATTAAGTACTTAACCCAAGGTATCACTGTATATATCAGCATAAGAACCTAGGAAGAGCCAGGTGGATCAAGCCAATGTGTGATGGTTCTAGGGGTTGCTTGTATGTAAGCCGGTGCAAACACCTGGCTGTATTGCCTGAGTGAACCTTTTCTGTCCGGACAGCCACTCACCCATGGCTGTCTCAATCGCTGGCAGAATCCGTCAGTGGGCGTTTCTTAAACTTCTTCCAGCAAAGAAGCTCTTTGACGCCTAGTCTCCTCCTACTCTCTCTGCGCGAAAGCCTTCTGCGCAAGGAGGGCGTAGGCAGCGGAGGACCTCTACTCTCCCCGCTGGTCCCCGGCAAGGAGTCATGGGACCACCTCGCCGCTTCCCCCATCTGCCCCCCTTCTCCACTAGTGCTATGCTGATTCTCTTCCCCAGAAGATGGGCTGCCTCTCCCAATCCCGGGACGCTCTCTGGAATCCCTCTGGATTTTGCTCTCTCCCTCCGGCACTGATGGCAGTTCCCTGACACAATGCATAGCTGTCAACTTTCAGATTTGAAAATAAGGGATCAGCAGACTCACCTGTTCCAGGGACAGTCTACGGGATATCTAACAATCCGGGATAGCAGTGGGAAGCAGCAGGAAACGGCGCTGGAATAAGGGAATTTCCTGCAAAAAAAGGGAAGGTTGACAGCTATAAGCCAGTGGCCCAATATTGCAAGAAATATAAAAAATAACGAAACAGGTAATAGAAGTAACTCCAGAACAAGCACAATTAAATATATTCCAGGACAATAACCCACATGTACATGACAAGGAACTTATAGGTCACTCTCAGCAGCTGGAGATACCATAGCTAGACACAGGAAAGACCTACTGAGAGCTGTCATAAGAGAAACCATGCTCAGAGAGGGTAGTTAATAAATGAACCTCTCAGTGTTACGTATTTCTATGCTAACAAAAGAATGTATATTTTTACTTGTATCTTTTACTTCTGTGTCACTGTACAGTGGTACCTCTGGTTACGTACTTAATTCGTTCCGGAGGTCTGTTCTTAACCTGAAACTGTTCTTAACCTGAAGCACCACTTTAGCTAATGGGGCCTCCTGCTGCCGCCGTGCCACCAGAGCACGATTTCTGTTCTTATCCTGAAGCAAAGTTCTTAACCCAAGGTAATATTTCTGGGTTAGCGGAGTCTGTAACCTGAAGCGTATGTAACCTGAAGCGTATGTAACCTGAAGCGTATGTAACCTGAAGCGTATGTAACCCGAGGTACCACTGTCATACCACTAAAGAATGTAGCTGAGCAATCCAACCGTTGACTCTATCAAAGGTATCCCTTTTGTATCTTTCTAAAAAGTGTTTTTCTTATCAAATGTATCACCTCTTTGTATATTTCAGAAAAGTGTTTTCTTACACTAGAAGATGTAACTAGAATAGAAAAATGTAACTGGAAAAATGTAGCCAAAAGATTTTACAGTGGTACAACAGGTTACGAACTCTTCAACTTGCGTTTTTTCGGGTTACAAACTATTGTAACCCGGAAGTAAGTTGTCCGAGCTCTTGGAGGCCTCACCACTGCCTGGAGCCAAGCGTGGACATCTGTGGGGCCTACAGAGCTCTCTGAGGCCTCCACAAATGCCGGGAGCCGAGCCCCGACATCCGCGGGGCCTGCAGAGGCTCCATGACTGGGCTCCAGCCGCGGGAGTTCTCTGAGGCCTCCGTGAATGCCAGGAGCCAAGTAGATTGTGATTGTGAAAGAGGACCCTGAGCCCCCATCCAAACAATGACTATCATCAGTGTAGGTAAGAAAAAAAATCACATTTTCATTTTGTACTGTTTTATTGATTTCATTTTATGGATCAATGGCCTTGTTAAATAGTAAAATTCATGTAAAATTGCTGTTTTAGGGGTCACTTTTCATTGTCTGGTTCCTTTTTGTATTTTGGTTTGTGTGGCTTTTTTGGTTTTTTTACTGTGACTTGTTCTTTATTTTATGGGACTGACTTGTGACTTTGCTTTTGTGACTGTGGCTTGTGACTTCATTTTTGTGACTTGTTTTTGTGACTGTGTGGAACCCACTTCAGCTACTGGTTGATTGTGTGACTTCAGAAATGGATAAAAGCCCCCCATCCAAACTGACTATCATCAGTGCACGTAAGGAAAAAAAATGATAAATTTTTTCATCTAAAATACTGTCTTCTTTATTTTATAGTACAGTACATTGATTATTGCCTTCATTTTATGGATCAATGGTCTCGTTAGATAGTAAATTCGTGTTGAATTGAATACAGGGTTTTGTGCTCCTTTGGAGAAGGGTGGATGTGGCAAAGACTGTCGTAGTCCAGATCTTACAGCATGGTCATCTCAAGCAGGGCTTGTTCCCACTGCAGTACAGCACTGGAGTCAAAGGCCTCTCTCCTTGTCAGACTTCAGCCAACCTGCCCAAGATGGATCTCTCTTTGTTCTCCCCTTCTTCTGGCCAACACACCTTGCTCTAAAAACCTCTCTGTTCCTGTCACCTCAAACACACACACCACCATCATGGCAACCTCTGTATGCCCAGGCCCAAGATTCCTCTTAGATGGGTCATTGACACCTTTTATCATGTCAATGCCTCTATCTCAGATGAGGCCCTGGCTTGAAAGGAAGCTTAGCCTGTGCTTTTCCACTGACTTCCAGCCTTGCCTTCAAAACGCCAAATAATCAAATCCTACCATTTACTAATTTCTAGGGTTTAGGCAGGTCCCCCAAAATCTATAACACTACCACCCTTTTAGAAAAAGAGATCAGCTTTCCATAGGCGTGCAGAAGAAATAACAGAAAAGTTACAGCATTTAGAGCAACATATCAAAGCAGGTAATAGTGCAGTGACATGTTTAAAAACACAAGAACAGTTAATATCCAGGTGACCTCCAGCTTCCCTGGAATCCTCCAGGCTTTCTCTTTCCTCTTGAGGTATACTCTGATAACCATTCCAGTGCAGCTTACCCAGTCACCCACACTTGGCAGCCAATATTATGAGTTTCCAAAGCATGTTTAAGTCATGATGCCAGCCTCAGAACCAGAGCTGTCTCAACCCAGAGGCTCTTCGTCATCACTATCAACATTTTCACCATTTCTTATCAGCACAGTTCCTATACATCATTAACAGTTTTCATTATCACAAGCATGCAAAAGCACATAGCTGAACAGAGTAATTTAGACAAAACACTTACTAGCTCCACCACCATCAACTGCATTCAAGAAAACAAAACACACCACAGCGCTTCAAAACCTTTGTTGAACTTGCAGCAGGCAAAGTCCCTTTGTAAATCTGTTCAGTCAGCAGCAACCCATCCTCCTCTCCTTGTTGCAATACCCTGCCTGGGGTTTCCACAGAATTCTTACTATTGAGTAAATCAAACCAAGTTCTCAGTCTTTGTTGGTTAATCCACAGGTTCAGTCTTCCTGGGGCCCTTCTGGGTTGTGGGTCAGGGCTTCCAAACTTACACCTGCAGCCCCAAAACAATTTATGCAGCTGCTTGAAACACAATTCCAGGACCCCCAGCTGTTTCCTCTCTGGCACATGTGGAATCTCCTCCCTGGGGCCCAGTCCACCCCATCTCCTGCCCCATATTCCAAATCTAAATCTTGCCACCAGGCTTTATCTGGGGGTACTTTCTTCGGAATCTCCAGACCCGCCCCACCCACACAGATGTCCAGAAAAAAAACCCTCTTTGCATACTCCTGGTCAGTGCCAGATTTATGTATAAGCAAAACAAGCTTTAGCTTAGGGCCCCACTCTATTGGGGGCCCCAAAAAAATTTAAAGGGAAAAACCCCCTGGATGTACATTTCCAAAATATAAGATAACAAATAAAATAAAACCTACATACAGCAACAGTGTTTTGGGTTGTGTAGGCTCCTATGACGTAAGTAATGGACCCTGCCTGCTAGCCTGCTCCCTAAAATATCACTGCTTTGCTCATTTCTTTATATAGTTCAACAATTACTTTGATAAAATACATATTTTGTTATGTGCAAATGGCTTTAGATACCTATTAGGTCCATAAATTACCATATAGCATATATGCAACTGAAAAAAAGCAACAATTTGTTGTTAACAAAGGACAGCTGGACATATAAAGGGCCCCATTACCGTCAGTAGCTTAAGACCTCATCAGACCTAAATCTGGCCCTGCTCCTGCTGCTAAACAAAGACATGTAACTTCCCCAGTGGCTTTCTTCCCCAGACCGCATTGCTCTTGGCAGCTCTGACTGCTAGAGTCCACTTAAGGACTGTTTCTAGCATTGGGTCATTTCCTCTCCCACTCAAGGCCATTTGGAGCCATCCAAGAGACAAAAGCCCCAACGTTCCCCCCTCACCAAATCCAACAGGCACTGAAGCCTCCTGTTCCGATTCAGCTGTCTGCGCCCTGAAATAAAAAAATAAAGGTCTTATATGTATAATAAATGTTCATAAATGTACCAAACAAACACGTACATAAATATATAAACCACATGTCTGAAGCAGCACAGGAAAACAGCCCTGGAACCATTTTGACTCTCAAACTGACCAAATGTTTTCTCTGCAAGGTTGAAGGAAATGGAAAAGTCTCCCCATTGTCTTTTCCTTCACAAATCCTGTCTTAAGGGTATGTCTGTGTATGAATAGGGTGAGCCTGTGACCTGGCTCAGGAACTAAGTATTTGTCATTACAAAAGACTGGCCAGGCTCCCCAGGGTAGCCAATCAAGTGACCCTTAACAAGTCTGCCAGAAAGGAGATAAACAATGCACTCAGATTTCTGTTGTAGACTGCCCTTTGTGTGATGTAGGTATGATGTTTCTGGGGGTGGACTGGGGGTGGGTCTTGGACTCCAGGGCGGCCAATTTAAAATGTCTATATAAGGGCGGGCACACCTGGGTTCTGGGTCCCTCCTCCTTTCCTGTGTGAGAGGGGAGCACCCTGTTACAACAGTTCAACAAAGATCAGGCTTACGAGCTGCTTTACTTCTCAATATCCTCTGGTTGGCCTCTGTTATTTTCTCTGACCGATGGAGAACCTGCAAAGGACTCTGTAAGGGCTCTTGTGTCCCCCATAAGGGAATAAGGGCAGATTTTCGTTTATTACATCCCCTTTCTCCTGGTACCCCCTGAAAGTATCAATCCAGCAGTCATCCACTGCTCTTCTGGCTTCTCCCTGAGCACAAAGGAAGCTGCTGCCTCTTCCATGGGTAGACAGACCAGTATCTACTGCCTTCCTCACAGGTGCTGGCGCCTCTCCCATTTCCTCAGGAACAACTTCCAACTAAGTGGGAGCCAACTGTTCCCCCACTCCAGCCAGCTCATACTTGTCTCCATTGCATTCAGCTGTAGGCTGCAACTCCTCACAGTCCAAGCCCTTCAACTGCCCACCCACATTCTGGATCTTTCTGGCCACCCTGGGCGGTCTGGCAGCTAGGCTCCCAGATCACTCCCTGACCCTTGTAGCATCTCACCACGCAGCAGGGCACTCTCCTCACATGTGGTATAGAATTAAACTAGTAGTAATTATTGCTCTTTGGCACCTCCATTTTCTCTTTTTCTTCTACCGCTGACTGCTGGGATGGAGTCACGTTTTTGCTGTGCAAGGAGACTTCTCCCCCACTATATCACCAGCTGCCTCATTTCATCAAATCACTGCTCCTGGTGCTTTTCCAGTCTAACTCGAACTGCTCAAAAGGTCAAAACAAAAAAAAAATTTTCCTGCCAGTAGCACCTTAAAGACCAACTAAGTTAGTTCTTGGTATGAGCTTTTGTGTGCATGCACACTTCTTCAGCACACACGCTACTCATGTAAAAACACCAGGCAGGCCCCACAATTAACTCAGAGATGCATGAGCTTTCGTGTATCTGAAGAAGTGTGCATGCACACGAAAGCTCATACCAAGAACTAACTTAGTTGGTCTTTAAGGTGCTACTGGCAGGAAAAAATTTTTTTTGTTTTGACTATGGCAGACCAACACGGCTACCTATCTGTGCTCAAAAGGTGTTACTGTTTCTCCCCTCCATTGTTACTTCAGGTGGACGTTGCGCCTACGTCAGGGGTAGGCAACCTAAGGCCCGGGGGACAGATGTGGCCCAATCGCCTTCTCAGTCTGGCCCACGGACGGTCCGGGAATCAGCGTGTTTTTACCTGAGTAGATTGCGTCCTTTTATTTAAAATGCATCTCTGAGTTAATTGTGGGGCCTGCCTGGTGTTTTTACATGAGTAGCGTGTGTGCTTTTACATATTTAAAATGCATCTCTGGATTATTTGTGGGGCATAGGAATTTGTTCATTTTTTTTTCTTTTTCAAAATATAGTCCGGCCCACCACATGGTCTGAGGGACAGTGGACTGGCCCATAGCTGAAAAAGGTTGCTGACCCTTAGCCTACGTCTTTCTCTCCAGAAGCACAGGTCCCACGTCTGACACCAGTGTTACAAAGGTTGGACACCACCCCCACTCTCTGCTAAGTGGTAGCAAGATTCCAGGGGGTTCCAGACACTCACCCGGCATCCCCTCTACTGGACGAAGTGCGACCATTTTGCAGGGGGGAGAGGCGAGTGGTGGCGATTGACGGCGCACAGGAGCCAGATCTGGGGTGCGGGGCGGCGGCCTGAGTCGCTGGACCCGGGGACTGACGGCCCCCGGGAGGGCGAGTGAGAACGGTGCCGACCGGGCTCGGTTCTTTCGTCTCCTTAGGCACCGGTGCCTGCCTCAGGGCCTCCATTTAACCCGCCAAGATGTCTAGGCCCGTCAGGAACAGAAAAGTGGTGGACTATTCACAGTTTCAGGAGTCAGATGATGCAGATGAAGAATATGGCAGAGATTCAGCCCCTCCAGCCAAGAAAATTCGTTCATCACCAAGGGAAGCAAAAAATAAGAGGCGGTCTGGAAAGAATTCTCAGGAGGATAGTGAAGACTCAGAAAAAGATATGAAGACAAAGAGAGATGATTCTCACTCAGCGGATGAAGATTTTGGCAGTGAGGATGACTTAGGAGCAGATGATGGCAAAGCTGATAGTGACTATGAGAGTTCTCAAAAGAACAAAAAAGGGAAAAAAGTGAAACCTGACAAGAACAAAAGAGCAACTTCCAAATCCAGGAAAAGGGCTGCAGAGGACAGTGAGGATGAGAAAGAAGATCAGAAAAATGTGCGCCAGCAGCGACAGGCAGCATCCAAAGCTGCTTCCAAGCAGCGAGAAATGCTCATGGATGATGTGGGCAGTGAGGAGGAAGACCAGGAAGAGGAGGAGGCATCGTTTCAGGAAAAAGAGTCTGGCAGCGATGAAGACTTCCTTGTGGAAGATGATGATGATAGTGTCTATGGCAGTTCAAAAAAGAACAAAAAAGTGGCTAAGAAATCCAAACCAGAAAGGAAAGAAAAGAAAATGCCTAAACCAAGGCTAAAGGCTACAGTTACACCTAGTCCAGTGAAGGGCAAAGGGAAGGGAGGCCGTCCCACAGCTTCAAAGACATCAAAAGAAAAGACCCTATCCCCAAAAGATGATGACGAAGAGCCTGAAAGTCCTCCAGGAAAGAAGAAATCAGTTAGTCCTCCTCCAGACAAATCTGGGGATGAAGGGTCTGAAGATGACGTCCCCTCTGGTGAAGATTAAATGGTGGTGTGGGAGAGAAACTTTTTTTGAGAGAGCGAGAGAGAGTAAGGAAAAGAGAATATACTTAGGGGGTAGAACATGGTTTTGGTTGTGGCTTGACTCATGGGCTGTGAATGCCACCTTTACTTTAGCTGTTTTAATAGTACAGTACTTTCTTCTTTTTTTAAGAGAACCTTTACACAATAATGATTTGACGTCACAGTCTCTACTGGCCATTCCGTTCTCCCCAACCAAATTTGAAAGCCATTTAGATTTAAATTAACAGCATACTAAAGATATATTTTTGAAGGCTTACTGCAGTTGTAAAGCAATAAGGATGAGGCTGGAAATCATAGTTAACTAATGGTATAGGTTTTCCAAAGCTGCAGAAATTCTTCTAAGGCAACTGTTGCTTAATTGAATCCAAAACAAATATATTATTGCACATTGCATTTCCTTTGACATAATTAGTATATGAATTAGTTTGAAATCCATCATGGGTTTTAAGTTCCAGACACTCACCCAGGGTTTGAGGCATTACATGACGTAAATTTCCTACCTGTGGTCCACAACTGTTCCCAGTCAGCAAACATAATGTTGTGTCCGACATCTTGTGCCCATTTAATCATAGCAGATTTCCCCGTTTCATCCTGAGTATTCCATTTCAACAGCAAGTTATATATCCTTGACAAAATCTTAGTTTTGGGTTCTAACAGTTCTGTTTCTAATTTTGATTTTTCCACCCGGAAGCCAATTTTCTTGTCCAAATTATATGCCTCCATTATCTGATAATAATGAAGCCAATCTCGCACTTTGTTTTTTAGTTTCTCAAAACTCTGCAGTTTTAGTCTATCTCCCTCTTGTTCCAAAATTTCCCAATATTTCAGCCATTTGGCCTCCATATTGAGCTTTTTCTGGGCTTTTGCTTCCATTGGTGACAGCCACCTTGGGGTTTTATTTTCCAATAAATCCTTATATCTTATCCAAACATTGAACAAAGCTTTCCTGACAATATGGTTCTTAAATGCTTTATGTGCTTTAACCTTGTCGTACCACAAATATGCATGCCACCCGAAGACATTGTTAAAACCTTCTAAATCCAAAATGTCTGTGTTCTCAAGATGCAGCCAGTCTTTCAACCAGCAGAATGCTGCTGATTCATAGTAAAGTTTAAAGTCTGGCAGGGCAAATCCACCCCTTTCCTTTGCATCAGTTAATATCTTGAATTTTATTCTGGGCTTCTTGCCCTGCCAGACAAATCTAGAGATATCTTTCTGCCACTTCTTGAAACAATCCATCTTGTCCACAATTTGCAGTGTTTGAAACAAAAACAGCATTCTAGGCAATACATTCATCTTTATAGCTGCAATTCGACCCAACAAGGAAAGCTTCAAATTTGACCAAATTTCTAAGTCTTTTTTCACTTCCGTCCAACATTTTTCATAATTATCTTTAAATAAGTTCCCATTTTTTGCTGTCATGTTAAGCCCCAAGTATTTCACTTTCTTGACCACAGTCAGACCTGTCTCATTCTGAAACCTCTCTCTTTCAATCGGTGTTAAATTTTTCTTTAAAACCTTAGTTTTTGACTTGTTCAGTTTGAATCCTGCCACTTGACCAAATTCTTGAATTAGTTCTAAAACCCTTCTAGTACTAGATTCTGGCTCCTGTAACGTCAATACTAAATCATCTGCAAATGCTCTCAATTTGTACTGTTTGGCTCCGACCTGTATACCTTTAACCAACCGGTCCCTTCTAATCATATTCAGCAGAACCTCCAGGACCGATATAAAAAGCAATGGGGAGACTGGGCACCCCTGTCGTGTCCCTTTTTCTATCTTAAATTCTTCCGTCACCACATTATTTACAGTTAATTTAGCCTTTTGTTCAGAATATATTGCACCTATACCATTTTCAAAACCTTGGCCTACCCCCATCCCCTGTAGGTTCTTTTTCATAAAACTCCAAGAGATATTGTCAAAAGCTTTCTCCGCGTCCACAAATATCAGAACTGCTTTAGTGTTTATATTCACTTCTAGTTTTTCCAGGATATCAATTATGTTCCTCAAATTATCAGACAAATGTCTTCCCGGGAGAAAGCCCGCTTGGTCTTTATGAATCTCTTCCATCAATACTTTTTTCAATCTCTTGGCCAAAATGTCAGCAAAAATTTTGTAATCCACATTAAGTAACGATATAGGGCGGTAGTTCTTAAGCTGAGTCTTTTCAGTCTCTGTTTTCGGTATAAGTGTAATATACGCCTCTTTCCACGACTCTGGTGCCCTCTTCCCTTCCAGAATTTCATTGCAGACTTCCTTCAAAGGTTGTAATAACCACTCTTTCAAAGATCTATAATATCTAGAAGTCAGCCCATCCGGTCCTGGAGATTTGCCCAATTGCATATTTTGAATGGCATCTTCTACTTCCTGTTTAGATATTTTATAGTTCAACATTAATTTACTTTCTTGAGAGATTTTTTGTAATCCATTTGTCTTCAAAAATCGGTCTATGTCCATTTCTTTCTGTGGCCCTTGTGAGTATAATTGTTTAAAATACCTCTGGAAACAATTTCTAATCTCATTTGGGTTATGTATGTTCTTTCCTTCCACTTCTAAATTTGTAATAGTATTTAATTTTTGTCTTTTTTTCATTTGCCAAGCCAACAATTTCCCACATTTATTAGCTGATTCAAATGTTTTTTGTCTCATTTGTTTAATTTTCCATTCTATTTCCTGATTCATCATTTCCATATATTGTACTTGATATAGTTTTATTTCTCTCAAGATCTCCTGCGACTTTGGTTTTGCCCTCAATTTCTTCTCACTTTCTTTTATTTTCTCCAAAATTTTATCTTTCTTCTCATTTTGACTTCTCTTCTTTATTGCATTCTGTTGTATCAAAAACCCTCTCATAACAGCTTTGCTTGCGTCCCAGATTACTCTTTTTTCTACATTAGTGTTCATATTTATTTCAAAATAATCTCTCAAAGTTTTTTGGGCCTTTTTATACACTTCTTCATCTCAGAATAAGGTGTCATTCATCCTCCATCTGAAGGAGCCAGTTGATATTTGCTTCATCTCCATCCTTACAGCGTTATGGTCGGAGCAAGTTTTTGGGCAGATTTCCACTTTCCACTCACCCAGGGTTTGTGCCCCTTTGGAGAATTGAAGATGTGGAGGAGACTGTCATAGCTTTAATAAATATGATATATTCACATATTTACACCTTCAGTCTTCATGGAGTCCAGATCTTATAGCATGGTCATCTCAAGCAGGGCTTGTTCCAAAAGCAGTACAGCACCGGAGTCAAAGGCATCTCTCCATGTCAGACTTCCAGCCTGCTCAAGGTGTATCCCTCTTTGCTCTCCCCTACTTCTGTTCAGTACACCTTGCTCTAAAAACCTCTCTTTTCCTGTCACATCAAACACACTTCCCATTGTTTTAAGCCATTATCACATTTATTGTTGCCCTTTGGGCCACCACCACACCATCAGCATGGCAACCTCTGTCTGCCCAGGCCCAATATTCCTTCTAGAGGGGCCACTTTTTGTCATGCTAACACCTCTGTCCCATGTGTGTGTCTGGCTTGGAAGGAAGCTTAACCTGTACTTTTCCACTGACCTCCAATCTACCCTTCAATACTCCAAATAAAATCCTACTATTTGCTAATTTCTAGGGTTTAGGGAGGCTCCTTTTTCAAATCTATAAAACCATGTTCCCCTGGTCCCTCCCTGGTACAGTATATTGGCCTAGTTTAACAGATTGGAGCTATTTAGATAATAGGCTGGTCAGCTCTTGATGACAGAATTAGCTTCATTTTGTTCACGCTGTGTTATTTTGCTAAAGACTCTTTCACTGCTTCTTTGTGCTGTAGTCAAGACTGCTATTTAATAAAAGCAGCTAACTTCCCTCCACTTGTGTTGTTACTGCCATTGAATCCAAAAGAACTCTTCACCTTTGGCCAAACGTTTTGAAACTTTGGAGAAACCTTTGAATGGTTAACTTATTAACTATGTTTAAACAGAAACTAAAGCTCGAATGCTGTTTAAAAGAGAAAAAAGGCTCATTTTCTATAGAAGTGAAAGCAATTAAACTAGAATGACCGGAAAATATAAATATATTGAAGGTACCTAGGGGTTGGGACATGATATGTACAAGAAAATATCCACTTTAATGTACCTCATCATTTACTTGTTTAAAATAAGTTTGATTTTTATGCTTATGATTTTCTCTATACCCATAGTAGCACTGGAGTGCCCTCTACTGTTAAAAGAGGACACACACCAGGGTGTAAGTTCTAAAGCAGGGGTCAGCAACCTTTTTCAGCCGTGGGCCAGACCATGTGGTGGGCCGGACTATTTTTTGGGGGGGTGGGGAATGAACAAATTCCTATGCCCCACAAATAACCCAGAGATGCATTTTAAATAAAAGGACACATTCTACTCATGTAAAAACGTGCTGATTCCCGGACCGTACGCGGGCCGGATTTAGAAGGCGATTGGGCCGCATCCGGCCCACAGGCCTTAGGTTTCCTACCCCTGTTCTAATGCATGGGTAGGCAAACTAAGGCCTGGGGGCCAGATCTGGCCCAATCATCTTCTAAATCCGGCCCGCAGACAGTCCGGGAATCAGCACTTTTTTATATGAGTAGAATGTGTCCTTTTATTTAAAATGCATCTCTGGGTTATTTGTGGGGCATAGGAATTTGTTCATTTTTATTATTTTTTTCAAAATATAGCCCCCCACAAGGTCTGAGGGACAGTGGACCAGCCCACTGCTGAAAAAGTTTGCTGACCTCTGTTCTAAAGGTTTTGGGTTAATTCAAAAACATGGAAAGCTTAGATTGGCAAAGGACACTATTGCTTAATGGCCAAAATGAGCTACAGATATTAATGTAATTTCTTTAACAGTGAAGGGGTTGGGAGATCCAATAAAACGCACCAGAATGAAAACTTATTTGTTCAAAATGGATCTATATATAGCCTTTTTTCAAGAAACCCATAAAGCAGATAGAAAAAAAACCGTTGTGTAACAGTCATGGGTTGGCCAAAAGTTCATGGCAAGTGGCTTCCACAGAGCTAGAGGGGTGGACCTTATTTAGGGTTGCCATATGTCCAGATTTCCCAGACATAGGAGGAATTCAGCCCTCGTTAACAGCATCTTGCAGAAATCTCTGAAGTGTCTGGGAAAATCCAGATGTATGGCAACCTATGTCAGGAATGTCGTTTTTGGTGATATTCCTTTAAAATAGCTGGAAAACTTCCAAAAAAAATTGCAAATTTGCTCAACGTGTTTCCAGATTTTCATTTTGAAATATGGCAACCCTACCTTATTAATACATTCATTATTTAAATTTCAGTCTACAAAACTATTGAGAGATTAAAATGGAAGATATATTTTTGTTCAAGACATTAATGAAACACAAAACACCACATTGGCACTTATTTATGCAAAGTACCCTTTCTGCAAAACAAAACAAAAACCTCTGGCCAAAATGAAAAAAACTGAACCGTGTGGGCAAGGTGTTTTCTTAACCCAGAACTCTGGAAAAGGCTGACTACAGTGGTACCTCGGTTTAAGAACAGCCCTGTTTACGAACTATTCGGTATATGAACTCCACAAAACCGGAAATAGTGTCCCAGTTTGAAAACTTTACCTCGGTCCAAGAACGGAAGCTGAACGGAGGAAGGGCACTGGCAGCAGGAGGCCTCATTAGGGAAAGCGCGCCTTTGTTTAAGAACTGCTTTGGTTTAAGAAAGGATTTCCGGAATGGATTAAGTTCGTAAACCGAGGTACCACTGTACTGGAAAGTGGGAAAACTCTAATGTCTGCTTGAAGACTCTGCAGGAGCTGTGCATACTCTGCTGATCACACTGGTCAAAGTGTAGTATAGTATCAACAACAGATGGTGAGCCCCGTATAACAAATTATGGGCCAACTGACTCAGTAGTACTAACAAGCAGTTATTTCACACACATGTACAGTGGTACCTCGGGTTAAGAACTTAATTCGTTCTGGAGGTCCGTTCTTAACCTGAAACTGTTCTTAACCTGAGGTACCACTTTAGCTAATGGGGCCTCCCGCTACCACCGCACCGCTGCAATTTCTGTTCTCATCCTGAAGCAAAGTTCTTAACCTGAGGTACTATTTCTGGGTTAGCGGAGTCTGTAACCTGAAGCGTCTGTAACCTGAAGCACCTGTAACCTGAAGCGCCTGTAACCTGAGGTACCGCTGTATACCCATTCTTTACCCACCTGCACTCGAAGCATAACCAATAATTTTCTTTATTTGTTTCTGGAGAACATAAGCCTTGTTTTGGTTTGTTTCCTACAATTTGAATCACTTTCTATAGTTATAGAAATAGCCGCCAAATAAAAAAAAGAGAGATTAGAAGATAAGAAGGAAACAGTTTACCAAATGAAAACAGATTCGTCATAAGGATGGAGGAAGTCAATTGGAAGAAATGAAGAATTGAAATTTTTCTGTACATTACCTTGATATTGTTTTCTCCTGTTTTTTTGTCTCATTTTTTGTTTTATGAGTGTGTGTGTTTGTGTTGTAAACTTAATAAATAAATAAATGAGATTAGGTATTTAAATGATTGAAAATGATAAAAATACAATGCCCACCCATACAAATACTTTTTTTCCAATGCTTGAAATTATAAATGACATTAAAACAATATTTCTGGTTGTAGAAACAACAGTCCTGTGAGCCTGATATAGATTC
This sequence comes from Podarcis filfolensis, assembly GCF_964270895.1. NCBI lineage: Eukaryota > Metazoa > Chordata > Lepidosauria > Squamata > Lacertidae > Podarcis > Podarcis filfolensis. The sequence continues at coordinate 35,897,705 of NC_139617.1, forward strand.
GATCTTTATAAAGAGTTCATCATCAGGATTCTAGATGCTTCATGTTCAGTGGCAGCAATGGCTGTGGAAGCTGAAATGTAGATTTTCATTGATGCTGCTCAGAAAAGTTGAAACTGCAGAGAATAATCAACTCCATCTCTCCAAGAGACTTGAGGCAATCATTAATTGCCTTGGTATATCTCTCCAAAATGTAGGATGCAAGGACTCCTCCTATCCTTTCCGATATGATGGTAAAGTTGACTCATCACACTCAGAATAGGCAGGAGAAGATGAAGTACACTTCACTCTAGTTATAGCAATGCAGGAAAAACAGCTGATGTGTTCTGGCTCAGGATTCATATTGTTATGAGTCTGTGGCGGGGCTTGATTCCCCTAAACTCCTGGGTGCCAGATCCTCCTCTAAATTCCTGGGTCTAGTGAGTGTTGGGGTTTATTCAATGGACTGAAATGGACTGCCAGACACTGGATTTAGCAAGGCGCTAAAATACAAGCCAAACCAGTTTCCCATTTAGGAAATTGCCTGGGAGAAGAATCATAATGGAGAGTAAAAGGGAGGTACAGACGCTTCAGGTTACAGACTCCGCTAACCCAGAAATAGTACCTTGGGTTAAGAACTTTGCTTCAGGATGAGAACAGAAATTGCAGCGGTGCGGTGGTAGCGGGAGGCCCCATTAGCTAAAGTGGTACCTCAGGTTAAGAACAGTTTCAGAAATGGCGTGGCGGCAGCGGGAGGCCCCATTAGCTAAAGTGGTGTCTCAGGTTAAGAACAGTTTCAGGTTAAGAACGGACCTCCGGAACAAATTAAGTTCTTAACCTGAGGTACCAATGTACCTCAAGGACCACATCTCCTTATATAAACTGACCCGGATGCTGCAATCATCATCCAAGGCCCTTCTTTGTGTTCGTCCTTTGCGAGAGACCCAGAGAGCGGCAACATGAGAATGGGCATTTTTTGGGGGGGCTCCCACCTTGTGAAATGCTCTCCCCAGGGATGCTTGCCTAGCACCTTCGTTACATACCTTTGGGCAGCAGGTAAAAATGTTTCTCTATAACCGGGCCTTTGGCTGATTGAACATTCGATGGGCTTTTAACTCCCATCAGGCCCAGCAAGTATGGCCAATTGCCAGGGATGATGGAAATGTGTAGTTCAGCTGATCAGCAGTGGCTCTCCAGGGTTTTCAGGCAGCGGGCACACCAGAAATGCCAGGGATTGAACTTGGGACCTTCTGCAGGTAATAATGTGGGTTAAACCACAGAGCCTAGGACTTGCTGATCAGAAGGTCGGCAGTTCGAATCCCTGCAACGGGGTGAGCTCCCGTTGCTCAGTCCCTGCTCCTGCAAAACCTAGCAGTTCGAAAGCACGTCAAAGTGCAAGTAGATAAATAGGTACCGTTCCAGCGGGAAGGTAAACAGCGTTTCCGTGCGCTGCTCTGGTTCGCCAGAAGCGGCTTAGTCATGCTGGCCACATGACCCGGAAGCTGTATGCCCGCTTCCTCAGCCAATAAAGTGAGATGAACGCCCCAGAGTCGGCCATGACTGGACCTAATGGTCAGGGTCCTTACCACTGAGCTATAGCCCATAAGAACATGACAGGTCTGCTGGACCACACCAGTGGCCCATCTGCTCCAGCATCCTGTTCTCACAATGACCGAACAGATGTCTTGCCAGGAAACTGGCAAGCAGGACCCAAGTACAAGAGCTTCCCCCCTTGTGGTTTCCAGCAACTGGTGTTCAAAAGCACTACTACCTCCAACCACCATGATTAGTAGCCATCATTAGCCTTCCCCTAAGTGGCATGCCCTAACTCTGCAAAAGGTCAGGCTGCAGAACTGCTGCTCTTTCTTATCACCAGAAGGGTATTGGTTCAGGATATAAAACCTAGCATAAACAGCCTTTGAAGATGGTTCTGCAATCTGGGATTGTGTCTGCATATTTCACATGGGATTCCATGCTTGTTTCCCTTGAAGTTTCACCTGCGAGAGGTCAGCCCATCTCAGACAGAGGGAGGGGGGGAATCAGTTTCTTGATGTGAACTGCCTTCTAATCCTGTCCCACTTTGTGAATTACAATTATTTTTTATTTCAGTCTCCCCCCCCCCCCCCGCTGTGCTGGAGGCATGTTTATTTAATCTTCCCTTGGGAAGAGAAAGGGGGGGGGGAGAAACTTAAATTAGGATGGGGCTTCAGAAAAGGAATGGATGGAAGCAATTAGTAATATTATTTCTCCTTGACTTAATCTGCATAACATTACATCGGAATAAATAAATTGGCGCACCATTCTGGGGAGGGGTATTTGCAAGTGGGGCTTGTTAATGGAAAGAGACGGGGTGGAGGGGTGGGTTTAGAATCCCAATGCATAAAATATTTCAACCCCCCCCCCCCATTATATCATTACCCTTATTTCCTCTTATGAGTCCACGGCCTTTAATGATTTATTTATTCTGCCTGTAATGTCTTAGAGGGCGCAGTGTGCATCAAAAGCCAGTAAGACGCTAAGAACCACCTGGCTGGATCAGACCACGCAGTAGTGTCATCTGGGCCACAATCACACCATACCATTAAAGCCTATGGTACCACTTTAAATCGTCATGGTCCAAATGAATCCTAGGTCCAGGAATCTGGTGCTGAGAGCCATTAGGAAAACCTTCTTCCCCTCCCAGAGCTGCAATTCATTTCCGGAGTTCCCTGGGATTGATCACTAAGCCACTCTGATCGTAACAGATTTCACCTCTTCGTCTTTGGTCTCCCAATCTAATAATATGTTACACATCTTTTTTAAAAGCTTAGTGTTTTCGCCTACAATTTCTTTTTGGAATCTAGATACTGTGTAACTAAACCCCTTTTTATTTATTTTTATTATGCTCAAGTAGGCACAAGGTTTAGGACACAACATACAAATGGAGGACTGGGAGAAATTATGGAGAGTGAATCTTAAAACAGGGATGCAGAAAAGGGAGGTATGGGGAAGTCGTTGAAATAAGGTTTAAGAAAAAGAGGTTATGAAATTATACGTGTTTATATGTTTGTTTGTTTATGTATTGTCAGTTGTATTGTGTTTTAATATATGTTGGAAAATTAATAAAAAATTTATTTTTTAAAAAAAGAGAGTGAATCTGAAGTTTACTGATTGTACTTTGTTAAAAGAGAATTATATGAAAATGATGTACGATAGTATATTACACCTTTGAAAATAGCTAAAATGTATAAAACCAGCACCAATAAGTGTTGGAAGTGTAAAGTAAAGGAAGGCACCTTTTTTCATTCATGGTGGAATTGTAAAATAATTAAAGATTACTGGGAAATGATATATAATGAAATGAAAAAAATGTTTAAGATAACTTTTGTTAAAAATCCATCAGCTTTTTCGTTAGGTATTTTAGGTCAAGATTTGCCAAAACAAAAACAAAAATTCTTTATGTATGCTACAACTGCAGCAAGGATGTTATTAGCACAAAGATGGAAAAGTGATAAAGTATGAACTAAAGAAGAATGGCAAGAAAAACTTATGGAATATGCCGAAATGGCAAAACTAACTGAAAGACTCTGAAATAAGGACAACAGGGATTTTTTAAAAGATTGGGAACTATTTACAGCATATTTACAGAAACAAGGCAAAGAATTGGACATACTATCAGGCTTTGAATAAACACTGACAATTAACAAAATAAATATAGTAATTATAAATATGACGTTAATATGAGAACAGAACAGTAAGAATAGGATTTAAAGATACCAAAAAGTTGAGAAAAAAGTAGAATAAGCAGGAGAAGACATTATGTTAAAATAAACCAGAAGAGGAAGTTGAGGGAAGTTGCATGGAGGAAAGGGGAAACTGGGGAATGATGTTATTGTTATATAATGTGATATTTTGATGTTTATAAATGTAAAACCCTATTAAAAAAAATCATTAAGCCACTCTGGGAATTGTAGCTCTGGGAGGGATATAGGAGTCTCCTAAGAACTGCCAGCACTCTTCACAAACCACAGTTCCCAGAATTGTTTGGGGGAACTGAGCACCACATGTATGGTGTGGATATGGCATACCTTGTTGACTTGAACATCAGGCTAGTGTTGTGGTGCAGGAGTGCAGAACTTTTGCCCTCCAGATATTGGTGGATTACAAATGTTTCCATTTCCATTTCATACAGATTATCGATGACTATGAGCCGCAGTGGCTATGACAGAGGCTCCTCCACTGCACTGCCTGAGGCCGCATGCCTCCGAATGCCTGTTGCTGAGATTCATAAGTGGAGAGTGTTATGTATTGAAGTTCTCACCCTGGCCACCAGGAGTATCGTGTAGATAGTTTTCACTCAGGTCCACGTCAGTTATTTTAGGCGGGAAACCCTGGGTTGTTGTTGCTACAATGTTGACGGCCGGCTGCCTATAAAAGCAGTCCGGCTGAGCTGTTTGCTGTTCAGTTCTGTTCTGGCTTGCGAATAAACAAGAGCTGTTTGAAGAATCGCTGTGTCGTCTGATATGTTCACCCACAACTTAACAGAGAGAGTGCTAGAGTGCCAGGGCTGGCCAAATACATTTTGCAGCCTGAAGCAAACCATAAAATGGCGCCCCCTTGCCCTGCCGTTTCTCACTTTTACCAAAAACAAACATTTGACTAGCTGGGAGCTGAAGGGGGCGCTTTTTGAGCTCTTTCCATTAACCTGCAGCCTGGGACATTTGGGCAGATGGAGATGGTCAGCACCGCCCACAGATGTGGCTACTTCAAGGCTTCCCTCCAACTGCCCATGGTGTTTGAAAAAGAACAGCACTGTCTCCTCCCGCCCCCTAATAACAATAAATAAATAAATAAATAAATAAATAAATAAATAAATAGGACAGTTTGACTTCCCAATTCTGATTAAAAATACCCCCCAATGCAAACCCATTACACCTACCAGCTACCTCCCACAGGCCCCCAGTCAAGGATGCAGCCCTGGGAACATGAGGCAGGGTCAGCCTGACCAAAAAGTAAAAGCATGTAAGATTTTCTAGGAATTAGTTTAGCATGGCCTCTGTTGCTTGGCCCTGAACATCAACCCTCCTTATAAGGAAAGCAAGCTGATTTCCAGGCTGATTAGGCAGCTGCTAATTCCCCTAAACAAGGACACTTTTCAATGTTGGGCAAAAAGAAAAAAGCAATCAACACAACAGCCAAAAGGGAGATCCTGCAAGAGATTACCGCTTCGTAGAATTGTAGAGTTTGAGTGAATCCAAAGGTCATCTATTCCAGCCCCCTGCACTGCAAGAACCACAGCTACGATTTGTAGATTTACTGCAGCATGCAATTTGTGGCTATAATCCAGTGCACCCATCTTGGATGTGTGCCTTGTAATTATTACTATCATTTTATTATCCCAAAAGGGTAGCAGTGTTGTGCTATAGCAGAAAACAACCGTGCAAAAGTGCCACGATGACTTCACAAATTTATACTGTAATATTTATTGATAAAATTTCAAATCATTAAAGGGAATCAATGTATGTATTTTAAGGGTGCAGAGCAAGGTCCATTGAGCTCATTTGCATCTACTTCAGAGTAAGAGCAGTTTCCTTTATTTTCATGGAATCCTGAAAGTCCTTACCTGGGAGTAAATGTCACTGAATTTAGAAGGGGTTGGTTCAAAGTTGGCATAGTTAGGTATGAACTGCCCCTCTCGCTGCTGCATCTCTCTTCCCTGAGAGAGGGAAATGTCAAGGCTGTGAAAGAGATGCAGCAGCAAGAGAGAGACAGAGGCAGATGACAGAAAAGGCCCTGAAACCTGTCAGGCACCTCTCTCAAGGCTGTGGCCTTGGTACCTCATCAGTGCGTCAGGTGTGTAATGTGCTGATTGGCCACAGTGGTAACAGTTTTGCAACAGGACTCTTCTTATGTTCTTATCCCAGAGCAGGGGTAGGCACACTAAGGCCCGGGATCTGGATGCAGCCCAATCACCTTCTCAATCCAGCCCACGGACGGTCCGGGAATCAGCGTGTTTTTACGTAAGTAGAATGCGTCCTTTTATTTAAAATGCACCTCTGGGTTATTTGTGGGGCCTGTCTGGTGTTTTTACATGAGCAGAATGTGTGCTTTTATTTAAAATGCATCTCTGAGTTATTTGTGGTCATAGGAATTCGTTCATTTATTTATTTTTTCAAAATACAGTCCAGCACATCACATGGTCTGAGGGACGGTGGACCAGCCCACGGCTGAAAAAGGTTGCTGACCCCTGTCCTAGAGGATCATATGTAACATGAGAGAATCCTACCTCTTCTAGGTTATGGGGGGGCATTGAAGGTGATGTGTCTGAGGGCTGAGGGCCACAATCAATAACAATAATATGGAGACATTGCACACACTTTTGTAAATCAAGAAAATCCTTAATAAAATAATAATACAGTGGTACCTCAGGTTAAGTACTTAATTCGTTCCGGAGGTCCGTTCTTAACCTGAAACTGTTCTTAACCTGAAGTACCACTTTAACTAATGGGGCCTCCTGCTGCTGCCGTGCTGCCGGAGCACGATTTCTGTTCTCATCCTGAAGCAAAGTTCTTAACCTGAAGCACTATTTCTGGGTTAGCGGAATCTGTAACCTGAAGCGTATGTAACTTGAACCGTATGTAACCCGAGGTACCACTGTAATAACAATAAAATGAGAAATGTGAAATTTTTCGTTCTGTCAGTAGATGGCAGTAGCGACAGCTACTTGATTAAAAAAAAAAACAACTTAGGTTGTGTTGTATGCATTACCTGTGCCTATCTCTGGTGTTTCAAGCTGAGTCCACATGACATTAGTCACAATCCATAGGCATCTAGCAGTTCCTTCAGAAATACTGTTGTTTTATGCATTTCCCCCACGAACCCACCTTCCATCTGATTTGAAAACCTGAGCCATGCTTAAGTTGACATGCGTAAGTTTCAGACACCCATTGTACATGCCCAGATGAGAGCTATGTTGAATAAGAATTTGGGGAGTGGGGGGTGGGTCGCAGGTGTGAGGCACTGGGCTTTGGGAATGAGGTGGAAGGGCTCTAGGACCCTGTCAGAACTTAATGTCTCATTCCGAAAGCGACAAGGCAGCCTGCAAGTTCCCTGTCAAAGAACTCTTGCAGCCCACTTGCTATGAAAAGTTGGACTACCCTGCTCTAGAGCAAAGCAGCAGTTCAATCTTTTCAAGGCCCTGGGAGTGGGATATAGAAGTTTGTGGGAGCATCATTTGGGAGGGCTTTTCTTTGGCCCTCGTATATGTGTGGTTTTGTTCTTTTAAAATTGTTGCACTTGATAATCAGTCTGTTAGGCCATTTTATTGTACAGTGGTACCTTGGGTTAGAAGGGATGCTGGTGGCGCTGTGGGTTAAACCACAGAGCCTAGGACTTGCCGATCAGAAGGTCTGCGGTTCGAATCCCCATGACAGGGTGAACTCCTGTTGCTCCTGCCAACCTAGCAGTTCGAAAGCACGTCAAAGTGGAAGTAGATAAATAGGTAAACGGCGTTTCCGTGCGCTGCTCTGGTTCGCCAGAAGCGGCTTAGTCATGACCCGGAAGCTGACCCGGAAGCTGTATGCCGGCTCCCTCAGCCAATAAAGCGAGACGAGCACTGCAACCCCAGAGTCGGTCACGACTGGACCTAATGGTCAGGGGTCCCTTCATCTTTACCTTGGGTTAAGTACTTAATTCATTCCGGAAGTCCGTTCTTAACCTGAAACTTCTTAACCTGAAGCACCACTTTAGCTAATGGGGCTTCCCGCTGCCACCGCGCCACCGGAGCACGATTTCTGTTCTCATCCTGAAGCAAAGTTCTTAACCCGAGGTAATATTTCTGGGTTAGTGGAGTCTGTAACCTGAAGCGTATGTAACCTGAAGCGTATGTAACCTGAGGTACCACTGTACTCCATTCTGTATTTTGTTGTTTTAATATGTAGTTCACTGCTTTGGGGGACTTCTGGGGTGTTGAAAAGCAATATATGAATAAATTATTGTAGTAGTAGTAGTAGTAGTAAATCTACTATGTATTTTGGAAAGTTGTTTATTTGTCTGATGGCTATGCATGCAAACACCTCTTAAAAGATTGCAAGCAAATTTGAACAATGGTCCTTGACATTGTGGAGCGGCTTTAAGTCTGTATTTAGATACAATTGGAGTGTTTCCCATTTAGAGGGTTCAAAGCACTTGACCAATCCCTCTTTCATAATACCAGAACTTGTGATTATTCAATGACACTGAATGTTAGACAGATAGCCATGGCTATGTTCTGCTTCCAATCTTCTGAATATCAGTTGCTGGAAACCACAGGAGGGAAGAGTGCTGTTGTCCTGCTTGCAAGTTTCCTACAGGTGCCTGGCTGGCCACTGTGAGAACTGGACTAGATGGGGCCATTGGCCTGCTGCGGCAGAGCTCTTATTATCTTCTTATTATTTCAGCTTTGCAAGGCAAGGCGGTATTATTATAATTCCCCACATTGCTAGTTATGGGGTGGGGGTGGGGGTCTGAGGAAATGGATGGATTTTGTAAAGCCGCCCAATAAATTCATCATGACTGACATGAGTTTAACATAAATGCCCTAAGTGAAAAAATAGCAATACTACTTTTCCTTCACAAAGCCCAGCATGTTTTTCAGTTGTGTATGTTTGGGCAAATTATATTTTCCTTTGCCATTTCTAGAAAATCAGTATCTTGAAAGAACACTCTGCCAAATAAAAAATAAAAAGTCACCAACCGTCTGTGAAAGGGTGTCACATTTGGGACTTGAGCAACACAATATTCTCTTCAAGGCCATGAAGCCTGGGAGGGTTTGATAAGCAAATTCTGTGGAGGGGTTTAGTTCCTCATTGGCTGCCTGGTTCACCACCAGATTTTGACATGAGTATAATCAGATTGAAAAATCAGGGAGGAGAATGAGGTAAAGTGAAGAAGGGGAAGAAAGAGGGAGATGTGTCTAACTTCAGCTGACAACAAGACTGTGGAAAAGTCATAGAGAAGGAAACTTCACTGTGAGGATCGTCCCTGAGGAAAAAAACAAGTCTACTTTCAGCAATTCTGCAATAACAGGTAATTTCCCCCCTTCACTAATAATAATAATAATTTTGTAAAGGATTGTATCCAAAGTTTTCCAGGTAGCCCCCTGAAATTAATGGGCCTAAGTCATGTCCATATTTTTCAGTGGATCTACTCTAAGTAGGACCAACACTGAGTAGGACCTACAGTTCACTTCTAAGAGCTAGGTTAAAGCTTGTATTGATGTAATAGAAACTAAATCTTCTGAAAAGCTGTGCTGGAAGAGGGTTGCAGATAGAAGTTACTATATGGTGGGGGTTTTTAAGTTATGGGTGAGAGCTAATGCTGGTCATACTCAGAGTAGACCTCATTGAAATCTATGGAATTAAGTAACTTGCAGCGGTAATCTTAACCATGTCTTCTCAGTAAAAAAGCCCCACTGAGTTCAGTAGGGTCATGCAGGGCTTCCCTTGCATTGGATTCAGAAGCTGCAATTACTGCAGAAAGCATACAACACCTCTGCTCAGAGACCGGCACTGGTTGCCAATTTGATACCAGTCCAAGTTTCAAGGTGTTGCCATTAAGTATATAAAACTAGAACAACTTGGAACCAGTTTACCTGCAAGATGACTTTACCCCATATATGCCCACTCAATCGCTTCAATCTGCAGAACTGGCCCATAATACTCATTCCACGCTTGTAGGAATTCAATACTTTTGTGTGGCTGTACCCACACTTTGGAACACCCTGCCAGCTGACCTCAGGTAGGTGCCCTCAATGTACTCTGGAAAGAACCTGCATTAAAACATTTTTGTTTGGGCAAGCCTATTCAGACATGTAGAAAGCTGACATGTATCTTAATCTAGGTGGGTTGGGTTTTTTTTTTTTTTAGCTTAACCTGTTTTTAATGTGATCTCTTTTTTTACTGGTAATTATCTTATTTTATTATTTTTCTAAACTGCTTTGAGATTTTATTACAACCAAGAGGTGTGTAAATCTTGTGACATTAAATAAATACCAAATTCAATGAGTCTGACTCCCAGGTAAGTGGGGTTACTCTACAATTCTATGATTCTATAATTCTACACTGGGTTAAATCTACCTTCAATTCTACTCAAGACCTATTGACATTAATGGGCACAACTAACTTAGGTACTGGTAACTCTGAGGAGGACTTCATAGGTTCCAAGCCATAGATTTCAATGGGTCCGCCCTGTGTACAGAATTTGTGTAGTATAGAGTTTTAGACTAGAACCTGGGAGAGACCAGGATTCAAATCCCGACTTAGCCTTTAAGCTCAATAGGTGTGACCTTGGGTCCGTCACTGCCTCCCAGCCTAACCTACCTCACAGGGTTGTTGTGGGGATTAAATTAAGAGTGGGAGAAGAACTGTGTAGGCTACCTTAAGTAAATTGGAGAAAAAGGTGGGAAGTAAATGCAATAAATTTGGTTGGGACTTTACCCAACTGTCCCAAGATGTTCCTGGCCAGGGTTAAGCCTTGTTAACACAGGAGAAATAAGGTTGATCCTTCATTTAAATAAATAACCTAATAGCCCTGAGTTTTACTGCTTGGGGAAAAACATGAAATAACAAAATAATTAAGAGAAAGCATTGCAAGGAGTTGGATGTGATGTCCCCCTGGTCCATTCCAACTATACAAATCTATGATTTTATAAGCCATATTACGGAATTATTGGGAAACAGTGTTGGACTGCTAGGATGGTGCTGGGAAGCGCAATTCCTCTGACGGTCTCAGGTAAAGCAGGTAAAGAATTGTAACCCTAACCTACTGTAAAGAAATTTGGAAGAGAATTAAGGCTGCCCTCCTTTAGTCAACAGCTGTGAGTAATTGCCACTGAACAGTTTTCTGTCAGAGGATTTCAGTGCAAAAGGAAAAGGTCCTCTCTCTGCTCATTTTATATTGGTTATAAATTCTATTTTCAGTTGTTGTTTTGTGCATACTGCTTTTAAAACCATTTTAGTTTTAAATACTTAAAAAAACTTTTTCATGATGTGACTGTGTAAATAGCCTTGAGACATATGTGTGAAAGGCAATTAATAATAGGTCTCAAACTTTTTTATCTGGGCCATAATTTCATAATAAATATTTGTTCATGACACACCTTTTTTTTTAACTGATAAGAAATAAATAGGAAAGCAAAAATAAACAACAACTGATTTATAACGAAGAAATAGCTATCCATATTCTGCAAATAAAAAAGTTATTTTGAAAGTATACTATACTACACTGAAATGTTTAGATGTTTCTTTGATGGTTCTTGAATCTTCCAAGTACACTTGCTCTCCTCTCCTGCCAAACCAGGACTTAGCAACACTAAATTTTGTTGCTTATCATACCATAGATGACCTCCTGTCACCGATAAATTCTCAATTATGTGCTATGATGTTGTAGTATCTTTTCTCTCTCAAAAAACCACACTCACCCACAATCTGTGCTTCTTGTCTTTCTCACACTTTGGGTGGGGGACAGCCAGAATTGTGAGTTGCTAGGCCAATTGCTAGAGAGGACGAGAAGGTGCCTTTGAGTACCATTGTCTCAGCCTAACCTACCTGACCGGGTTGTTGAGAGGATATAATGGAAGAAGGAGTGGGGGAGGAAACAACCATATATGCCACATTGAGATCCTTGGATGAAAGATGAGCTATAAATATAATAAGTACAGTGGTACCTCAGGTTACATACGCTTCAGGTTACATACGCTTCAGGTTACAGACTCTGCTAGCCCAGAAATAGTACCTCGGGTTAAGAACTTTGCTTCAGGATGAGAACAGAAATCATGCTCCGGCGGCGCGGCAGCAGCGGGAGGCCCCATTAGCTAAAGTGGTGCTTCAGGTTAAGAACAGTTTCAGGTTAAAACAGACCTCCAGAATGAATTAAGTACTTAACCCGAAGTACCACTGTATTTTTTTTTTAAAGCCAACAAAAATTAACCAGATGGGGCTGTTTCAAAATGTTGTATCCAATGCCAATTCCACTCAGAGTAGACCTATGGAAATTAATGGACATGACTGATTTAGGTCTATTCATTCCAGTGGGTCTACTCTGAGTAGAATGCATATTCACGCCATACATTGCCAAATTAAGCAGTCATGGCTTCTGGGAGAAGGAGTTTGTTAACTTTCTAAGAGTTGCTAGGAGACCCCATTTCCTGTCCCAGAGCTACATTCCCAACCCCTCTTCCTAGGAAATTATGGAAACTTTAGGTCTGAGGGGGGAATACAGGCCTCTGAGCAACTCTCAGCACCCTTAACAAACTGCAGCTTCCAGCATTTTGGGGGAGAAGCCACGAGTGTCTGAACTGGTGTAAAAGTGCTTTCAATGTATAATGTGAACGATGTCTAAGTTGGCTACAATCCATATTGACTCGAGGGCAGTCAAAATATCTTTACAGTTAAACAGACCTGGGAGACAGGAGTGGTGGGAGCAGAGAGAATCTTGAGAGCCTGGATTGAGTACATATTTCCCAAGGCAAAATATAACATTTGTTTGTACGGTTACTGAACGGAGCAACTGGAGGAGAAAATGCAAACAACCATGCAAATGAGAGACTACTTGATTGCCTTCCAGTATGTTACCTTGAGGTTCTTCCATGGATTATGTTACTTATCACAAGGCAGCTGGGTTTAGCGGGGGGAGAAGAGATTTGCTTGTGCATATTTTATGAGGTATGTGGGAAATAAGAGCTATGCAGTGTCCAGGGAGGACATTTGGAACTCCAGAAAAGAGGGCACAGATTTGTATAAACTTTGCATATGGCTAATGTTTATGTACGGATGCAAAATTAGGAATAATTCCTGAAGTTTTCAATAGACAATAATCTCTTGTGCCTAAATTTGTGGCTCATGTACTGTTATTTGGCTCTTTGCACAGAGATTCCTGTAAAGAATTAATCACTCCCTTAGTAGTAAGTCTCAATCAGGGCATAATTCTGTGACCTTTCTCAAAAAGGATGTTGCAGAGTTGGAAAAGCTTCAGGCAGGGCACTCCTCTGTGAGGAAATATTGCAGCGACTGGGACTCTCTGGTTTGGAAAAAAGGCGAGTAACAGGTGACAGGATGAAAGTTTATAAAAATATGTATGGCAAGAAGAAAGTGGACAGAGAAAGGTTTTTCTCCCTCTCTCATAACACTAGGAATGCAGGGACATTCAAAAAAGCTGAATGTTGGCGGATTCAGAACAGATAAGATAAAGTCCTTCTTCATGCAGTGTATAGTTAGTCTATAGAACCTTCTCCCACAGAAGGCAGAGAAGAGCGTTCATTTGGATGGCTGCCCTGTGGAGCAACCTCCGATCAGATGTCAAGGAAATAAGCAACTATCCTGCTTTTAAAAGACATCTGAAGGCAGCCCTGTTTAGGGAAGTTTTAAATGTTTAATGCGGTATTTTTTAAAAAATATTTGATTGGGAGCCGGCCAGAGTGGCGAGGGAAACCTAGCCAGATGGGCGAGGTATAAATGATAAATTATTATTATTGTTATTATTATTGTTATTGTTGTTGTTGTTAAACGAGCATCAGACTAGCCACAGTGTCTATGTTCTACTGCCTCTGTCAGAGCCATCATGCCTCTGAATAAAAGTTACTTGGAATCAATCGCAGGAGAGGAAAGTGCTATTGCACACATGTTCACGTTGCAGGCTTGTATTGTCCCCAGGCTAGTTCTTTTTCCCAGGGTTGGTTTTTCATGAGTTCAGGTTTAGCAGATGGGAGGCAACATTAGTAGTAGTAGTGGTAGTAATAGTAGCAGCAGCAGCAGCAGCAAATAAAATTTGCATAACATTATGGAATGCATCAGGGGCTACTCTGTCACCCATGGCAGTTTATCCACACATGTGGTTTTAATTATGATCAGTGCTTTTTTCTGGGGGGGGGGACACAGGGGTACGCATACCCCTAAGCATTTTGTGAATCTTAGTTTGGCCTCATTGAGGGGCAGTATTTCAATACGAATAGGAAAATGAGAATACCCCTAAACATTTTTAAAGAAAAAAACACATGATGATGATGATAATGTGTAATTCTGGTTTTACAATGTTTTCTCCTATCTTTCTGGATCTGTTTTCCCCAGGTGAACAGGAAATGCCAAGGTCTTTCTTAGTGAAGAGTAAGAAGGCAAACTCTTATCACCAGCACCGAGTTGTGGATGACGGCCTCCTGGTTCCGAAATGGGACCCAGCAACAGTTGTGCCCTCCACTGCAGGTGGGTCAGACAACTCTGGGTTGTCTAGGAACCACGCTGGTTATGCGAAAGCCTCCAGTGTTTAATCATAGCGACACTATATTTATTTATTTGTTTGATTTGTGGGTCACCTTCCAATAATAATAATAATAATAATAATAATAATAATAATAATAATAGTAATAACAACAATTATTATTTATATGCCGCCCATCTGACTGGGTTGCCTCAGCTGCTAAGGATTGCAGCTTAGCAGCAGAGCATCTGGTTCCCATGCAGATGGTCTCGAGTTTAATAAATAAAACTATTGCCTGCATTCTGATCACAGTTATTCATGGCCACAACACCCCCAAGGACAGCGAGGCCCTCAGCACTGGTTGCCCACAAGGCCCTGCTCCAAAAGATGGAAATGAACCCAAAGGAGTCAAAGAAGAGTATGTTCTCCCTGCCCAGAGTATGACCAGAACAGTGTCAGGGCCTCCAATATCAGGTGAGCAAGCTGTGGGTCACAGCACTTTATTTGAAGCAGGCTGGGTAAGAATCAGTGCTCTTTTTTTTTTGTTTAAAATAAATTTGTGTGTGTGTGTGTGTGTGAGAGAGAGAGAGAGAGAGAGAGAGAGAGAGATCAAGAGAGGCTCCCAGAGCAGCAGCAAGATCACTATTTAAAAAGACACAGCACAAAAGGAAAACTGACTGGGAGGAGGAAATAACCAAGCTCAGGGTCAAGTTTCCAGTTCAGCTTGAGTGGAAATCTGAGAAGAGGAAGTGCTGAACTTGCTGGATAGAGTGGCCGTGTGCCCCTTGTCTTCCCTTTGGTATGCAAGTCCAGGGTGCAGCTTCCAATATTCACATACTTAGGCTGCGGTCCTGTACTCACTTGCCCGGGAGAAAGCCCCAGGGAGCTGCAAAGCCTGGGGGTCAGAATGAATCAGTGAATAACAATAACAATAACAATAACAATAATTATAATAATTTATTATTTATACCCCGCCCATCTGGCTGGGCCTCCCAAGCCACTCTGGGAAGCCTCCAACAAAATATCAAAATACAGTAATGCATCAAACCTTAAAAGCTTCCCTAAACAGGGCTGCCTTCAGATGTCTTCTAAAAGTCTGGTAGTTGTTCCCTTTGACATCAGGTGGGAGGGCGTTCCACAGGGCGGGTGCCACTACCGAGAAGGCCCTCTGCCTGGTTCCCTGTAACTTGGCTTCTTGCAGCGAGGAAACTGCCAGAAGGCCCTCAGCACTGGACCTCAGTGTCCAGGCAGAACGATGAGGGTGGAGACGCTCCTTCAGGTATACTGGACCGAGGCCGGTATGTGATGCTCTGTTTAGCTGTACATCAGCATCGCCCAGTGGTCAAATTTGCACCATTGCTTTTAGGATATGTAGGAAGAAGTATTGATGGGGAAATGAGTTTAAAACAGTCTTTCTGTCCTGCTGATTTAAGCCCTTGCTTTGTACCTCGAGTGTTTTTCCCTGGCTGGAATGTGCCCTTGTTTGCCTCGGTGGAGGATGGAGAGGGTGTGTATGCTTCTTTGCTCTACAAAGATAAAATTTACATGTATGCAATGCTTTTTTCTATATAAAAAAAGATGTTTAGAGGTACTCTCATTTTGACTCAAGAAAATCCCCATTTTATAGTTCAGATCGGGAAAAGTAAATACATTAAATGGACAAAAGTACAAAGATTCACAAAATGTTTAGGGGTATGCGTACCCCTGCGTACCCCCAGGAAAAAAGCACTACACATATGGCTCCATCCACTTTTGCCTCAGGCCATGCTTGCCACTGGCATGTGGCCCTGGGAAGGTTGCCTAGAAGGGATTGTGACCCTGGGGCTGAAAAAGGCTCCCCACAGCCCTGGAAGGTTCAAAAAAAGTAAATTATGAGCAGGCTGATAATATGATTCATCCTATTTCACCTCAGAGATGCCTGTCCAAGCTCTGAAATCCAAAGACAGTGGCTCAGTTGAAAGTGTGGCCACCTTTTACAAGCCCAATTTTGCTTGGAGTGCCTTCCGTCCTCCATACAGCTACAGGCCAACCTCTTCTACCCTTCTGGAACATTCCGTTAGCCTGTATGAGAGCCACCTCCTCCCAGCCTCAGAGCCACCCCTTGACTACAGCCTGAGATTCTCACCGGACATGGAGACATACCACTGTGTGATCTGTAACAAGGTGAGTTCCCCGGGGACCATCGGTGATAAATCTGTGGCCCTTTTGATGTTGGATTACAGCTTCCATCATCCTCGGCCATACCTGCTGGGGCTGATGGGAGTTTATTTAAATATTTTACCCCCACCATTCGGCCAAGAGAGCTCCCATGGAGGCTTACCGATCATTTATCTAAAAAGACATGACACAAAAGGAAAATGAATTGGGAAGAAGGAGGAAATAACCAAGCTTAGGATCACATTCCCAGTTCCCAGCTCATCTAACGACCATCTGGGCTAGAAAGGTTTGAAGCTGGGCATTTGGAAGACCAAAAGTTCCCCATTCTGATCTAAGAAAAGGCATTCCTCTCTCTCATGAGAGAACAAATATAGGGGCCTATTTCATTGTAAGGAGAGAATCCCACAAGGGTGGTTTGTTGTTGTTGTTGTTTGTTTTACATCATTGAAACAAATTGCTCATTTACCAATCTACAGGCTGACCAGATAGGAAGCAAGCAGGCAGCATAGTCTCCATGGACCCAGCTGCCATGATAACCTAGATGATGCAGACATAATTCATGCTGCTGAATGGCTAAAAAAAAAAAGTTTTAAAAATTTGCAGGTGTAAAGGAGATCTAATCTAGAGTGGGAACTTTGTATGGTGGATGGAAAAGGGCTTTAACTCTTTGCCTCCTGCTACAGGCTAATGAGACTTGTTGTCCAAAACACCAGTGGGGGTGGTGCTGGAACCATGTTGGGGAAAGCCTGCTCCATGAGAAGGAAAGGCAGAAAAGCAGAACGTGAGACAGACTGAACTGCCACAGTTCTAAAAACATCTCTTTGCCCTCTCAGATATTTTCTACCCCACATGGACTGGAGGTCCACGTCCGACGATCCCACAGCGGCACACGACCCTTTGCTTGCGACACCTGTGGCAAAACGTTTGGGCACGCTGTGAGTCTGGAGCAACACGCCAACATTCACTCTCAGGTCAGGAGTGAGAGGAGGCAATAATATTCATCCTGTCCCGTGTCTCTCACAATCAGATCTGTTTCCATTCCACTACTGTTCGGCTTCCATGAAAACCTACAACATAAGAACACAATAATCCCTTGTTGGATCAGGCCAATAGCCCATCTAGTTCAGCATCCTTTTCTTACAGTGGCTAACCAGAGACCCCAGTGGTAAGCCCACAAGCAGGATTCAAGAACAAGAGCCCTCTCCCCTCCTGTAAAGGTAAAGGTAAAGGAAAAGGGACCCCTGACCATTAGATCCAGTTGTGACTGACTCTGGGGTTGCGGCGCTCATCTCGCTTTATTGGCCGAGGTAGTTGGCATATAGCTTCCGGGTCATGTGGCCAGCATGACTAAGCCGCTTCTGGCGAACCAGAGCAGCACACGGAAACGCCGTTTACCTTCCCACCAGAGCGGTACCTCTGCTTTCGAACTGCTAGGTTGGCAGGAGCAGGGAGGCAGGAGCAGGGACTGAGCAACGGGAGCTCACCCCGTCATGGGGATTCGAACTGCCGACCTTCTGGTTGGCAAGCTCTAGGCTCAGTGGTTTAACCCACAGCGCCACCCGGGTCCCTCTCCCCTCCTGTGGTTTCCAGCAATTGATATTCAGAAGCAGTGCTGCCTTCAACTGCAGAGGCAGAGCATAGCCATCATGGCTAATAGTTATCAACTGCTTTACCCTTCATGAATTTATCCAAACCTCTTTTAAAGCCATCTAGGTTGGTAGCCATCTCCTGTGGGAGCAAATTCCATAGTTTAACTATGAGCTGTGCGAAGAAGTTCTTCCTTTTTTTCTGTCCTTGAACTTTAAACGTCTGTCATGTCACCTCTTCCCTGCTTTTTCTCTAAATTAAAAAGTTCCAAATGCAAAAAGTACCTACATTGTTGTTCTCTCGCTAGTCACTATTCACTTGAAACAAGCAAAATTAATTATGTCATTAGTTATGTGATCAATTTCAACCTGAGGAAAACCTGGAAGACATAAACTGGAAATAACATTTACTTAGGTTTTGCAGACCTAAAACAACCCCAACAAAAGCAAATGCAGCTTGTATTCACTTGCATGATTTCCAGGGTTGGTGTTTCCCATCTCTGGACAACTGGCCTGACTTCTGGTCTTGATTTCTTGATCTTCTTGTTACAGGAGAGAAGCTTTGCATGCAAAATGTGTGGGAAGACTTTCAAACGCTCTTCCACCCTCTCCACTCACTTGCTGATCCACTCAGACACAAGGCCGTACCCCTGCCAGTACTGCGGGAAACGCTTCCACCAGAAGTCAGACATGAAGAAACACACTTACATCCACACAGGTGAGAGGAGGAGTGCCCTCCCCCTCCGCTGGTGGGATGGGGAGATGCTGGTTCAGCCTATTTCACTCATGTGTCTATTGCAGCATGTGTCTATTGCACATGCATGTGCAATACTTGGTTTTTTTTACTTGTTTATTATTATATGTCTAGACCCACCTTTCCTCCAAGGAGCTCAAAGTGGTTTCTCCCCTCCCCAGTATGTTCACAACAACCCTGTAAGATAGGTTTAGGTTGAGACAAAGTAATAGATGACCCAGTGAGCTTCATGGAGAAGTTGGGATTTGAACCCACATCCACAGGTACTGGAAGTTACATTGGAGCCCCTGAGTTCCATGTTGGGGACCTAATGAATACATATAATAATTCCTTTTGACCGCCTTTCTTTGCCATCCAGGAGAGAAGCCAGTTTGGTCTCTCCCTTGCCTTGAAGTTATTCCTGGTATGGATCTTTTTTTGTTTCGAGCCGGGAGCGGCAAGAGGATATTTGAGGAAGCGGATAATTTCACATTAGCTCCAGTCAGAATGTCAGCAGGAGATGCTCACATTGGGAAGCCAGCCCCAGACTTTCTGGCCACAGCTGTAATGCCAGATGGGCAATTCAAAGAAATCTCACTCTCTCAGTACAAAGGGAAATATGTCGTGTTCTTCTTTTGTCCACTTGACTTTACCTTTGTCTGCCCAACTGAGATCATTGCATTCAGTGACAGATCTGAGGAGTTTAGAAAAATCAACTGTGAAGTGATTGGTGCTTCTTCGACTCTCACTTTTGCCATCTTGCCTGGATCAACACACCCAAAAAACAGGGTGGACTAGGCTGCATGCGTATTCCCTTAGTGTCTGACACAAACCGTGAAATTTCTAAAAAGTATGGAGTATTAAAAGAAGATGAAGGCATTTCCTACAGGGGCCTCTTCATCATTGATGATAAAGGAATCTTGCGCCAGATCACAATCAATGATCTCCCTGTTGGTCGCTCAGTTGATGAAACACTCCGGCTAGTTCAGGCTTTTCAGTTTACAGACAAACATGGAGAAGTGTGTCCTGCTGGTTGGCATCCTGGGAAAGACACTATCAAGCCTGATGTTCAGAAGAGTAGAGAGTACTTCTCCAAGCAGAACTAAATGTGCTGTGTGATTGTTTTTTTGTACAAGGCATCTATTCTGTAACCTGTATAAGTAAAAGCAGACGTGTACTTGTAATTCCCTTTATTTTTAATAGTAAAATTATTGTGAGCTAACTGGTTTATAGTTCAGATGCCATTTATTCTGGATCAATCCAATTTACATTACTAGGACAGCTTTGGAGTAAATGTATTATGAACTGAAACATTGGTCAGTACTTAATAGCTATTGTTAAGAGTATATGTCCTTTTGATCAGAACCAGGAAAGGGAAATTGCTCCTTGTGCTAGTGTGGATAAAAAGGACCAGTACCATGTATATGATTGGCTCAGGGATGCATGTAGAACAGTCGGTTTTTCTGATGTTTTGTACTGTCATTAAACTCGGGGGAAATCGGGAAAAAAAAGAAGTTATTCCTGGTATGTAAGCGTAACAGGCTTCCCAGGGACCCTGTAGTGGTTCACCACACCTCTTAGGCCAGTGGGCACCTGTGGAGTTTTGGGAATGTCCTTGTCAAACATAATTTTATCCATTATAGCTATATTCCAAGGTAAATAGTACCAAGCATCCAGTGTAAGACTTTGGGCTCTTTCCCATTGAGTTACAATTACTGTTCGAGCTCCTAAGACCATACGACTAATTAGAGCTGCTGATATATTTTTACTTCTTGTCGTCTCCTCTTTGCCATCCAGGGGAGAAGCCACACAAATGCCAGGTCTGTGGCAAAGCCTTCAGCCAGAGCTCCAACCTCATTACGCACAGCCGCAAGCACACTGGGTTCAAGCCGTTTAGCTGTGAGCTCTGCGGCAAGGGCTTCCAGCGCAAGGTGGATCTGCGGCGACACCGGGAGAGTCAGCATAGCCTCAAGTGAGATGAGGAGAGCAGCCTTCTGAGCTCAGCTAAGGGGAGATGGCTGACATCAGGAGAGATCCTTGCGGAGAGAGGAGAGTGTGCCCAAGATGAATTTCATCCTGTTCTCCGTCAAGAGAGAGAGAGAAGAGGAAGAAGCAGCATTGTTCTCCTCCAGAGGGCCCATTGCTTAGGCTCAGTTTCCCCCACCTGTAGATTTTCTTCTCCTTCAAGGGAGGCCTGTCAATGGAGACAGTACTGAGCTAGACAGCTCAACAGCCTTACTTGATTTGAGGCCCTCTCTGCACTGTACGTTTAAAGTTGTCTCGTACCACGGCTTCTAGGAAACTGTCGTTTGCTATGGAGGCTGAGAGTAATTTGGAGACTCCCCACTCCTTTCACAGAACTACAATTCCCGGAGTTCCCCTGGATGGCGAATTAGTTGTTAAACCACTGTGGGAATTCTTCCTCCAAAGAATCCTGGGAAGTGTAGTTTGTTAAGGGTGCATAGTAGTAGTATTCCCTTAACAGAGCAACAAATCCCAAAGTTAAGAGGGATTGGTTATTCAACCATTCTGGAAACTGTAGCTGTGGGAAGGGAAAATGGATCTCCCAAGTACTCTGACACTCTTAACAAGCTACAGTTCCCATAATTTCTTTGGGGAGGCTATGAAAGTTGAAAGCTGTATGATACAGCTTTAAATCTACAGTGCGGATGGAGCCTAAGTCTGTTCCATATAATCTGCCTGCAAAACAAGTGCTCTGTCACTGAGCTAAGGCCCTTCTGGGATAATTTTTTTATCTGCTGAACTGTCATGGCTTCCTCCAAAGAATCCTAGGAAATGTAGGTTACTGAGAGTAGGACATTTCCTACTACAGTGGTACCTTGGGTTAAGAACTTAATTCGTTCCGGAGGTCTGTTCTTAACCTGAAACTGTTCTTAACCTGAAGACCACTTTACCTAATGGGGCCTCCTGCTGCCACTGCGCCACTGCTGCAGGATTTCTGTTCTCATCCTGAAGCAAAGTTCTTAACCCGAGCTAATATTTCTGGGTTAGCAGAGTCAGTAACCTGAAGCGTATGTAACCCAAAGCGTATGTAACCTGAGGTACCACTGTAGTCTTCCCCAACAGGACTACAGTACCCGTGATGCCCTAGGAGGAAGGAACAACAGTTAAAACCACTTTAAGCATGGAACACTGATAGGCTGCATGAAGAAGATTTGCAAAAAAGAAGAGCATAATGGCTAAGCTTGAGCCCCTCCTTGTTGCCCCGCCCCCCCGGCAAAACCTCACCTGCCTTCTCAGAGAACACTGTCGATATGTATTTATGCTTATCTTATTGTATATATTGTTTTGAATTAATCATGCCACCCCTGGTGTTTTTAGCAAAGATGCCTTACACAGCACCTATGAGCACATAGTTACTGGAGGACAAACCTTTGCGTTGAGGTTCTCTGCTCTCTGTTTTGGAGTATTCATACACCCCCAACTCCCCATGCCACTAATATAATTATCATCTGTTTATTTGTACTCCATTTCCCCACAAAATTGTGCCCAAGGTGGATCACAACATACCAGCAGAACAAGTATAACAAGTATAACAATTCAAAATATATATTAGAAACAACCTATGAGATCGTCTTATCACATGTCCACTTGAATGCTTCAATCAGTGGAATTGCCACTATTACAGGTGCCACATAATACGCATTCCACATTTCTAATAAATCTTTTACTCTGGCAGCACCTACGCTTTGGAGCTCTGCCTAATGATACCCGGCAAGCGCCTGCATTGTACTCTCTTTTGGCACCCGCAAAAAAACGATGTTTAGACAAGTCCACCGGGATGCTTAGAAACATGACGCAAGATTGAATCTGTTTTCAGTCTATTGTTATTTTAACGTTTTGAGTGTCTTAAATTATTTTCTTAGTGATAATTCTATCGTTTATCCTTTTTTGTAAACTGCTTTGAGGTTGTTGTTTTTTATAAGTGGTGTATAAACTGTATGAACTTTATGATACAGTACATAATATCAATAAATGCATTTTTTTTTAAAAAATCAATCCATACAAGTTTGTATAAAACAATACAGACAAACCAACCTAACTAAACAGCTTAGAATTAAACAGGAGAGATAATAACGCCTAACACGGAAGTAAAAAGTATAGAAATCATCCACATGATACATTGATTTCCTAGAGTTTGGACCAAAAGCTCAATTTTCAAACTTCCAGGGGCCTCACCCTTTCTATCTCTTGGGGTACTGCAGATACTCCTACATTAGTTCTCAGGGTGGGGAGAGGCCATGTGGGTGCCAACTTGAATAAAATAATGGGGGGGGGCAGGTAAGCACTGCTCCACAGAATTGATCACAAGTCGTGGTGCACACACAAACCATGGCCCATCACCTTTGGGGGGACCTGCCCCCTCAAATAATTTATGGGGGGCGAAGGGACCTCGGTCCCTAGGAATTGGCTCCTATGATCTTGGCTGTCACTCCACACAGAGGCCAATAACATACCCTCCAACATTTCTCTGAAGAAAATAGGGGTGTCCTACTGTGTTGCCCCAGCCACTCTAGCTGGCTTCCCACATATAAAAACATTGTACCATATCCTCCAACATCTTTCTGATGAAAATAGGGACGTCCTAATGAAAAACAGAACATTCTAGGATCAAGTCAGAAATCGGGATGGCTTCTGTAAATTCGGGTCCCTCCCTGGAAAATAGGGACAGTTGGAGGGTCTGCAATAACTTTCATTCCACATTCTTCTACCAAACAGCATACATTCACGTGAGCTGGGGGGTAAACAGACTTTCTCTCAGATAATGGTAAGAGGAGATAAATACACCTTTCAAAGAGAGTGTTTTATAAATAAAAATAAATGACTATCTCTAGGAGTGGGGAGTAGGGAACCTGTGGCCCCATGGGGCAGGTCACCCCATTTGTCCTGTGAGGCAAGCTGTTGTAAACAAAATCTGCCCTTTTTACCTTATGGGGTATCCAAGAGCCTGTATAGAGTCCTTAAGTGGGTTCCCTATCGGTAAGAGAAATAACAGAGGCCAACCAGAGAATACTGAGAAGCAAAGCAGCTATTAAGCCTGATCTTTATTAAACTGTTGCAACAAGTTCCTCACTCACCCCAGGCAGGAAAGAAGAGGAACCCAGAACAAAGGTGTGCCCGCCCTTATATAGACTTTTTAAATTGCCCATCCTCAAACTCCAGACCGTTCCCAGAAACATCATACTTACATCTCAGAAGAGGTGGTCTACAACAGAAATCTGAGTGCGTTGTTTATCTCCTGTCTGGCAGGTTACCTGGTTGCATTATCTGGGTTTTGGCCACTCTTTTGTTATTATAACTACTTAATTCCTGAATCCAGGTCACAGGTTCACCCTATTCACACCTTAAATGTGCCCTTAAGGCAGGATTTGTGAGCACAGAGACAATGGGGAGGTTTTCTCTATTTCTCCCTCATTGCAGAGAAATATTTGATCAGTTTGGGAGAGTCAAAACGGTTTCAGGACTGTCTTCCTGTACTGTTTCAAACATGTGGTTTGTGTATTCATGTACAGTCATCCCTCATGTTACGTTTGCTTCATGTTACGTTCTTTCAGGTTGCGTCCCGTGGCGACCCAGAATTACCGGAAAGGGTTACTTCTGGGTTTTGCCGCTCGCGCATGCGCAGAAGCGCTAAATCGCGCTGCGCACCTGCGCAGATACAGTGCTTCGGGTTTTGCTGTTTTCATGTTGTGAACGGGCCTCCGGAACGGATCCCATTCGCAATCAGAGGTACCACTGTACGTGTTTGCCTTGTACATTTAATTTATATATTTGAGACTTTAAATTCTTATAACAAAGCTGAGGCCACCTGAGAGGCATGGCTTAGGTATGGGGATGTGGCCTGCCTGGGGACAACCTCATGGGTCAGAGGGAGAGGCCTGGACTCCGATGTTTTAAAACAGAAGTCATGACTCCCTACGTTTTCTTGCTGCCACTCTAAATAAGTTAGAATGGAAGGAGAGGCTGGGGAAATAAAAACAGGAAGAGGTGGGGAGGGAGAATGTTTCAGGATACACAGATTCAAAAGCAGGGCTATGTAAGTCAGCCTCATGGCTAGCCAGGTAATGTGAATAACTGATAGTGATGGAAATGTCATTGACGCAAAGCCTTTTGTTTCACAAGATAGGAGAGAAGCCAGGTGTCTGATTTGCTTTTTATGGATATTTACAGATTTACCTGGGGTTTGCAAGGCCATTGCAGTTACATCTACAAAAAGCTTCCTGGGATGTTGGGGAAGGGCTGCAGCTCAGTAACAGTGTCATACCTTCAGTGCAGAAGTCCCAGGTTCAATCCCCACCAGATTCAATCCTGACAGCCGCTGCCTGTCAGTACAGACAGTACCAAGCTAGACGGACCCAATGCTTTGACTCTGTAAAATTGCATGCAGAAGGTCCCTAGTTCAATCCCCGGCATCTCTGGGTAGGGCTAGAGGAGACCCCTGTCTGAAACTCAGGAGAGCAGCTGCCAGTCAGTGTAGACAAGACTGAGTAGCTCGACCAATGATCTGAGTTGGTAGAAGGCTTCCTATTTAAATCAGTTATTTATCCAGGACTAGAGCAGAGCACCTTTTTACATGCATAAGGCCCAGGCATTTCCAATCCCCAATGGCATTTCCAGGTAAGGCTAGAGGAGACCCCTTGTCTGAAACACTGGGGAGTAGCTGCCCATCAGAGTTGACATTACTGAGCTAAGGAATGTTGGCCTTCCTTAGTATAAGGCAGCTTCCCATGTCCTCCCCTTCCGCCACCACACAAAATGCTTTCACCTTTCTGGAGATTGCACATTTTTGCTCTTCCTGCTCATAATCAGCCCAAGATCTGTTGGTTGAAGACAGCTGGAAGAATACACAAACGTGCAACCCCCCCCCCCAGCCCCTCCTGGAAGAACCCTGCAGGGAGTGCTTTGCATGCCCCTAATTTGCTAACCAAAGCAATCCAAATATCCCTCCCCTCCCCCCCCAAGCACAGGAATGAAGGTGTTAAGGTGGGGAGGGGTGAAAGATAGGGCAGGAGAGGATACAATGGGCTTTTCATTCCTCCAGCTTTGTTGAGATTTCGATGTTAGGTTAGTTCCTAATTGACTGGCAGCTAGGATGGCTGCTGAGGCTGGCAGTGTGGCCCAACTGCCTGAGGCAAGTCCACATACAGTGGTATCTCAGGGTACATATGCTTCAGGTTACATATGCATCAGGTTACAAACGCTTCAGGTTACAGACTCCGCTAACCCTGAAATAGTACCTCGGGTTAAGAACTTT
Organism: Podarcis filfolensis; assembly: GCF_964270895.1. Lineage (NCBI taxonomy): Eukaryota > Metazoa > Chordata > Lepidosauria > Squamata > Lacertidae > Podarcis > Podarcis filfolensis. Next base: position 35,923,641 of record NC_139617.1, read on the forward strand.
GCTTCAGGATGAGAACAAAAATCGCGGGCAGCAGTGGGAGGCCCCATTAGCTAAAGTAGTACCTCAGGTTAAGAACAGTTTCAGGTTAAGAACGGACCTCCGGAACGAATTAAGTATGTAACCAGAGGTTACACTGTAGTGGACACCTTAACATCACATGGCTCCTACCACAAAAAGAGAATTTTGGGAACTGTAGTTTGTTAAGAATGCTAGGAATTGTAGCTCTGTGAAGGGTTAACTACTACATAATAATAATTTAAAGAAAGTAGCATTAATAGTCACTGCCTTTCAGCCTAACCAACCCCACAAGGTGCTTGTGGGGATTAAATGAAGATTGGGAGGACCATGCCCACCAACTTTAATTGGGGGAAAAGATGGACTATAAATATGATAAAATAATGATAATGATAATAACAATAATTTAAAGGCAGTAGTAGTAACAGTCACTGTCTCTCAGCCTGATCTACCTCCCAATGTTGTGGGGATTAAATGAGGGGGAGAACCTCACCCACCACCCTTCCTTGGAAAATAAATGCAATAAATTAATCAAAAATAAGGATACAAAGAGAGAGCTTTTTTTTTTTAAAGCAACCTTTGGTTTTATGCCCCTCACCCTGACACAAAGTAAACGGGTTTGCCTGGAAAACGGGAGCCTGGAAATCTGAGGTTGAGGAGGGCAGCTTGTGGAGCTCAGCTTTGGGGTGATAAGTTTATCAGGGTTTGCCAGCTGCCAACTGCCAAGGCTGTCAAGCAGGCCTGTTAGGGAGGGGGAAGATCTACCAGGGCAAGATAGGTCACCCTAGGCCTTATCAGAGCCCAGTCTCACAACACAGAGATCCAGAAAAGGGCTTTCTCCACCCCACAACAAAAGGCAGATTGGCAAGGCGGAGGACATGGGAACGGAGTGTAGGAAGAGGTGAAAGTCTTCCAAAGTGGGCCCACTATGCAACTGGGGAACTTTGCAAAATGGAAGGCGATGGTGAGAAAATCTGCAGGACAGGGAAACATGGAAAGTCTTGGACGGGAGACACTTAGAGCAGTAGTTATTACAAAAAGACTGGATCCTCTTTAAAGCTTCCTTCATATCATACATTTAAACCACTATGATACCACTATAAACTGTAACTGGTTTCGTGTGAAATTCTGGCAGCTGTAGTTTGTTATGGGTGCAGAGAGTTGTTAGGAGGTGCACACACAAACCCATTCCCCTCCCAGAGAACCAATTTGTATATATCCTTTTATTTCCTGTTTCTCTGAATTCCAAAGCATTCAAATTATTAACATGACAAAACATAATACAGGAGAAATAAAGTAGGTGGGAGAAGTGAAGTTACAAGGAATCAGGCAGAGGTGCTCACCTTCCTATCTGATGTCAATGAGATAAATAACTATGCAACTTTTAGAGAACATCTGAAGGCAACTCTGTATATAGGGAAGTTCTTAATGTTTGATGTTTTATTGTTTTTATATCTGTTGGAAGGGGCCCAGAGTGGTTGGGGCAACCCAGTCAGAAGGGTGGGGTACAAATAATAAAAATTATTATAATTATTACTAGTTTTTAATTGTTTTAGCGAGTTTTGTGTACAGTTTTATTATGCATGCACCATTCATTTTGACAAATAAGTTTATAAATCTTTTTTTAAAAAAACAGACATAATAAATATGTCTGCACGGACTATGTGTGTTTGTGTGTGTGTCATAGAGCATATCCCATAATTCTTTGCAAAACACACAAACTTGAATACCATGGCAAACTGGCTGATGTGGAAGCTGCTCCCAGTAAATGACAAGCCCCCCACCCCCGCCACTTCCTTTTCCATGTCATTTCAAAAACTGGACAGCTTATCTTCTCTCCTATACTGTTTTCTATTTGGAGCTTTCATTGCATTTTTGGCTGTGGCTGAGGAGCCGGAATCCCCTTCCTTTCTGCTCAGTGCAAACTATCTCTTGGAGCAGAAAGCGTTTTTTTGTCTCTTCATATTTTTAAAGAGCAACATTGCACCACCAAAGCTGAATACAGCAGCTCCACAAGTGGCGGCTTCCCATAGCCACCTGTTGACTCACTCACTCCTGTACAACTGAGACGTGTGTTTGATAAGTCCAAAGAGTGCAGTAACACCTTGGAGAACACACTACAGTGGTACCTCTGGTTATGTACTTAATTCGTTCCGGAGGTCCATACTTAACCTGAAACAGTTCTTAACCTGAAGCACCACTTTAGCTAATGGGGCCTCCTGCTGCTGCCGCGCCGCCGGAGCACGATTTTTGTTCTCAACCTGAAGCAAAGTTCTTAACCTGAAGCACTATTTCTGGGTTAGCGGAGTATGTAACCTGAAGCGTATGTAACCTGAAGCGTATGTAACCTGAAGCGTATATAACCTGAAGCATATGTAGCCTGAGGTACCACTGTATTTGCCACCTGAGGGCTGCATTCCTTCCTAATTAACTTTCTAGGGACCACATGGTGTAAATTTATCCTAATAAACACATTCTTGTAAGCGGTATTGTCTAAAATACACATTTTTGCACAGAGTTTTTCCTAAAACAATGCATTCATGTACTATGATTTCACAAATACATTAATTTTTACAGACACATTCCACTTGTGTATGCAGATTGTAAACATTGGTTGTTTGGAGAATTGCAATGCAAAATTAGGGTAAGTGTGGATTTCAAAGGTGCTGCATTTCGGTTCCCATATGGTTTCAGAAAGTGCAAATTTGAAATATTCACTTTTAAATGTGAACCACATTTAATTTCTCCCTCATCCCTACTGGTGTGATTTTACTGTCACTTCTGGGACTAATGAGTGGAGCTGACCTATGTATACAGAAATATAGCCTCAATTGTCCACTCTCTATTGACCTTCTCCTTGAACTATTACATGGGGCTGCCCTTAAAGATAGACTGGAGGCTGCAGCTGGTGAATAATGCAATTGCTAGGTTGTAAACTGCGTCAGCCTGATGGGACCATATACCACCAATAATGAAAATATTACTGGGGCTGCCAGCGAACTACCAGACCAAATTCAATGTATTAGTATTAGCATATAAAGCCCCAAATGGCATGGGACCCAAGTACATAAAAGAGCCCCTTTTCAAATACCAACCATCTCAATAATAATAATAATAATAAAATAATAATTTATTATTTGTACCCCGCCCATCTGGCTGGGTTTCCCCAGCCACTCTGGGCGGCTTCCAACAAAGATGAAAAATACACTAAAATGTCACGTTAAAAACTTTCCTGAACAGGGCTGCCTTCAGATGTCTTCTGAATGTCAGGTAGTTGTTTATCGCTTTGACATCTGATGGGAGGGCGTTCCACAGGGCGGGCGCCACTACCGAGAAGGCCCTCTGCCTGGTTCCCTGTAGCTTTGCTTCTCGCAATGAGGGAACCGCCAGACGGCCCTCGGAGCTGGACCTCAGTGTCCGGGCAGAACGAGGGGGGTGGAGACGCTCCTTCAGGTATACTGGACCGAGGCCGTTTAGGGCTTTAAAGGTCAGCACCAACACTTTGAATTGTGCTCGGAAACGTACTGGGAGCCAATGTAGGTCTTTCAAGACCGGTGTTATATGGTCTCGGCGGCCGCTCCCAGTCACCAGTCTAGCTGTGAGGACTAGGTGGTGGTGCCACCACTGGGGGGGCTACCCAGCTGACAAGGCCTTTTCAGTGGTGGGTCCCTGGTTGTGGAATGCCCTCCCTTGCAATATGTGCCTTTCTGTTTAAAGACATTCCTCTTTATCTAGGCATTTGGTGACTGCAGAATACTGTTCCTGGTGACTCTGCTATCCTTGGATGGAATAACCTTTATAACAAGTGCTTTCAGAATGTTTTTAACTGAAACTGTTTTTAGATAGTTTTAAAGCTCATTAGGTGCCCTTGGACCAGTCATTGTCTCTCAGTCTAACCTACCTCATAGGATTGTTGTGAGGACAAAATAGGGAAGGGAAAACAATGTAGGTCACCTTCAGCTTCTTTGAGGAAAAGCTAGTATATAAATAAATAAAATTTAGAATGTGTTTTAAAACTGTGTCTCTTTTGTCTGTCACCCTGGGCTTATTGGGGTGGAAGGGTGGGGTATAAATTACAGTAAATTAATAAATAATAAATGAGAAAATGAAATTGCCCTTACAAGATATCCCATAAACTACAAGCAACTAAAGGGCAGAGCTTGAACAAGCATTTTTATAAATATATATGACATGATTTTATTTCTTACACAAACACGTGAGGAGGCATGTGGTCACTCAGTGCCTTCAGTGTATGCAAATGTCTGGCTCATTTAAGTCTACATAGAACCTTTATTCTCATAGGCGGAGAATACTTTTTTGTTATAAATCTTTATTACTTGTAAAGTGAATCTTTGTATGAGCTAAAACTTTTATTATCCATTTGGAGCTGTGTTGTGTCTTTGTACTTTTGTCCTAGGCTGTGACATTCTATGCTTTAAATCTTTTGACTCGTTATTTTCTTTCTTTTTGTTACTTTTGCAAGTCTTTTTGTTAACAATTCAATGATATATATATCATTGGTGCACTATTTATTTTATGTGCTGTGAAGCAGTTCTCTGCAAATCCCCGCTCTGCCTCCTCAGCTGTCAAGCTGAAATCCTTCTGAGAGCCCTAAACCTGCTATCCACTGAGCCTCAAGGCCACCGTGTTATCGCTCCCTGCCATTTGCCTTTTTGTCCCTTGGATTCTCCGCCCCTGGTGATTCAGCAAAATCTTCTCTGAGGAAAGAAACAGAAGCCCCACATTGAACAAATCACAAGGTCAGATTGCCAAGGTGGAAGGGAGGAGAGTTGAAATACAAAAAGGGGGCAGTTAGGTGGTCAGGACACCATGACTAACAAGACTTATTAATAATATTGTACCGTGCACACAGGACGTGGGTGGCGCTGTGGTCTAAACCACTGAGCCTAAGGCTTGCTGATCGGAAGGTTGGCGGTTTGAATCCCCACAACGGGGTGAGCTCCCATTGTTCGGTCCCAGCTCCTGCCAACCTAGCAGTTTGAAAGCACGTCAAAGTGCAAGTAGATAAACAGGTACCGCTCCAGCGGGAAGGTAAATGGCATTTCCGTGCGCTGCTCTGATTCGCCAGAAGCAGCTTAGTCATGCTGACCACATGACCCAGAAAAACTCCCTCTGCCAGTAAAGCGAGATGAGCGCCGCAACCCCAGAGTTGTCCGCGTTTGGACCTAACAGTCAGGGGTCACTTTACCTTATCATGCACACAACTCATTCAAGTGGCAGCTAGTTCCAGGGGTTGACTTTTATAACGTTGGTTTCCTTTTGGGTGGGGGAAGAGAGCACTGGAGACTTCTGATGTTTCTGGAAATAAATTGTTCAATTAAGAATGTAAGTAGTTGCCTTACACTGAATCAGGCCATTGGTCCATCTGGCTAAGAACTGACTGGCAGTGGCTCTCCAGGATTTCAGGCAGAGAACATTCCCAGCCTGGCCCTGAGATCGCAGTGGGGATTGAACCTGGGACAGGTTGTGCAGATGGGAAACAAACAGCAGGCCAAACATTGTTAATTGTTGTTAAGTTACACATTTAGAAACTGCTTTACAGTCTGCATATATGGAAGCAGTGTACAATAAGAAATAATTATATTAACTATGAATAATACATACACCGGAGAGGATACCACCTTCCCTGCTGCTACAGTGACATGGGCTTTGAGTTGCTCTGTATGCTGGTGGCTGTGGCTGCAGCCTACCATTTTAATTCCCCCACAATGTCTCTGGGTCCCTGACATAGTGCTTCTGCACTATGCAGAATGATCAGACACTGCGGACAGAAAACTGTAAAATTTCTCCTTCCTCATATATAGGGTGAATTCCAGAAAGCTGCCCCCTCGCAGAGCTTCACACCACAGTACTTCACCACATAGCACACAGTTAAAATGGCAGGATTTGCTCCAACAAGATGCAGTGATGGCCACATTTTTGAACACACCTGGAAGAGGACTGGACAAATTATTGGAGGATAAGGCTATCTATGGCTACTAGCCATGATGGCTATGTTCTCCCTCCAGGGGCAGAGGCATCTAGTTGGCCCCTGTGGGACTAGATGCTGGCAGGAGTACCAGCTTGGGCCTGCGACCATGGGTGCCCGCAGCGTGCATGGCCCTGGCACCAATTTTTTTTGGTGCTTTGGGCACCCAGGGCCCCAGAGAGTTAGCACCTATGGAGGCTGGACTGGGTGGGCCTTTAGCCTGATCTAGCAGGGCTCTTCTTATGCTCTTATGATCAGCTCTAGTGAAGATAGATATACAGTGGTACCTCGGGTTACATACACTTCAGGTTACATACGCTTCATGTTACAGACTCCGCTAACCCAGAAATATTACCTTGGGTTAAGAATTTTGCTTCAGGATGAGAACGGAAATTGTGCTCCGGCGGCGCAGCGGCAGCGGGAGGCCCCATTAGCTAAAGTGGTGCTTCAGGTTAAGAACAGTTTCAGGTTAAGAACGGACCTCCGGAACGAATTAAGTACTTAACCCGAGGTACCACTGTTATATTTTAAGTGCAGTGTTAGCAAATGTGTGCTCAAACCCTCCCATTACATTTGAATTCTTACATCATTCTTCACCCTCAGTTTCAGCAGGTTTTCAAGGAAGATCAGTAACAGTGGGTAAAGTACGGTAAGTTTGCCTGCCATTACTAATTGAGGACCCCTGAAAAACTTATGAGGAACCAGCACCAGAAAATAATGTGCAAAACAACTGCTGTATTTAATAAACAAAACCCTTGTATAGTGTGCCTCTTGTGTCACTGATAGTTGTCAAATAGTGCACCCTGGTGTTCATGAAGTGAATAAACAGACTTAAAAAGGGAACAAATCAACTCTCCAATAGAAAGGGCTTCCTTTGATGTCACCCTTTTCCTCTCTCTCCTGCAGAGTAAATGTGCCAACACTATCAGACCCTCAGAAATACTGTATTTGCCAACTTGGCTGCTTTGATATGTGGAACCGGCTCCATATAATACTCTTTCTGCAGTTGTAAGAAAATTTTAAAAATTAAAAGCTTACGTTTTTCAGATTTTATGTGGATGCAGTTCTGTTGTTGTTGTTGTTTAGTTGTGTCCGACTCTTCGTGACCCCATGGACCAGAGCACACCAGGCACTCCTGTCTTTCATTGCCTCCTGCAATTTGGTCCAACTCATGTTAGTAGCTTTGAGAACACTGTCCAACCATCTTGTTCTCTGTTGTCACCTTCTCCTTGTGCCTTTAATCTTTAAATACCCTTAAATGGATCCTGGGAGGTTGGAGGGAAACGGCACAGAAAACAGCACTTACTTTATGGCACAAAACTAGCACAAAACTTGGGCATTGGTTTGGAGGGGATCATACAAAGTTGGATGTTAGGGTGTCAACTTGTACCCGTGTTACAGTATAATAATTTTAAGGTCATATATAAAAATAAATGTTCATAACTGTATATATAAACCACATGTCTGAAGCCCCACAGAAAAGGTCTTTAATCAAAACTAATTTTAAAAATTGATGTCCACTTTTGCTTCTCCTAATCCTCAGAAAAGAAAAAAAAGAGAAAACAAACATTCTTTGCTTCTTGCCAAAGTGGCTTTCTGCACCAGGGCAGCAAAAGAAATACTTTTAGATCCCTTGCTGGATCCACGACCCCAGAAATTAGAAGAGACTCGGGCATCGTGCAGGCTACCGTCCCCCCCCCCAAAAAAAGAACCCCCTACCAAAATGAAAAAGAAAAAATAGAATCTACTGTATATGTATAGGCGGAACCTTTCTTCCCTGGAACCTTCGCGATCGCCACCGTGTTGCTACGCGACGCGGAGGGGAGGACGCTTTTGAAGAGAGCGACTGCGGCGGTTCCTGGCGGGGAAAATGGTCGGGGGAGACAGCGCTGAGGGAGGCGCAGGCTGCTGCTCTCCGACCGTCGGGGCGGACGCGGCGACTTCACAGCTGAACCGCGACAAGAGGCTGGTGTGCGTGGAGTACCCAGGCGTTGTGCAGAACGTGGACAAGACGCTGCTGACGCTGGGCGGAGAGGAAGGGGTCTCTAGGGTAAGGATGGGGAGTGGGCGTCCTCTGAAGAATGGCTCTTCCTGCTCAGGTTACTGAGAGGCAAAGCTGCCGTGCTGGCGGGGGTGGTGGTGGGGGTGGTGGTCTCAAACCAGCCTGCATTCGGATGCCCCGGCACCCGTGCCTGCTTACATCGGACACTTTGCACGTTCCCTGTGGAACTCTTCTCTCCCAGGGAGTTTTCATGACACAGAGTCAGTCTCTCTCTTTCTCTCTCTCTCTCTCTCTCTCTCTCTCTCTCTCTCTCTCTCTTTCTTGCTCAGAGCCTCCAGAGGCAGGGCTGAAAAGTTGGACCCCATGGGAGTTGAGGAGTGCTTTTACTGTTAGCAGGCACACCATTTCCATATAGCTCATCACCATCATCAGTTTTTCATCGCCACATCTATATCCCACCTTCCCCCAGGCCAGGGAGTTCAAGGTGGCATACATGATTCTCCCTCTTCCTGTTATTTCCTCAGAACAACTCAGGGAGGGAGGTTGCCCCCTAGGGCAGGATTTGAACCCTTGTCTTCCAAGAACTTAATGACAGTTTAAAGAAGTGGCAGGTTGGGGATCTTGCTTGTGTATGGCTAATCATAAATGAATATTTTCCAGAAATGTCCCTTGTCTTTGTTGAGATATTTCCCCTACAGAAGCTCATTCAGCTCGGAAGAGGCTTCTGGCTACCTGGGGCAAGAGGGAGCCTCATACTTAACATCCCCTTCACACTCTCTTTATCTCTCATTTTGAAAAGGAAAGGGTGATCTGAATTGCTGTTCTGCGTGGTGGGGGTGATTGTGGAAAGAGGGGGCAAGCCATACAGGGTTGCCGTACACCTGGATTTTCCCAGCCATATACAGAATATAGCAGTCGGCAGCAGTGTCCGCCTGGGGAACTCCAGACGTATGTCAGCCCATACCATACAGCCCAGCAACTTTGGCAAAAAAATTAAATCACATCTCAACAACTTTTCCAGATACAGTGGTACCTCTTAATGCGAACAGGATCCGATCCGGAGCCCCATTCCCATCCTGAAGCGAATGCAACCCGCGCCTGCGCTTCCAGGCAAGCGTGTGATGTCATTTTGAGTGTCTGCGCATGCGTGAGCGGCGGAACCCGGAAGTAACGCACTCTGTTACTTCCGGGTTGCCATGGAGTGTAACCTAAAAACGTTCAACCTGAAGCACATTTAACCCGAGGTATGACTGTACAGTGGTACCTCTGGTTGCGAACGGGATCCGTTCTGGAGGCCCGTTTGCAAGATGAAAAGAGCGCAACCCGCAGCGGCGCGTCTGTGCACGCGTGGGTTGCGATTCGCCACTTCTGCGCATGTGCATGACGTCATTTTGCGTGTCTGCGCATGCGCAAGTGACGAAACCCAGAAGTAACCCTTTCTGGTACTTCCAGGTGGCCGCGGGACGTAACCTGAAAGAACGTAACATGAAGCGGACGTAACCAGGGGTACCACTGGAAAGCTCAATTACTTTTCTGTCTTGATTTTCACTGTTTGAAATATGACAACCCTACATTGTAGGGGTTGGATTATATCCAACTCAGGGTGAGAAATTGCTGGCCCCTGGGGGTCAGCTTGTTGTGCATTTGGTCCACAGCTTCACTTCAGCCCAGCCCACCCTCTCTTGTCTGAGAGCCCCCAGCCTGCTGCATTACCATGCTGGGTTGGGAGGAAACAAAACCTATTTCCTCCTCACTCATGTGCTGCCAGAATGACCTATCCTTTATTTACGTTATTGGTTGTGTGCATACTTTTCAGATCTACACTGACCCCAGCCGAAGACTCGAGCTCTACTTCCGCCCCAAGGACCCCTACTGCCACCCTGTGTGTGCCAACCGCTTCCCGACATCTTCCATGTTGCTGAAAGTTAAAAAGAAAACGAGGAGGAAACGGACAGAAGCAGGAGATTTTGAGGAAGATGTCAGTTTTGAAGTAGAAGTTCTTGGCATTGTTACCACAGTTTATAAGTTTCAAGGTAATGATTCCTTTCTCTAAGGCAGGGATGAGGAACCTCTGTGGTCCTCCAGATGCATAGCGAGAGGACCAGGGATGATGAACGTTGTACCTCAACAACATTTGGAGGATCTCACCCCCTTTGCAGTAAGGAAAGATTTGCTTCCATCATAAGGCTCTGTAAATTTCAGTTCAGCCCTACTTCCTTGCCTCAGGGATTCTCACTGGGTGTGCTGTCTGGTGCCACCAAGGAGACCCCATGAATACGGTGGGGGGGGCTGCCTGAATAAACCAGGGATTTCTTCAGTAAACACACCATTGTGATCAGAACAGCAGCCTCTTGGGATCACACAAAAGTAGAATCCACAGTCTTATAAATTACACGGGTTTATATAGAGGCATTATCTCTACTTGGCTATACACAGATGTAGAAATTAGGCTACACACTCAGAGGAAAAGCATGCCTGCATTATCATCTGAGTCCCTGATTCAGCGATAAGAACAGGATGTCTACTCTCTATCAAGCTGGCTTAGTGCTGAGTTTTCCCCCCTGCACATTCTTGACACATTCTTAATACAACAATACACTTCCACACACTATTTCACAGTTTTTACATCTCTTCACATGTAGGCTCTCTATCAAAGCATATGCTATAATTTTCACTACACCAGGCACCATGTTATTTCTGATTGCATGTGCAAAGCATTTTGAATGTGATTGCATTGTGCAAATCTCCGCAAGTTGCCACTTTGAGAGCTTCTTGGGTTGCTACAAAGCAGAATCCCCAGCATCTCCAGGTAGGACTGAAAGAGAGTCCTTCCTGAAAAACCAGAAAGTGGTTTCCAGTCAATGCAGACAATACTGAGGTAGATGGACCAGTGGTCAGACTCAGTATAGGCAGTATGTTCCAAAGAATGTTAGTATTCAATCATTTTAAAGAAATTAATAGATGTTCATTTGGTACTGAATGAGATGCCTGTTTCTTTTGTGCAAGTTTCACTAAGTAGTGCAGTGAGGGAACAATATGTTGTGGTGATCTGCACACTTTTGCCTTCTTCTCTCCAGGGATGTCTGATTTCCAGTATTTGGCAGTGCACTCTGGACCAGATGGCAAGCAGACCTCCATGTATGACAAAGTCCTGATGCTCAAACCAGAGAAAGAGGAGTTCTTCCTGAGTGACCTTCCGCTTTATATCCCTCCACCCATTTTCTCACGCTTGGACACTCCTGTGGACTATTACTATCGACCAGAAACACAACATAGGTCAGTGTCTTCTTTTGTAAAGGTGAAAGGTAAAGGGACCCCTGACCGTTAAGTCCAGTTGCAGACAACTCTGGGGTTGCGGCGCTCATCTTGCTTTACTGGCTGAGGGAGCCGGCGTTTGTCCGCAGACAGTTTTTCCGGGTCATGTGGCCAGCATGACTAAGCCGCTTCTGGTGAACCAGAGCAGCGTACGGAAACGCTGTTTACCTACCCGCTGGAGCGGTACCTATTTATCTACTTGCACTTTGATGTGCTTTCGAACTGCTAGGTGGGCAGGAGCAGGGACTGAACAATGGGAGTTCACTCCGTTGCAGGGATTTGAACCGCCGACCTTCTTTTGTAGTTGATGGCAAATCCACCTGCTGAGCAATGGGTGGGGTCTTTTGTGGCAGGATTAATATATGTACCAGCTACTATGTTGACTGAATATAGTTGCAGTTTAGGGTTGGACTTGGACGGTAGGGGGAAAAACCTCTAGTCCTCAGGCCAGACATAGCCTTCTTGGCATGCATATCCAGCTAACTAGCTTATTGAGCTCTGTCCTCTCCACAACCCTGCCTCTCAGCTGTGTGCAACAACATCTGGAGGGCAACCCTTGATCTAAGAAGTGGTATTCCCCTGTTAAGGGAACTCCTATTCTTTTTTGGGGGGGGGCAACAAACAGCTTTTTTCATGTTCAATAGTACAATATAACCATATTGGAACCAAATAAAAATAAATAGTGTCTTATGCAGTGTAGGTCCAGAGTATAACAAAGGAAGCTCTATGGGAGATTGACAAAGGGATACACACACTGTTTCCATTGTCCCCTGTACAAATGAAAGAAGATATAGAATAATAATGGATATCTCCACATAAAAGTCATATTCAGCTGGCCCAAGTTCTGCAAAAGGCTGCCTGTTCCTGTTTATTATAAAGATTCACCAGATGGCTGCAAAGTCTTCAGGCTCCACTTCATCTTTCCAGACTCTCAGATGGTGTTTTAGTTTTTCAGAGGCAGCAAAATTAAGAACTTCTTAAAACTATCTGTCCAGACTGATATTGGTTACATTCTTCCACTCTTGTTCAGCTGCCAAGCATGCTGCAACCAGCAGGCCCTGCCCTCTTTTAGATTTGGCCCTGCCACCACTGCCTAGCATGTAGTCCCTAGAGTGCTACTCACATAGACCAAAAGAGTGCCCCACACCTGTTGTACCTGGGAGCAACCTTCGTTACACCCAGAAGTCTCAAGTTGACTGTAGTGGCAATTGGTTCTGACAGCTGCAACAGGCACCTGTAGAGAGCCCCTATCTACCCTTCTTGGTAACTCTCCTGGCTTGCTTACCTGCCCAATGCAGCACCTGACTTCTTCTGGCAGCAGGGAGGAGCAGAGGCTTTTGGATATGTGGCATTGAGGTATGAACCCAGCTCTCATTTCACTTGGGTTTGCATGCACAAAGGAGTTGAAACAAGGTATTGGAGAGTGAAATACATACTTCTCTTTGATGTCCATGTGTTCCTTAGATATTCATCAGTGCAGTTCAGATCCCAGGGTTGGGACAGCCACATTGTTGACATTTGACAAGAGGTGGCTGTGCTTTCCAGTTCATTAGAGGTAACATTTGGAACTCTTCTCATGCTAACACCTTTGATTTTTCTCACTGTTATTCTTCATAGCTCACTTTTCTATAAAGTATCTGAAAGCAATTTAACAATAAAAGCATCAATAATCAAAACAATTTCTAATATAAAAGCAGTTAAAAACAATTTTGTATAAAAACAGTTAAAGCGATGATTGCTTTTTGTGATTTTTATTGCAATAAATAATACCTACAACATACATAAAAATGTTATCTTGGTTTTCCCTTTCACAATAAGGAGAACATATGGTTGGACACTGTCATTACATTTCCCTTTCCTGTGTTAAATAAAAAGTGCCTTTAGCTGTAAAAGCCAGTTATTATCTGGCTGTCATCCTTCCCTGGCTGTTATATAACTTGCCAGTTTCAGCTATCTGTCAAGTAATTTCCAAAGAGCCTTGAAAAATAGGAGCAGTAGTCTTCCCACCCAGCCTGCTTTCAGTTGAACCATGACTGCTTGTAGAAGATTTCAGATAAATTCAAGATTGCAAAGCTCAACTTTTCCCTCTTTAAATAAGGTTAATTCACGATAACAAGATTCCCATTATTAGGTCCCTCCAGACTCCCCACAAATTGACAAAAAAAGGAGAATCTATTTAGCCTCATATCCACTATACATTTAAATAGTTTCTGGTTTAACAATCAGTCCTCCTTCCTAGGGAACTGTGAGGATTGCTCCTCCAGTATCTGTTTTGAACCCATTTCAAGTGCTGTATTATGGGAAGGGATATAGGAGGGACTAGGTGGCTTGTGATCTGATCCAGCAAGGTATTTGCCTTAACTAGCTGAATGAATGAATTATGGTAATAAACCAATAAAATTTAGGGCTGGCAGAATAAGGCTGCAATCCTATGTACACTTCCTGGGAGTAAGCCCCACGAACGCAGTGGGTGATAAAAGTAGATCCATTGAAATGGACATCTGTAAACAACTTTCAAAGTGAGTTCCCTTTGAGGGATTAAAGAGGGGATTGGTCCACAGCCTCAACCATTGGGTTGAGTTTATTTTGTACCCTATGTCATGTTCCCATTGGTCTTTGATTTTGGTGAGGAACCTGTAGTGTCTTGGAGTTGTATTTTATATGTTGCTGATACCGTCCCTTTGCTGTGTCCCTCTGTTGACAATCGCCTAGTGGTTGCTGACTTCATTTCTGGGTTGTTTAAGAATGCATGTAGTTGATGATAGGTCAGTCAGGCTATTTAGTTGTCCATTAGTTTGTTCTGTATTTCTTGTGACGGTGTGGGGTTGCCAAGTCTTTTAGGCGGTATAGCCTTTTAGGCTTGCCATACCTTTACTTTGTGATGCATGGTGGAACTGTGGGTGGTAGGCTAGCGGGATTAACCAGGATAGGGCTGGGAACAATGCTGAAGACTTGGAGTAGATTTGTTTAAGGGTTTATAGGAAGTTGGGGCCAAATTTCAAATCTCTCGTTTCCTCTTATTCAATCTTCGTTTCTGGTGCTTTTTGGCATGGCTCTGTACCTTTGGGCCCAGGTTACATTGGGCAGTGTGGAGGAGTATCTTCATAATTTGTGTTGAAGAAATATAGCTCTAACTTTTCAGTAATACAAGGGAAGAAAATTATCAAGTTTTAGTGGGTCTACTGGGTAGAGTTATTAATAATTGAAGAGTGAAACTCTCTAGGCAACCTGAACAAATTACAGTATAAAAGACCAACAGATTCTCTCCAGTTCTTTAATGACAAAATCCAACATTAAATGCTGAACAGAACTTGTGATTTTATTTTTCAAACTGGTTTTTGTTACTGTTTTAGTTGTTAAGCTTTTTATTGTTTGTATGATTGTACATCTTAATTAAGGATGCTTTAAAGACCCAGTGGATTTATTGTTGTGTAAGATTTTTTTTTATGGCCTCAGAGCTTTGTCTAAATGGATACAACAGTCTTCTTGATATTAACAAGGTCTGTGTCCATTTTCTCAGTTCAAGCGAGTTTGGAGTTTTTTAGAAGTGAAGCAGCTCAGACCAAGCTTTTATGGGAGCTGAAGGCTCAACCCATTCCTGGCTGTCAGGCAGGCTCTGATCCAGGCATGTGCTTACATGCACTTTCCCCTACTTTCGAGTGACCACTCATGGAACTAGCTAGTGCTTAAGTTCCTGCCTGCCTCACTTCCTCTGTTCCTGTGGCCAAGTGGTCAAGGCGGGGCGTGGGTTCTGAGAGCTGTGTGAGAATCCAGGCAACTAGTATGGGAGCCTCCTGGGGCATAGAGACAAAGATTTATTGGCTGTTCAGTACTACTGATCATATGGAGATCCTTTGAAGTGGGGTCTGTGTGTCTCTGACCCCTGCTCTTCCTCTGAGGAGGTCATAAGTTCCAGATCTGGGAAGGGCGGAGTTCTGAGTCTCATCAACACATGGCAACTCCATGCTCACCATCCTTAGCTCCACAGTTGAAGACGCCAGTGTGATATGGAGCTTGGAGTGCTGGTTTAGGGTTTTGGAGAGCAGGGTGCAAGTACCTGCTCAGCCATAAAACTCGCAGTGTGACCTTGGTCAGTCACTCACTCTCAGTCTAACTTACCTCGCAGGGTTGTTGTGAGGATAAAATGGAGAGGTGGTAGAAGTGTGTACATCACCTTAAAGTTCTTGAAGAGAAGGTGCAATATAAATATAATAATAAAGCAAATAAATATAAATGCAGGCAATCAGCCCATGTCTTTTTAATGAACAGATTCATGGTTGCCTCTTCAGAAATTCTCTGTTCAGATAGCAGTTTAAAAGGGGGCATCAGAAAAGAAAAATAGAAAGAAAATTACCTTTTTTTCAAAAAACAGTGGTGCCTCGCAAGACGAAATTAATTCGTTCCGCAAGTTTCTTCTTCTTGAGAGTTTTTCGTCTTGCAAAGCACAGTTTCCCTTAGGAATGCATTGAAAATCAATTAATGCGTTCCTATGGAGACCGCCTTCAGACCAGGTCCGGGGACAGGCTGCGCGCCTTCCCCTCTGTTCCCGGACCTGTCCTGAAGGCTTGCGGTGGGAGGAGGGCTTTCCTCCCCACCGCCAACATTCAGAATGCTGTTCTGAATGTTGGCGGTGGGGAGGAAAACCTTCCTCCCACCGCAAGTCTTCAGGACAGGTCCGGGAACAGAGGAGAAGCGCTGAATGTTGTTCTGAATGTTGGCAGTGGGGAGGAAAAACCCTCCTCCCACCGCAAGCCCCGGGAACAGAGGAGAAGCGCTGCGTGCCTTCTCCTCTGTTCCCGGACCTCCCACCGCAAGCCTTCAGGACAGGTCCGGGAACAGAGGAGAAGGCGCGCTGCGCTTCCCCGCTGTCCCCGGAGATTTCCCTATGGGCTTTCGTCTTGCGAAGCAAGCCCATAGGGAAATTCGTCTTGCAAAGCCGCTAAAAATCGGAAAACCCTTTCGTCTTGCGGGTTTTTCATTTAGCAAGGCATTCGTCTTGCGGGGCACCACTGAATTTTTATAGAATTTGAGTTGTCATAAACAAAAAATCAAACATTATCCAAATTTCACACAACTGAGTCGAATGGGATTCATTTTTGTAATTTCTGTTTCCCTCCCCTGCAGGGAAGGATATCAGAACCCCACGTTGTCCAGCGAAAACCTGATAGGTCTCAGCCGGGCCCGTCGGCCCCACAACGCCATCTTTATCAACTTTGAGGACGAAGAGATCCCCATGAAGCCTTTGGACGCTGCAGAGCAGACCTGGAGGAGAGTTTGCAGCAATGCAGTGGATCACAAAGCAGAAGAGGAGCTGAGGAAGGTAGACACACCTTTTTGGGGTCCGATCACATACTGAAAGACATGTTTGGAAACATGGGACATCGGAGCCAGGGTTGCCTGGAACTCCCTGTTGAGAGTACCTTTCTTGGTTGAGAAGCAAATCTTTTACCCCCATTTTCAATAATTTTATTTGTATAGCATGTACAGAACATTTATAAAAAGGGCATCAGGACAAAAGAGTATATTCTGTAGAAAAGCCATACGAAACCCTAACAACACCAAATCATCAAAAAACGAGACTACAGCATGAAAAGAAAAAGTTTGAAGGGCCCCAAGGGGGAGACAAAGGGCTAGATCAGTCCAGCAATTCTTTCAAATAAAGTCATACTTGGCTGGAACGAGGCAATCCATTGTATGAGTCAAGAAAGGCCCCCATATTGGGACATGGCTCTTCCTGAATGCTTGGCATATTGGCATCGAGTGCAAAAGAATTGCCAAAGCAGACAAATTTGAAAGTGTTTGCGGTCTTTTCTTGACCTGTGTTAATAAGGACTGAGTCTTGCTGCAAGCTCTGCAGGCTCAGATTGCTTTGTAGAAAGTGTATTCACAATTTTCACACGCATGATGTCTTTATGGTGAGACAAGGCAAAGCTGAAAATGTTAGTAACGATTTACTTTACTGTATGTGGAAAACATTCTATTTTTGTATAGAATGTCTGTGGAACCTAATTTGTCATTAATGGTTTTGTTGCTATTATTATTTGATGCACTGTTATTATCCAAATGGAACACTCACACATACCTCCCGATCTGGTAGAGCCAGAAATCTTGGCAGCTTTAAGTTCATGAATTAACTTTTCCAAGGAAACAATGAACAGAGTCTTTTGATACTTCTCATCCTTCCAGCCTTGGGTTATAGTTAGACCCTTTCTTGTATGTGTTTCTGTTTTGTAGCTGTTTGAGGTCCGCCCAGTCTGGTCTCGTAATGCTGTGAAAGCCAATATAAGCATCCACCCTGACAAGCTCAAGTTCCTTCTGCCTTACTTAGCTTACTACATGGTGAGTGCATTATGTTTTGTGTGTGTGTGTGTTGCTTTCTTAAAAAGAGTTCCCAACAGCTCATATAGTGACAATGGATTGAAATGTTCACTATTTAGTAAATGCAGTAGTCATCAAATGTAGTTGTCAGAAAGCATGCAGCTGGGAAGAATTATTTTTGGTGGGGGGGCACTCAGTAATATATTCCAGAATGTAAACATTTTTTTGGCCTTCTTAGGCAACTTACATCAGAGGCAGAGAACCTTTTTCAGCCCAGGGGGCACTTTAGCACACAGGCAGCTCTTTAGGAGCCACGTTTCAGTGCTGGGCAGGGCAGGGCCTGAGGCAAAGAGGTGTGGCCAGTGGCAAAAGTCAGTGGAAGTTGCTGGGAACTGTAGGACAATTTTTTTATTGGGGTATTGTCATTTCCCCCCTATTTTTTGATTGTCAAGAAAGCTCTCATTCAATCATTCAAAGCATTTATATCCTTTTCTTTACTTAATGGTCTCAGAGCAGATAACAAGTAAACAGAGCACAAACAGCGTAATACAAACAGCATGCAGTTTAAAAGAAATAGGAATCAAAAGTTTTTTTAAAAATTGTATTATTTATTTATTCAGTTTCTATCCTGCCCACCCTCCCAAAGGAGGCCAGGACAGTAGTTTCTTTATTCAGCACTCATAAAATTGCCCACAGACCCCCTCTGCTGTGGTGCGAGAGTTGGTGTTCTGGGAAGTTTTGAAATAACGTTGAAATAAAGTTTTTAAATGAGACATTTTTCTCCACTTTCTAGAAGTAAAATCTAGATGGTGGCAATGACAGGGACCAGCCATAAATGGCCTTTCTGTGCACAATTTCCTTTCCTTCCCATTTTCCTAAACCTGAAAATCTAAAGCTTTGCTACTTTTTAAGGTCTTGATAGCAGCAAAATCGTGGTACATTTTTTTGCAGCTGTTGTTAAAATGATTGTGGTGTTGCAATGTTTTTTAATCTGAGAGTGCTTTTTAATAAAAAGGTTATTTCAATCCTATGTTCGGATGTAAGGATTTAAAAAAAAAAAAGCATCCAAACCAGAGCCTCACATTCTTGTAATTCTTTGTGCCCCTGTAGCTAACTGGACCCTGGAGGAGCCTGTGGGTCCGCTTTGGTTATGATCCCAGGGAACACCCAGAAGCAAAGTTCTACCAGGTCCTGGATTTCAGAATTCGCTGTGGAATGAAATACGGTAAAAATGGAAGCAGGCCATCCGAGTACTGTTGTACTCTTTACTATCAGTGCCTTTTGGGTGGGGGGTGGAGGAAAGGTCTAGGCTACAAAAGGACCAAGCTGCCAAATATATATATCTATTTAAAATTCCTGGTATAATCTGTTTCTCTTTGAGAGGTGCTCTTCTCCATCATCTCTTCTGCCTCCACAGACGTGTTTTATTTCCCCCTAGGGTATGCCCCTAATGACATGCCGGTGAAAGCTAAACGCAGCACCTACAACTACAGCCTGCCCATCACCGTGAAAAAACCAGGTATGTGGTACAGGCAAGAGGGTGGGTAGATATTTCTTTATCTTGTTTAGTGAATTAAACAATTGTGATTTCTTCCATAAATTTGCAGGGGTGTCTTATGGCTCTCTCTGATCCTGGTACAATTTTTGAATGAGATGAACCTCCCTTTTGCGGCTCCTGAGCAGACGCCTGCTGAAAACAGGGCTTGCTGTCAGCACTGATTGCAAGTCCTGCTTTCAGCAGGGATCTTTTCAGATGCAGCTTGAAATTAAAGCTGGGGTTGCAAAGGAAGAAAGGAATTTCACTCTCAGTTCTTCCTTTGAAGTTGAATCACTTGACATCATATGACACCAGGTGATTGACAGGTAGGTGGCTTCATCTGCCTGTCAAAAGTGGCCTCTGGTGGGTGGGCCAGTTCATCAGCCTTTGTGAGATACTTGCCTCTTGAATGCTGACATCTGTGCTGTGTGGTAGACCACGTGCTCTGCATGCAGGAGACCCCACTATCAATCCCCACTCTGTCCAGGTTGGGCTGGAAAACTGCCCTGTCTGAAATCCTGGGGAGCTGCTGCCAGTCTGCAGACAGTACTGAGGCAGATGGATCTGTGGTCTGTCTTGATAGAAGGCAGCTTCATATATTCCTTTGCCAGTTGCACACAGAACCAGTAGTTATCAGGTGCTGCAGGGCATTTATTATTTATTATTATAAAACAGGATCAACAGGTTGTCATGTTGTAGTTTGTTCTTCCATCCTTGGTGTCAGTCAAGAAAAAGTGGATAGAGAGAAGTTAAATTTCCCCCTCTCATAATACTAAAACTTGGGTACCATCCAATGAAGCTGAATCTTGACAGGTTCTGGGCAGACAAAAGAAAGTAATTTTTCACACAGTACATAGTTTGAGTATGTAATTCTCTCCAGCAAGATGTAGTGGTGGCCAACAACTTGGATGACTTTAAAAGAAAATTTGACAAGTTCATGGAGGAATAAAGCTAATCAATGGCTGCTAGTCATTATGGCTATGTTCTTTCTCCACTGTCAGAGGCAATATGCCTCTGAATGCCAGTTGCTAGGAATCACAGGTAGAGAAAGTTGCTGTTGCAAACAGTCCTGCTTTGGGGCTTCCTAGAAGAGGCTTTTGGTCAGCCACTGTGAGAACAGGATTCTGGACTAGATGGGCCTTTGGCCTGATCCAGCAGCCAGGCTCTTAAGTTACTGTGCAACATGTGATTTGGGGAATCTCTTCCTGCCCTTTGCAGCGAGCCATGTAGTTGGCATCCAGGACCTTAAGCAAGGACTGAGCACCTCTGGGATGTCCAGTCCACGGAAATCTGCTTTCAGCAAGTATAAACTTAAAGTAGGTATTTGACTTCCTCCTTGTTTTTCCTCCTGACTTCACCCTTTTCTCCTCTTGTGGGGTACTAGGAAGATCTGTCTTCAGACACTTTGTCTCCTCTGGGGAAATTCAGAGTTGGTCACGTGAAAGAAATGGGTAGCAGCTTAAAGGCAAAATAGTATAAATTAATCCTCCTGTCTTTAGCCACTGTGGAGGTGGGAATCCTTGGGATTGATGCAAGAGAGACCCAGTTGCCCTGTTCAAGTCCAGAGGGCTGCTCTGGGAAATGGAGATGTGGTAGTTTGGGGAGGAAGAGATTGAATATAACAACCATGAGGACTGTATTGGAGAAGAGGAGGAAGTTGGGGTGACAATCTGACTTTGGAGGAGCTAAGCGTTTTCTCCAACAGTCAAGTCAGCAACAGAGGGTCCTGTTGTGGAAACATTTTTACTTTCAGTTCCATTGTCTTTTGGTGTCTTCAATCCCTCTGCTTCTTCCTCTCTCAGGATTCAATTTACATCTTCCGAGAAGGTTCCCTGCCTCCTTATCGACAGATGTTCTACCAGCTTTGTGACCTGAATGTGGAATGGTACTTGTGCTTGATCAAAAGGGGCTCTAAAGTAACTTGGGGGGGGCAATTTATGTCTGTGTTCATGCATGTCTTTTGTATGTCTGTCTGAACCTCAAAGGTATGCTCCCCGCTGTGGTGGCCCTGCAAGCAAAACCTGATCTGAATTTTTCCATGGGTACCCTTGCAATAATAGAAAATTCAGCTGACTGTAGGGGGAGGAGAAGGCTTGCACTCCTTAAACATTGAACCTTCAGGAGAGAGTACCTCTGTTTCCCCTTCTTAGGCAGTTCCCAGCATTCCTTTGAAACAGGAACCCACAATTACCAGGGAGCAGGGTTTTTAAAATCCACATTTAATGGGTTTGTTGGTTCTTCCACTGATGATTTGACACATCCAGACTCTGAGTCTTTTTGTCCTCAGTTTATTTTTTGAGACCAGGGTCGACCTTCACAAGGCAATCAGACCTAATTTGTTCAGTTCTTTTGGGGAAGAGAGAATCTGAGACTAGTCTCTGTTCAGCTTGCAGAAGATCATTCGCCGGAACGATGGCATGGAGATGGTGTGTACAGAGAGGGACGGCTGGTGTCTTCCCAAGACCAGTGATGACTTGCGGGATACCATGTCTCTGATGATAAAGCAGATCATCCGCTCCAAAAGGCCTGGTAATATACTATTAATCAAGGGAGGTCGGAACCTGGCAATGAATCCAGGTTTTTACAAATGTTAACCTGACCTGGGACAGCTTGTGTGGCTCTTCTAAGATAGCTCCTGCCACTTGCAGCTTGAATTACTTGTATTGGGTTTTTTATTTTTTTAAAGTATGATTAGGGATGTCTTTTCAATATATTGAAAACATATAGTCCTCCACCCAAGTTCATTTTATTAATGTAGCTTAGGCTTATAGAAATCAATCCATTTGATTGACTGAAATTCATTGCTAGGTGACCTTGGGCTGGTTACCAAAGCTCATGTCTCCACTCTCAGCATGATGCCTCTGAGTGCCAGTTGCTGTGAATCACAGGTGCAGAGAGTGCCGTTGTGCCTAGATGCTGCTTCTGGGCTTCCTAAAAGAGGCACTTGGTTGGCCATTGTGAGAAAGAGAGTCGTGGACTAGATCAGCCTTTAGTTCTCTCAGCTTAATCCCTGTCACACATTGGTTGTCTTAGGATAATAGACACCTTGAGCTCCTCGGAGGAGAAGCTGGATATAAATTTGAATAATAACAGTACATAATCAATTAAGATTTACTAAATCAACTAACAACCCTAGATACACATATTTGTTGGAGGGAGAAATAACTGCTTTTGGAATTACAATGGAAATCAGTTTCTTCCTGCCACTGCTGGCTCTCTGTTTCCTACAGATGGGACCCCTGAGGGAGTAATTCTGACTGACCTTTGGCTACCCCACCCCGCCCCTTTTGCCCCAGTGGAATTCCTCAGCCATCCCTCCACTCATCCATCCCTGACATTATCTTCATCTCTTTCCCCATCTTTTGCTCCAGCTCTGTTCACAAGCACTTCGAACACAGAAGAGGGGAAAGAGCAGCTGGCGTTCGAGTCCGGAGAGGAAGAGGAGGAGGAGGAAGAAGAGGAGGAGTTCAAAGAACCATCTGATGGAAGTGAGAATGAGATGGAGACAGAGATTCTGGACTACGTGTAATGCACCAGAACTGGCACTGTGGACCTATTCCTGGCGAGGACCTTTGCTTCTCTTGTCCCTACAGGCAAGACAGGAAGCCAGGCCTAATGAGACAAGAACTCATCCATGTCTCTTCTACACATCTTTGGGTTCTGTTCTTTATAGACACCTATGTGTGCCTTTTTGATACTGATTTGGGGGTGAAGATTGTGATGAGTAAGGCTGCTTATCCTTGAGCTCTGCAGACATGGCAAATGTGCAAGTAATGGGGCTGGAGATACTGTATCCTGAGAGGTTTTGCTAAATATTCCTCTAATGAAAGCTTAGCTAACTGGTTAACACACAAGCCTGGTAGACCTTCATCTTGGCATTGGTTAGCATCTCATTCTCCCATATCCTTTAGGAGAGGCAAGCCATTGCCGTAGCCACCTTACTAATACACCTGTCCAGCTCTACCACCTCAAACGTGTGGTCACCAGGGCTGGTGCATGGAGTGCTGGTGATGTCCTGACCTAAGATTTTAGTCTTTTGTCAGGCTGATGATGAAGCCAAACTCCATACAGTCTTGGGCAAAATGTTTGATGAGTTTCTGTGGAATTTCCTTGGAGTGTGCTGTCAAGGCTGTGTCATCTATGAACAATATATATTGGATAAGAACTTGCCACACTTCTGCCTTGGCATGGAGATGTGCCAGGTTGAATGGACTCCCACCACTCCTTGAATGGACGCACAGCACACACTGTCTTCAATCAAACTGAAGGCATATGAGAACAACAGGTTGAAGACGACGCCAAAGAGACTCCTTAGGATAGTAATAAAGCTGGATATCAAATCCAAACTCCTCTTCTTCTTCCCTTGTGGACTTTAGGTGGCCATCTTACCTTTTCGGTTGATGAGGTCAAAGGCCTGAAGGCCAAATACCTGACCAGGAGCCCTTGTGACTGTGCATAGATTAAGTTTGAGTAATAGTAATTTTTCCTCTTACGTTGCCAATGAAAGAGTATAAAGTATTTGTATACTGATGAATGTGGGAGTGGGGTTCAAAGTGAAGATAATGATTTATGTTTGAATTTAAATTTAGATCAACCAAATTGAGCCAAATGCTGATCAGGGGAATTGTTCATTTTCTGGAATACTGGCATTTGCTATGAAATTAAACCACATTGGGGTAAAGCCATCTTTTTTGATCCCTCCATGTGTCAACTATAGTTTATTTGTAACACTCTCAAGGAGGGTTGCTTCCCAAAGTGTTTTGTACCAATGGTCCATCATTGTGCCAGAAAGCTCTTTCCAGTGTCTGGTTATGTTGCATCTCACTGCTTGTAATAAATGGCTTGTTAATTCTATATTATGTAAATTCAGATGATCATGTAATATATTTAATAAAACTAATTCTCATTTGACTTCCAATTGTTAATTGAATTCTAGAAGGGCTGGATTTTTTTACATCTCCACCACATGTGGACTATGGACAATGTACCAAGTGTGGGGCAGCCCCTCTAGCGAAGTGGTGAGGTGCCAGGATGGATCATTGCCAGCTTCCTGGGTGTTAGGTACCACCTATATATGAGTTTTAGGGTAATTCTCTTGCTTGCCAATGTAGACTTAAAGGGTTTTTTTGTCCAATGTCTATTCCATTGACCTGGGTCAAATTCATAGCTGAAATCACATTCCCTTTGATGTTTAATAGGGTCAAGTGAACCCACCGATGCACTGAGCAGAATGCTATAGATTATGGATGTTATACCTGGGCCTTGTCCTTCTGTGGCTATTACAAGTCTTTCAAATGGGGCCATTGGCCTTGCGGCTGCCTTAGTGGTGACAGTTTGCTTACTGGCTTAGCAAAAAAAGTGCAGATTTGGAGAAGTAGCAGCCAAGGGGTTTGTAAGTGTCCTTATTTAGTCCATATTTCTTGGTCCGACAGTGGTGTATTTCTGTTACAAAAGTCACATGACTGGTATAGACCTTCTGTTCTCCATCTGGCCACATAAAATTGTCAAGAAGTGTTGTGAAATTGTGGGTGGGAGGCGAGGGCTGCCAGAGGGGACAGTGCAGGAGTTAGGAGTCCTGCCTTCTCTTTCCATGCATTAGGAATGGTTTGTGTGGATCACATTTGGAATGTTCTAAATGTTTGCTTTAAAGGGTATGCTGAGGTTGGAATTCCCAGTTGAGTCCTTCTGAGAAACATAAAGGTGGGGATTGATCCTAGTTTTTCATCTGTGCTCACCTCCTCATTTATAACTCACAGCAAGGTTTGGATGTGAGAGAAATGCCAGCTGTTGAATGGATGGGGACAGAACTCAGCCTGT
Organism: Podarcis filfolensis; assembly: GCF_964270895.1. Classification (NCBI taxonomy): domain Eukaryota; kingdom Metazoa; phylum Chordata; class Lepidosauria; order Squamata; family Lacertidae; genus Podarcis; species Podarcis filfolensis. The sequence goes on from NC_139617.1 coordinate 35,948,634, forward strand.
GTCAAGGTAAGTCTCAAGGTTACCCCCAGTCACCCCACATTTACCTTGGAAGTTTACACCATCTATTTGGCAGCCCCATGGAACCTTCCATGACGATAGTGCCACTCCCTTGTCCCATGCAGAGATAAGTTGAGTCAGGTTTGGGGTATAAAGGGACCTACCTGTACTGAATAAGCCCCATTTGGAGCACACCATGGGTCGCTGGGAAGTAATGTGCCTTGCCCTCTGCCTGGGCGCAGTGGGGGCAGCAAAGGTAAGCATGGGCATCAAAATATTTGCTTAAGGGACCACCACCAAGCTGCTGCTAATCAGGAATCAGGATCCAAAGAACCTTTCTCTTAAATCCATAGGATCAGAGGGGCTTAATTTTTTTTTAAGTGTTCTTATAGAGTTATACAAGTGGGTCCTACTACAAAGTGTTGCAGCATGGAGCATTCTCTGTCTGAGACTCCCAACGGTTCCATTCCATTCTCCCCCACTTAGATAGTTTTCTGTTTCTCCCTACTATGCTTAGTCCTCATTTGGCTGTCTTAGAGGGTTTCCACTGCCCAAGTGTCCATTTCCTTCTGCTGGCCCCAACTAAAAATTGTGTTTGTGTGGTTTGGCTATATAGGTAATGGCACATGAAACTCAAATACATTTCTTCCCTTTTTGTTGGTTTAGCTGGGCATCGTGAACACGGAAGGAGGTTTTGTGGAAGGCGTCAATAAAAAGTTGGGCCTTTTCGGGGATTATGTGGACATCTTCAAAGGAATCCCTTTTGCTGCACCTACCAAGACTCTTGAAGACCCCCAGCCTCACCCAGGCTGGCCAGGTAAAGAGGGAGCGGGGGGATGTCTGCACTTCCTTTTTTAACATTTTTTAAAATGTATTTTATTTTTTACGTCTGCACTTTTTTTTTTACGTTATTTTTTATGTCTGCACTTTTAACTACTAACAATGCCCCCTATGAACATTCCAAATGCTGAAAATGGTTTCTACATCGTTATATTAGGAATCCTCACAAGAACCATGTACGGTTCCCCAGTGTTGTTACGTCCATAATTACAGTGGGGTGGGGCTCAGATTGAGAAAACAGCAACTGGAGCTGCCATGCAGAAGTTCACCTGTTCAATCTCCTGTGACATATACAGGTACGGCTGGGAGAGTCTCCTTGCCTGAAACCCTGGTGGGTTGCTGCCAGTTGGTGTAGACAGTACTGAGCAAGATGAACCAATGGTTTGAAGCAATGCAAGGAAGATCCCAATGTTCCTAAACTCATTTTTACCCTGAGCTTAACCATATGGCCTAGCTGAAGTGACTCCCCTATGAGGAAAGGAGTGCAATGCAGGAGGACTTGGGTCATCAATTTGACCTCTATAAAATAATTCAAAACACACATATATGTGTGTGCTTCACTCTTGCCGCATTCAGGGTCTGAGTTAATTTTTCTAATGAGGCGATTTGCCAAACATAGCCGTCGCATTTTTCCAGAGAGACCTGTCCCGTTGTCTTCCAAGCTTAAGTTGTCACTACCCAAAGTTGCTACAAAACTCCATACAATTCTGAGGTCTTGTTTGGTCCCGGAAACAGATTCGGCTCTGTTAATTGAGGTGTTATAACAATCTCCGGCTTAATAAAGACTTTTAGATCAGAGGATAAACAATATAATTGCAACTAGTGCTGGTTTCAAGAGTTCTGTCCATGCACAAAAACCACATGTACCCAAACCTTTGGAGCCAAAGAGAACTTTCTGGCCTCCTGGAGCTGGTGCACTGAGCAGGCATCTCTCACAAGCAAGGCAGAGAGCTTAAATCCTCTTTTTTGTGCTGAGTCTGCTTGGGTTATCCAGCTTAAAAAGAGCTTTTTAAGCTCTCTGCTTTTCTTGTGGGAAGGTGGGCAAGGCCCATTAGTTGCACCAACTCTGGAACTCTTGCATGAGATTTTGCGGGAACTTGGGTGGCCCTACAAGATTTCATGGAAGCCTCCCAGAGCTAGGAACTGGGCAGGCCTTGCCCCCACGAGCGAAGAGGAGAACTTGAAAATTCATTTTGCACCAGGTAATCCCAAAATCCTCCCTTGGATTTAATTTGTGCCATTTCAACGAGCCCGCCTTGAAGTCATGCGAGTTAAATGTGTGTATGATGCTGTCATACTGAACTCGCCTAGAAAGGCTGCACTTCTTTGGCATTCCGGCCATGCATGTTGTTAAGTTCTTATGACTTAAGAGCAACAACATTAACAGGCTGCTCAAAGTGATAATTGCCAGGGTGTCAAACACTACATGCCCTTTGGCTTTACCTCTCTCTGTGTTAATCCCCCACTTTTGTTTTGATATTTCTTTTGCTGTATTGTGATTTTGTGTTTTTGTGTGTGTGTGTGTAGCTCAACCAGAACTATTTTAAAATGTAAAACAAAACAAGCTTCCCTCCGGATGCCAAGCTGACAGTCCTGTACGTGTGTTCATCACTTTCTCTCTCAGGCACCCTGCAGGCCAAGGAGTATAAGAATCGTTGCATGCAGTCCACACTCACCCAGACAGATGTGCGTGGCACCCAAGATTGTCTTTATCTCAACATCTGGGTCCCCCAAGGGAAAAAAGAAGGTCAGTGTCCTTCAAAAAGGATATTGTCGAGTTAGAAAAGCTTCAGAAAAGAGCAGCCAGAGTGATCAAACGACTCCCCTATGAGGAAAAGGTAGCATTTGGGGCTTTTAAGTTTAGAGCAGTGTTTCCCAAACTTGGGTCTCCAGCTGTTTCTGGACTACAACTCCCATCATCCCTAGCTAGCAAGACCAGTGGTCAGGGATGATGGGAATTGTAGCCCAAAAGCAGCCGGAGACCCAAGTTTGGGAAACACTGGTTTAGAGGAAAGGTGAGTGAGAAGTGAAACGACAGATGTTTATAAAATTACACCTGGCATGGAGAAAGTGGACAATTCCACACACACACCCATCTTCTCTTGTAACACTAGAATTCATGGGCATCCAATGAAGCTGAATGATGGAAGATTCAGGGCAGAGAAAAGTCCTTCTTCATGCAGCACATCGTTAAACTATGGAACCCACAGGAGGTAGTGATGATGGCCACCTACCTAGATGGCTTTCGAAGGGGATTAGACAAATGCAAAGAGGAGAAGGCTGTTCATGGCTACTAGCCGTGATGTCTATGCTCTCTTTCCATGTTTGGAGGCAGCAGTGTTTCTGAATACCAGTTTCTGGAAACCACAGGAGAGGAGGGGGCTCTTGGGCTCAGGTCCTGCTTGCTGGTTTCCCATTTGCTTGCTGGCCACGGTGAGAACAGGATGCTGGACTAGGTGGGCCACTGGTCTGATCCAGCAGGGCTCTTCCAATGTTCTTTAGCTGATAGCTGGGGCAGAGCATGGGGCCTTGTGCAGATGTTTTCCTCGCTGTGCAATGGCATGTGTTAATTTGTGGGAGGGAGAGCTATTGTTTTTGACTTTCATTGTACTGAATGAACAACAGCTTGCATGAGAGCTGGTGTGGGGTCATGTGATTTCTTGCTGCGCCAAAATCGGTATACAACCTCTGATTGTGAACGGGATCCGTTCCAGAGGCCCGTTCGCAACATGAAAAGAGCACAACCTGCAGCGGTGCGTCTGCACACACGCGGGTTGCGATTCACCGGTTCTGCGGATGCGCGTGATGTCATTTTGCGCTTCTGTGCATGCGTGAGCGGCGAAACCCAGAAGTAACCCTTTTGGTACTTCTGGGTCACCGCGGGACGTAACCTGAAAGAACGTAACATGAAGCAGACGTAACATGAGGTATGACTGTATCATTCCCCACTCTCCACTTATTGAGAGGAGGAGTGGCATCTTTGGGACTCCTCACAGAGGCATTGTATCCTTTAAACTGGGGTGGGAGGGAGACCTCAGCCTTCCAGCCCCCTCCCTCTCTCTGGCCATGGGGAAACTCTGCGGTTACATCCCTCACCAACCCTGCCTTGCACCCTCTGACAATGCATCTTGCTTTCCTGGTTAGGGAACAGAGAACAGTGTGTGAGCGTGTGCAGAAACTAGTCTTGCCATACAAAAGGTAAAATTTACATTGGTTGCTTTGTCCGCTTTTGCCTTTAGCCCCGCCCACCACTGGTATGTGGCTCCCAGGAGGTTACCCAGAAAAGAATGTAGCCCTTGGGCTAAAAAACTGCTCCGGCACTCCTGCTTTAAATGTGCCCCCATCAGTCATCAGTGGATATTTAGGCAGAGATCTTTGAGTTCTGGCTTCCTGCTGGCTCACGCCTCTGCTTCTTCATCCCTTCCCCTTTCTGCTTCAGTCTCCACCAACTTGCCGGTGATGGTCTGGATTTATGGGGGAGCCTTTCTCTGGGGTGGCGGCCAGGGACCCAACTTCCTGAGCAACTACCTCTACGACGGAGAGGAGATTGCCACCCGCGGAAAGGTCATTGTGGTGACGCTCAACTACCGCCTTGGACCCCTGGGTTTCCTCAGCACAGGAGATGCTAGCCTTCCAGGTAAGACCTTTCTTTGGGGGGATATTCCCCCCCCCCACAGCTACAGTCATCTTGCATAAGTTAACGTTTGTTTTGCTGTTTCCCTCCAACCTTTGCATTGGGGGCTTGGGAACCTGTGACTCTTCGTATGCTGCTGGACTGCAGCTCCATCATTCCTCTGAACACTGGTCATGCTGGCTGAGGCTGATGGGAGTTGGAGTCTAGCAACATCTGGAGTGCCATCCCTGATCTAAGAAGAGGGATTCTTTAATAAGGGAATGCCTTTTTCAGAGGCATCATTTCATGTCTTGCATGCGGCAGGAAATGTTCCTCCTTAATTCAGGGAAGGGGGATCTGTAGCCTTCCAGATGTTGCTGGAATACAGCTCCCATCATCCCTGACTGGTGGCCTTGCTGGCTGAGGCCGATGGGAGTTGGAGTCCAAAAACATCTGGAGGGCTCCTGGTTTCCCATCCCTGATCTACACCTACATGTGTATATGTACCTGACAACTGAAAATCACACACAATACATCTAATCTACAAAATCTTGTGGTGTTTTTTAATACTAAAGGTTCTTTGAGTTGCTTTTCCTGGTCTGGCCTCACAGTGGTCTGGCTCAGAAAAGCCCAGCTGCGTATTTATTTAACTGAAATATTTATGTCCCACTTTTCTGCTTGACAACAGCCCTGCAGGCTTACTCCTAGGGCTGTGTGTGTGTGTGTGTGTGTGTGTGTGTGTGTGACTCCAGCTCTTTTCTTTCAGGTAACTATGGCCTCAAAGACCAGCACATGGCCATTGCCTGGGTCAAGAGAAACATAAAGAACTTTGGAGGGGACCCCGACAACATCACAATCTTTGGAGAGTCTGCTGGGGCCGTCAGTGTCTCCTTACAGGTACGGGGCCCTTTCTTTCTATTTCATTTTGTTAAGGGTTTAATTCAATTTAATTTTAATTTTTCTTAGGTGTGGGGCTCTTGATTGGTTCAGGAGTTGAGTCACAATATGTGGTTTTGTTATTGTGGGGAAAGAGCTACTGGAAGAATGAGTGGCAGTCAGGGAGTGGGGTGGAATGCTGGGAGGAGCAAGGGACAGGGGAAGAGGGTCTGCTGGGAAACATCAGCTTGGGGAAGGGCTGTAATAGCTCAGCGGTATAGAGCATCCCTTTATTCAGAACTTTGAGGACTAGAATCCTATTATATTTTTAGGAGAAAGGGCCAAAGCTCAGTGGTGTGGAGCACATACTTTGCATTCAGAATGCCCCAGGTTCAACAACTTCGCCAAAACAAGCTCAACAACTTTTGTGTCCGGATTTTCACTTTTTGAAATACAGTGGTACCTCAGGTTACATACGCTTCAGGTTACAGACTCCGCTAACCCAGAAATAGTACCTCAGCTTAAGAACTTTGCTTCAAGATGAGAACAGAAATCGTGCTCTGGTGGCACGGCAGAAGCGGGAGGCCCCATTAGCTAAAGTGTTACCTCAGGTTAAGAACAGTTTCAGGTTAAGAACAGACCTCCATAACGAATTAAGTTCTTAACCCGAGGTACCACTGTATGCCAACCCTAGATAGCGGCTTCCTATTTTCCTAAACAATATAAGGACTAGAAGCTTGATTCCCCTCCCCAAAGGGAAGCTGAAATTTTCTGAATGCTAACCTCTTACCAAGTACCACCTTCTGAGCTTTATTTTTTTTGTCTTGGATATCAGTGCCCTCCCTTCAGATGTGAAGGAAATAAGCAGCTATCTTCTCTTTAAAAGACATCTGAAAGCAGCCCTGTTTAGGGAAGTTTTTAATATTTAATGCTGTATTGTTTTTAACACTTGATTGGAAGCCGCCCAGAGTGGCTGGGGAAACTCAGTCAGATAGGCGGGGTATAAATTTTTATTATTATTATTATTATTATCATCATCATCATCATCATCATCATCAAGTCCTTCTTCTGCCGAGCATCACGACAGACCGGTTGTCTGACTCGGTATAAAGCAACTTCCTATGATCTCCTATGACTGTCTTCTGTCCCTTCTCCTGCACTGTAGATGCTGTCGCCCTACAACAAAGGATTGATCAAGCGGGCTATCAGCCAGAGTGGAGTCGGCCTCTGCTCTTGGGCCATTCAGAAGAACCCCCTCTACTGGGCTACCAAGGTAATGCAATGTCAAATTGGAGAGTTTTCTTTCTTTTTTCAAAATGATTTTTCAAATTTTTTTCCGGAGTAACACAAAAACCACATCCATGTAGCGTGACAATAACAAAACAAGAAATTATGATGCATTGAATTCTGAAAAATTATAGATAAAATGGAGTGCTTTTTATGATGGTGAGAACTGATAACAAAGCAGACACAAGTGTACAAAACAACTATGCCAGGGGAACAAAACTCATTGGGAATCGTATCTCCCCATAATGGGCATTGTGAACCTGGAGGGAGATGTTCGCTCTCCTAACGTAAGATGAACTCAATGAAAAGGTACCAGGTGACTGAGAAATAATCTTCAGATTTAACACATCTGGCCTGCTTGTTGTGCTCTTGTTCTTTTCTCAGATAGTGCCTGATTCCATACTTTATTTCCCCAGGCTTGGATAGTAAAAGGTTACTGATGCCTCCAGTGTTGTGCTATCTTCAGTTGGGCAGGAGTCACTAATAGAACAGTTAAACCTTTGCACAGCACTTTTTACATGTTGTATGGAAGAATTATGGATTTTTTTTGTTTTTTTTAATAAATATTTATTAGATTTTCCAATTTTATACAAACACAAAAAGAAAAAAGAAAAAAAAGAAAAATATTAAGAACAAGTCAATTTCAGTAACAATTTTTCAATAACATGTTTCTTTGACTTCCTCATACCTCCCCTTCTTGTTTTCTAGTTCAACTTGTTAATCCAGCAAATCCTAATCTCTTAACATTCCTTTTAAAGTAACGCCTTATTTTCCACTCAACATTTTAAATTTAATGACTTAAACAATTTTAATCCCTATTGTCTTTATCATAACAGCTAGAGACCACAAAAGTTCAATCCAACATCTTTTCAGAGTTCATTAATTTTGTAGTGTTTCTGTAAATAGTCCTTAAATTTCTTCCAATCTTCTTCTGCCGACTCTTCTCCCTGGTCGCGGATTCTGCCAGTCATTTCTGCCAGTCCCATACAGTCAATCAACTTCATCTGCCATTCTTCCAGAGTGGGTAGATCTTGAGTCTTCCAGTGCTTTGCTATAAGTATTCTTGCTGCCGTTGTAGCATACATAAAAAAAGTTCTGTCCTTCTTTGGCACCAAATGGCCAACTATGCCCAAGAGAAAAGCCTCTGGTTTTTTCAAGAAGGTATACTTAAATACCTTTTTCATTTCATTATAAATCATTTCCCAGAAAGCCTTAATCTTTGGGCACGTCCACCAAAGGCGAAAGAATGTACCTTCAACCTCCTTACATTTCCAGCATTTATTATCGGGCGGAAGAATTATGGATTTTGAAGGGATAGGCTGTGTTCTTTGGCTCGCGAGGTACAGTGGTACCTCTGGTTCCGGACGGGATCCGTTCTGGAGCCCCGTTCGCAACCTGAAGAGAATAAAACCCACGTCTGCGCGTCTGCACATGCGCAGGTCGTGATTCACATGCACGTGGTGTCATTTTGTGTGTCTGCGCATGCCCGAGCAGCGAAACCTGGAAGTAATCCTTTCTGGTACTTCCGGGTCACCATGGGACGCAACCTGAAAACATGCAACCTGAAGCAAACGTAACATGAGGTATGACTGTACATGGTTTTCGGAAAAAGCCCATTGGGAAGTGGTCTCGTTTGAACGTGAACTTGCCTGAATTTCTCCTCTGACTCTTCTTGCAGGTAGCTCAGAAAGTCGGCTGCCCAACAGACAACACCACAAAGCTAGCAAACTGCCTCAAGGTCACCGACCCCAAGGCCCTGACGCTTGCTTACCACCTAGAGGTGCTTAATCTGCGCTGTAAGTTGGACTTCAAGCGGTGAGGTGGGGCTGAGAATGGGTGCCTCTGTAAACTGTGAGGAGCAACAGTCTCTCCAGACACTTCGGAAAGCTAAACAGAAGTGTCTTTTAAAAATGAATGCTATTTATTTATTTTGTAAAATCTTTATATATCACAAAACTTTTAAAGCAGTTTATGAAAAGAATAAATATATGAAATTATGCTTAAAAAATAAACCCCGTTAAAAGCAACAATTAAAAGCCTTCAGCAAATAATTAAAACTAATGATAAGCTAAAAACCAGATTAAGAAACATTCCAACATGCTACGTGTCTGTCGATAGGTTTGTCAAAGCAAAAATGTTTTTTGGCAGGTGCTGGAAAGGGTATAGCGAAGGCTCCAGCCTGTTGTCAATGGGCAGGGAGTTTCATGGTGTGGTCCCCGTCCCCTCATGTTTTAACATTGATTTTTGAAAAATCTGGAATGAACGTTATGTGGCGCCTGTAACAAGGCCAGTTCTGCAACACACACACAAAAAAATGCACAGATAGCACATAGGATTTGAAAAGTGGAGAGGAACTGGGAGGTCACCTAGCATGCTCAAATAGGAATTACTATTAAATAAGAAAAGGAAGAAGATGAGTGCTACAGGCAGAGTATTAATTCCCATCCCAAAGTGTAAGATTTGCTCTTTCAACAAGGTCCCTTGGAGGAATTCACAGTGGCCAACCTAGATGCCATTTATAGGAAGCCCACAAGCAGGATCTGAGCATAACAGCTCTCTCCCAATTCTTGATTCCCAGCAATGGGTATTCTGATAGTTATATACAGTTAACTTACATTTAACTTGTGCACATCTGGCTTCATGTGCTTGGCCTTATTTATTTATTTTTAATTAACAGGTGGTAGAAAGTGAGGGTGGGGGTCCAGGAGAAATAACTTTGGCAATCCCACCTGCCGTTAAACCCAATGTATTTTGACTATACTCTGTTTTGACTTCAGGCATGATCCCTGGAACGTAACCCCAGTCACCTATATATCATGTTATATTTACCACCATAGCCTATATATCATGAGGACTAGAATTCTGCAGTTTAGTAGCTTTGCTGTAGTATAGCATATGACATCCCACCTGCAGGACGTCCCTTTCCTATCCTAAACAGTCCAATTGGTTCTCTCCCCCCCCCTGCAGATCCTCTCGTCCATTACCTTGCCTTCTCCCCAGTGGTTGACGGAGATTTCCTCCCAGATAACCCAGAAAATCTCTTTGCCAATGCCGCTGACATTGACTACATCGCAGGGGTGAACAACATGGATGGGCACTTCTTTGCTTCAATTGACATGCCTGCTCTCAACCGCCCGCTAGTGAAGATCACAGCGTAAGGGTTGGGGTGGGGGAGCAAAACCTGATTATCTGTGGGTGGAGGAGAGGACAGCCTTGTCCTGTGGCATAAGACAGAGATGGGGAACACCCTTGCTCCTAATTTCCTAATTTATATCACTGAATGCAAAAAATGGGGGGTGGTCATATCCCGTATGTAGATAAAACTACTGATACACACATGTTTTAGAAACCACAAATTTTGACCAAAAAGAGTGAATCAACTTGTTGCTGAACCCTTTAATGCTGAAAACCGCAACCTATTGGACAGGTTTTATGTTGGAATAGATCCAACATTAGCAAAAAGGGAGAACTTTTGGATGGGCGCACAAACACCTGGAGGATTGTGCCAGCCATTGCTCAGCTTCAGCAAATGAAGCCCCCCTGAGCAGTCCACCCTCAAAACTCTAGGACTGCCACCTTGGAAGCTGCTCTCAACAGTTCTGAGAACAGTTGATGAAGGTGGAAGCTCAAACATTTTGCTATAAGAATTTGAAAGTTTCTGTTTTGCTAGTCACTGTAATTAATAGATAAAAGTTTTTTTTAAGGGTTTAACTGCATCCTACCAGGATCCAGAACCAACTTGCCTGATGTGCTGTTTGATGCTTTTGTTCCTCTCTGCAGGGATGACATGTACCGTGTGGCCCAGGGCCTGACTGTGGAGAAGGGGGTGGAAGGAGCCAATGAAACCTTCTCCCTCTATACCCAGGTGTGGACTGACCACACAAACCAGGAAGTCATGAAAAGATCTGTGATAGACCTGGAGACAGACTACATATTTCTGGTGCCTACCCAGCAGACACTTAGTCTCCATTACCAAAATGCCAAGTGAGTGTTTCTGGAGGGTGGAATGAGTTGGTAGCTAGGGTTTCAGAGAGAGAGACTTGCTGGTCAGTCATTATCTCTGCTTACAGTGGTACCTTGGTATACAAACTTAATCTGTTCCGGAAGTCCGTTCTTAAACCAAAGCGTTCTTAAACCAAGGCATGCTTTCCCATAGCAGCGGGGGACTCAATTTACAAATGGAACACACTCAACAGGAAGTGAAACATGTTCTTATTCCAAGGCAAAGTTCACAAACCAAAACACCCACTTCCGGGTTTGCAGCTTCTTAATCCAAGTTTTCATAAACTAAGCTGTTCTTAAACCAAGGTACCACTGTATTTCCATCCTGTGTCCTCCTTTTTAGGGGGGTTCTTCTGCACTTTCATGGAATTAGTGTGGCAGCACCTACTCACCGGAACTCCCTGCCTATTGATATTAGGCAGACCCATTCACAGTACGGTTTTCAATGCCTGCTCAAAACTTTTTTGTTTAGGCAGACATGTAATTTTAATACATATATTTTTACCTATATCTGGATTAACATTTTCTTATGTCAGCTTGTTTCTTTAGCTCAGTTGGTTAGAACATGGTGCTGATAACACCAAGCTTGCAGGTTCGATCCCTGTATGGGACAGCTGCATATTTCTGCATTGCAGGGAGTTGGACTAGATGATCCTCAAGGCCCCTTCCAACTCTACAGTACTATGATCAGTATTTATTTATTATGTTTGTTGCTTTTCCTCCCACTAAAGTGCCTCAAACCAACTTACACTGTAGAAACAAATTTTTGTTTTCTGAAGAATATTTTACATTGCTTTATGTAAACCACTTTTTCTGGGTGGCATAACAACCTCGGTTTTCTGAAAGGCAGACTTCCTCTTCATTTCCCGGAGAGGGTATTAAGATCAACAAATGAAACCCTCCACCCCCATTGTTCAGCCTGGACACTGAGGTCCAGCTCCAAGAGTCTTCTGGCAGTTCTTTCACTGCGAAAAGTGAAGTGACAGGGAACCAGGCGGAGGGCCTTATCAGCAATGGCGCCCATCCCGTGGAACACTCTCCCGGCAGATGTCAAAGAGTTAAAACAGCTGTATAACTTGTCATAGACATATGAAGGCAGCCCTGTTTCAGGAAGCTTTTTTCTCCTTTCCCTCTGTGTTTTTGTTGGAAGCCGCCCAGAGTGGTTGGGGCAACTCAGTGAGATGGTTGCAGCATAAGAAATGAATTAATAACATTAGTTTTTCAAGGCCCAATTATTATTAGCTTGTGTGTTTTTTTTATTATTATTAGTTTAGTGTTATGGACCGCTGTCCCTGCTGATGTACAAGATGATGTACCATCTGCACCGGTGTTCTGCCATCTTTTAAAGATGTACCTCTTTGCATTCCCCTTAATTTCTTGACCCCAAGTCTCCTGTTTTAATTGCTATGCTGTTTAAACATGTTAACCACAAGTGTTGATATTTTAATGTTTTTAGTGGGGCTATTTTATTGTGTATTTTAATTTTGACGTCCATTAAGCAACATGAATATTAAGGGTGTCAGTCCTCCTAATGAGTAGACCCGTTTTAATTAATGGACATAAGTTAGTCATGGATATTAATTTCAGTGGGTTAATCCTGAGCAGAATTAACATTGACTACAAAACCGAAGAAGATTGTATTGGATACTAGTCCTAACTTGCAGGAGACCTACTTAAAGTAATGGGCAAGACTTATTATTTATATTATATTTATTTATATCCTGCCTTTTATCCAGACTGGGACTCAAGGCAGCTTACACAAATAAAAACAAGACAGATAAAATATAGAAAGCTAAAATAATATAAAATATGTCCAGTAAGAATGTTAGGAGTTTGAGTCCCAGTGAATTTTGCTGTTTCTTTCCTTACTCACCATGCCTTTCTCTCTCTCTCTCCCCCCCTCATTTTAGGAGTGCCAAGACTTACAGCTACCTGTTTTCCCAGGATTCGCGAATGCCTGTCTATCCCAGCTGGGTTGGTGCAGACCATGCTGATGACCTTCAGTATGTCTTTGGGAAACCTTTTGCCACTCCTTTGGGCTACAGAGCTCAGCACAGAAAGGTTTCTAAGGACATGATAGCTTACTGGACAAACTTTGCCAGAACAGGGTAAGGCCTGCTCGACTTTGTTGCCAGTGTCTTTCTCCCAAACCCCTAAACACGAGACGTAGTCCTGTCCAGCTTTTAAAACCCTATTATTTCTCTCCACTGCGAACCACCTGAAAATTGCTGAAGTCAGACCACTCTATGCAACTGACCTCATTGCTGAGCGGTTTCTATCTTCAACCCAAATATCTCCTCCTGTAACAAGCCCATTTAAACTGGTTGTATCCTCAGGTGGCAGAAAAAAGAACAGACTTCCTCTCAATAACAGATGATGGGGAGCAACTGGAAAGGGGCTGCTTTTAGGCTTCCCATTGAGACACCTGCAATGGACACAGTGAAAGCAGGATGCTGGGCCCTTTTTGCCCTGATCCAGCAGTCAGGCTCTTGGGTTCTTAGTGGTATCATGTCCCATGTCTCCTTTTATCCAGGCTGAACAGACCTAGTCCCTTCAGCCTTCTCTGCTTAAGGACTATTTCCCATATTTCTGACACCTTTGTCCCTGTTTGTCTGAATCAAGGATAGTCAATATGGTGCCCCCAAGATACCGCTCCCATCCTCCCTCACCACTGGCCAACCATGGCCGGGGCTGATGGAAGTTGTAGTTCAACAACTACACCATGTTGGCTGCCTCTGTTCTAAATTTGGAACACAGGAAGCTGCCTTATACCATTATCATACTTTGGGGCCATTTAGTTCAGTATTGTCTATATACTGACTATCAGCAGAGATGCCACTGAGGTTTGAACCAGGAACCTTCTGTATGTAAGACTCTACCGCTGAGTTATAGCCCTCCCTGCCTCATCTTATGAGATGCTTAGCGACTTATATTACTTAAGCTGGTACTGTGCCAGTCACAAACCTTCCACTGAGTGTGTGTTTGTATTCTTCACCCTTTCCTAGTGACCCCAACAAAGGGGAATCGGAAGTCCCCATTGGGTGGGTGCCTTATGATATTCAGCATGGCTACTACCTGGAGATCAACAAGGACATCAACTATGAGTCAGCGAAGCAAGGCCTGAGAGCTCCTTTCGTGAATTTCTGGACTGTCGCCTACAGGAGCCTGCCAGACGCACCCGTCACCTTGGATGAGAAGTAGAAACTACTTGGGAAACAGTCACTTCCATTTGTCCAAGAACCAAAACAAACCAACCAACCCAGATTCAGAATGAATAAATAAATCTTAACTCTTTGCAGAGATTGTGAGTTTATTTGTTCTTTGCCCTTATTCATAGACCATTTATCCAACCTCTGCTTACAAACTTCCAAGGATTGTGTCTCACCTTTAGAATTCTGGCCATGACACCAGCCCCAGTAGATCCTCTTGCTCTCTGCAAGAGTTAATCCATGCTTGTACATGACTGCTTGCTTGGCTCCAAATGAGGTGCCCCACTGAAGACAAAACACACACCAGTCACATTATTTGGAGGGAGGGGATTCATGGACAGAAAGCAGAGTAGCAGCCCCTCTGAAGGGAAGTAAACTGGCTACATCTCTGATATCTGAGGGACGGAATGTGCCAATCTGTGTTCTTCCAAGGACCATTGTATGGCCACACAAATCCAACACTCTCACCCTGAAAGAGGAGTTGTCTGCTGGGTCCCTAGACTTAGGCCCATTAGTTCCATTCTGTCTGTTTCAGCATCACTTCAGTTATCTACAGTCCTTTTTTTCTAGGGGGACGCAAAACCCTAAGCATTTGGTGAATCTAAGTTTGGCCTCATTGAGGGGGAGTATTTCAGTATGAGTAAGAAAATGAGAGTACCCCTAAACATTTTTTAAAGAAAAAAAAGTACTGGTTATTTATAACCCTACAATAACATTCCAGTAGGAAACTATGAAAAATTATTTGTTTTCTTTATTTCATATTTCTTACTGTTGTTTTAACTTCAGGACTGTTGAAAATTTAAAAATATATCTATAGCCCAAAAGTTTCAATTTCTATGCAGTATAAGAGAAAGTAGCAGTTCCTTTTCTCGTTCTCCTGCTAATCAGTTTCACTGGATGAGCCCACCTGAATTAACAGTGTTACCAGAGGGGAGGAAAATAACACCTTTCTACCTACCCCATGCAGTTTTTTAAAAACTAGCATGCCTCTCCCCACTCTATTAAATGAAGTGGTGCTTCCAGGTAAGAATTGATTGTGGGCTCAGCGTGGTTCATGCCACCCTCATCTGAACACCATCCTGGTGGTTATTGTTTTCCTATTCCCATGTTAAGTGCAGGGGGATACAGGACAGCATTTTGTAGAGGACATTGTGGAAACCTCACATGAGCATCAGTGAATGAACTTACGTACGTGGCAGGGAAGCACCCAAATCCCAGTTCTTAAAGCCTCTCCTGTTTTTCCAGTTCAATAACATCCTTTCGGGGGGGAATAATTGTTTGCTCACGGCACAAAGAAGCTGGGAACAACTTGGTTCTTTGCCTCAAAATCAGCATTTTTATTGAAAAAGGCTAATTGCATTGCTGTATACAATCACACCAGGTAGTGTGCTACTTCAAGGAAATTGGTACAAAATATACCTCATTTACAGTCACCAACATGGACCACACACTCACGTACACACACACACCCTAGCAGCTGTGGACTCTTGTCACACTCCAATGAAAAGTAGGGAGAAGCAGCAGCTGTTAAGGAAAAAAGCTTCAGGAAGAAGTGTTTGTGCAGTGAGGAAGAACTGGGTGTGGGGAGGAAGTTTCTGGAAAAGGTACATGTATAAAAAGGATTTAGTGGAAGCCTAGCAGGGAAGCTGTCACAACTCCAGGCCTGAGGCCTTTTTTTGCGTGCACAAGGATTTTGTGGGTGAACAGGAAACCTGGTGCAGGTCTAGCAAAAAGTTCTGCACTGGCTGATCCACAGAGAGAGTCCTTGACAATGGCTGGCAACAAAGGCCACAGATCCCCATCCTCCCAGCCGGCAGCAAAAGGGGATGGAGACAAAAAGGAAGCTATTCTGTTGCTTAAAGCCACCAAGAGCGAAAACGCAAGGAAGCCGCTGTTCTACAAAACGGATGGGGGAGTATCTTCCAGCGTTTGTCTAAACAAGAAGAAATAAAACCTTATTTACAGGATCAACACCAGAAGCAGATTGGACAGTAAATGTGGGATAAAGATAAGACAGCCCACTGCTGCCCTCAAGGAGACTATCCGCTCCCTTCATAGGCAGAGCAAAGCCGATTGCCTTTTAGATAATGCTGTTTTGGTGTAGGGGGTGGGGTGTTTTAAAAGAATCTCAGAAACCCTGGGCTTATAAAAACAGGTCTGGCAACTGGAGAATTAACAGCCCTCTTTTCTATGAGATCCTGAGCAAGAAAGCAGATGACTTCTGAGGATTAGGTTAAGAGAAGCTCTCATAAGGCTAAGCCAAGAAGGTGCCCTTTAGCTGATGGTTGGCTCCCAACCTCTAGATGGGAGGCAGGACTCCAATCCACACCTGGATGGCACCACCTTAGATAGGCCAGCTCTAGAACCAGAAATTGCAAAGCCTGCACAGAGAAAGATGTTGCAGATTCTCAATTACTTACACCTCATCCACTCCCATGTTTCTAGCTGTGCTCATTGTGGTTCTTTTTAAAACAAACAACTTTCCCATTAGTCGATTGTACCAAGTGTATCACCAAGGCTGCTCCAATGGAAGTCCTGAGGTGTTGAGGACTCTAGCTTAGTCACTTTTATGATTATGAGTGTGCTGTGGGTCTGTTTGCTCCCTCCAGGCCTATAACCACAGTGACACAGACAGACGCAAGCTCACAAAGAGCGCAAAGGAGGCAGCAGAATTTTGGAGCTTGAAGAGCATCTGCATGGCCTCTTCGTAGTGTTTAGTGAAAAGCTCGTGGCAATATTTTAGTGGTAAAGATAAAATCAGAAGACATTTTCCCTTGCTATGTGGGGGAGGGGGCAGAGGTGGGTTGCAGGACACCTGCAGATAAAATAGGCAGTGGTCAGGAACGATGTGAGTTAAGAGTCCAGCAACTTTGGGGGGTGGGGAAGGCAAAGGTTCACCCTCCTTGTGCTAAAGCACTTTTGACTCCACCCAAGAAACCCTGTCTGAAATGTCCAAAGGAGTATGTAGCATATTCCCCCATTCACACACTCAAAAGGTCTCACACAATTCAAAAACATAAAACTGACCATGCTAACGGATATTTAAACAGTGTTAGTAAAATGTACAAATCCAACCAGTCTATTTACACAAGCAATAAATATTGGGAGTGGGGTGGGGTGGGGTGGAACATTAGTAAATTCATTTTGAGATTCTCTTTACAAAAAAAAAATCTGATCACATCAGACAATAGTCCACAGACCCTACTTCACTGTCAAAGGTTCTTAGTCCATTAAAACACACACAAGAAAAAAACTGGAGTGGCACTTCCCAAGAGGGAGGGGGGCAGTTTCCTTGCAACCCTTTAGAGCAAATCACTTAGCCCTCCTCCCATCTCATCCTTCTCTCCACCCAAAGTCCTTATTTACAGTGTGTTTTGTACAGAAACCAACTTCCTTCAACTCCTGCCTCTGTTGGCCAGCGGAGGCGTTTTGTCATAGAAACACGCTTGCCATTTTTGATCTTTGGTGGAGGCTCTTAATAGAAAGGGGAGGGGGAAGGAGTTTGGAAAAGTTCAAAAAAGTCTTGAGTGGGTTGACCCTATTCTGGCACAGGATCCACCTTCGCTGGTGGCCTTAAATCCACACGAGGAATCCACAGGGCCCTCCATGTGGACAGGCAGCGGTGGGGGAAAGTTTCAGACTCCTGTTGAGGACAAAAAAGTGCATTTCTGGACCAATTCCAGGCAGTGAGTTCGCTTGACCAAGACAACCAAGAAGGAACTGTATCCAGGAGCATGGAAGATGAAGACAGTCATTGCCCCACACATGGGCTTGCCCCAATCTCCTGAACTCCCAGTCCCCAGCCTCTGCTCGGGTGCATCTTAGCAGAGAACGGAGAAAGCAAGACCCCCTTAGCAGCACCACGCTGATCGGTGTAGACACCTAAGGCAGGCTACGGCTTCAGGCAGCCACATAAGCTTGGCTTGCACCATGGAAAGGTGTTTTGTTTTTTTAAATGGAAAATAAAAATGTCCTCCTCGTTGTTGTTGTTTTTAAAAAAGACGAGATGCAGACCTGATTTAAAAGGCAAGGGGGGCCAGCTGCTGCCAACGCAGAGAGAGAGAAAGCGCGAAGAGCAACGTGCAGGAGCGGCGTTGCTGCTAAGGGATCCCGCTTCCAATTTCCAGGGTTTCGGCTGGGGCACCTCCTTGGCAAGATGGAGGAACGGGTCAAGGCTGCCGGGCTGGGGAGATCAATCACATCATCTCTCACACACCTGCCCCCAACCCCATGGCGTTTAAGACAGACTGGTAGCCAAGAGTGGAACAGCACTGAGTTGGTGAGGGGGCAAAGCCCGTGGGTGGGGCAGGTGACCCTCTGCCCCAGGGGTTAGAAGATGCCTTTGGCAATTTTGAGGCCTTTCTGCTTCATCCGTGGCAGCGTGGAGCTCGATCCATGCTTGATCTTGACGGCCTTGGAGAAGCCTCTCTTCTTGAGCACAAAGTCGTAGTTGGCAGCAGAGTTCATGGCGTAGAAGACATTGGCGTTGTCCGGGATTTTCAGTTCTAGGAGGATAAGGGGAGGGGAAGCGAGAGAGAGGGAGAGGAGTCAGGTTCAAGGACTGGGCTTTTAAGGAGATGCTACGGAGAGGGGACGCGGGTGGCGCTGTTCCTCTTGAGGACCAGAAACTTGTCCTTTTTTAAAAAAGGATTACGTATCAGGTAGGGTAGGGGTGAGGGACACGGGTGGCGCTGTGGGTTAAACCACAGAGCCTAGGACTTGCTGATCAAAAGGTCGGCGGTTCGAATCCCTGCGACGGGGTGAGCTCCCGTTGCTCGGTCCCTGCTCCTGCCAACCTAGCAGTTCGAAAGTATGTCAAAGTGCAAGTAGATAAATAGGTACCACTCCGGTGGGAAGGTAAACGGCATTTCTGTGCGCTGCTCTGGTTCGCCAGAAGCGGCTTAGTCAATCTGGCCACATGACCCAGAAGCTGTACGCCGGCTCCCTCAGCCAATAAAGCAAGATGAGTTGCCACGACTGGACCTAATGGTCAGGGGTCCCTTTACCTTTACAGAGAGGGGAACAGCTCCAATTCCCACCAGCCCCAGCCAGCATGGCCAGTGGTCAGCATGGCCAACCAGGTACCCAAATTGGAAGCCACGAGCAGGACCCTTAGCTGCAGTGGCACTTCTCCCGACTTGCGATTCCTAGCAACTGGCGTTCAGAGGCCCACTGCCTCTGACAGTGGAGGGAAAACATAGCCGTAATCATGGCTAAGCAACCACGGCACCTCACCTCTCTCTTCTGAGATGATCTGAATGAGCTCATAGTCCTCCGGCCGATCCCCATCCAGATTGTGTTTGGCCATGGCTTTACGGATCACAACCGGGGTCTTGTCCTGGCTGGTTACCTGGAAAATATTAATGTAAAAACAAAAACCCACATTTAGGCAAGCACCTACTCTTGAATGCAGAAGGCCCCAGGTTCACTTGCCCATGGCACCTCCAGGAAGGTAACCTTCCTTGAAACTCTGGAAAGCTACTGCCTGCCAGTGTTCACAGTACTGAGCTAAATGGGCCCATGGTCTGACTCGGTATAAGGCAGCTTCCTACGTCCATCAGGAGCATCTAGAGTTCAGTGGGCAGAGGATCTGCTTTGCATGCAGAAGGTCCCAGTTCAACCCCTGGCATCCCCTAGTAGGGCTGAGATAGGACTCCCTGCCTGAAATCCTAGAGAGCCTCTGCTGGCCAGTGTAGGAAGTACAAAGGCAGATGAGCCGATGGTCTGACTTGGTTTAAAGCAGCTTCCTAAGGACTAGCACAGAACATTTGGTGAACGGATATCCTAGGCTAGCTCTTTACATTTGCTCCCAAAAAGCTTCCCGAAAAAACCCTCCGGATTTCTAACTGCACCCAACTACCCACCTCACAGAAAAGAAAGACCCCTCCTCGTCAAGAGACCCTCACCAGAATGCTCTTGTACATGTTTCCATTCTCCACGGCCAAGCTGACCCGGATGATGCAACAGTCGTCAATTTGCTGGTTATAGAGGGGCAAGGAGAGAGAGGAGTAGCTGGAGATGCCTGAGACAGAGCGCTTGTGGGTGCGAGAGGCCGTCACTGGCGTGGAAGAGACAGAGGAGGAGGAGGCGCTGCTCGAACTCGAGCCGATTCCAGAGGTGTCCAGGGAGGAAAGCGAGGTGGATTCCCAGAACTGCGGAGGGAGGAGAGAAAGAGGGGAGAGAATTAAAGGGCTTTATTTAAGCCTCCTTCAACGGAGCGGGTGTTTCCTTTTCTGCCTCCCCAGGTATTCCTTATTGAGAAAAATCACCTTTCTACTACAGGCAGTGCTCAGGGGCACCCCCTCCTGGCCAGAAGCGGAGTTGAACGTCTGGGCGTCCAGGGCGGGAAGGTAACACTAATGGGGCGGGATAAATTACATTTCAGAAACATGCGGCGCCTCGCAAGACACAGGCCCCTCCCACCTCAAGTGCGGGAGGGGGAGGGGCTCATATCAGCTCCGCCCACCTGCCCCACCCACCGCCAACAGCCTCTGAAGCCTGCTCCCTACAGGCGTTTGCCTTGGGACAGAAGGATTTCCAGGCCTGCCCGTTCCAAAACCTGCCCCCCGCCCCCAAAGCGAAAGTCGGCCGCTCCCCTGACAACGGGGCGCACCTGCCACCTGCCCCCCTGGGTGCAAGCGGGGCCTAGTGGGACGCTGTCTTGTACCTTCTTCTCTTGACCCTCAGGAGAGTCAGGGATGAAGCTGATGTTGATCTCCTCTACATCGGAGCTGCTGGAGCCGGCCGACGTGACACTGACGGAGTCAGCCATGTCCCCACTGCACAGGTAGGGACCGCACTTCAGCTGGTCAAAGGACTTGGAGTGGGAGCTGCCGCTGGCACAGGAAGATTCAGTGCTGGGGGCCTGCCGGCTGGGAAGAACAAGGAAAGCAAATAAGCAGCTTTCAGGAAGGGGCCCAGGTGGCTCAAGGCAGAAGGCCCCAGGTTCACTCCCCAGTGACATCTACGCTCCCTGCCTCAATCCCTGGAGAGCTGCTGCCCATCAGTGTAGACCGTATTGTGCAAAATAGGAACATTCTAAGCCAGGCCAGTAGTCTATTAAAATGAGGCTTCAGTTCAGAACCATGAGGACTAGGACCTTATGTTGTCTTTAAAGGAAGAGCTCTAGAATGCAGAACTTTGCAAGCAGAAAATTGCATGCTCAATCACCAGCATCTTCAGATAGGCTTGGCAGAGACTGCTGCCAGTCAGTGTAGGTAATATTGGCTAGAGCCATGGTGATGTAGTGGTTGGAGTGTTGGACAAAGACCCGGGAGACCAAGGTTTATATTCCCCCTTCAGAAGGTCCCAGGTTCAATCCCTACTGGCCTTGGGCTTAAAATAAAACAAGTGTACTCAAGCCAGTAGGATGTTAATTAAAATTGCATTAACTAGCCTTGGGTCCCCATATGTGCTTGGATTGCAACTCCCATCATCCATGACCAAGCTGGCTGGGGATGATGGGCGTTGTAGTCCAACAACGCCCGACAACCCACTGTTACAAGTTATCCCTCTAAGCTAGCCCATCCCCAAAGTTGGAGGAAAAATTCAACTCCAGTCTAGTTGGCTTCTGGAAGGGGCCAATGTACATTCTTGGCTTGTGCCTCATGCAGCAAAAGAGAGAGAGAGAGAGAGAGAGAGAGAGAGAGAGAGAGAGAGAGAGAGAGAGAGAGAGAGAGAGAGAGAGAGAGAGAGAGAGAGAGAGAGACTTCTGCTAGCCTCAATATAAAGGCAGCTTCTTCCTGTCTCCTCAAGTTCTTGATGACGCCTCCTCATTTCACCTGAAGGCAGCCACTGCAGCAGTGGTACACTGGTGTGAGATGCCAGCTCCACTGGGCACCTCCTGCCCCTGAACTGTGCCAAATGGTCATTATAGGAATGTCTATGCCTGAGTTTAGATTTTTATTTTCCTCTTCCCTCCTTGTCCCTTTTTCCTTATGTGTTGTGGAGGGCTGTTTTTTGTTTAAAGAAGATTGGAAACCTGTGGGCAGGGACTGTCTTGTTTTCATTGTGTTATAAGCTGCTCCGGGAGCCATTTTGGCTGAAGAGCAGGGTATGAGTGTTCTAAATAAAGACATATATAATAAACAATTTCTGCAGCCAGGGTGTCTCTGAAAGCTGCTCTTTAGCCCCAACTTGTTTTAAGCTGGCTTTTAAAATGAGGGCTCAGAGATGCCCCTGGAGCAACACTGCACTTTGGGATCGATCCACAAGGACTCACTCGCTCCAGCGCTTGATGATCCCTGTGTTTTTCTTCGCCTTCAAGGTGTTGCTGGCTGACTCCGACAGGGGCTCAATCTCACAGGAGAGGCCGTAGCTGGAAGGAATGGGGGGGGGGGGAAGGACACTGGTTGGTGTTTGCATCAACTCTGAGCTTCTTGCCTCAAGAGCTGTTCTCTTCACCCTCCTGCAGGATGGGGGAGACTTCAGGCCCAGGGGTTCCAAAGTGGCCTCCCAGGCTTCTCTGTCCGGCCCTCCAGACTCTCTTCCTGGGCTCTGCCCTCCCGTTCACAGGCTCTCACCAGCCCTGCTCTTGGAAAGGGGGCAATGCCTCTTGCCTGCCTACATGGAGAGATGTGGGGGTGGGCATAGCCTACAGTGTAAAAGGTGAGAGTGGTACCTGTTGCTCCACTCACTTTCACCTCTGGCCTTGCCCACTACTGACCTGCTATCCCTGGGAGGTTGATAATGATCATACACATCACTTGACTGGAAAAGGTTCCTCACCCTTACCCTAAAGGTAAAGGTAAAGGGACCCCTGACCATTAGGTCCAGTCATGGCCAACTCTGGGGTTGCGGTGCTCATCTCGCTTTACTGGCCGAGGGAGCTGGTGCTTTTGAAGTGCTAGGTGGGCAGGAACAGGGACTGAGCAATGGGAGCTCACCCCTTCGTGGGGATTCAAACCGCCGACCTTCTGATCAGCAAGTCCTAGGCTCTGTGGTTTAACCCACAGCGCCACCCGTGTCCCTCACCCCTACCCTACCTGATACGTAATCCTTTTTTTAAAAAAAGGACAAGTTTCTGGTCCTCAAGAGGAACAGCGACGAAGCTGTAACTGGAGCCTCCTATCGAAAGCACCCCAACTAAGCATGATGTAAGAAGAGACTGGCTGCTGGATCAGGCCAAACAGTGGCCTCAGTGTGAAGCCCCAGTACAGGAACTAAGCACAGCGGCCACTCTCCCCACTTGTGATTCACAGTAATTGGTATTACCTCTGACAGTGGAGGTAGGGCACAAGAGTCCTGCTGGATCAGGCCAATGGCCTATCTAGTCCAACATCCCATTCTCTCCCCACCTGTGATCTTTAGTGTTCAGCAAAGGTACTTGCTTGGAATGGGGAAGCACATCGGGGGCAGCCCCATGTGGTTTAATATTTGAGATGAGAGGGGGAAGGAGAGGGCTCACCTCTCTGCCTCACTGAGCCGCTTGATGCTATGGAACCAGACCACAAAGCGATCTTCCTGCGTGAAGTTGTAGTTGTTGCAGGCTGACTGGAGCAGTTTGATCTGGGCGATGACTTCAAACTCCTGCAGGTGGAGAGTGGGGGTGGGGGAAAGCAGGGTTAAACTTGGCTCTCCATACACTTCCTTGCTAGCCCAGAAATATCATTGTAAGGGGTCCTATAGCACCCTTCACTGACCTACAGCCTTCCAGAGTTTCTGGACTACAACTCCTATCAGACCTGGCTGATAAGTCACAAAGCGTATAAAAAGTATTAATGAAACAGGGCAGAGTGCTGTCGTTTACGGTGCCTGCCAGCCACTTTCCCATCATACTCCGTTCCATCCCCCAGCCAGCCATGCCCTCCTCCCAGTATACTCCATTCCATCCCCCTACCCACCTCCATTTTCTGGTTCCTCAACCCCACTGAGCTATAGAGCAATTCTATGGCCATTGAGAATGCTCAGTGCTTGAAAGCCTCAGTTTGGTATGCTGGTTTTATTCTATCCCTTGTTTATGGCTGCTGCACTTTATTGAGAATTTAAAGCCACCTATAAAACGTTTGCTATTCATCATAAAGTTGGTTAAAAACAACAACAGTTCTCACCTTCCTCCTTTTCTCAAAGTTGATCAGGCCAGCCTGAAAGAAAAGAAAAGCAGGTTGTTAAAACCCAGGGACTGCCCACCCTGTCCCCAGCTGCCCACCGGTTCAATTTCTGAGTATCCAAAATGTGGAAAAACTTTAAGAATAGGTAAGTTTGCAGCAAAAACAACAGATTCAAGGACCTAATCAGAAAACTCTACTTTTCTGCAACCATCACTGGATTGTTGCTTTTTAGAAGGGAGAGTGGAGTGCGTTCTAAGCATGATAGCATGATGTGATTCGTAAAAAAGAAGGATTATGAAATGAACCTGGAGATGCCAGGGATTGAACCCAGAACCTTCTGCATGCAACACAGATGCCCTACCAATGAGCCACAAGCCTTTGCTGTGCTATGTTTAACATGGGTGAGGAACCTATGGCCCTCCAAATGTTGCTGGAGTCGCATCAGGCCCAGGCAGCATTGTGTAATGGTCAGAGATGACGGAGAAAACCACAAGACTCATTTCTCAATGGCACTTGCATTTCAGATTTTCAGCTGTTCTTGTTTTGGCGATGCTGTTTAGGCTTGCAGTTGAAATGGTTTCCCAATAACAAAAAAATGCATTTAGGCACCCCTTTAAAAGCTGTAGGAAGCAACAAATGTCCACCAGGGGGCAGTGTGACTACAGGTAAAAATATCTGCTCATGTGAGACTCTTAGGGAGACCTTATAAGGTTCCATCATGGAAACATTATGCAGTGGTGTGCCATTTCTTTACAGGAAAAAAATCAGCGCAACAGGGAATGTGGCAAAGGAAAGATTAGTTTGCTTGAAAGAGGGAGAAGGGGAAAGGCTTGGTGATACTTACATCCACGTAGTCCTTCATGGCTGTGTCCAGCATCACTAAGTCAGTGAGGAAGGTGCCCAGGTAAGGGATGGTGCCTTGCATCACGCCCTGTAACAGGAGCCGAGGGGTTAAGATCACTGAGAGAGCCACCGTGTCCAGAAAGGCCCAACATGGGATGGTTAAAAAATGAGAGATAAGGAAGCTTTGGCCCTCTGGAATTCAGCTCCCTATGTTTCTGGGTCACTGGCAATGCTTGTAGGGGCTGATGGGAAGTGTAGTTCAGCCATGTCTGGAGGGCCAAAGCTTCCCCGCCTGTAATAAACAGGATTTCCACCACCATACATCAGGACCAAAGGTTCCACAAAATATGGAGTGCACCAAGGTCCCCTGGGCTTGATCTAGGAAGAGGTATTCCCTCCACTCTCATTATAGAGGCAGCCTTCCTTCTTTTGCTAGCAGAAAGGAATGCTGCAACTTAGATCAGCAGGCCTCCAGCCCTCCAGACATTGCTGGACTACAACTCCCATCATCCCTGATTATTGGCCAGTGCTAGCAGCAAGGGCTGATGGGAGTTTGAGTTCTGGAGGGCCACAGAGGTTCCTTACCCCTGGCTTAGAAGGATCAAGTGAGAAGGTGAAATGAAAAACCTATTTCTCTAACCAAGAATCTGAAAGTCTGCTGATATCTCCAAATAGCACAGACTGATGAATCTGGCTGGGTATTTCTTTATTGCATTTATATCCCATCTTTCCTCCAAGGAGCTCAAGGTGGCATACATAGTTCTCTTCCTGTTCTACCCACACAACAACCCTGTGAGGTGGGTTAGGGTGGCCTGGGGATCTGAATCCTGACCTCCCAAGTCCTAGTCTGGCACCCTAACCACTACACCACACAGCCTCTCTGGTAGAAAGCGGTGTCCTATAAAACACCATATTCGACTCACCATCTCCCGCTGCTGCTGCTGCCGTTTCTGAGCCCTCTTTGGGTTAATCTCTAGGGTGGCGAACTTGGAGGTCCCCTCCTGCATTGCCAAGGAAAGAGAGACAGGGAACCATTAATATGAGAGTCTGGGTGAACAGCTTTCTTTTGAGATGACTGCAGTAATTATTAATAAACCAGAGTGGCAGGAGGTCCTCAGTCCCTGGTGGCATCTCCAGGTAGGCCTGGAAAAGACTATGCCGCCCCTGCCTGAAACCCCGGAGAAGTGCTGCCAGTCAGTGTAGACAATAGTGAGCAAGATGGACTGAGCATCTGATTCCGTATAATGAGGATCTGACTCAGTAGAAGACAGCTTCTTATTTATTTCAACCTCTTATTCAGAACTACGAGGACTAGAATCTTAGTTCATTTTTAGGGGAAGGGCCATGCTCACTGCTACAGCATATGCTGTGAGTGCATAAGGTCCTAGGTTCAATCCCCAATGGTCTCTCCAGGTAGGGCTAGTGTGGCCCAAAGCACAGCCAAGGGCCACAGGTGGACCTCAAAACCTTTTCTGGAAGCCCTTGGCAACATTTAACACCCCCCCCAAAAGTTGTGCTGCCTTCCCAAAGCCGGGTAAGCAATGTGCTGGTTTGGAGAAGGTAGCACGAGGGCTGGGGGCTTCAAATTTTGGCCATGGTACCCCCATGTCACGGGATGCGGGTGGCGCAGTGGGTTAAACCACAGAGCCTAGGACTTGCCGATCAGAAGGCCGGTGGTTCAAATCCCCACGACGGGGTGAGCTCCCGTTGCTCGGTCCCAGCTCCTGCCAACCTAGCAGTTCAAAAGCACGTCAAAGTGCAAGTAGATAAATAGGTACCGCTGCAGCGGGAAGGTAAACGGTGTTTCCGTGCGCTGCTCTGGTTCGCCAGAAGCGGCTTAGTCATGCTGGCCACATGACCCGGAAGCTGTACGCCGGCTCCCTCGGCCAATAAAGTGAGATGAGCGTCGCAACCCCAGAGTCGGTCACGATTGGACATAATGGTCAGGGGTCCCTTTAACCTTTACCTACCCCCATGTCAAAATAGTATTGCCGCCCACCCAGTATGAAAAGTTGGACAGCCCTGGTAGAAAGGCTTCCTGCTTTAACCCCTGGGGAGCTGCTGACAGTCAGCGTAGGAAATACTGAGCTTGATAAATCAACGGTCTGACTTACAACCAGTATCAGGCAGCCTCCTATATTTCCTATGCAACAGTTTTTATATACGCAATTGTATTGTTCATGTACGTTTAAAGTAGATTAAAGTGTTTGCAGGCTTGAAGAATCAGGCTTTCTGCAGTTAGGGAAGTGATGGGGAAATGCTTTGAAAAGTGTGGACAACTGATTAAAGGAGGTATGACTAGATGACCCTTTAAGCTCTAAAATTCTATGATTCTAAGATGCATAGTCGCACAGTGCAAGCAGATTAATGCTCACTTATGTGTAAGCACACCACCATTAAATCAGAGCAAATGATCAGAGGCCAGATTATGATCTACGCTCTGCAGAAACTCTGTGCAAGAAAAGCCTGGATCAACTGCAGGAATAATGGAATCATGGAAGCAGGAGAGCATTTAAAAACTGACTACAGGGT
This sequence comes from Podarcis filfolensis, assembly GCF_964270895.1. Classification (NCBI taxonomy): domain Eukaryota; kingdom Metazoa; phylum Chordata; class Lepidosauria; order Squamata; family Lacertidae; genus Podarcis; species Podarcis filfolensis. The sequence continues at coordinate 35,975,882 of NC_139617.1, forward strand.
AGGGTGTCACCCAGGCTCCGGGTCGCAAACCCTGCCCATCGCTTAGATGGATGAGCAGTAATTCTGGGAAAGCTTTGATTGCAGTCTGCTGATAAGAAAAGGGAATCCCTCTGGGATGACTCAATCAGTAGAGAAGCAGATGATAACTCAGGACCATGGGTTTGAGCTGCACATTGCGCAAAAGATTCCTACATTGCAGGGGGTTGGACTAGATGACTCTCGTGGTCCCTCTCAACTTTACGATTCTATGATTTTCTCCTCCCTGGTACTTATCTCTCACCCTCATCATCCTCACAAGGGGACTCCTTAGCAGCTGAGCCCAGGAGGTGTCCAAGCCAAGCAGTGAAGAACTTAAAAACAGCTGTCTCTGTCCAGTTTGCTGCAACAGCGTTAAAGGAGGCACGACCCATTCCCTAGCAGAAGAGGGGGATGGGAAGATCTCTCTCTGGATTTACAGTAGATCAACAAAAGGCTTCTGGTTCTCAGGTCACTTCCAGACATCCTGTTTCTTAAGCCTTCATCCTGATTTGTCCGCACCAAGTTATTGTGAGTTTTTAAGATAACTGTTTTGCCGAGCATTATGCCGTCCATTATTTACTGAGAGTTACTCCTTGAAGTTTGCCCAAGGTCACACTCAGGTTGCTTCGTGACTGAGTGGGGAGGATTTGAACCCTGGTCTCCCAGGCCCTAGTCTGAGACACTCAGGTATCTTTGCTAATCTTTTTATACAACTGTCTTTTTATCTGATATCTTTGCTAATCTACTTCAAACAACCCAGGGATTTCTCCCAAGAAATCCTGATCTACCTTGTGACCAGTGGTGCAGGAAGGGGGGTACAGTGGGTGTGGGCCGCCTCGGGTGTCATCACTGAGGGGTGTGTGTGTGATAAAATGGCAAAAATATGAGTTTTTAAAATAATAAATAAAAATTGGGCTCACGAAACTTTTTAGTTCAGTCAACAAACACAACTAAATGTGGCTGGCACTGGGCGCCACACTGCGGGGGCCGGCACTTACCGCGGGGCCTAAAGTGTGCCTGAGCCATGCCTCTCTCCTGGGAGTGACGCGGTGGCTTGGGTGCCTGCAGGCTCTGCGCTGCCTGAAACAGTAGTGTGGGGCTTGCGTCTGCCCACCGCCTCTCCCCCAGCCACCCTACAGCTGAGGGGGAGGCGGCGGAGAGGTTTTGTGCAGTGCGCTCTGCCCTGGCTCACCCTGCCCCCATAGGTGGCATGCCCCGCCCCCAGGTGCAGGGCCCGTGTGCCGCCCTGGGCACCCGAGCAGCTAGTTACGCCATTGCTTGATACCTATCTCCAAGTTGGCCAGAGAGAGAGGAAAAATCACACAACCACTCCATTTTCATGGAGGCTAAATGGACCACAGAAGTGAGTGGTGATTTTTGGCCTACCTCTTTAGAAAAACCCTTTCGGATCCTCTAAGAGACAACTTCGCTATGTCTTTGCAGAATCCAGCTGCTTTGTATTTAATCCATTAATTGGTGGAGTAAAAAACCCCTGAGGAGTGGTTGCCAGACTAAAACATCTCTAAAGGTGAGGACAGGAGTAATGGAAAGAGGGTGGGAGTCTCACTTAGCAACTTCCATGACAACGGATGTATAAAGCAAACAGCCAAATGCCAACAGTACAGATACTGACCAATCAGTGCTGCACATAGGAGGATTTTAGGGTGAAGCTGTAGACATCATTTCTTGCCCACCCCCAGCAAAGAAAAGCATATTCCAAATGAATGCCTGTCACCCAATAAAATCTTCCACCTGACTTCACCCCAAAACGGGTAACGGATCTCATCGATCAGTCACTTCACAACATTCCTGCCCAGGGCAAATGAAAGAAAGCTTTCAGGCATCAGTGGGACCAAACCGATCAAGCACATGTGTCTTGCAGATTTCTTTACTTTTTATTATTAGCAGGTACAGTGGTACCTCGGGTTAAGAACTTAATTCATTCTGGAGGTCTGTTCTTAACCTGAAACTATTCTTAACCTGAGGCACCACTTTAGCTAATGGGGCCTTCTGCTGCTGCCACACAAATTCTGTTCTCATCCTGAGGTAAAGTTCTTAACCCGAGGTACTATTTCTGGGTTAGCAGAGTCTGTAACCCGAAGTGTCTGTAACTATAGGTACCACTGTATTTTAAAAGCAGGCATCTTACCTTAATGAGAAGCTCCCGACTCAAGGAATGGTTGTTCTCGTCTGAGAAGATTTCTGACAGCTCGTGGAAAGTGCGGAAGCTTTCTCTGTCAAGAGGGAACAAGGGTATCACTAAAACAAGGTACTTCTGCTTTCAACAAGTCTTCTAAACTGGAGATTTATATCCCACTTGGTATCTATATTGGTTTCGAAAACATTTTTACGTATGCCATTGCTTTAACTGTATTTTATACACATAATGTTTTAAATCACTTTTACATAACACAATACTGCATTGCAGCGGGTTGGTCTAGATGACCCTTGGGATCCCTTCCAACTCCACAATTTCACAAGTCCATGATTGCTCTAGTCAATTACAGGAAGGCCATAGTTCAGTTACAGAGCACCTGTTCTGCATGCAGAAAGTCCCAGGTTCAACCCCCAATGACATCTCCAGATAGGGCTGGGAAAGAACCCTAATGCGACACTCCAGAGAGCTGCTGCCAGTCAGTGTAGACAACACTGAACTAGATGGATCTGTTCCAACTCAGTATCAGACAGCTTCCTACATTTCCCATGTCACTGTTTTTTATAGACACCACCATATTGTGGATTTGCTTCAAGATGCTTCCCAGGAAGCACTTCGATATGCATGGATTTCACAAATCCTTACAACAGCCATCACACTGTGCAGCAAGCCGATGCTATTATCCCTGTGCTGCAGGTATGAGTTTGAAATAACAGTTGCCTTGCCTGCAACCGCTCAGTGAATGTGTAGCAGAGGCAAGATCTGAGATGGAAGACTTGGTGGTGCTAACACCCAAGACGGATTTGCATTGCATGCACTTTCTCCCCCTGCACCCAAATTCTTCCTTCATACCCTACTCACCGGGAGACCTCATCCCATGTCTTCTTCAACCTGTGAACAGCGTTGCATTGCAGGGCAGAGAGAATGGCCCGGAGGGAAGAGAAATTCTTTAGGATCCGGCATTCCTGGCGGAGCACAAGGAAAAACAGTGGGCGTTAGAAAGAGCTAGAAAGAGGAGATACACACACAGAGGTTTAAAAAAACCCTTATTGTGGGTTAAGGGCTAGGCAGTTGTTTCCTGGATCTTCTGCCCAGCATTTGAACTGCTATCTTAATTTCCTGAAATGGATTAAGTTCTGTGGCATATACGTGTGTGTGTGTGTGTGTGTGTGTGTGTGGGAGAGAGAGAGAGAGAGAGAGAGAGAGAGAGAGAGAGAAAGAGAGAGAGAGAGAGAAAGAGAAAGAGAGAGAGATTTGCATTCAGGTGACCCAAATATTGCAGTCAAAAGGAAATGCAAATTAAAACTCCCCGGTTACAGGTAACAAACTAAAAACCTGTTGCCTATGTTGAGTTTTGCTGCACTTAACAGCAGCGTTAGTAGCGAAGAACGTAAAAATGTAAGAAGAGCCTTGCTGGATCAGGCCACTGGTCCAGCATCCTGTTCTCACACTGGCCAACTAGATACCCTGTTGAGAAGCCTAAAAGCAGGACTTGCTTGTGATCCCCAGCAACTGGAGTTCAGAGGCATCCTGCCTCTTGGCAGTGGAAGCAGAGCATAGCCATTGTGGCTAGTAGCTGTTGGTAGCCCTTCTCCTCCACGAATCAGCCTAATCCTCTTTTAAAGCCACCCATGTTGGTGGCAGTCACTGTCTTCTGTGGTGAGGACTAGAAACTTGATCGAAAAGAAACACCCCCCCCCAAAAAAACCAACAACAACCACCCATGTTCTTGAAATGCCCCATTCCAAAACATACTTTGGATTGAGTCCCATCTCAAACCACAATACTATTTATTTATTTTTTTGGAGGGGTCTACAGCCAAGCAACCTACCCGAGCTACTTGAATCCAGTGGTCCACCACCTTGGCTCTTTGCTGTGGCTTCAGGGCCCGGTCCCCAAGGCAAGTTGAAATGATGCAGTTGGTGACACGGTTAAACTGGGAGACGGTCGCCCGGATGGTGGGGGCCAAGTGCTCCTTGCCTTTCTTGTCCCGCTGGGACCAGATGCAGCCAAGGCAGTGATAGGGAACCACCTTTTTGAAAAGCTCCTGCAACAGAGAGGCATTAAGACAAGGATCAGGAAAAGCAAGGATGGAGGCTTGAAGAGGGCAAGATGTCATTCATTTGCAGTGGAGGCTCGGGTTGCGGACGTGATCCATGCAGGAGGCATGTTCGCAACTTGCAGTGCCACGTCTGCACATGTGTGGGTTGCGATTCGGCGCTTCTGTGCATGCACAAAGAGTGATTTAGAGGGTCCGTGCATGTGCCGAAACCCGGCAGTAACCCGTTCTGGTACTTCCAGGTTCAGCACAGTGTGCAACCAGAAAATGCACAACCTGAAGCGTCTATAACCCGAAGTATGACTGTATTTAGAAATTTAATGCCCTTTCCAAGGGTTTTGGAGGAGGAGGAACATAAGCACATTAGAACATTCTACTGGATGCATCTTGTCCAGCATCTTTTTCACACAGCGACTAGCCAGATGTCCACAAGGGTGACCTGAGCACAACAGCATTCTCCCCTCCTGCGGTTTCCAGCGACTTGGTACCCAGAGGCATGGCTAAGCTGCCTAAGGCTTTATAAGCCCAAACTGAATTGAAACTGGAAGAAACTGATAGCCAGCGCAGCCAGGTTGGTACCCATGTCATATGCTCATTCCATCTAGTCCTAGTGGGAAATCTGGCTGCTGAACTCTGCATTAGTTGCAGTTTCCAAAAAAAGTCTTCAAGGCCAGCCCCACGCAGCAATCTAACTCAGAGTAATATCTTATATAAGAGAGAGGGTGGGGGGATTGTCACAGAAAGCACGCCCAGGCTGAATCAGACACTCACGGCATCCATTAGTGTGAATTGTTCGGCCACCATCTCCGGCGAGAAAGAGAGGAAATCTAGCTTGCCTTCTCCTAGCCCATTCTCCTCTTCTAGCCGCAGGGTGCAGCTGGCATGGTCCACAGCTGGGAGAGACAAGGGGACAGAGTCAAGGCATGGAGCAACCGGCTGGAAGGCCAGCAGAGGACAGGGCATCTGCCACCGCTCCCTGACCCCCAGCCCAATCTAAGCACAGATCAGAGGGGCTATAAAAGGAAGTGGCAGAGAACACCCTTCACAGGCAGAATTCATGGAGTCAGGCTGAGACCATCTCCAAAGCTGAAGGCAGCTGCTGCCAGTCAAACTAGAGACTATAGGCACTCCTGATTTTGCATGTGTTCAAAGAACGTGTGACTATGCATGCATGGGCCGTTTTTGGATCAGCCACAACGGGGGCGTAACGAGCTTATGTGTGCTCCATGATGTCCTGGTATGCATCCCCTGCACAAATCAAGGGTTGCCTGCACATGTCCCACCCACCCCACCCACCAATGGCCATTTTGGACGATAGCTGTAGTCCAAAATCTCTGGAGGGCACCAGGTTGGTGAAGTTTAGCCTGTATGATGGAAGGGGGCCATCGCTCAGCTGTAGGGCAAAAGTCTTGCATCTGCAAGGCTCCAAGTCCAGTCCTCGGGATATCCAGATAAACGGAATTGGGGTGGTGGGGGAGAATCCTCTCTGCCTGCCTGTGACCTTGCAGAGCTGCTGCCAGTCAGAGTTAGTGGCCCTGGGGTATGTGGAACGACTGGCCAATGCACTGGAATGCAGCTGCTTAATCTTAATCTGGCCTTTCTTGCCTATGGAGCTCAGGCAGCCTGCCCCACCCACTCCTGCTTACTATCTTATCTCCACAACAACCCTGTGAGGTAGGCTAAGCTGAGAGAGAGAAAGAGAGAGAGAGAGAAGCCCTGCTCACCTTCCGCCTCCACCTCGGCCCGCTCCTGCTGCTGGAACTGCGTGAAGAGGATGCGGGCTCTCCGCTCCAGGTCTGAGCCTGGGATGTTGAGCCGCACATAAATTATCAGCTGCTTCAGGCAGGCGTAGTCCGGAGGCTTGCGGAAGTCTTCGGAGTACTGATCCAGCCAGGCACCCAGGATGGACGAGATGGTGCTGAGGAGGAGGAGGAAGAATAAGAAGTTGGGCTTCCTCCACAAGCCAGGCCAATGGGCGTTTCAGAGGGTTGCATTGCACCCAAAAAAGGGGGGGTTTGACCTTTAGCCTTGAGGGGTGGGGATCCTCCGGCCCATGGACCTAATTGCTCCTCCCCTTTTGACTAAGTCCCATGCCCTATGTATGTGACACCCCAGGTATGGGGGCAGGTAACTCTGCAACTGAGCCAAAGGAGGCAATGGTCGCTGATTGTCCACATGGGCATCTGACATCGGGCTGGTATCAGGTGACTGACAGATTGGCAGCCCCGGGGGGAGGCATGGGAAGTTGAGGATCTGTGGCCCTCTGGCTGGATCCAATCCCTCACCCCCACTTCCATGCCCAGAATCCAGGCTGAAGAAGGGTTCCTCACCCCTGTCCTGGGGTAAACCACTTCTGAATCTTTTACTGTCTCTCTCTCACACACAAAATATTGCCATGCTGTTTAGAAACCTGAGGAAGTTGCCCAGCACTCCATCCCTGCTAAGGTATCCAAGATGGCAGCCTCCAGTTGTTGTTGGACTACAACTCCCATCAGCCCCTACTAGTTTGTTCAATGGTGAGGGAATGATGGGAGTTGAGGTCCAATGATGTCTGGGGAGTACTACCTTGGCTACCCCCTGCGCCATCACTCACAGGCCAGACACTTACTTTTTCAGCTCCAGTCTCTCGTCCACTGCATGCCTGGGGTGGTCTCCGTTGACGTTGAGGTGCAGTTTGCCATATCTAGAGGACCAGGGAAAGCCAATCAAAGCTTTGCAATGCATACATATACGTTTCAGGGATTACTGGACGCCCACTTGCCCCCCAAACAGTTCCAACTACCAGCATGGTCAGGCTGGTGGAAACTGTATTATTGTTTCATTTCATTTATGAATCACCCCCCATGAGCTGTCCCACAAAGCAATTTAGAATAAAACAACATTGCATTGGGTAAAAAAAGAATAAAGACTCTCATCCTCATCCATAGTGGATTTTGTACAGGGCTTTTAGAATAACCTTTCTGAGGTAATAACTGCCATTTTTATCAATCACTGTTTATTTCACCAACAAATTGCTCCTCCTCATCCAGAAGTGATTTACCAAAAAAGCAATTATGAATATAAAAGTGGTTTAAAACCATGGCTCATCCATAAAAATCAATCCAGTGGGGTTCAAGATTTTGGAAGGCTTTCATCGTCAGCAGGTGCCAAAAAGACAGTAGGAAAGGCACTTGTCTGATATGCAATGAAATGGGGTTCCAAAAGCTGAGTGTCACCCCACTAATGGCCTAATTTTAATGGACAGGCCTCCTGGTAGGATGGCATCTGCAGAATGCCTTCTCCTGCAGAATGCAGTGATTGGCTGACTATTACTATTATTGCATTTATAACTCACTTTTTCCTTCAAGAAGCACAAGGTGGTGTACATGGTACAACCACCTTCCTATTTTACCCTCACAGCAACCCTGCGAGGTAGGTTGGGATGAGAGTGAGTGACTGGCCCAGGGTCACTCCAGTGAGCTTCATGACTCCATAGGAATTTGGACTTTGGACCCCCCAAGGTCCTAGGCTGACACTCTAACCACTATGCCAGGGGGCATATGTATGGGGAGATCTTTTAGGTATCTGAAGGAGTCCACAGCGACTACCATGCTACACCACTGACTGCTCTTCCCGACAGTAGCTTGGACTCAGGAACTGGTGTCTTACCCCACAGAGCCCCACAAGGAGAGAAAAGGCAGAAAATTACCTGTTCAGAAGGAGGTCCAGGACCTGCTTGGTCGTGGCAAAGGCACGGTATGTACAGAGGAAGATGGTGACGTAGGTGGAATCATTGCCTTTGAATGCAGAGACGAGGTATTGCACCAGCTTCTCCAGGGTCCCGGCTTTGATGGTCCGCACCTTACACGTCTCGTACAGGTTTAAGGCCGACTCGTTCTCAAACTGTGAAAGGGACAGAGAATGACATGAGCCGCTGCTTCAAGGGGAGTTGTGGAAGCCGTTCTAGTGCTTTTCCAGCTGCACTGGCTCCCGGTGGAGTACAGGGTCAGATTTAAGGTGCTGGTTTTGACCTTTAAAGCCCTTCACGGCCTAGGACCCTCGTACCTACGGGACCGCCTCTCCTGGTTTGCCTCACGGGGGACCTTAAGGTCCATATATAGCAACACCCTAGTGGTCCCGGGCCCTAAGGAAGTTAGATTAGCCTCAACCAGAGCCAGGGCCTTCTCAACACTGGCCCCGGCCTGGTGGAACGCTCTGCCTCATGAGACCAGGGCCCTGCAGGATCTGATTTCTTTCCGCAGGGCCTGTAAGACAGAGTTGCTCCACCTGGCCTTTGGCTTAGAATCAGTTTGATTCCCTCCCCCTCTTTCTTTTTCCTTTCTCGTCCTGTGAAGAGGCTGCATTCTAATGTTTTAATGTTGTATTTTAATCTTTTAAAATTGTACTTTAATCAACTTGTTTTTATTATTGGTTGTTAGCCGCCCTGAGCCTGGTCTTGGCTGGGGAGGGCGGGGTATAAATAAAAATTTATTATATTATTATTATTATTGAGCTGTGAAGGTGGGGGGGGGGGGAGACATTACCCCTCCAGATGTTGCACCGGGTAACATCACTAGGAGTAAGTGCATCTCAGGTCCAACTTCCATGTATTATCTGAGAGGCAAGGCCTCTGCTTACATGCCTCCAGCAAAGAACAGTCCTGTTCCACTGGTCAAACACTCAGAACAGCCCTGTAAGGTTGGCAACTTTAGTTGCCTCCACACCAGAGACAGGAAGTTGCACAGGTTCTGAGGTCACATCAGAACTAGCGACCTGCAAGCTCATAAAAAAGTCACTTTTGGCCACAGTGCCCTGTCTGTTCTTACAAAAGGCTGGAAGCCTTCACTTACCCCCAGCCATCGCTGCCCCTTGTTGGCTGTGTGGTGGAGCTGGACTTTCCGGAGCGAAATGCTATAGATCACGCCATCTTCCACCTCTTCTCCGATCTCCTGAGTGGAGCTCTGCAAAGGGATCAAAGAAACAGAAAGAGATGGGCAAGTGGGCCTAGCAAATAAAGCGTATGCACTGTTTTTGTCAGCTTCATGGGTACAAAATGGCAGTCCAAAAGGGATTAGCTCAGGCATAGGCAAACTCCGGCCCTCCAGATGTTTGGGACTACAATTCCCATCACCCCCGACCACTGATCCTGTTAGCTAGGGATGATGGGAATTGTAGTCCCAAACATCTGGAGGGCTGGAGTTTGCCTATGCCTGGATTAGCTGTTTTCTCCATCTCAAGGCTCCGAAGCCAAAAGGTAGCCATATTTCAAGAGAATGTCCAGATCGCAAGAGCTCCACAGAACATGGTGGATGTCCCTTATTTTGAAATACCCAAAAAATCCTGAGGTACAGGGGCTACAGCTTTTGACATGCCTACATTTTTTAAAGTTTAAAATCTATTCACTGCCATTGAATTTCAAACCAGGACAGAGCTGGGGGAATTGGGAGAACATTTGGAAATCTAAGAAAACTCTGGTAGGCACCACTAAATGCCCTTTTAACAGATAAGTGTCTGAGTTCATGGACTGGGGAAAAAATACACTTTGGAACTCCCTGCCTATTGACATCAGGCAAGTGTCTTCACTGTACTCTTTCTGGCACCTGCTTAAAACACCTTTGTTTAGATGAGCCTATCCACATATTTAGGAAGCAGAAACAAGTTCAATCTGTTTTTAGTAAATAACAATGATGAAAGATAATATATATATATATATATATAGAAAGATGTGCCAGTAGCACCTTAAAGACGAACTAAGTAAAAGCTTTCTAGGTATGAGCTTTCGTGTGTATACACACTTCTTTGGATACTGTTTTAGGTTATTGTTATTTTAATGTTTAAGAAGTCTTACATTATTGTTGCTAATTGGTAATTTTATTGTTCTATCTTTTTTTGGTAAACTGTTTCAGTGGTGATGATGATGATTTTTTTTGCCATCAAGCAGTGTATAAATTTCATTACAATTAAAAAAATTAAAATTAAAAAATCATTTGCATGTTCTCAATATGCCAGGCTGCAAAGAAGTATCGCACAGAGGCTTTTCATTTGTGGAAGCTGGTTGCGAATGACCTACTGCCACTTAACAGGGGTTGGGGTTACATGTCACAAAAGCAGGGACTACAATAAACTGTTGCTGTGTGAATTGTTTCTGTTCAGATAGATTTCTAACTAATCAACCATGCCCTTTTCCTGGATACTTTGTTCTGCTTTTACTCGCCACTCAATTTTCTCTCTGTCCCCTTCCCCTTGGGCAAACAGCATTTTGTGGTTACCGAGAATACTCAGTTCTCATTGGGCTGTTTTTGTGTGTGAGGGGGTTTCCCTCAAGGTATGTTATTGTACTTCTGCAAGCCTTGAGATTTCCCAGGAGCATGCCACACACCTTCCTCATATTTCTTCCTTGCTCCATTTTGGAAACAGAGCTGTCACAATTCGGCATCAGAGCTTGCTATTGTTATTAAGAACTTAATCTACAACTTGATCTAAGTTTACCAATCACCACAAGATTATGCCTGCAAAAATCACTGCAAAATAACTGGAAAACAATCAAATAGCATTTTTAAAACAACAACGACAACAACAACAGGAAGCTGCACATCTTACAAAGTTTACATAACATTTTAGAAAGCAGCAAAACACATGAGATATTAAGTGCACTGGAAAAAGTGACTTTATTTATAAATTAGTGGAATGATAAGATTGTTATATTTTTTTCAGCGCTTTGTTTATAGACATATAGTTATAGCTGTTTATTATGAGAACTATATGATTCCCCCCACAATAAATTTGTTCTCTTTCCATTATAAAACCTCACCCTTTAACAGATAATCAGCAAACTTTTTGAATAAATATCTTAATGGTTATGTCAAATATATCAAACAATATCCTTTCTTATATGAATGCCATTAAATGTAATCAAACTGTCACTCCCACTCTGTCTTTATATTTGATGTATCCGTACAAACTTAAGTGTTGTGCTTAGTTTTTGTAAATTTAGAAGAAGAAATCACAGCACAGAAGTGGAATCTGCAACAAATAGTTGCAGCATCGAGAGCTCACGTTCAGGATGCCAGCCAGACAGCGCACCCTCTTCCAGGATGCTCCATTCTTTCCCTCCTCCTGCATGAATTACATGCATGCCTCAACAGAACATAAAACTGGGAAAGTATGTGTGTATGGACTTTTCCAGTGTTATTTCTCCAGTTTATAGATGATGCGATTTTGGGGAGTGGGAAATTGGAAACTGCCTTCAACCAACTCAGACCACCTGGTCCACCTAAGTATTGACTGGCAGCGGCTCTCTATGGCAGAGCTTTCCAAACTGTGTGTCACGGCACGTTAGTGTGTCGGCTGCAGTGTGTAGGTGTGTCGTTGGAATGCTCCCTGCACAACCACCAGGGCTGGAAAGGAGTTAGTTTAACCTCCAGTTTGCTAGTAAAACTGAATTGCTGTGTCGCGAAATGAAGGATGTCTAGAAAGTGTGCCCCCAACATGAAAAATAAAAAAATGTCCAGGAGCACCTTAGAGACCAACTAAGTTTGATACTGAAGAATCTGAAGAAGTGTGCATGCACACGAAAGCTTATACCCAGAACAAACTTAGTTGGTCTCTAAGGTGCTACTGGACCTTCCCCCCCCCCAACTAAAACAGACCAATACGGCTACCTACCTGAAACCAACATGAAAAGTTTGCAAAGCTGATGCTCTACCACTGAGCTACAGTCTTAAGAGTGGGAGAGACCCCACAGGGCCACTTAATTACTAAAAAATGTTTGTTCCCTAATAATGAACTCAGTGTATGCACACTCCGCCCTCATGTCTTTAGAGGTGGGAGTAAGCAAATGTTTCCCTAAGGGAGGAACTCTGCCCATGCTCAGAAGTGCCCCTGGTGCCAGCATCTCTCAAACAACATAAACATTCATGCCTTGGGCAGGAAAGCGCTGTATGAGCTCAACTAGGTCCTGGAAGGTGGTAGTGGTGAAGTAAAAATGACCCCTTGACAGGAGGGGTGGAGACCTCGTCAGGAGGAACTGAGTATGCATCTATAGCAAAAGAATCAGCCCCACAGCAGGGAAAGTTACAAAACTGTTCCCTGAGCGCTGTTTGACAGAGGAGGAGGAGGAAGGTTGAAGGAAGCCAAAACCACGGGAATGGTGGGCAGTTTCCTGGAAGGCCAAGGCAGAAAACACACAAACCTCTCATTTAAGGCAAACAAAAAACAAAAACAAAACCCTTATCTTCTAGAGAAGGCACAAAAGCAGGTGGCAGCTTGAGCCGGGTCCAGACCATATCCTCTTATCAAATGACAATATGACAGATACACAGCAGCATTTGCGGAGTCATTTTATATATATTTAAAAAGTCAAAGATACTTAATGACAAATCCCAAACAGGTAAAAATTGAAATGTAAAGCCTGATTTAAAAAAACCCCAAGAGTGTGGTTAGCATGCCAGACTAGGACCTGGGAGGTCAGGATTGAAATTCCCACTCAGCCATTAATTTCATTGGGTGAATATAGCCCAGTAGGTTAGAGCAGGCATAGGCAACCTTCAGCCCTCCAGATGTTTTGGCCTACAACTCCTACAATCCTTAGATAGTAGGCCCAGATGTCAGGGATGATGGGAATTGTAGTCCAAAACATCTGGAGGGCTGAAGGTCTCCTATGCCTAGAGTGTGGTGCTGATAACACCAAGGTTGCAAGTTTGATCTCCATATGGGACAGCTGCATATTCCTGCATTGCAAGGAGTTGGACTGGAATGATTATTCTCAGGGTTACAATTCTATGATCCTATGACCTTGGGCCAGTTACTCAATATGAGCCTAACCTACCTCACAAAGTTGCTGTGAGGGTAAAATGGAGATGTGAAGAACTGTGTAAACCACCTTGTGCTCCTGAGGGCGGGGCGGGGGTGGGGAGTTGTGGAATATAAATGCAAAAAAAAGAGAGAAAGAAATGAAGCTCTGCAAAATTGTCTGTATTCAGAAGAAAACTGCATACAAAAATGTGTACGGTAGAAGCAATTTTCATAAAAACGCTGCTGGGTTTTAATGAGGACTTTTAAAAATAATACCGCAAATTGATGTGGAAATCTGGAGGAGTGAACTGAAGATTTGGAATACAGTATGAGTAACCGAGAGAAACAAGAGACCACACAAAATCTGACTCACAAGCTGCAGAACGCAGATGAGTTGGCAGATGGGAAATGGTCTCTATCTCTCTCAAACCAACTCACCACGACATCATCTTTTACTCCTGAAAATGAAACCTGCTCTTGCCTCAATCACTTCCCCCTCTTGACATCAGAAACCCAGGATTTGCCCGCTGTCAAGGGTGCTAAAAGTGCCCAGCATTAGCCAATATCTCAAGGCTGCAGGTACAGTAAATCAGAGCATCTCACAGGTTCATCACTGGCGTCAACAGTTTGGTACAGTGGTTAGTGTGTGTGACTAGGACCTGGAGACCAGGGTTTAAATCCCCACTCAGCCAGGCAGCTCACCTTGGGCCTGTCACTCACTCTCACGCTGACCTACCTCACAGGGTTGTTATAAGGATTAAATGAGGAGGAGGAGAACTATGTGCACCACTTTGAGCTCCTTGAAAGAAAGGTGGTCTGTAAATACAAGGAAGGAAGGAAGGAAGGAAGGAAGGAAGGAAGGAAGGAAGGAAGGAAGGAACTTGCAGGCTGCTTGTACAACCCTCATTTCACCAACTGTGAATTTCCATCGTGGAGGCTGTAAATCTTCATGGGACACAGACATGAATGAGACAAAAGGGAATTCTTGCTGGCTTCAAAAACTGTCATGGGGGACTTCTAGTTTATTACAGTGGTACCTTGGGTTAAGAACTTAATTCGTTCTGGAGGTCAGTTCTTAACCTGAAATTGTTCTTAACCTGAGGTATCACTTTAGCTAATGGGGCCTCTCGCTGCCACTGCACCACCACTGCATGATTTCTGTTCTCATCCTGAAGCAAAATTCTTAACCTGAGGTACTATTTCTGGGTTAGCGGAGTTTGTAACCTGAAGCATCTGTAACCTGAAGTGTCTATAACTCAAGGTACCACTGTATTCTACTGTGTTCCATTTGTATCCTCTAAACAGAGTCAAGTGGCATCCATGGTTCTCCATTTCTACCCCCACAAAAACACTGTGAGGTAGGTTAGGGTGTGTGTGTGTGTGTGTGTGTGTGTGTGTGAGAGAGAGAGAGAGAGAGAGAGAGAGAGAGAGAGAGAGAGAGAGAGAGAGAGAGATGGTAACCAGTCCAAGGTCACTGAGTGAACTTCACAGCTGAGAAGGGCAGATCTGAACCCGGCTTTCCCACATCCAAGTCTGAACCTCTAACCCAGAGCTTTCCAAACTTTTCATGTTGGTGGCATACTTTTTAGACATGCATCATTTCGTGACACAGTAAACTAATCCCTTTCCAGCGTGGGGAGCATTTATGTGACACACCTACACACTGAAGCCAAAACACTAACGTGTCGCGACACACAGTTTGGAAAGCTCTGCTCTAACCCTTAGACCATCTTGGTTCTTGTTTTTCTAACTCAGATCAGCAATCTGCCTTTGTATGTTCAGGAAAGGGAAAAACAAACAGACACGTGATCAGACATCTGGGGTGGGTGGGTGGGTGTCAAGCTGAATCAACAAGCCAGGCCCCACCCTCTGGACAAATGCCAGTCCCTTTGGGTCAGGTCCCAGTTACCAAAATGAAGTCGTCACTAAGGGAAGCTCATTGTGTTTATCGACCCTCTCCCTCCCTCTCTCCAATACAGACTGTAGAGGGGGGAAAAGACAACTAAGGTTTTGTGATACAGCTTGAATATCTCTGAATGCTTTTACATGTTCCAGAACAAAATCTGAATAAGCTTCCTGTATAGCCACACTGTGTAAACAAATCACATTGGTCTAAACTGACTGCATTCCAAAAGTTATAGATTCAAATCACCCATGACTTCACAATACAGTGCACACCAGAGGTCTGAGATAGGAACATGCTCCCCAATAAGTCGCTGTCTCCATTTTGACTTAAAGGTGGAGTGTCTTGTTTTTTATATGCAGATGGTCCCAGGTTCAATCCCCAGCATCTCCAGTTAGGGCTGAGAGAGACCCCTGCCTGAAACCAGGAGAGCTGCTGCCAGTCAGTGTAGACAACACTGAGTTACATGGATACCAATGGCTCAGTAGAGGACAGCTTATTATGTTCCTATCTCAACAACAGCCCTGGCAATTAGTCCCTGTGTCCTGTGGTAGCGTTCACATTAACTCGCTTTTGGAAAAATCCTTGATATTTGTGGAGGTTCAAGCATTCTTAAATTATACGTGTGGTGTGAGGACCAAGAGATGGACAATGAAAGTGGGCCCCAGGACGGGGGGAGGGACACCTGCCTTGAAGCAGCACGAGAGAAGGATCTATGGGGTCTTGGTGGACCACAAGCTGAACCTGAGACAACAGTGTGATGCAGCAGCAGCAAATAGAGCAAATGCTATTCTAGGTGTCTAGTGTCCTGATCAAGAGAAGTAATAGTACCACTAGATTCTGCCTTGCTCAGACCAAACCTGGTATACTGTGTCCAGTTCTGGGCAGCTTAATTTAAGGATATTGACAAGCAGGAATGTTTGCAGAGGAGGGTGACCAAGATGATCAAGGGTCTGGAAACCAAGCCTTATGGGGAACAGTTGGGTCTGTTTTGCCTGGATAAGAGGAGACTGAGAGGAGATATGATAGTCACCATCAGATATCAAGAGTTGTCACATGGAAGGTGGAGCACGCTTGTTTTCTCCTGCTCTGGAGGGTAGGACTCGAATCAATGGCTTTAAGTTACAAGAAAAGAGATTCTGACTAAACATCAGGAAGAACATTCTGGCAGTAAGAGCTGTTTGACAGTGGAACCTCCCTTGGGGGGTTCTGGGCTCTCCTTCAATGGAGGTTTTTAAGCAGAAGTTGGATGGCCATCTGTCATGGATGCTTTAGTTGAGATTCGTACATTGTAGGGGGTTGAACTACATGACCCTTTGGGTCCTTTCCAATTATAAAGTTCTATGAACCCCATTGGTTGCAAAGAGACTTATATTTAGAATAATCTAGTCCAACCCCCCTGCAATGCTCAGGATCACAGCTATTTAAAGTTTGGAAGGATAAACACCCACCACCTATTAGAGCTATGAAGATCCTGTGGCCCTTTGTACATTTGAACACACAACTGTCAATCTCATTTAGACACCTATTTGGGCATACAGACTGCCTATGTTAACTTACACACATAAATCAGAATCAACTAGTTATTTTTTTATTGTCAAGTGTCCACTGACAACGCTTCTTCCTTTTCTTGATAGAGTTGCAAAAATTGAAATTAAAAAGGAGGTTCTTATTAATAAAGCCACTCTGAAGTGGCAAATGCTTAGTTGGCAAAGGCCGTTATCAAGGAACTTGAAAGCAAGAATGGAAAGTTGACTCGGCAGTTATGATGCAGGCTCAACCTCACGAGGTCCCCGGCTGCGAGGAAAAGCCCCAGAATGGAAAAAGTGCTCACTCCGTTTCCTTCCCCTTTTGCAAAATTTGCACAGCTCATTCATATATATATAGAGAGAGAGAGGGAAGGGGAAACAGAAGTTAATGAACAGAGCAATAGAAAAATAAGAAAGCCAAGCATCACGCAATACTGGCAAAACTCATTGCTTGCCTTGGGGTTTTTCCTCTTCATTTTCTGGGAGGTTGTTCCAAGCAAAAACTCTTTTGCTGAGCATGTTTGTTCTTTGATTCCTTCCCAGAAATGGGGAAATCAAAACAAAGGAGAAACAGGAACAGCTGGAAGTCTCAGCTTGGCACCTGAGATAATATTTCTGGGTAAAGATCCCCCCCCCCTTAAGTCATTTTATAACTTACATAAAACAAATAGAAGTTATAGCTATGGATGAAAATTAAAAGATGAAAAACAAAACTATAAAACTGGCATGGGGTTAAAATAACAATATCCAAGTCATGAGAGAAAAAAAGTGACGATGCATGTTATCCGCATATAAAGAATATTAGTGCTATTGGATTATCAAGTGTAGTTCCAGATTCGCCTGGCTGATGACGAAGGCCATCTTGAAAATGATCCTTCCGCTGTCTATGTAAGAAAGGAATGCCAAATGATATAGAAGGAAGTGCTTGGAGGTTCTAGTCCTTGTCAAAACCTCAAATTATGTCTAATTTTCTCCATTATAAGCTCTATTTCAGAGTCAGCGGCACCAAGTGTCCAGTGTAAGATTTTGGGCAGCTTTCCATTGAGTTGCAATTCTGAGATAATATTTCTGATCTGGGACTGCCCATAAAGGAACTATTTTCTGCCCTTACTGTCGCCTTGTGATGGTTTTGTGCCAACAGGGGTGAGGGGTCCTGCTCATATTCGTAATGGTGAATCCTACGCACTTGAGAACTTAAGAAGAGATTTCTGGATCAGGCTAATGGCCCATCTGGTCCTGCATCCTTTTCTCACAGTGACCACCTGGATGCCCCAATAGGAAGCCCACAAACAGAATCTGAGCACAATAATAATATTCTCCCTTCCTGTACCTCCAGCAACTTCTATTCAGAAGCATTATCACCTCCAACCATGGAGCCACAACACAGACATCATGGGCAATGGCAATCAATAGCCCTCTCCTCCATGAATTTGTCTAATCCTCTTTTAAAGCCTTCTATGTTGGTGGCCATCGATGCCTCCTGTGGGAGTCAGTTCCACAGTTTAACAATGTGCTCTTTTATCCGTTCTGACTCTTCCAACATTCATCTTCCTTGGATGCCCACGAGTTCTAATGTTGTAAGAGTAGAGAAACCTTTCTCTATCTACTTTCTCCATACCACATGCAATTCTATAAACTTCCTACATGTAACCTTTTGGTCACCTTTTCTCTAAACTAAAAAATCCCAAACGCTGCAACCTCTCCTTATAAGGGAGTTGCACCATCCTCTTGATTATTTTTGTTGTCCTTTTCTGAAACCTTTCCAACTCTATATCCTTTTTTTTTTCTTAAGGTAAGACGACCAGAATTTGCTTTATAATGTTTATATTGTTGACGCCATGCCCTCAGGGACATCACTTAGGGGATGAGTGTCAGGCTCCAAATTCGCAGGGTAAATTACCCACCCACTTAGCCACCTCCTAGCACTTCCTATATGGTAAGTTAGTCACAACCAACAGGTGGCATGTTAACTTTAAGAGGACTTCAGGATCACTCTGAATTCAGCCCCTTGACAGTTTGCATTCACCACTGCTGAAGAAAACAGTGTCCATCCTAAAAATAAAAATAATTTTTTTTAAAAAAAAATACCATGTAGAAAACATCAGGTGGAAGATCAAAAGTCTTGGGCCAGTTAAAGTCTCTTCTGCCTCAGCCAAGGATTCCCTCAATTTTTCACAGCGCAGCAGAAGGACAAGAGTGTTTTTAGCAAAAAAGGCATTAGCCACTTTGTGGCTGCCCAATCTCTCCCAGAGAGCTTCAATGGGGAGGAGAAGAGGCGAGAAGTTCACCATGGGAGGGTTTGGTAGGTGTGAACAGCATAAACCACACAAAGCTCTTTGCATGTTGAGCACAAGGCGCATTTCACAAAGAGAGGGCAACACGTCTCAGCCAAGAACTGCAGCTGACAGGCCATGCGTTTCAGAAGGCTGTGGGTGTGTATGTCAAGGATGCGGGAGCCTTTTTCAACCGTAGGGCCACATTCTCTTCCGGGCAGCATTCTGGAGGACACGTACCAGTGGTGTGCAAGGCCAGAGGCAGATGCGGGGAGAGCAAAAATAGTGAACACACACCCTCTATTCTGCATCCAGGCAAGCAAGCTGCATGATTAGAACAAGGACATATCCCACCAAGGCTAAGGCCAGATATATTGGTCCCCAGGGCCGAGGTTCCCCCTCTTCTCTAAGTGAATGCGACTTAAGAGAATTCTGCTTCCAAAATCAGAAACTCATAAAAGGATTATCACAGAGTTTTAGAGTTTAGAAGACATTTTGAAGTCTGACCTAAACGCTTAGATCTACAATGCAAAGATATCCAGATTTTTCCAATGTGCCTGTACTTTGATGGGGCCGTATACATAATTACCATCGATTTTGGCTACATGGCTGATGTTGAAGAGAGAGCTTGGAATGGGGCTAGGTAATACAGGTGCGGTAGCTGCGGTTTTAAAGTGGATTCTGTCCAGAATCTCAGTGTATTGAAAGCAAGCTATTAAAGGGACAATTGTGGGCCTTGCTGGAGCTCTGCTTAAGTGCCCATTAGTCACCAAAACAAATAATGAAATATTATTACCCTGCAGGCAACAGAGGTGCTTAGGGAGGTTATTTTTAAGTGGAGGAGCAACCCAGACAGAAATCTTGCTGCAATTAGGTTTGTTCCTTCCGTCCTGAAGTCGATACAGGCCAAATCAAATGTAAAAGGTGTATGTGTACAGTGGTACCTCGGACTAAGTACTTAATTCGTTCTGGAGGTCCATTCTTAACCTGAAACTATACTTAACCTGAAGCACCACTTTAGCTAATGGGGCCTCCTGCTGCTGCCGCGCCGGCGGAGCACAATTTCTGTTCTTATCCTGAAGCAAAGTTCTTAACCTGAAGCAATATTTCTGGGTTAGCGGAGTCTGTAACCTGAAGCGTATGTAACCCCGAGGTACCACTGTACTGTTTTAGACACACATGTGGAAGGGGTGGAGTGAAAACTGCTCCTTTGAGAGCAGTTTTCTCTGTGTGTCAAAACCTCCCTGCATGTGGAAAGCTAGTAGTTTCAAACACACATCCCAAGATGAATAGCTTTCTCCAGACAGGAAGATTCAAATCACACATGCACACCTGTTTGGATTGAGACAGAACTACCCCTGCGAGACTGTGTGTGTATTGCTTCTGTTTTCCTAACACCTTGACACTGAGGGGGAAAAACCCTGAAAAGAAGGCTTAGCCATCTTGGATGAATCACAAGTTCCATCAAGCTTCCATCACTGTGATTAGCACCTTTCATCCGCTGTTACTCTATGGCTGCAGGCTGCAGTGACTGTTACTACGGCGACAGTATTTTTAGGATGACACATCACTCTGTGTAGGGAGTTAGTGATGCCAACTGTAACAATGATCGGAGCCATCGAAAAGCCATTAAAAAAACCCACACATTTAAAATCCTCCTGGGCTGCAAATTCACAAATCCCTCCTCCCTTCCACTGAACAGTTCATCTGGGCCTGCTTGCTATTCCCCACGCTGCAAAGCGTGACAACACCATATATTTCTATGTATATAGGAAGATATACACACATCCCTAATTCCTTCAGCTCTGATTCAGTTTTCACTCAACGCAGAGACAGAAAACTTCAGTGAGCAGCAGCAGCTCTTACATAAGCTGTGACATGACTCAATTTATAGCTTCAAAAATACCCACACAATGTGTACTCAATTTACAAAAAACAGTCTGTTTTCTCTCGGACAGAAATTTAAAGAGAAAAGAGAAAAAGAGAACTATTTGCTAAGTTTCCTTTTTCAAAATAGGAACAAGCCTGCAGTGTTGACAAAAATGAAAAAGAAAACCACCCACATTTTTCCATACAAACTACAGTCTAGTCTGATACAGAAACCATGAGTTGTTCCCCAAGACTATCAAACGAAGTTCATTTCTCCAAGGTTTGGTTTGCTGCTCTTGCTCCAGGCCTTTGTAGTTTGAGGAGCAATCTTCCCTGGGTCTCAGATAGGGATGTCTCCCAGCCCTACCTGGAGATGCCAGGGATCAGACCTGGGGCCTTCCGCATGCAAGGAAGATGCTATTCTTTGTGTTTGTGGTGGGTTTTGGTAACAAGCAGTCACCATTTATCTTTCAACAGTAGCAGCATATCAATGCTAACACAAAAGCCACAATAAGCACCGAAGGACTTGGCAAATGAGGGGGAGGTCCTTGGAAAATCACCTGCATATCCATTAAGGAGCCCCAGCTAGACCCAGAATTATGGGCAAACGCTGGTTGCACATGCAAGAAGAGACTGTGGGGGCAAAACCCATATCACCACCCAAAACGTTGCAGAATTATACATGGTTCCATCTTGGCAGCCCCTCTCTTCCCCACCCCCCACCCCGAGCTAATAGCCTTCAGAGGGAAAGAGAAAGAGAGACAGTGGATTTTTATTGAACTTTATCTATATAGCAAAATAGAACTTCTTGGAACAAACACATAAAAGCTAAATCAAACCAGATCAAGGCTGGCATGTGATGTTGTTATCGTGACAAGAAAATACGGTTTGAAATAAGTTACAGAAAGGTAAGCGGGGGGTATTGTCATAAAAGGCTTTCATATTTTTAAACAAAATAGGAGCAGGAAATTCTTTCAGTTCTGCCTTCCTTCCTGCCCTGGGAGCCAAGAAAGAAGAGTCCAAAAGGCCTATTAAAATGTTTTAGCTTAGAAGGCAGAATAAAGGGGGGGGGGTCAGCTAGCATATTTGAGAGCTCAGTTGCAAACGCAATGCAGCTGGCTCACTCATCCAAGGGTGTGATGAGCTGGCGCGGGGGGAGGGGGTGTCACCAATGTTTTGGGGGGCCCTGAGCACAGTAGCTAACTGGAGAAAGTATTGCACCACAATAGATCACTTCTTTCAAGACGCGTTTCGGGGTTGGGAAGGGATCCTGTGGGAGTCAAGATCTGCCATTCACCTTCTGCTAAACTTGACCTCTCCTTCCCCAAAGGAATCTGCCTTATTCCGAGGCAGACCACTGGGTCCATCAATCTCAGTATTGTATACACGGGCTGGCAGTGGCTCTCCATGGTTTCAGGCAGTTTTACCTGGATGTGCCATTGCTGAACCTTGGGGTCTCAAAGCACCTCACAAAACATTGCTAAAACAAAGGGGTTCCCCCCTAGCTTTAGCAGGGTTTCCAATGCAACCCCCTTTCTGCATCTGGAAGGGGTCTGCATGCAATCCTGCTGAACTGAACAGGATTCAACCCTTGCTCATCAGTTGATGAGCAGGTGGGTTTAATCCTGCTTTTGCTGTGCACCCCAGTTCCCAGCAGGGAGATAGCCACATGCAGGATTTAACTCTGCCCTCCCACACCGTCAGATGATGTTATGAGTGATATCAGCAGGCTGATTTGGACCTGTCCCCACACTTTATAACAACCACAAACAAACACACACGGATGTATACAAGAAAATAAACATCCCCCCCACAATGCTTTCATCCCTTCTCATTTTGGTGGGCGAAAATTCAGCAGCTGAAGGGCCTTTTAAAAACCAGATTATTTTAAAAAAAAAGCAGTCGTGTGATCTTACATCAAATGAGTCATTGAGTGAAGAGAGGGATTAGGAGCTAAATCTCCTCCCTGCAGGTGCAAACTGGAGGAAAATAAAACTGGATTTTTAAGGGAGCTTGGTCAGGTTGAGTTTTAAAGGCCCATTCAAGAGGGTAAGCAATGGCATAGCACGAAAGAAATGAAACCCACCAAAAGGAGCCCTCCATCATCATACCTAAGGGCAATTACTTTTAAAAGATGCTCAGCCTCCTATGCACCCTGAAAATTCCAGTTCGTTTTAATTTATTAAAGCGCCCACCCTTCACCAGCAGACCCCAGGGCAGGTTACAACAATGTAAAATTCAGAATTCAAAACAGTTAAAACATATTAGGCTACATGGTTTTAGTAAGAACTGTAACTTTAAAGAACTGGTGCCTAAGTTCACATTTTTCTTTTCCCTCCCTACCCATTTTTCCTTACATGTCATGTCTTTTGGGGAATTGGGACAACTTAAGTTCAGTTTTGGTATCACGAGACAAAGTGAGGTGGCAAGCTCAAGGCCAGATTTTGAGCACCAACTCTGTATTTCACAACTATGCTTTAGTTGTAAAAAAAAGTGATCCCAGCACGATCATTCTGAAAAGGGGAAAGTACAGGCCTTATCAGCACATTTACACATTAGCTAGCTTGTAAGCTTGAGAGGACCCTGTTGGCTCCTCTTTGCTTCTAATCATGACTCTCTGCACATGATGTTCTAGGCAACAGTGCAAGAAATCAACCAGAGCTCAGTGGCAAAGTTACGAGGTTCAATCCCAGGTAGAGCTAGGAATGCCCCCTGCCTGAAACCAAGGAGAGTTGCTGCCAGTCAGTGTAGACAACACTGAGGTAGATGGAGCAGACATCCGGCTCAAAATAAAGGCACTTTTTTCCAGAATGAAGATCAAGGCAACTAAGGGGACAGTGGGCAGAAAACTGCATCAGGAGTCAGAAATTATTTCTGAGAAGCAGCTTACGGTTATCCAGGTCCTACCTCTACAACTCCTAAGGACTATAATATAGGCATTTTAAATTTACACATTTACACATACACCGTTCAGAACCCAGCAACTGCATGTGAGTCTGCCCCCAAATTCAGCCCAGGCATGCAGAGGGTAAGCCACAGAGAAGCAAATTCCTTGACTCCCCCGCCTGTGACCTTCAATTCACACGCGCTGACTAAGCGAGACATCAATTGCGCTCCATTTAATTTAAAGCTGGAATCCCATCAGAGAGAGACAGAGATAATAAAGGCAAGGGAGTGAAGCTCACTCAGCTGCACAGATCTCGGCGCGTGTGCTGCAGAATTACTGAACACTACAGAAATTATAGAACAGAAACTGAAATGTGT
This sequence comes from Podarcis filfolensis, assembly GCF_964270895.1. NCBI lineage: Eukaryota > Metazoa > Chordata > Lepidosauria > Squamata > Lacertidae > Podarcis > Podarcis filfolensis. The sequence goes on from NC_139617.1 coordinate 35,999,724, forward strand.
GTGAGAAGGGTACAGCAGGTGGGCTGTGTTTGCAAGGGGATCGTGACAGACAGGCAAAGTAGCACCTCAGCGGGAGAAAGTGCTGGAGGAGAAAGCAGAAAGGCTGAAGGAAGAAGGGTGGCGGCCATTACTATGTCAGAAGACCACAGCTGCACCACATGACGTAGCCAGACAGAATAGTTGTTGTCTACAAATGTATAAATATGTATTGCTTTGCCTTTCACCTGGAAGGCACTCTCCTATCTGCCTAAAGGATGTGAGGAAGTAAGTGGCATCCGCTGCAATGTTTTTAATAAAAATGTCCTGTTTGACTGACAAACTGGGGCCTGGGTTATTGTAGCCATCCAGGCTGAACCCATGGGTACTGGGGGGGGTGACACCCCCCTCCCAATACCTCCCCAACACAAGTCGCTTTTTGGAAGAACAGCCTTCTGCCACACTTCCAGCTTAAAGGACACACGTTCTGAGAAACCGCTCCCTGCCTGCGGTGATGAAATTCAGAGGAAGCACTCAGTGCAGCAAGCTTGAGTTTCTCCTCCGCTGCTGCCAGCAAAGCACTTTTACAACAGCACCAACAGATCATCCTCTTTCAAAGCACAGAGCCATTCATAGTCTTCCTGGCAGAAGCAGGGCGTGGGCATCGAATGGGCACTGTCTCACCTGGGACCACCCCACCAGCCCAAGGCATTGGCCAAAAGAGGGAGATAATAAGTATTATGACAACCGACAGTTTTCAAGGGTGCCGAAAGTTGGTAGGAGGCCACCTTTCCCAGCACCCTGTACAAACTACAGTTCTCAGGATTCTTTGAGGGGGAGCCATGGCTGTTTAAAAGTGGCACCAGAGTGCTTAAAATGTAGGGGATGGATGTGACCACAAAGGATGGAGAAGAGAGAGGGGTGTGAGTTGGTGGGTATAGAAACTGGAACACTCTACAAGGGCAATGTTTTCATTTGTTGCTTGGCTCACTTTAGCCTCTGGCCCCGCCCACTACTGGCATGTGGCCCCCAGAAGATTGCCCAGAAAGTAACGTGGCCCTCAGGCTGAAAAAGGTTCCCTCAGTCCCACTGTGGACGGTGGCTCAGGTAGTGAGAAGCAAGGCAATCAATCTGACCTAATAGAATCCACATCACATATTTAAAGCATGCTGCTCCCACCAAAAGAATAATGGGAAAGTAGAGTTTCTCTGCTGCAGAACTACAATTCCCAGCACCCTAAACCCAAGTAAAGCCCCCAGGATTCTTTGCAGAAAGCCAGAAATGTATGGTGTGAAACACTCTAGTTCTTTACTTTAAGCGTCATGGCTCTACTCACCCCCACAAAGAATCCTGGGAACTGTAGTTTGTTAAGGAAGCTAAGACTTGTATTAAGACTTATATCCTACCTTTCTCTCCAAGAATCTCAAGATGGCATGCGATGTTCTCTCCCCCCTCCCCCAGCCTCATTTAATCCCCACCACAACCCAGTGAGGTAGGATAGGCTGAGGGAGGCCGTGACTGGCCCCAAGGTCATCCAGTGAGCTTTATGGCTGATTTGAACCCTAGTCTCCCAGGTCCAACACCCTAACCACTACACCACACTGGCTCTCCCAAGCTTATGTGTCAAGTGACCCATAAATGGAACTAGTAATAATTATAATAAACGTAAATACCAACCCAAGGCTACAGTTTAAATGTCTTGATGGGTCACTGCAGGGTATTAGAAGGGTAGCTATGCTCAGCTGACCACATTGGGGTCAAGGAGCTTGGTGGGTGGGTCACCACGAGCAGCTAAGCCTGCCAGGGCCCACTGATGGAGGGGTTCTTGGGCCAAGGCCTTCTCAAACTGGGCGTTGGCCCCACTGGGTCACTGCTCCCAAGTATGTGGGTATGCGTTATTCTCTGGAATGTACTCCTTCATTTGGAGCAGATGGGTGTCATTTGGGGTCAGTTCTTCCAAGTCTCTTTTCCACACCTAGGTCCCGACATCCGTGCAGCAGAGACGGGTCAGTGAACGGCGGTAACCCCGTTCAATGTTTCCTCTGTTCGAATCCTCCGTTTATGGGAGAAGCAGCTCATTGTGCAGATGGACCGGCCAATCAGAAAAAGAGGAAGGGATTTCGCTCTCTTCGTCGTCGTCCCCTAGTACGGTGACCCAGTAAACAGCTGAAGCAGGAAACACACAAGAACAGTCTCCATTGAAAGGAATAGATTGAGGCACCCAGCATGAAGCTGTTTGGAAAAGACCAAGGGGAATAAGAGGGGAGCTTTTGTTTGCTGGCTACGTTCAATCTCTCCTCCACCCACACAGCCACCCACAGCGGCCACAGCTGACGTGAGGTCCCTTCTCCAGCAGGGACAAAGCTTGCTTGCTTTTTTTCCAAAATTCTCCCACGCACCCTCCCCCCGCCAGACCCTAAGAGCATCCCCCCTTTGAATTCCAGGGTGAAACATTCCCAATAAATTTTCTTTCAAATATGCTGGACACGTAGCCAATATTTGCCATCCACATTCCAACATCTTTATACTGTACTGGGCAAACCAATACAAAATATTTTTCTGCACCCCAAATAAATAAAACCAAGCAACTTTAGGCAAGGGATTGGGAACCTTAGCTTGCAGCCAGGGGCCACTTTCCCTTCCGGACAAGCTTCAGAGGGCCAAATGCCAGCTGTGGGAAGGGCCAGGGAAAACAGAGGGCAGGGAAATGAATGCATTTTTTAAAACATGTTTTCTAGGTAAATACACATGTTTACACCCCCCCACCCCACCCCACTCTGTATCCTCCATCCTGGCAAGGCAGAGACATTTGTCAGAGTTTAAGGACACATTTCCAGCCACGCAAAAATATTTGAGCTGCAGGACTCATGCAGTATTCCCTTCCCATGGTGGGTTAAGTGCATCAAGGAGGCAGTGAGGCTTAGCCTTCTTCCTGACATGCTAGCTTTCTAGGCATGAAGGGCTTTGAGTGCCATCTGGGAACCCAAAAGCGATTGTGTGTACAGGTGTGCAGGGGAGACAAAAGGAGGGAAAGGGGGAATTAAGGGCTGCACTATCCCCCGCCCCCCAAGGCAGCTGCAAAAACCTCACTGCTGTGGATGGTTGCCCTCTTCCTTGCTCTTTTACCTCCAAAGCTGGTTGCCCGAAGGGACCACAAGGGACTACTCAGGGGGGTCAGGTTCAGCCTCGGAGGCTGCTAGCTACTGATCAGTATGGCAAATGTTTGTCAAAAGCTCTCAAAAGGGCCTGTTAAGTTACCAGTTCACAGCAAACATTCTAACAAAAGGTACACAGTTTACCACAAGAGACAAGAATTCAATAAGGAAGCGTAAGTCTGTTGCTAGGGGCATGGAAGCGGTGCTGCCACCACCCAGAAACCTGTCCGGCTGCTTCTCTGAAAGAGGAATTCCTCACTCCGGCGGGCGTAGGGGGTGGGCATAAGTGAGATGACTGAGCTCCTGCTAGTCTAGAACAGCCTTCGGCAAGCTGGCACCTTCCAGAGGTTGTAGTCCAACAATCTCTGTAAGGTGCTGCGTTGACAAAGCCTGTTCCAGAAACTATGACCATGAAGGACCATCCCATCAATCTCACTGCCCAGGAAGCAGAATTGGGAAAGGTTTACAGAAACCCAGCTCCCACTTAAGCCAAGTTCCTAGTCCTCATGATGGCACCCAGCAGGCACAATGCTTCATTCATCCTTTCTCCTTCTTGTTTAGCAAGGCTGAAAGAGATCCAAAGCGGGTGGGGAGTGGGGAAGAAAACAAGTGTGTGTGTTTGTGATATTTTATATATGTGTGTGCGTGCCTTTTGCTTCAACGCTGATATTTTCAACTTCACAAACAGAATGAAAGAAGTTACAAACGAGGACTTCTCCCTTCCCATTAAAGAGTCTCCGACTTTGTTCAGCTGCTAGGTATTAAAATGTAGTCAACACTCGCACTCTAAAAATAAAAGGAGGAGCCGGCATTCCGGATTAAGTCTCCTCCAGTTGTTCCCCTCCAGACGCCTGTGCCTATTCTTCTATAATTTTTGCAAGTCAAAGCAAAGATGAACTCTCTCGCACTCCCCTCTCCCCCCCCCCCGTGCCAACATCCGGCACACCGCACACAAAACTTGGCCTGGTTTGGCAGAATCCAAGCTGAGCTCTCTGCCCCCCCCAACACACACACACACACACACACACACACACACACACACACACACACTCCTGCTTCCTTGAACAAGCACAGGCAGAAAAGGCCTCAGGAAGAAATAGGAACTGGGCTGACAGCTGCATCCGTGATACAGAACACGAAGGGTGCCCATCAACCAGCAAGAAAATGGTCCATTGCTTCCTTCGGGGAACAAGGTTTGATGCTTTGGATTGGAAACAAAGCCAACACACCAGCCCCATAACAACAACAAAAAACAACAAAAAACTAAAAAGCTTGGGGAGAGAAACAGATCATTATGAATGTTTTATACTGAGTCCATCTAGTTCAGTGGTTCCCAAAGTGGGCAGTGGGATTGTCTAGGGAGGTGCTAAGAGCAGGGCCAGCCCACCCATTAGGCAAGGTGAGGTGACAGCCTTGGGCGGCAGAATCCACCTGGGCAGCAGATCCATCTTTCTTTCCCCCCTTGTACCTGATGCATATCTTCCCTAAGTGACTATCAGACTTTGAAAAGCTAGTATCACTGGATCAAGTTAATCAACTTTGTTGAAATAATTAAATTAGTTTCAATTGGATTATGAATAAATGTGCAATTAATAGTTACCGTTTTGAACGTTAACGTGTTATCTTCCTTAGTGGGTCATGCAAACTACTATTCTGAATATTGCTTTTTATAGGGTGGAATAGGGGGCACTGGAGATGAGTTGATGGAACCAAGACAGCGGTGGCCCGGAAATGTTTGGGAACCACTCATCTAGCTCATTTGTTTCCCTTGTGTTACAAATCACTGTTGCCAGATCAAGAGCATCCCAGACCCTGAGTTTTCAGTAAAGTTAAGATCCCAGTCCTCATGGTTTCCAAATAAAGGGGCTGATTTAAACAGGAAGAGAGGGTGCTGACTTAAATCGAGCCAGGTCACTACTTCATCTAGCTCACTGCTGTCAACACTGGCAGGCAGAGGATCTCAAAGGTTTCAGGTCAGGGACATTTCCAGCCCTTCACACCAGGGTTTGAACTCTGGGAGTTTTGCATACAAGATTACAAGTTTGTATGGCTTCATAAGTGCAACCGGTAACTTATGACCGGTAACCGGTAACTCACATAACTCCACAGAGACTGCCCTGTAAAACTGCCCCGTCAAAACTGTTGGGGCAACACTGCCATGGCAGCAGGGATCACAATGTTCGTTAGCTAATTAGCAATCACCTGGCATGTAGGAATGACCCAGCACTTTCAGGCCTGGCAAACATACATGGTGTGACCATTGCAAAGTTACCCAGGCCAACCAGGTTGCAAGACTACAACCTGTTTGAGTCACCTGGAGATTACATAATAATACTTGTAAAGAAGAACTGGAAACACACATTGGGCTGGATGCCTTTTGCTGCTTTTTTATTATAAAATGCTGCTAATCTTTATCTGATATACTGTTTGCAACTTCACTTTAGGTCTTTCGACATTTTTTGTTAGGTAGCCGATTTGATGGCAGTTTAGAGACAAAAAGTGGCACCTGTATTTTAATATTTTAAACTTCTCTCAGCAATCCTTACACCCACGGTTGATGGGTCAGGGACCTTCCAGACCTTGAGATTTCAGGGCCCAAACCTGGGACATAGGAGCTGCCCTGGTGATGACACAAGGGGAAGCTCCAAGTGATGTCATAGAACAGACACTGGTTATATGACAGGGACAGGCCTTGGAGACGTTGGTTAATTGGGTGAGGGGAGTGAAGTCCCCTCCCTCGTGCTCTCTCCCTAATGTCTATGCTGGGTTGAAGCTTGTAAGCTTCATGCAGTCTTCATAAGGCCCTCTCCTCACCCATGCAAGCTGACCACCTGTCAGGTGCAGGCAAACATGGAAACTTCAGGTCAGATCTGGAGGTCTGGCAACCCTACTTCCTACTGTCATTATTAACTTTCAGAAGAGATTCATAAATATTCCCATTTACCTAGGCATTTGGTGGCTGGAGAATACTATTCCTGGCAACCCGAGATATTTGGATGGAATGTTTTAAAATGTAATTGCTTTCATGTTTTTAATTGCCATTGTTTTTGGAATGTTTTAATCACTTTCAAAATGCTTTTGCTTTTAAATTGAGTATCTTTTTGTTGCCCTGGGCTCCCAAGGGAGGAAGGGCGGGATATAAATTCAATAAACAAAATTGTGTTGCAACATTGACTGGTATTATCCCCATTGCATTGCTGAGAAGGGAACATCTCATTTAATAACGGTTTCTATCTTTCTTTCCATACAGTGACATATTTGCTCATCTGTTAAGACTTTCTGGGTTTTTAATTTTTAGTTGAATGACCTACTCTTAACGACTGTAGCTGAATGAAAAATTCCAGGATCTGAGGTGCTCATGACCTGGCACCCTATAAAATCTATTATGTCCGCCAGGGGCTGCTTTCAAACAGATATGCTTTGATTAATCAATATCTAAATCAGTGGTTCCCAAGCCTTTTCCGGATGCCTCCCACTTTGTTCCTTCAATTCATCCCTGGTGCCTCCTACCCTATTAAAAGCATGATTAAGAACAGAGGTTTGCATGACCCACTAGGGAAGATGATATTAACACAATAAAATTCAAAAGAGTAACAATTAAGTGCACATTTATTCACAATCCAATTAAAACAATTTAGCTTAATTCATTCACCAAAACTGATGGACTTGATCCAGCTTTTCAAAGCCTGATGGTCCTTTGCACCTCTGGCACCCCCTTTATCTTAGCATCCCCCTAGCATCACCACCCACTTTGAGGACCACTGATTTAAATTAACAATAGATCAATGAATAACAACAGTCCCTAAGTTCATCCAGGGTGGGGCAAGAGGTGCCTACCAGCTAACAAAATTTGGGGGACAGTGCTCCAGGCTAAAAGCATCATGAAAAGGCGAGTTTTAAAGAAGGAAAGGGGGCAACAAATCAAGGCATCATAGCAACGGCAGACCACACCTCGCACTCCCACCATAAGCAAAATCTTGTAGCAAAAATCGGGGAATGGCCCTCCCCTCTGCTCCTCTTTCCACTCACCCCTTGAGAAACAGAAATCCATTCCCAGCTGTTAGTGATGAAGACCAGTTCTCTATAAGCCTGACTTGCTGCTGTTGCCAGAACGTAAGGAGCGAACGCATGACCCATCCACACCGGAAATTAACTACAGACCCACCAGGAGGTGAAAAGACCCACCCTCAAAAGGGGATAAAAAGCAAGGCTTGCAAGCTACTTCACACAACACATTTTTCAGTACCATGCTGGACATTCCCCAATATGAGATGGTTTGTTTGGAGTACAGACCTGCATGCTTGGATATTTAAGGCCCCTTCCCTGAATGCTCAGCTTTCATTTAAGCCAAACCAAAAAATATGGTGATTGAGACTGGGGGGCGGGGGCGGGGGAGAGAATGCAGTTGGTATGGTATCCCACCTTGGTAAGGAGTCAAGCTGCTTCTGCTTCCTGGTTGTCCTGGCCAGTGAATTCAAAGACACTGGAGTGGTTCACAAAGCCCATGGCATGGCATTTGTCTTATACACACACAAATTACTGGGGAGGGGGGAGAGTTCTATTTGTTGCTCTGCATTTATTTCCTCCTTTCCTCTCTGCATGTCTTAAGGCTCCACCAAACCCAACAACTACTGTATTTTTCCATGTATTGGACGTGGGTTTTTTGACTCAAAAATCATGTCAAAAAACTGGGGTCATCCAATACACGGATAGTGGCATGGGGGGGGGGGGAGAAGTGGCGCACCGGAAGTGCGGCCTCCCCCGATGCTGCAGCGAGCGGGAAGTGATCTGGGGGGTGTTTCTTGCCTGCAGCTGTGGGGGGGAGAAGCTGCGCACCGCCAGCCAGTTCGTTGGCGGGAGTGCAACTTCCCCCGATGCCGCTGCACGGTGGGCACTCCCTGTGCGTGCCCGATGCTGCTGTGCATGGAAAATGATCTAGGGAGTGTTTGCTGCCCGCAGCTGTGTAGGGGGAGAGGCTCAACAACTTTGGGCTATCTCCCCTCATTTTCCGAAAATTGAATCCCCAAAAATGGGGGGAGTCTTATACATGGGGGCATCTTATAGACGGAAAAATACGGTATGTTTCTTGTCCTTATGACTAGAATATTAATTTTTAGTGGAAGGGCCATAGCTCAGAGGTAAAGCATAAGCTTTGCATGCAGAAAATCCCAGGTTCAATTCTCAGCACCTCCAGGTCAGACTGGGAAGACCCCCTGCCTGAAACCCCTGAGAGCCACTGCCAGTCAGTGCAGACAGTACTGAGCTGAACGGACCAGTGGTCTCTGGAATCAGCAGGAGGCAGTGTCCAATGTTCCTAAATAAGAGTGGGGAAGTGAAAGGAGACAGAAAACACTGGACACTGGCTTTATAAGTGTTCAGACCACTAGGTCCAACTAGCTTAGTACTGTCCACACTGACTGGCAGTGGCTCTCTTGGGTTTGGGGAAGAGGTCTTTCCCAGCCTTACCTGGAGATGCAATTGGGGACTGAACCTCAGGCCTTCTGCAGGCAAAGATGCTCTAAGCACTAAGCTACAACCTGTCCTCTGATAACAATATCATCAGTGACACATGACTCTGGCTGGAATTCCACTTCCCAGAATGCAACGCTTCCTGGGGAATTGCACACCCTGTCCCTTGTAGCTCAGCCGGCATTGCATCCAAAATCCGTTTCTTAGCAACACGCTTCCCCTCTTTTCTCCTGGATCTCGGAGAGCTGCAACAAGCTTTTAAGAGCAACAGCCTTGCAAAAGGATGGGGGTGGGGTAGCAGAATACAGCCATGCAATGGAATCGGAAATCAGCAACCCTTCCAAAATACTAATTGGTTGAAATAGCAAACCAGCAACCTCTCCAAAATGCTAAACTTGCTTGGGGGTGTGGGGGTGGGAATAGAAACAAGACCATTTAAAACAGAATTTATTTATCTGCTTGCATTTATATCCCAATTATTTCCCTCCAAGCAGCTCAAACTGGCATACATAGCTTTCTTCTGTCCCATTCTGTCCTCGCAACAACCCTGTGAGGTAAGTCAGGCTGAGACCAAGTGACTGGCTCAAGATCACCCAGTGAGCTTCATGGCTGAGTGGGGATTGAACCCTGGTCTCCCTGGTCATGGTCTAACACTCTAGCCACTGAATAACACAGGATAAAGATTTGTACACTATTTCCAAGCAGACCGAGGATGCTACTTGAGGATTTTCCTGTTCCATGCCCAAGAACCCCCCCTTTTTCTCTCTTAACCCTGAGCTGAAGCGCACAACAGCTGACACACAACTGCACCAAATCAGCACAACGCTCCTTTTGTTTCCTCCACTGAGGGATATCTTGTGCTGCTTGCGGCCTAGTAAACATCTCGTTCCATCCTCCCTTCCCAGCTTTAGGAGATGAGGTTTGGCCTCAGGAGTCCCCCACAGGACAGAAATAAGAATTCCAAAGCAAACAGAAATACAGGCAGAGAGGAGATCTTCTAAGGCGGAGGACTTTATCCACACACCCAAAAGAGTAATCTGTGAGGAGGGGAGGGATGGTGGATTTTTTTTACACTTTCCCCCCAATCTTAAATTCTGTTTGTCCCTCCCTCATTCCTACAGCAAAATCTGAAAACTGCACCTGTTCCTGCTGCAAGATGGCACTGAAAGCCAGCGGGGGTTGGTCCCCCAGGAGGGTGCTGGTCCACTGTCCCTCAGACCTTGGGGGGGGGGCAGACTATATTTTGAAGGGGGGGAAATGAATGAATTCCTATGCCCCACAAATATCCCATAGATGCATTTTAAACACTGTAAAAGCACACATTCCACTCATGTAAAAACACCAGGCAGGCCCAACAAATAACCCATAGATGCATTTTAAATAAAAGGACACATTCTACTCACGTAAAAACATGCTGATTCCCGGACCGTCTGTGGGCCGGACTGAGAAGGCGACTGGGCCTGATCCGCCCCCCCCCCAGACTTAGTTTGCCTACCCATGGGTTAGACTGGAACAATTAACCCCCTCGGAAGGTGGTGAATTCTCCTTCCTTGGAGGTTTTTAAGCAGAGGAGCATCTCCACCCCCATCGTTCTGCCCGGACGCTGAGTCCAGCGCCGAGGGCTTTCTGGTGTTTCCCTCACTGCAAGAAGCAAAGCTACAGGGAACCAGGCAGAGGGCCTTCTTGGTAGTGGCGCCCGCCCTGTGGAACGCCCTCCTATCAGATGTCAAAGAGATAAACAACTACCTGACATTTAGAAGACATCTGAAGGCAGCCCTGTTCAGGGAAATTTTTAATGTGTAACATTTTAATGTATTTTTAATCTTTGTTGAAAGCCACCCAGAGTGGCTGGGGAAACCCAGCCAGATGAGCGGGGTACAAATAATAAATTACTATTACTATTACTAATACTATTACTAATACTATTACTATTACTATTACTATTACTATTACTATGGTCATCTACCAGGGATGCTTTAGATGACCATAGTAATAGTAATTGGAATAGGTGACCCTTGAAATCCCTTCCAATTCTCCAATTCTATGATTCTATGCTGACAACACTTAGATTCATTCCTAAACAGTGGGGCAAGTCCTATCATTTGGAGCAGGGTATCTCCAGTAAAAGGGGGGTGGGAAGGAGAGGCGAGAAGCTGCTGCCTCTCAAGACCAAATCTGCAAAGCCACTTTAGTTAACAGCAGTGTTTTTCAACCACTGTTCCGTGCCGCGAGATGTTGCCTGGTGTGCCGTGGGAAAAATTGAAAAATTCGAAAGATTTTTTTAAAAAAATAAATTCAAATTTTCGCCCACTAGGCGGGCGCCGGACTGTGTCCTGGGTATGGGTGGGGTGGGGTTTTTGACCCCACCCTCGGCCAGCAGGGGCGCCAATTGGCGCTCCTCAGGGGGGCACCCTCCACTTTTCAGACTCCACCCTGGACCTATCACAGTAGGACATCATCTTCCGACTTCCTTCCCGCCCGAGCACAGTGTGCGCAGCAGCGGAGAGAAGAAGACGTCGCGACTCGAGTCACCATGAGGACCGGAGAAGTTGTCTTTTTATTTCTCTTCAGTCTCCACTGAATGCCTTGACTGGGTTAGGGACCCTTATAGCTCAGCATCAGTTGATGGAAAGGACATGACTTTACAGGAGCAGGAGGAACTAACTGAACTGAGACAAAATCGTGGTTTCAAGCTAAGATTTGCTGATCTACCTTTGGACAGTTTTTGGTTAGATACTGCCAAGGAGTTCCCCCTTCTGGCAAACACTGGTTTACAGAACTAAAATACTTTTGAAAACAACCAAAGGGATCTGCAACAAAATGTTGAAGCATGGAAGTCTGCTAATCAGTACACCACGCTGGCTCTTATTGTGGGGGTGCCTTTACACCTTAGGTTTCATCTCTCCTACTCATTATTTAGACTTCCTGAGCACCCAAAACTAAGACTTCTGGATGGTCCCAGATTAGGCGAAAGCCTGTTTGCATTTGGAAAAGTACCAAGGAAGGGATCGGGGAAATGGTTTGGTTCCCAGGGATGCCGATCCAGTCATAAATCCTATTTGGAAACAAAAACAAAACCTCAAACCTAGTTAGCACACCCAGAAAGGTATTGTGCACTTCTATGGACACCTAGCGGGGACAACTGTCGAGAAACAGGAGGATGATGCAAAAGCTCCTTCCAAACTCCATCCTCCAAACTCTGCCCAGCAACTTGACAGGGAACTCCTCACTGTGAGTGACAGGTCTCCCTTGGCACAGCTTTCTTGGGAAGAAGGAGCCAGCTCCTCATCCACTGGGCTGTGATGTCGCTAAGGGGATTTTAAGAGTCTGGATTTAAATGATCTTACTGGGGTGGGTACCCTTTGTTTATATGCAAGAATTCATCTTTTTTAAAAATATGACTACCTGGACCCTGCTGCACCTGGGGACCCTCCTGCTCAGTTTGCTCAGTGCAGTCCCTGTCCTGCCCCTAATGAGATGGCACTATTACCCATCTAGGAAATGTCAAAAGGTGACATTTGCTCTCTGGATTGCAAACTGGAGTTGGGTGGGGATGAGTCTAGGAGCTGAGAAGCATTCCTGGCACCAAGCCACCCATGAAAGGGCAGATAAGTCTGAAAAATAAAAGGGCATTAATTCAACGAGCAAAGGCAGATGGGAGTCTACCCATGAGGTTTCCCGCTGTGTCTCTGTCTGATGTATTGCCCTGAGGCATGTTCCTTTCCAATCAGCCTCTGCTAGATGAGGGTTAGCCTGTTGAATCTCCACAATGGGATTGTTCAATCGTTCCTAACAAGGAGACATGACATGACCTGCCTTCAGATGTGACTTTCTGTAAAGTCTCTTCATGAGTCATTGCTATACAGAATTCCTCCTAAACCCAAAGCAAATCCTAACCCAAACTGAGCAAATCATGCAGAAATGCACAAGAGTGGGTGATTCTCCTTTGGGATGTGTTGCAGAAGCAGATTCTTTTTGAATCAACAAGTGAGAAAACTACTGTAAAACTAGTCAATCCCCCACCCCAAACCCATTTAGTATACATTTGAGGTGTGAAGTAGAACACAGTAGCAGTAGGACAGAGTTTAAATTTTAAACACTTTTTTGGCTGCTCTTAAAGTCACAGCTTAAGGACTACAGTACAAACTTGTTTTTTAAAAACTAAAATGAAAGCCATTATTCTCAGAATCCATTTCTGTGTCTTCCCGCCAACATGAAATTGTGGCACTCGCAGCACCCTGGGCTCAGCTGTGGGAAGATAAATGGTTCTGTAGATAAACAGTGCCTTAATCTGTATTAACTAGGGTATCCATTTAGTAAAAGCAGGATCACACAGATTAAGGAGCCGCTCCTTTGTATAGTCATGCCATCCAGATTTAAAATGCCTCAGTCCTCAGAGTTCAACTTCTTAGCTTGTTTCAAAACAGGCAGTCTTAATCTTCTACATACGCCTAATCCTTCAGAGGAGACTGTGTGTGCAGGAAAATCAGAATGACTTATTTGGCAAAGCAAAGGCTTTGGATTACCTTGTTCGGGTGACAAAGAGTTTGTGTGTGTAGATAGGTAATCTGGACAGAGATAAACTAACAACTGTCTATGCTCTGGTAACCTCTAGGTTAGATTACTGCAGCGTGTTATACGTAGGGCTGCCTCTGAAGACAGTTCAGAAACTTCAGCTGGTGCAATATTTGGTGGACAGGCTGCTCACCGAGGGAAGACGGTTTGGGCATAGTACACTGATCCTGACCCAACTGGCTGCCAATTAAGCTTCTGGGCCCAACTCAAAGTGCTGGTTTTCACCAATAAAGTGAAAATGGCTCAGAACCACAATACCTTAAGGACCTCCTGATATGAACCCGATATTAACAACAACAATCTCTCTCTCAAGGACTGAGATACAGGAATGAAATTTGATATGCAATTCTGCACTTCAAGCTCATAGACCTATTTTGACCTCTCACATCCATTTGCAAGAGTGCAGAGAAAAAAGCACAGATGTCAAAACACCTGAAAGGAAATCCTATATCTGAGAAAGACACAGAGAGAGGGTAACTTGTAGGTTGGTAAAACTATGAATATGTCCCCAAGGTAAATGAAGAGAGAGAGAGAAAGAGAGAGTTTATTTTATATTTCACTTTATAAAGAATATAAAACAGAGAGAGCAATTATTAAAAGATCAAAAGATGAAAAAGAAAACTATAAAATGAGTACAGTTGCACATGCAATAAAAGAACAGTGCAAGTAAAGAATATCAACCCTTATCAGATTATGAAGCCAAGGTGAATACGTGGGATGCTCTCAGTCTGTCAGTTTTGCTAGCCAAACTTTGAACAGGATATTTCAAACTCACATTTGCATTCTGATGTCATATTTTCTCATTCTCCCCGCCCCCCCGTCTCTTACACAGTGTGTCTGAATGTATATTTTGTGTGTCTATCAATGTCAGGAAGTGCTAAAAGCATTTTTCTTTACGCTAGCCTAGACAAAAGATATGTAGAACATTGATGTGCATGTTTTAATCTCATCTTAGTTCATTGTTGGTTTTAATTTTTCCTGAATTTTTAAAAAAGTTGTTTTTAAACTGTTTTTACAATTTCATTTCCCCCCTTTTTCTCTGTAAACCCATTTGAGGGGTTTTTTTGTACAATCAATCAGTGTTTTAATTTTATGAAATAAATAATTTTTAAAAATGTGTTCTTGTAAGAATGTGTAAATATATGAGAGATTTTGAATTCGAAGTTGCAATTGCATCAGATTTTTCACACAGAAACATAGAGTGAGTTGTATCCAACAAAGTGCTACCCAGAGTAGACCTATTCAGATCAATGAACCTAAGCCAGCCATATCCATCCATTTCAATGCATTTATTCTGTGTAGGACTAACAATGGATACAACTCTCTCTCTCTCTCTCTCTCTCTCTCTCTCTCTCTCTCTCTCTCTCTGTGTGTGTGTGTGTGTGTGTGTGTGTTTTCACAGAAAGATTTTTTAATGTCAGATTTTTCACACAAAAATACATATGAGAAACAGTGGAAGGTTGATTGGTTTTGAATTCAAATTTGCAAAACAGATTGTTTCTTGTGTGTGAGAGAGAGACAAAGAAAGAGTGTGGGTCTGTTTGTATATACGTATATTGTATCTTTGCCAAGCTTAGATAAGTACTTCTCGACTCTGCGAAAAAAATAATTCATGCCTCTGTCCATGACAATCCCACACACCCCTAGCATTGCTCTGGGGCAGGGTGGTCCAACATGCTGCCCACAAGGCGAGAGTACATGGGTGAGGGGGGGCTGGGGCAATTGAAAACCCACCAGTGGGAAGAGACAGGTGCCAAATTTCGAGGCCCCGCCTTTTGATTGGTGGGCTGGCTGGCTGGCACGACTTGGTGAGGCCTCTCTGCTGCCTGGGGCTCTGGAGAGCAGGTGGGCTGCCCTTTGGAGAGTTCACTTGACTATTCTAAATTATTATTATTATTATATTTATCTATATCCCATCTTTTTATCCTGACATGGACTCAATGCCCCTGAAAGGGCTCAATCTATTAATTATGCACATTCAATTGTATATATTAATTGTGCCTATTAAATAATATTAACTATGTGAGGAACACTTTAATTGACAATGGTCTGTGAGGCCCACGGATTCTGTTTCAAAGTACTGCACTCTTGCCCATCCTGCTCTGGGGCATTGTGGGAAATTTAAAGAGTGGCAAAGCCTGGCTACTCTCTGCTGTTCAGGTGGCTGTACTCTTGGCCACCAGGGGCAACTTACAGAGGAAGCAGGGGCCACATTTTGCCCAAGCTTTCCCTCCCCCCCCCCAACAGCCTGGAACTGGGTATTCCCCCACAAAGCTCCCTGATACTAAATACACAGCACACACCATCCATCAAATATGACAGGATAGGGTGGCAAAGGGGAGAGGAGACTATCACAGAGGGGAAATCCTGAACACTCATCACAGTTCCAGCTTGTACTCAACGGAGTTGGTTCTGCATTTATTTATTAAAAGAAGAAGAGGTTATTTGCGAACACTCCTGACAAAAAGCTGCTGCAAGCCTGTGCAGATCAGGCCCCTGGGGCAATTTCTGCCGCCTGCATCCCTGGTAATTAACAGGACAGATTACTTGTGCTTTATTTTTTTTTCCTTTTTCTTAATTTCCATCTGAGGCCTGCAGAGCTTTTTGTTATTTAAAAATAACCTGTTGCCTCTCCGCCATGTGGGAGAGTCTGCCTCCATGCCTAGCCCACTAAGCCCTACGTGCTGATAGGCAGCAAACTCTCAGTTTCAAAAAAAATTAGGAGGGAGGGGAGTTAAAGAACTAATTAAAGTTTATCAGCAGTGCAGAGTCTAGAGGTCAGAGCGCCAGCCTGGGAGCTGAGAGACCCAGGTTCAAACCCCCCACTCAGCTTTGATAACTAAATCAAGCCTTCACATTTAGGGGCAGTATATCTCCAACTACAAAACACTGGTGAAGGGGAGGGTGCAGACAATAAGTTACTGCCTTTTGTCCACTTGTGAGCTTTTCTGGGAGCTTCTGGCCAGCTGATGAACCCTAAGTCTGATCCAGCAAGGCATTTCTTAATCCATGAAAGCACAATTGAAAAGTGCAAAGCACAGCTGGGGCAGGAAGAGTTCAGGTGGACTGAAATTTAAAGCAGCCTCCCATGGAATCCTAGGAACTGTATTTTATCTCTCAAAGAGCTACAGTTCCCAGGATTCTTGGGTGTGGGAGAAATGTGCTTTAAATATATGGTGTGTACACAGCCCAAGACAAAACATGATTTTCTTAAAAACCGTAAGTAGCTACCATCTACCATGGCCACATCTGCACCATACATTTAAAGCAGTATCATTTTGAAGAGTCGTGGCTTCCCCAAAGAATTCTGGGAGCTGTAGCTTATTGAAGGTGCCAAGAGGTGTTAGGAGTTGTTCTCCTCACAGAGCTTCAATTCTCAAAAGTGGCTTAACAATTAATGCTAGGAATTAATTGTAGCTCTGTGAGAGGCATATGGATCTGCTAACAACTCTCATCACCCTTCACAAACTACAGCTCCCAGGATTCTTTGGTGGAAGGCATGACTGTTTAAGATGGTATCATAGTGCCTTAAATGTCTGGTATGAATGTGTCTCTAGACTTGCCCAAGGTTAGCGAAACACAGTTTCTTTCCTGCCTGCAAGGAGAAGGAGGTATGGTGGTCTGGAATGATTGCACCACCCTTTCAATCATTATTTCCTTGCAATGGAGGGAGCTGAAAAGCTCAGGTTCTCCCCCTACCCTACCCAACTTTCCTGGCCTCTCTTCTGAAACCACACCTCTCAAGGCTCCTCCTAGCCCAGCGAAGGAAATCTGGGAGGTTGAAATACTTTTTTGCCAGACACGAAATGAGAAACAGATGATGGATTTTCAGCAACAATCTCTCTTGCTCCAATCTCCAAGAGAATGAAACCAGGGGCTGTGGGTGGCAGCCTTGTGTGCATAGGAAACTGGATCTGGTTTATTAACTCTTTGCAAAAAGTTTGGCGAAGGGAAGCAATTAAGATAAAAGCCCTGTGTCCCAAGAATGAAAAAAGCTCATTCAATATAGCATCAGTGTCATAGGAAGAGACCTGCTGTAAGCACTGTTTTACACTGGCTGGCAGCAGCTCTCCAGTTGCAAGCAGGCAACCATCCCAGCCTAACACAGGGATGACACGCATTGAGCCCAAGACCTTCCGCTTGCAAAGAATGTGTCCTGCTATTGAGCTATGGCCTATCCCCTAAAAATAAAGTAAGATTCTAATTCTTACTGTTTTGAAATATTAAACAGGCTAAATTAAATAGGATCTGATCATTGGTTCATCTATCTCAGTACTGTCTACAATGACAGGCAGTGGCTCTCAAGTTCTTCAAGCAGGAGACCTTCCCTGCTTTACCTGGGGATGCCAAAAATTGACCTGGGACCTTCTGCGTGCATAGCAGATGCTCTACAGCTGAGCTACACAAAGTACACTGAGCTATTGACAGGGGCCTTGACTGTCCTGTAATGGAATGTCGGAGAGACTGTGGTGCTCCCACAGTCGATGCATACAGATGTTTGGACATAAGTCATGACCCACCCAGCAAAGGATTTTCTCTGCATTGGAAGAAGATGCTACAGGCTCCCTCCAAATCCCTGGCCAGGTCAGAGAGCTTTAGGCAAGCAGCTCCAAGGAGAACAGAAGGCACAAAAATGGTTCGCAACAGGAAGCTCGCTGTCATTCATTAAATCCTTTAAAGGCGCCAGATCTGCGCTTCTCGCCACAGAGAGCGCCTCTCCTAATAGATGCTCAAACCTGGCAGCTTGCCAGCCACACAGATAATTGCCTGACCAGTTGAGCCCAAAGTGATCATGTGAGCAAGAGGGAATTGCAGATATCTGTGGAAGATGGAAAGGGAACAACAAAGATCATCTGTCTGGCCAGTGACCCTTTTGCTGCACACACACCACATTTAAGCACCTCTCTCTATATATTTAAAAAACCATGGGAATTATAGTTTCACTGTCTTCACTTTTACCTGAAATTCATGCAAATTGAGGGTTGTGATATGGCATTACAAATCCTCCAGTGGGAGCTGCATGATGACAGCCCTGTGTTTTTATTAGAGAGAGACAGAGATAAACCAATTGTGCTTTTTGTAAAGGGGAATTTCTGTAGCTCAGTGGTAGAGCATCTGCTCTGCATGCAGAAAGCTCAGTTCAGTTAGTTCCTCCTGCTCCTGTAAAGTCATGTCCTTTCCATCAATTCAATGCACGGTGGCTAACCCCCATGTAAATGGGGAGTTGCCTGTACTACGTACATCATTTGTTCACTGATTCATTCATAAGGTTACGAAGTTCCATCATATCCTCCCTCATTCTTTTAAAACCCGAAACCCAAATGTAGGGAAAGTGCCCCCACCCTATTTGTATGATGTGCCGCAATTTCAGGTGACATTGTACAGGACAGGAACATGGAATGTTTCCCTTGTTCAGAATCAGATCGTTGGTTTATCTAGTTCAATACTATCTACTCTGACTGGCAGCAGCTGTCCAGGATTTCAGGCAGGGGACATTTTGCCAACCTTACTTGGAGAATGAACTTGGGACCTTCTGCATGCAAACCAGCTGCTCTACCAATGGGCAACAGCCTTTCCTCCTAAGAACAGAGTAAGGTTATAGTCCTCATCATTCTGAATATCCAGAGTCAGACCACTGGTAAACCTAACTCAGTATCGTCTGCACTGACTGGCAGCAGCTCTCCAGGGCTTTAGGTAGGGGTTATTCCCAGCCTTACCAGATGCCAGGGTTTGATCCTGGGACTTTCTGTATGCAAAGCAGATGCTCTCTCACTGAGAACATCATAAGATGATACCGTATACAGAGTTCAACCACTGGACAATTTAGTTCAGTATTGTCTACACTGACTGGAAGCAACTCTGAGATTTCAGACCAGTAATCTCTCCTAGGGATTGCAGGGATTGAACCAGAGACCTTCTGCATGCAAAATAGTGTTCTCGCCATATAATAATCAATGGTATACTACCATGAATGCTGCATTTTATTGTACATATTATGGGATCAGTGCTCCTTATACATGCACATTTTTCACAGCATGCTCAAAACACTGTTGGCCTAAAAATACTAACCTGTATCTCTCCCCCCCCCCCATTAATTTAGATTTACTTTTCCATGGGAATTCCTATACAGTAAAATAAAATCCTGTTGCTAGTGGCCTATTTTCAATATCCAATGTAAGTGGAGTGGCTATATTAACACACACAACACACCCCAATCTGGAAGTACCCACTGCTGTCATGGCAAAAAGCCACCGAAACTACCTCTGAAATCTGCCAAATCTTTCAATAATGCAATCTAAATTGGAAGCACCATCGTTTTGTGGCGTGAGTAAAACAACGAGTAGTATGAAAAGAAGTTGCAGTCCACTTAACCTGCCTCACAGGGTTGTTGTTAGGATGAAATGGGGAAAGAGGCAGAGAATGACCCATATACTCACTCATGCACACCAGTAATGAAACAGATTAACACCATAAATTTAAAGCCCATCCAACACTCATTTAAAACGTAGGACTTCCTGCAAAGAATCCCGAGAACCTCTCCAAGTTACAATTCCCAGCATCCTTAAACTACAATCTTCAGGATTCTTTGTGAGCAGCCAGCGGCTTCAAAAAGGTTTTAAATGTATGTATATGGAGTGGAATCAGAAACGGACCTAATTTACCAGTCGAAAGACAAAAAGTAAGGCGCCTCCTAGAGAAGCTACTTTCAAACAGCTTTGTTGGTGGGACCCCCAGCGCTACATTCACCCTTCCGCGTGCCCACGCATAACACCAGAACTAGAAAACTTGGGAGTTTGCGGTCGCGGTATAAAAAAGCGAAGAGAGATGCGGTCAGGCTTCACCCCTAAATTAAACATGTCTTGGAAACACGGCGGACGCGGAGGGAAGAGAACTAGTCGTCTGGTTGGGAGCCCGTTACTACAAGCCTCTGCACGCTTTTGCTTGGGCGCACGCCCCATTGAGCGGAGGCTTACACCCGAGTAAGCACGCACAGGCGGAATTTCTTTTACCTGAAATTCATGCAAAGCGAGCGAGACACGCCGTATAATCAACCCGCCACCTCCATCCCCGCGGCGCATGGGGCTCCCCACACCCCCAACACTTTGGGCTTTACCTCCAGCGGGGGCAGGTCCGGATCCAGCTGCGTGAAACTGTGCAAGACGACGGGGCTGGTGCTCTCGGCCGCCACTTCCAGCTTCACCCCGTCCCACAAGCTCCGGAACCGGCGGGAGCCTTCGAACATTTTCTCCGGGCTGAGGATGCCGCCGCGTCCGCCGCCGCCGCCTCCTGCGGTGGCTGCGGCAGCGGCTGCTTTGGGGCGTTCATCCTGCAGGAGCTCTGACCACATGAGGTTCACCATGGAGCGGCGAGAATAGAGGGTTCAACTCCTGCTAACTTTCCATTATACTGAGCTAAAGGAGGAGGGGCGCCAGTTCACGAGCTCGGAGGGTCCCCTCTCCAAACTACGCGCACCTTGGGCTTGGGAGAGAGAGCGCGTTCTTTGCGCCTTTACGCCTGGAGCTCAGCAGCAAAGCGGCTCCTTCTCAGTCATCATTCTCCACACTGGGGAAATTTGATCCGCCCACTCACAAGCCCTTATGTCACCCGCTTGGAAAGGGGTGGAGATAGAGTGAGAGAGCAAGATTGAAAAGGCGGTGTGGTGATGCTAGGGAGGCAAGCGAAAGCGGAACCAGAGCCTTTTCCTCTTCTCATTCCCCTCCCGCTTGGAAGAGGCTAGGAAAGAAAGCAGAGGCGTGCCCTCTGCAGGCCGAGAAGGAGAGCGCCGCTGGAACTTTATTATTATTATTTTGCAGAGAGAGAGAGAGAGAAACGTTTATAATCCTAATATTAGTATTAACCACAACCTCACTCGTTCACTCACAGAAGCTGTGGCACTTTAAAAGGCTCAAGGATTTATTGCGGCGGCTGCTTTGCGCGCAGATGAATTGAAGGGTTATCACTGTGGCTTGGCAAATAGACACGGGTTTATTGGGAAGTAGGATGGAGGGTAAACAGAGGGGCCGAAAGGCCATCAGATGCAACGGAGGGGAGGCCCGTGACACGTGTAGGCAAAGCTCAAGTGTATACAAGATAAGCAGTTCTTAAATAAAGAAAAAACAGGGCTGCTATTTGCAATTTCTCCCCACCCCCACCCCCCACTATAACCGTGAGACTAAGGATAAGATTTCACATCTCAGAGAAGCCTGGATTCTTAAGCCACAGAAAGACGATGCTAACAATAAATCTGGATGTCGTTAAAGGTACAACACGGCTGTTTGTTACTTGATCTGCAGCAGACTAATAGGACAACCATAGCTGTCAACTTTTCCCTTTTCTTGCGGGGAATCCTATTTAGAGTAAGGGAATTTCCCTTAAAAAAAGGGAAATGTTGACAGCTATGAGGACAACCCTACTGGAAGCATGTGTTGTTGTTGTTAACTGCTTGGCATTATTATTGTTACTAATTATTAACAACAAATAGGAACTTCAACCAAATGTTACAACGTGGGATGCCTTCGTTCAGGGTGCCAGCCAGCCAGTCGTGCCTCTTCCAAGATGCTCCATTCCACTGCATTCCACTCCCGTATTTCCTAGTTCCCCTCGCCCCTCCAGCATTCTGTGATTGCGGAGCACGCGTCTTATGGCTGTCTACATATTTTCTTCTTCTGCAGACCTCGGGATTTCCCGCCGAGCCTGTGTACTATTATTTCCCTCTCGTTTTTCCACGGTCTGCTTATCTATGTTTACTGTTTGTATGTTGATAAATGCCAAATGAATGTATCGAAAAACAAGCCGCTCCTCTAGAAAGGCCAAACCACTGGTTTCCCACAGGGAACTGGATGCACACTACAAGAACAGGATCCTGGGCTAGATCTAGCTGCAAGGCTGTTCTTAGTGAGGTACAGACTCACCAGAGTTAAGAGTTGGGAAGGCAAAGAGTTAACCAAGCTGCCGCTTGAGTAATGATGATTGATCTTGAAACTTAGCAGCCTGCTGAGATGAAGGCAGGAAATCTCTCCATTGTTTTTCCCTGTGTTTGCAGATTCCAAGAGGACAATGGGAAGGGGCCCTCAGCAAGGCGATCTGCCAGCAGCTAATCCCTACAGCTACTGAAGGATCTAGAGACCCTCTCCCCTAGTCTGCGTCTTGCTGGGGTCTCTAACAAGGTGCTCACCTTAGAGACTGATTGGGTTTGTTGTGGCATAGGTGTCTGTGGGCAAAAGCAAGGTTGGATAATGGATTCCAATTCCCATCTGCGCTGCAATGGTTAGAGAGGATGGGGTTGGAGGATGGTCACCAGCCCCCCATTCCTAACCTTAGACCAGGGGTCGGCAAGGTTGACCTTGTCTGGGCCAGTTCACTTAAGCAGACATCCCTACGTGGGCCAGATCGCGTGCGCACCCACGATTTCCTGCGCCTGCACAGATGTGATTTTCGGCATCTGTGCATGCGCAGGCCACAAAAGCAAGTCCCCGCTCCGCACGGCGCCGGTTTAGTGCAATGCGGGGGGACTCACTGAGCTGCCTGCTTGGTTGAGGGGCGGCTCGTAGGCTGGTTAAACGACCCCCGTGGGCTGTGTGTGGCCCATGGGCCTTAGGTTGCCGACCCCTGGTCTAGAGCAGGGGTCAACAAACTTTTTAAGCAGGGGGCCGGTCAACTGTACCTCAGACTTTGGGGGAGGGGCGGATTATTGGGGGGGGGGAGTGAACGAATTCCTATGCCCCACAAATAACCCAGAGATGCATTTTAAATAAAAGGGCACATTCTACTTATGTAAAAGCATGCTGATTCCCGGACCGTCCGTGGTCCAAATTGAGAAGGCGATTGGGCCGCATCCGACCCCCGGGCCTTAGTTTGCCTACCCCTGCCTTAGACAGTAGCATTCCCTAGCAGTGGGGTGTGGCGGTTAGTGTCATACTAGGACCTGGGATATCAGGGTTCAAATTTCCACTCCTAGGAATTATGTGCCTAGGAATTATGTGTTATCATAGGCTCCCTTCCCTGTATCAAATTTTACCATTTCTTTTCTGTTATCTCAAGAAAGTTGACATTCTGAATTTTTATACTGTATACACTGATCTGAACTGTCTTAGGCAACATACACGTTTAAAGCACACACACCTCAAGAATCCTGGGAAGTACAGTTCACCCCTCGCAGAACTAAAATCTCCAGCACTCTTAATATACTACAGTTCCCAGGATTCTGAGAGAGAGAGAAATCTTTAAATATTTGGTGTGTATGCAGCCTTAAACAGTTACTAAAATCAGGCCAAAGTTGCGCGCTCTCCTCTAGGTGATTCCACAAAGGAGATAAGCCCCAGTTTTAGGATTTAAAGCAGCTTAGTCCACTGACTTCAACAAGATTAAACCCAGATCCATTGCCTTAACAAGTTATTGGATCAGGGAACTCTCCTAACTACTCTCTCCCAAGCTTGGCCACTGTTTCAAGCGGGGGAGGGGGAGAGAGACATGTAGGATGAATGAGTTTTTGATAAAAATTGCCCTTTGAAGTACAGCCAGAGAGCAAATCCACAAGATTCCAGGCCACCCCAATTATTTTGCCACTCCCTCTTGCCTGCACAAGGAGGAAAGTAGCACGAAAATCTAAAATAACTCATGCTTTGCTGAAGGAAGGGCTGTAGCTCAGTGGCAGAGCATCTGCTTTACATGCAGAAGGTCCCAGGTTCAATTCCCAGCATCTCCAAATAGGGCTGGGGGAGACCCATCTGACGCTGCTGCCAATCGGTGAAGGGAATACTGAGCTAGATGCACCAACAGACTTACAAGGTAGATTCCTATGCTGGTTTGTGTGTATTTTAAAACAGTCTTTCACCTCCTGTGACATCTTCCTCTTCTTTACATCCTTCAATTTCCCTCTCTGCCTTGCGAGATACAATTGGATGGCATGTGGCATGGGAAGTGCTTCTGCCAGAAATTGGCTAGATCCCTGTCCACATATAATTCTGCCCACAAAATATCAACCCTGCCCACATTGGATAGCTCCACTAATAACAAATGTCACATGAGTTGCTTCTGGATCTGATGTGGCCTTGGGTGTGGCTCCATGGGCCTTTTGCTTTGTACTGCCCACAATCCATTATGTACCTACCTGAATGAAATAATGCAGGAGTGAAGAACCTCTGATCCAGAGGGCCAAATCTGGCTCTCCAAGTTTCTCTGTCTAGCCCCTGGAACTTCCCCAAGCCATATCTTCCTTGAGTGTGTTTGCCTGGCTGGAATGTGCTCTTAAACTTTGATAAGGATTCCTGCTTCCTTGGATGAAAGATAGAAAGGAGTGTGTGTGTGTGTGTGTGTGTAGAAGTTTGCTTTTGTTTAATATCTGTGTTCTGCTTTTCTATCAATAGGGCCAGTGCTTTTTTCGGGGGTACTAAAGGATAACAGTACTGGTACCTTCCCCCCCCCCCCCATGATAAAAATGTGGCACTTACTTCATGGTGAGTACTGGTGCTTTTTTTTCTTTTAAAAAAGAGCTTTAAATAATATAACATTTGCACTTTAATGTGGTATCATGGAGCTTTAAATGTAAACAGTCATGGCTTCCTCCCCCCCCACCCCGCCTTAAATCCTGAGAGTTGTTTGGAGACCCCTCCTCCGCTCCCAGAGCTACAATTTCCAGAGCAATTTAACAGCCAATCCCTCTTCACAGGGAACTCAGAGAACTATGGCTCTGGCAGGGGGAACAGGGGACCACCTAACAACTGCCAGTACCATTAATAAACCACAGCTCCCAGAATCCTTTGAAGGAAGCCATGACTGTTTAAAGTGGCATCATCGTGCTTTAAGCGCAGGGTGTGAACATGGCCTTAAACAAAAAGTAAATAAATCCTACAAATAATTAATACAATCTCAAAAAGTTAACATCTCATTACGAGAGAGAGGGAGAGAGAGAGAAAGAGAGATTCATAGCAATGTTCCCAAAAGGTTCCAGGAACTAAGGAGCATGACATGGCAGGGTGAATCAGCAGCTGGCAGAGAGCTCCTTGCTGAGACAGCACTCTAGTGGTGCTGGCTTTGCCGAGAAAAGATGATCTCTTCCTGGCTTCACCACTCATTTCTTCCTCCTCCCCGTCCCCCTTCCTGCTATCTTGTCCTCTCACATCTTTATACAACAGTTGTATAATCACCTATTATTGGGAGCGCAGCGAAGCAAGTTACAACTTCCACCAGCTCAGGATGGAAGGATTCATGTCAAATCCTGTCTCTGCAACACCAACTTTGTCAGGGTTGATTCCCAAAGAATGCACACACACACACACACACTCACACTCTTTCTTCCCTTATCCTTCCCATCCTGAACAGCCAGGATGGCTGTCTTCTGCCTGCACTATCAGAGGCAGCCAGTCACTGAATTCCAGTTGCTGGGAATCACAAGTGGGGAGAGTGCTGCTGCTTGCAGGTTTCCCTTTCGGGCATCTGGTTGGCTACCATGAGAACAGGATGCTGGACCAGATGGGTGTTTGGCCTGATCCAGCAGCCAGGCTTTTTTGATGTCCGTATGATTCAGGGTGTAGCTGTTACCGTTTTCTCTTTCTGGGGCATTCTACCAGCCTCATCATGTGGAAGAATGGGACTATGGATGAAGCAAAGAGCCTCATTCCAGCTTTTGGCATTAGTTCAACCAAAGGTTGGTCTCATTCCACGTTCCACGTTAATCTGCATTTTAAAAATAATCCTTAGAAAAATGTGTGTGTGAATACAGGTAACGCGAATCTCATGCTCCTTTAGGCAGCGCTTTGCGGACCTGGTTTTGGGAAGGTGACATGAGGGTCTGGGAGGGTCCTAGAGCAGGGGTCGGCAACCTGTGGCCAGTGGGCCACAGGCTGCCCACGGGGGTCGTTTAAAGGGCCCACGAGCCACCCCTGAACCGAGCCACCCGCTTGGCAAGTCCCCACATGCTGTGCTGAACCGGCACAGTGCGGAGCGGGGACTCGCTTGCATAGTGTTGGAAATTATGTCTGCACATACTCAGGCGTCAAAAATCACCTCTGCAGAGATGCCAAAAACCGCATCTGCGCAGATGCGATCCAGCCCACAGAGCGATCTCCGCAGGAGTGAACCAGCCCAGGTGAGGTAAACTTTGCTGACCCCTGTCCTAGAGCCTTTGCACCTCCTTCTCAAAGCCCAGTAAGTGAGGCTTTTCACTTACCTCCCACAAGATTCCCAGAGCCCTCCTTCTTGGTGGTAGGGCTGTGTGTTTCCGGGTGTTCCTGGATTTATGTGATTTTGTGTTTATGTGTGGACCCATGCATGCAAGTTATCCATACATTCTCTTTCAAGATATGCATTTTTAATATTTATTTTGAGATACTCTGAACATTGGAACTTTTGAGGAATGTGAAATATATGTGAAGTAATTAGGTAGGTTTTGATCCGCTCAGTAGGCACAGATCAGATCAGTTAGCATCAGAATATAGAAAGCTGGATTCCTCAACCATCTTTAGATGGAACTGGTCCATGTATATTCAACATGGAAATCTGGAATAATTTGTGAGTGGTTGGCAGCAGCTATTCTCATAGAACCATAATATCCCCTTGTCTGATCACTTGGAGGTAATTTCTGCTCGCCCTTGGCAAATGACTCTTAAAGCCTGCATGGTTTACCTGGAAAACCTAAGCATTAATTTGTGGGCTCCGGCACTGAACCAGGCTTAACTGGCTCCAGAGCTTTGCTGGGTGAGAATTAACATCCCACAAACTAATGATGATCTTGCCCTACTTGACTGTGAATTCACATGCTGTAAATATACCACCCAGCACATTCTGATCCCAAACCAAAAGGATGGTCTCTGGCTCTAGCTATCTATCTGTGTAGAAAGCCGCAGCACTTTGTTATGGCAGCAAGACCATTCAATGTTGTGGTAAGAAAGGCATAGCCAAGCCACACTGAAGCCAGACAGGTGTGCTGTCATCAGCAGCTTGCCAGGTATCCTCCCAGCTGCCATGATCTCAGCCAGCCAGAGCCCAAGAGGTATTGCTAATGATAGCTTTTGTAAAAGTTGCTTTTATTTATAGTAACAGTTTCATTGTGTGGTGTTTGATAGCCCTTTGGGTGGCTTAGGGCTTGAACCACCCTGTCTCCAAAACAGGGAGTTATGGGACAATTAACTCTTCGTTGGGCTTTTAGTGATGTCATGCTGTTATGCATTATGTTTCTGTCTTACAGAGAAGGGCGGGCAGGGGAGGCAAAAACACGAATTGCAGAAGGACATAGGAAGCTTCTTTATAGATGGAGTAAGACCATTCATCTATCTAGCTCAGTATTCTGTACACTTACTGGCAGCAGCTCCTTAGGATTTCCAGACAGGGCGTCTCTTTCCCAGCCCTACCTGCAAATGACACTGGGGATCAAACCTTCTGCTCTGCCACAGACCTCCTCCAAAAATAACATAAGGTTCCAGGCCTCATGGTTCTAAACAAAGGGCTAATATAAATAGGAACCAGCCTTGTATTGAGTTAAACTAATCAGCTCATCTAGCTCAGTACTGTCAACACTGTCTGGCAGCAGCTCTGCAGGATTTGGGGCAGGAGTCTCTCCCACCCCTGGGCCTGGAGATGCTGTTGGGGATTGAACCTGGGACATTTTACATGCCTAAGGGCCACATTCCTTTGTGGACAACCACCATGGGGCCACATGACCTGTGGCAGGCCAGAAGAGAAGGCACATGTGGGCCAAACAGCTAATGCGATTTTTAAACTCTTGTACAATATGTAAATTTCTGCACACACAGCTTTCTCTCTATCTTCCATCCAGGCATGCATCCTTCCAGGGGCCACATGATAGTGGTTGGCAGGGCCAGAGGCAAAAGTGAGCGGAGCAAGTAATGTGAATTTATGAAGCAGGTGAGGGGCGTGGCTCCAGAGGGGGCATAGGCTATAGACAGTCCCAAAAAGCCAAAGAGAGAGGCCTTGATGGCCACATTGGCCCCTAGGCCTGACGTTTCTCCTCTGTTTGTCCTGCCAGCTTTCCCCACCCTTGCATGATGAAGTGCTCCTGCAGGAATAGGATGCTTCCTTTTATGACGTCACACTATTTTCTCATCTGGCTCACTGTCATCTATTCTAACTGGAAGTGGGAGTATGGGGTGTCCCTGTTGCCCTTTCCAGTGAACTGGAAATGCCAGGCATTGAATCTAGCTCCTTCTGCCTGTATATTTTTCTCACTCCTCTAATTTCATTTATTAAAGGAGGACCCTCGTAGCAAAACACAGGCCTCACCTGCATAATACATTTAGAGCAGTATCATTACCACTTTAAAGAGTCATGGCTTCCCACTCCCCCCCGCGCCACCCCAAAATAACCCTAAGACTTGTAGTTTGTACAGGGTGCTGAGAAATGTTAGGAGACCAGCTATTCCCTACTCACACAGAGCTACAATTCCCAGGGTAGTTTAACAATAAACCCCTCTTTCCAGGGAACTCTGTACAGCCACACCAAAAGTCAAATGTTTTCATATGCCCTGTGCCAAAACTCATCTTGTCCTGCGTTGGCTGCTTGGCAGATTTCACTTGGTATTTTCACAGAGCCAATTCAGAGAGAGGGCAAGAATAATTGCCCTCCCTCTGAATAGGTGCATGGAAATCTTAGTGCTTCCACTCTTGATGGCGGGGGAGGGGGGAGATATTCGCTTCCATTCACATTGAAAGGTACATCTTTCTAATTTTCACCTGCCAAAACAATACATGAATCAGAACACACAGTCATCCTTTGAAATTCCTTCTCTGAATTTTACAATGCAGTTGTCCAGTCATGTCATGCATTTAAAAAATGCACATGGTAAAGTAAAGTGTGCATTAAAAAAAGCATATATTATTGAAAGTAGCAATGTCATATTTGGGGAAATGTCATACAAAAATGTGTATACAGGCGAATGGGAGTTACATTCTGAGGATAGCACGTAAAGACAGAATCGCACAAAGTCAAAACACATTGGGTTCAATAGCGGGTGGGACTGCTAATGCCAAAGTCTTTTTTCCTGGACACCCACCCTCTTTCTGCTACCTCCTTTTTTGCCAAGTGTGTAAAGCTGAATTGCGAGTTACCTGTATTCAGTAAAATTCCATACAAAAAAGGGTATACCAGGAAGAATTCACACTAAAATGTTGATTAAAGTATTTTCTTCTTCTTCCTGTATACATAGAAATGTAAGGCTGTCATCATGCTACAGTTGCACTACAGGTGGCCCAAGTGAGCTTTTTAACAGCTGGGGAAGGTGCTCCACAAAGCAGTTTGGCAAACTGCTCTGTAAAGTACTTTCCCCTCCTTTAAAAGGGGTTGCAGTTGTGGGAAACTGTGAGGGGATAGGTTGGGGGTGGAAGAGGAGGGGGTTTGGGGGACAGGCAGTTGGCAAAGGGGCTGGAGGGGAGATGGGGTTGGCAAGTGGAACAAGAAAGAATCGTAGCCACTAGGTTTTGTTTTGTTTTTTTAAATCAAAAACTGAATTTCAGATTGGAAAAACGAGAAACTGAAATGGACACATTCACTTCCTCCTACCCTGATGCTGGCCATGCCTTTCCTGAAAAGCACACTATGTGTGTTTATGCATAGCACTCATGGAGTCATATTGCACTCCCCCCTTCCCGAAGTTTACTGAAATGCATGGTTTCCCTCTGTCACCACCACCACCTCCTGACACCTGTCCCCCACCATTACAATGACATGGATTCTTGCAAGTTAATAACCATGATAGATCTGGGGCTGGAAGTAACTGGATTCCTGCCCCACTCCCCACCTTAAGTCATACAGCAGCAACCAGCAGAATGCAGCAAAGCTTGGAGAAGAGTCCAGCAGAGGATCCAGCAAAAAGAAAGTAACTTATAGCTGTGCCTGGAGGGACAATTCTGCTCTGAGGACAGAATTCCACTTCTGAAATTCTACTCCCTCAACCACCCTGTCTTGGCCCATCTCCAAGCAGCTCAAACGGGAATGCTCCCAAGTGCTGCAGAAGTAAATAGTGACACTTGCCACGCTCAGGGGGAAATAGGCAAAGCTAGGTAGTAGAGAGCATTTACTCTGCATGCAAAAGATCCCAGGTTCAAACCCCAATGACATCTCCAGGTATGCTGGGAGGGACCCACTGCCTGAAACCCTGGAGAACCTCTGCCAGTCAGTGTAGACAGTACTGAGTTGGATGCAGCAATTGTCTGACTTCGTATAAGGCAGCTTCCTACTTAAATCAGCTCTCAATTTCAGAAACATGAGGACTGGAACCTCACTATTGTTAGAGGAAGGGGCTGTATTCCATGACAGAGCATCTGCTTTGCAGGTTC
The DNA here is from genome assembly GCF_964270895.1 of Podarcis filfolensis. NCBI lineage: Eukaryota > Metazoa > Chordata > Lepidosauria > Squamata > Lacertidae > Podarcis > Podarcis filfolensis. The sequence goes on from NC_139617.1 coordinate 36,030,187, forward strand.
AATCTCCAATGGCATCTCTAGGTCTGGGAAAGAGCCCCCCCCCCCCGTCTGACACTTGGACGAGCACTACCAGTGACAGCTATCAAGAGACTGAGCTAGGCAGACCAATGAGGGGTTGACTTGGTGCAAAGCACATTCCTGGTTTCCATAATCTACGGCACACTTCAGGTAGTGACTACAAACGTAGGAAACTCTGGGAGAAATCTTCCCAGTGGCTTTCTTTTCTAAGAGAGTAAAGCCATATCTCTCATACGACGGCACTTCAAAGCAGAATGACACCTGCTGTTACAGAGGTCCACGCTACCCCTCAGAGCTTCTTGGTAATTTTCTAAGTTAATGTTGGCCAAGAGGCAAGGTGCTTTGGGCAACAGATTGCAAATGCTGCATAGGGCACCAGAGCAAGGCAAATGGGGCAGGGATGGATCTAAGTGAGAGGGAATTTCTTTTGCCCAAGAGCATGATGCACATCCACCAATATGTGTATGGAATTTTGATTTTCCATCACTCCACCCAAAATTCATAAGCCATGTGCATCTGGCCAATGGCCCATCCAGTCCAGCACCCTGTTCTCACAGCTACCAGCCAGATGCCCATAGGAAACCAGCAAGCAGGATCTGAGTGCAAGAGCCCTCTCCCCTCCTGTGGTTTCCAGGAACTGGTATTCAGAAGCATTGCTGCATCTAACGGTGGACAGCCATTGTGAACAGCAGCTTTCAATAGCCCCTCTCCTCCACGAATTTGTCCAGCCCTCTTTTAAAGCCATCCAAGTTTATAGCTATCACTGCCTCCTGTGGGAGTGAGTTCTACAGCTGTCTGAAGAAGTCCTTTCTTTGATCTGTCTTGAATCTTTCAACATTCAACTATTAGAACCCAGGAACCCTCTGAGACAGAAAGAAAACCAGGCAGTCAAACAAGCCCTTTGCCACCCCAAAGCATCCAGAGTCTCTGGAGCCCAAACTCTGCCGCCACCACCACCCCAGAGCTCCCCCACCTAGCACGTGGGCAATACTCACGTCGTCGTCCTGCACGCTCAGGGGAATATCCAGCATGCACATCTGGAAGGGCTGCACAAGCGCCTTCTGCATATTGAACAAAGGTTTGGCCTCCATCTTCCAGCAGGGTGAGAGACTCTCCTCCTCCTCCTCCTCCTGTCCACCTCCCAGAGTTATGGCTTTTCTCCAGCCAAAGTCCTCTGGGTCCCTGCAGCTGATACCCTTACTGCCGTGGAAGCATCTTCATCAACGATATGCTGTGTCTGTAACTGCTGCAAGCGAAGGTTTCCTCTTATTTCCTCTCCTTGGCAAATCAAAGGGGAGTCAGCAGGGAGAGGTTTCCGTGTGCGTGTCCAGGCGCAAAGACACACACACGCAGAGAGAGAGGGAGAGCCCCCTCTCTGGGCAAAGCGTGTAGGGTGCTCCCCTTTCGTCTCACACCCACTTCCCGGCTGCCCTGCCGTCCCTTCGCTCTGCTACCGCTCAAGCGCCTACTGCATGCAGCTCCCTGTACTCATCTACATGCCTGGCACTTGCATCGCACCAAGACGTTGCAATGTCTGCCTCCAAAGGCACAACAGGTTTGGGTGTCCCCCCACCCGCCCGCCTTCAGTTGGCTGTTGGAAGTCTGCGGCAACAGACCCAGCGGTTTCCCCGCAGTCCTCCGTTGCAGGCAAAAGCAGGAGAGCTGGAAAGGGGGTCGAGGGGAGGGGTGGTCGACGCAGCCACCATCACCCGCGGCCCCCTCCATTCTCCGCAGTGCATCCTTTTATTGTTTTCCAAAGGATCACATCCTTAGATCCCAAGGGCACCATGGTGAGTGGGGAGAGGAGAAGATTGAATAATTCATACCTGTTCAAGGCCAGGGAGATTCCCAAATACGGTGCATTGTCCACCAAAAAAAAATGTACGTGTTATTTGCACCCAGTTTTGTAAACACGCACTGCATTTGCAAATGGCACAGATGCCTTCATCATTCGGTCTCAAGCAGGGATGAAGGAACTGATCGCCCTCCAGATGTTGCCAGATTATGGCTAGGGATACATTCAGTTCAGTTTGAATTTTAATGAGAAGCTACAAGGATTCACAGTTTCTCAAATAATATGCAAACCAAACCAAACCTCAGCAACCCTTCAGAATTCACACTCTTCCAAATTTTGCAGTGTGGTTTGCCAACCGAAGAATGTTTACAAAAATGCCTCATCTTAGGGGAAAGTGACATAGAATTGACTATATTAGTTAAAATAACATATAAAATGCAGTATATTAAGGCAGCAGTCATCAACCTTTTCAGACCTAGGACCCACTTCTAACCCAAACATGTATTTGGAGACCCATTTATTAATCTTCCACCATATATTTGCATGGTGGCAATGCCCCTGCTGTGCCCAGCCTTGGATCAGGCTATGACCCACTAACGGGTCCCTACACACCAGCTGCATTAGGAGAAATCACTTGCAACATGTTTATTAAGAGAAATTGCAATGAAATGCTGGCAGTTTTAGAAAAGAATGAATTCACAAACATGCAAAAACGTGGCGATCTCAGCTTAAGATTGCAAAAAGGAGAAGCTGAAATTGACATATTTGTCCACCTTTAGCTACAACTCCCATCATCCCAGACCATTAGCCATGAACATAAGAAGACCGGCCTGGCTGCTGGATCAGGCCAATGGGCTACCTAGTCCAGCATCCTGTTCTTACACTAGCCAACCAGGTGCCCCCAGTGAGAAGACTGCAAGCAGAACCTGACTGCAACAGTGTCATTCCTATTTGCAGTTCTCTAAATTTGGTATACAGAGGAGATAGAACTAAGAAATTCCCTGCTGGATTGGGCCAGAAACTCACAGAGGATAGCATCCTGCCTTCGCAGTGACCAACCAGCAGGGGCCAAGTGCAACAGCACTCTCCCCACTCGCGATTCTCAAGATTCGTACTCGATGTTATCCACTACAGACTTGGCTTTCTAACCACTAGACCACAATAGGTAATTGGCATACCCATTTCCCAGCTGGGAAACTGAGGCTGAGAGAGTGACTTGCTTAGTGCATGTTTCAGAACGGGAATTCTGATCCCAACTACTGATTATGCCTCCCCACAACTTGAAAGCGCAATTTGTTTGCTCAGAAGCGATTCCTATTGTGTTTCAGTGGGACTAACTCCCAGGTAAAGTGGTTGTATAGGACTGTAGTCTTAATGAGAATGTTGCCGGATTTCCATCATCAAATGCATTGTTATGATCCACAGGCTGTTTCCTCTCCCTGTTACATACTCTCGTGTCAGAGGGCAGAATCAAAAGGTTTTTAAGCAAGGGGGCTATGGAAACAAACTTGGCCAAAAGCAACAAGGGGCACTTGTTTTGAGGAAATCCCCACCCCTTCTGAATTGTCTGGAGGTTCTAAGCATCCTTCTTCCAAGGTGGGTCAGTGGGAAGGGGATAGAACATAATCCTGTCCAGGAGCCAAGCAGTGCCATTGGCAAATTTGTTTTTCATTGTCTGACCTGAACATGCTATAAAAAGATGTAGTTGGGCACGGAATCCACTCAGTCACTATTCTGTTATAACTACTGTTCTGCATGGTAAACAGTTTGGTTAGCAACAAACCTTTTGTATAGTATATTAATGGGCCCAATCCATTCATTGGAGTGGAGGCTGGTCTATTAGGACAACTGAGGGAACTGCCCCACCAACCTTAGTCTGCTCTCAGCCAGCCCCCACCTGCCTGCTTTCTTTCTTACAACCAGTCCAGGGGGTGGCCCTGCCTATCAGCTTCCTCCTCCTTAGTGTAAGTGTTGCCCCTTGAACTTCTCAGGAGGAAAGAGGATGGGGAGAAAACTAGAACTAGTTGGCTCTGCCTGCCATTGGCCCTGGTGTCGCCTACTGTTGGGCTCCCTGCCTTCTGCCCTACCTCCCTCGCAACGGGTACCAACCATCACAGAGAGCACCTGCTCCCACACCATCCTGCTTGCACCTTAAGTTCTGTTTCAGATGGTCTCCCAGTGTGCCCATCCCCTAGGTTGGTGTGGCTGGGTGGCCAACAAGGGAAAGGTCCTTCTCTATGGTGGTTCCACAGCTACCAGAGGTTCCAGCTGAACCAAGAGATTCAAATGACAAGAGATTCTAAGTAAACATTAGGAAGAGCTTCCTGGTGGCAAGACACTTTCCACAGTGGAACAGACTTTCTCCGAAGGTGGTGGACTCTTCTTCATTGGAGACTATGAAACAGAGGTTAGGTGTCCATCTTTCAGGGAGTCTTTAGATGTGATTCCTGAATTGCATAGGGGTGGTCTTGATGGTTCCTGGGGTCCCTGCAAATTCTACAATCTATGATTATATGACAATGGGTGGAGTTTTGGATCTCCCACAAAAGTGGGAGACAATTCACACGCTCAACTGTCAGTAGGTTGCTGAGTGATGTGCATTTGTGTGTGAACTGGGCCTTTCTCAAGGGCAGAGGAAGGGGGTGGAGGGTGAGTGGGAAACCAAATAGATCTGCTAGTCCACTCCAAGTCATAATCCCCAATGGAATACTGCCATGCTGTCCAGAATATGCATGCAAAATTAATCTGCAATCAAGACCTTACACAATGCTGGCTGGCCTCTTAATAGGTACAGACACCAATTAGCAATGCAAAACAAACAGATAACGACCATTAAAGAAGGGGGGAAACACATTAGGTTTTTCTCAAGGATTCAGAAGCATGATTAGCACTTGCTGGAGGAGGGGGGCTTTTTACCCACCCCCATCCAAAGCCAACCAGCACCAAAATATCTTACAGACATTGGCGGCTGCTGCTGCTTCAGCTCCAGGAAAGAAAAAAATGCAGACGGCTTTGGGTTTCCCCAGTTCCCCTCCATCCGCCAGGCGAGTACCACGTACTGTCTCCATGGAGACAGCCACATGCAAAGTTGCTGTGCTGATGGAGCACACTACAATGCAGGATACGGCCCCCTTGTGCACAATAAGATCAGTTGGTTTGCAGGTGGTGGTAGAGAATCTCTAGGAGGCTGTAAAGATGCTGATTTGGAGAGCACAGCCAGCAGCTAAATTCCTCGTTTAACACCTCTAATGACTAGGCTTCCAGGCTTTAATGGATTTAATCAGTAGATCAGCTATGGTGAATCTCAGGCCTGCCAGGCTTCTGCATTTGGTCCGCAAGGCAGCTTCAGAGAAGCCATGCCACAGCTGCCCTGCACACCATATGCAGTACAGTTTAGCATCAGAGGTGAGATGGGAACAAACTGAAAAAAGAGCCAGTATAGTGTAGTGGTTGGAGAGTTGGACTAAGACATGGGAGAGACCAGGGTTCAAATCTTCCTCCCTCGGCCACGAAGCTCAGTGGGTTCCCTCAGGCCAGTCACTGCCTCTCTCATCTTAACCTACCTCACAGGGTGGTTGTTCTCGGGATGACACGAGGAGAGAACCATTAGACACCATTTTGAATCGAGATGTGAGACTGAACCTTTCAGAACCGCACTGATTTTAACCAACTTTTGTGTGATTGTTCCTGAGATCAAGACACAGTTTTTCATCTGTGTTTGGATACAGTCGGATAGCATTCTGAATCAACTGCGCTGGTTTTAACCACTGATCTTTTGGTTTCTTAGAACAACTGAGCAAAGTTTAGAAGTCACCTTGGCAATTACATGGCACATAAATAAACAAATCATATCTCAGAAGGCAAGGGCTGGTCCCACTCTTGCTTATTTCAATCTGATGGATCCTGGGAACTGAAGTTGCTAGGGAGTGCAGCTTCATGAGGGGGGAAACTACGGTTCCCAGGATACTTTGTGGGGAACCGCATGGTTTAAATGTATGGCAAGCATGCAGCCAAAGCACAATCTCTTTGCATCCTTCCTGATAACACCAGTTCAACTCAGCAGACTTTCACCTGAGGTGTCCCTGAATGCCGAATGTGTTAAGTTTTCATAGCCACTCCCCTCCCCTTTTGCTGGGAAATCCAGAAAGCCTTTGCTAGCAGAACAGCTGATGTTGAGGAATGTCTTTGGCCTCCAGGCGTGGAGAGAGGAATCTCACGTCATCTGTGGCAGGCAGGCAGGCACATACACACAGACATAAAACTGTGCTGTGTGCTATTAGAGCCACTGGGGGTTGACCCCAAGAGATGTCACTTTGTGACACTTTTTCCTGCCCCCCCCCCCATTTAAGCCCCACAAAATCCTGTGCTGTAGGTTAGAGCTTCACGTCTGAGTGGGGATTTGAATCCTGGTCTCACAAGTCCATATCTGACATTCTAACCACTACACAGGAGGTGCAGGTTACAGCAACAGCTAAGGTGACATTCTTCCACCTGCGCCGCATTAAGAGGTGGTCCCTTACCTTTCCCACCCTGACCTGGCCACAGTGATCCATGCGACGGTCACCTCCAGGCTTGACTACTGTAATTCGCTCTATGCGGGGCTGCCTTTGAAACTGTCCCAGAAACTCCAGCGGGTGAAGAATGTTGCAGCGAGGCTCCTCACAGGGTCCCTGCCATGGGAGCATATTCACCCAGTGCTTTTCCAGTTGCACTGGCTCCCAGTGGAGTATCAGGTTAGGTTTAAGGTGCTGGTTTTGACCTTTAAAGCTCTTTGTGGCTTAGGGCCCTTGTACTTATGGGACCACCTCTCCTGGTAAGCCCCGCAAAGGACCTTAAGGTCCATGAATAACCATAGTTTAGAGGTCCCGGGCCCTAAGGAAGTTAGATTATCCTCCACCAGGGCCAGGGCCTTCTCAGTGGTGGCTCCGACCTGGTGGAATGCTCTGTCCCTGGAGACCAGGGCCCTGCAGGATTTAACTTCCTTCCACAAGGCCTGTAAGACAGAACTATTCCTCCTGGCTTTCAATTTGAACCTGGCCTGATCTTTTGTTCCCCTTCCTTCCCTCCCCCTCCCCTTTTTGTGAAGATTGCCTGCTCTGGGATCCCACAGCTGGTTCTCCCCTGGTCTCCTCGCTGGCCCAAGAGGGACTAATTTAGCCAGCTAGCCCTGGTGATCATCTAATGTTTATTGGACGGATTTCCCCCCTAAATTGATTTTTGATTCTTGATTTTATTGTTATTTACACTTTAAATCATATTTTATGCTGGTTTTTTTGTTTGTTTGTTTTGTTTTTTGTAGCATCAATTGAGTGTTTTAAATTTGTTGTTAGCCACCCTGAGCCCAGTTTCCTGAACCGGGAAGGGCGGGGTATAAATAAAAAATTATTTTTATATTATTATTATTATTATTATTATTATTATTATTATTATTATTACACCACAATGCTCCTCCTCAGCTGAACCATGCAGATTGAGCGGTATTGTTATGGTTCAAGGACACAATCCACCCATGCCAAAAGCACTCCAGGAGGGTGCAGAGCAGGAGTGTTTAGGAGTGTGGCCTGGGGAGAGTCCCAAGGACCAAATAGAGAGGCAGCGAGGGCCACATCGGGCCCCCAGTCCTAAGATTTCCCACCCCTTTCCTAGAGACTCCCCCTAGGGCCCCAAAGATCTCCATGATGAAGGTGTATACTTTGCACTCAAATGACCCAGGCCAACCCTTTGCAGCCTGAGCCCTATAAAACAAAGTCAAAACAATGCTTGGCAACTTAACAGGTTGTGTCATGAAGTTTATGCTGTGCCTTGCGTATATGATCCATTTATCTTCAAGGGAGAGTTGTGACTGCATCATAGTCTCAGCCTTAACCTTATTGTGTGAACAAAAGCTTGACGCTGCCATTATTCTGCGACCTTTTGAGAATACTCTGCAACCTCTCCTTCATAGTTTTCCTAAGGTGTTTTTTTTATTGCCACAATGGATTTGGTTTTTTAAAAAAATAAGCTTTCTTCTTCCTCCTAATTTTCTCCTTTAAAAAAATTAAATCAATAAACCCACAGATGTTCCAGTTTATCCATTCTGTCTTGGTTTCATTATGCTGTATAGCTCAAGAGTACCCCTTTGGACAGAAATAGCACAACCAATGTAAGGAACAGGGTTGTCACATCAGGAGCATGCCAGACAGTGAGATTTCAGGGCCCAAACCTGAGACCTAGGGTGGGCTCTGGTGACATCATGGATGGAAGCCTCTTGTGATGTAATGGGGTGGCTTTTCAAGATGAAGGTTAATGTGGTGGTGGGTGGGCTATAATTTGCAACCAGCTTCTGCTGGGCTGCATGCACAGTCTTCTTAATTGGTTTTTATTGTTCGAGAAGGCACTCTCACCTACCTAGAGATGCCAACCAGTGGATGGTGCCAACCAGTGGATGGTGATGTGTTGATGGTCCAGTATAAATCCACCACTAATGTGCTATTATTGTGCCAATAACATTTCATAAAAGAATAGATCCACACACAAAACCCCACACCAGTCTAGAGGGGCCAAAACAAATTAGTCAGAATTAGTCTGGCCCCTCTTTTCCTAGAAAAATAGCACTGCTCAGAATACTTGCTGATCTACTTCAAATCACTCAGAGATTTATTGCTAGATCTTGATCAGCTTTCTGCCCACAGAGGAGATCCATGTCCAGGTCTCAGCTCATTCACGCTAATTCAGGAGGGAGTTTCAGACAAAAGAACATCTCTCAATCATACCCCTTTTTTGAACAACAGGACTCAACACCAGAGAACTTGTGGGAGGATGACAGAAGTCACTGGAAAGGCTGATAAAACCTAACCAGCCTTAGGGTAAAATAAATGGAGAAGTGAAGGATGAATAGCCATCCCCTTCCCTCCTCTTCCCCACTGTCAACGCTGAGAACTATAAACTCTCGGTGGGCTAAGAGCTGGAGCTGTGCTATCAGCCAACTCCTAAAACAGAATAGAGGTTTTGAAGGCTTCCGGCACCAGACCTATGTAAGAAGCGGAACGGATCCAATCCTGCCCTAGCCAATCAGCCATTCTTGCTCTCTGTGCTAAGCTTCCCACCATAATCCTTTCCGCCCTTGCTGGGCACTTGATGAGACTATCCACCATTGTGCTGAGGACAGTGGTCTCCTCCCCCAAGTTCCTACCCCAACAGCTGATAGAAAAGCACTTAAGGGTTTTTCTGAGTAGCAGAGATGGAAGCTCTTTCTAAGGTCCAACAGAAATTACCTTCCCCATTTTTTATTTGCAGGGGGGCGGGCAGATGTTCACATAACTGTTTGGGACAATCCACAGAAGGATCAACTGGATTTAAGCAGTATGGGGATTCAAACCCAAAGTCTCAAATCCAAGGTAGAGAAGCATCCCCCAAAATGTTGCCCCCCAGATACATGGAGACCACAGCTGCCATAAGTTATGCTAACTGGGGCTGATAGGATTATAGCCTCCAGACACCCTGAAGACAGCATTTCAGGGAAATGATGACATAGAGCAACCAAACACACACTCACACCCATCTCCCAGCTGCCCATCTGACCTTCTTTCTGCCTTGGTAGCTCCTCAGGAACATCACGGAAACTGAAGTCTCCTCTCCCTTCACGAAACGCCTCCAAAAAGACCCTTTTCTTGAACATGCCTGCCTCCTTGGTGGGGTAGCCCTGGCCCTGGATATTTTCCATCCTCGAGGAAGCTCGCTCACATTCTTCATGCCTCGCTCCTTCCAAAACAATGAGTAACACCACCTCCCCACCGCGGCACTCAAACTCCCTGACAGACATGGCCTCACCTGGATGAAGCATGCTTAATATGTCCCTCCCCGTGACCTGGAACGTGGAGTCAGGCAAGGGAGGAGCTAAGGAACTAGGCAACCTGGCTGTTTATCACAACAACATAACCCTCCAGCTAAAAGCTCCAGAAGCGTTAAATGCAAGAGGTACATGTTTAAAAGTGCAGGGGGAAGGAGGGGGGAACCTTACTTCTTCACACAGCACATAGTTTAGATATGGAATTTGCTCCCATGAGAGGCAGTGATGACCACCAAGGAGGAGTTGATAAATTTACAGAGGAGGACAAGGCTGTCAGTGGCTGCTAGCCATGATGTCTGTTCCATCCAGTGGCGGAGGAAGGTGGGGGTGGTCCGACCCAGGTGTCATCCCTGAGGGGGGTGACATTTGGTGTGCCACCCGCTTGCGACTCCCAAGCCTCCCTGAGTCCTGAAATGTCAAAATGAAGAGAGAAGGCCACTGGGAAAGCGGCGCAGCTCCCCATCTTCCCTCGATGGATCGTTTTGACAGCTCTGGAGTTGGGAGAGGCTTGGGAGTCGCGGGCAGGTGGCGCGCCGAATGTCCGCCACCGGCGGCTTACTCTGCCCCCCGTGGGTGGCTCGCTCCACCCCCCAGCTGCAGGGCGCGTGTGCCGCTCCATGCACCTGACCAGCTATCCCGTGCCTGGGAGGGCACCCTCTGCGCCCCGTGACCCTCGGTAGCATGCCCTGCCCCCCTCAGGAGTGCGTCTGTCCTGGGTAGCGTTGGCATATGATCCGCTGCTGGTTTTATCTACCCCCAGAGCATGCCTCTGAATACCAGCTGCTGTGAATCACAAGTGGCGAGAGTTGCTGTCAGGCTCAGGTCCTGCTTGCAAGCTTCCCATTGTGGCATCTGGGCCACCACTCAGAACAGGATGCTGGACTAGATGGGCCACTGGCCTCATCCAGCAAGGCTCTTCTTATGTTGTTAATATTCAAAGAGGGACAGAGATGTGTGTGAACGTATGGATGTGTGTGTGGCTGGAGAATGGCCACATTCAAACCATGCATTAAACCACTGCGATAACACCAAATAATTCTGTAAGCTGTACGTAATATATCTATGGGTGCTGAGAGTGGTTGGGAGACTCCCCTATTCCCCTCCCAGAACTACAATTCCAAAATGGTTTAACAATCAATTCCTCTTCCAAGGGAACTCTTGAGAATCACAGCTCTGTGAGGGGAATAGGAGCCATGGCTGTTTAAAGTGGTATCTGTGGTGTATTATCTGCTACCTGGCGGGGAGGGGGATTGTTGCAAATAGCTATATAAGGAAACCACTCAACCTCCATTTCCTCAACTTTGAGGAAGGCAGCCTCTCTCCCCACTGCTTCCATAAGGCCTCCTTCCAATCCCAACTCAAGTTGGCTGTCCCACAGGGAGGGAAATGAAAGCAGAGGGAAGTTCATTTCAAGGGTATATACATCCCTTTCCCTGTCCCCGGGCTGGCCTGGATTTCTACACACCATTTCACTTACAAGGAAGGAAAGTGAGGGGTGGGTGTTCAGGATGAAAGTGGGTCAGGATCCCCAGAGAGCTTTCCGTTGCTTTGATGGACACATGCCAGGCCATGGAAAGGCCCTCGACTGACCTCCCTGTTAATGGGTCGGCATCAACTACATTTTGCCTGAGACTGGGCCCCTTTCTGGAGCTCTGCCCGGATTCCTGGAATAAAACTCAAGGTGCTAGAGGCTCAGAACTATGGAGAGAGGAAATTCAGCTGCTCAGAGATGGAAAACGGCAGGAGATATTCCAGGCCTTGTTGTCGCTGGGGAGAAAAGGTGGCTGGTTTTTAAAGGGGCTAAATCCCAGAGGTATAGTGATCAACAACAGCCCCTCAAGACGAATCCAAGGCTGTGCACACATTGCACATTTAAAGCACATCCCTAGCCCAAATAATATTGGGAATTGCAGTTTGTTAGCGGCTTCCTACATTCCTCTATGCTAGTGTCTCATAAACTTGAAAGCATTGTTATTGCCTCATTCACTTGTGAGAAAAAGGAGGGCCTACCTGCATTCAGGCAGGGGACAGTCCTAACCTGATCTGGAGATGTTGGAAGTATGGCTGTTATTGTGGCAAAGCAAATGCTATTACCACTGAGTATACTACATTAAATTCTTTGAAACCAAGAAACTGTCTTGTGTGGGCAACTATTATTAATTAATTGGGAGGAATTCTACACATTCAATGGGTGCACAACACTGCTTCATGGTTTAGCACCAATCAAGTGTCTGTGCTTCCATTTTGGAGTCAAAGGGGCAATGTCATGTTGAATCCCCAGCCAACCAACCATACAATGGCGAGGCAGCTTTTGTGAGCACATTCAGGCCTCATTCAAGGGGGCAAACGGGAGCTCAGATCGCAATACCCAAAGCCCCCAGGTCCTTCTGCCAGGTTTGTCATGTCAGTGCTGTGAAGAAGGCGGAATGCATCTGCCGAACTTAAAAAAAAATCCCACTATATTGCCATGGCAACTAGGACAGGCTTTGAGGCCTGCTCCGAATTCCAGCCTCTGCCCTGCAAAAATAGGTCCCTGGAGGTGACGCCAGAGCCCCTTTTCAGACAGAACACCCTGCCATTACTAGTGCTGTGACCACAGCCCCAGGGCAATGTGGGATATGGCCCCATGGCATATCTTTACAGATAATGTACACGGGACATAGATGAAAAGGGTGGAATCTGAATTATTATTTTTTAAAAATATGAAGGCGAGGCCCAGAATGCAACAGCTATTCCCGCACCACCGGGACATGAGCTTGTGAGAACAATGCCTAAACCAGATATGAGTAACCTATGGACCTCCAGAGATTGCTCAACTACAGCTCACACCAGCCCCAGCAAACATGGCCACGGGTCAGGGATGATGAGAGTTGTAGTCCAGCAACATCTGGAGGGCCACCTGCCAGTGGTGGGCAGAGCCAGAGGCAAACAAGGGACAGAGCCATGAATTTAATTTGGCTAGTTCCTATACATACTTACACACCCCTCTTGATCCTTCTCCCAGGCAAGCAAGAGGCATAATTAAAGTCCAAATGTTCCCCCAGGGCCAAAAAGATAACCAGCCGATAAGCTGAAGTCTCTCGACTACTCCAGCGTCTCTCCCTTCCTTTGTTGTTACATTCAGAGTTTAGATTGCAAGCGCCTTTGAGCAGAGACTTATCTCTCTTTGCTTATACAAGCACCCAAATATCCTGATGTTTTGTACTCCAATTCCCATCAGCCCCAGCCATCAATGCAAATGGTAAGGGATTAAAGGAATCATAGTCCAAAACATCTGCAATGGACATTACTATACATTGAGGAGTTTGCATAAATAAATCATCTTCAAGATTCCCATCCAGTGTTGACAGCAAAATGGCCTCTCTCTTTTTCCTCCAAAGGGAAAGAGAAAGATTGAGAAGAAAGCCAAGATCCTACTCCCTGAAAACTCAGTGGCACTTCAGGGTCAAGTCTCCAGAGATGGCCCATGGGCCAAATGCGTCACAGCTATTGGGAAATGTCCTCCTTGGTGGGAAAGGCGTTTTCTAACCCAATCCCTCAAGAGCCATTCTCAAGTTATTGCCACTTGCTATTTGCAAAGGAAATAGTTCAGGCCTGGATCACTCATCACGACACTGGGAGAGTAAAGGGCTTCTCCCAAGGAGCAAATGAGGGACGAAGGGCTATGCAGATAGTCACAGGTTCAATCTTCAGATAGGGCCAAGAGAGAATCATGCCTGAAATCCTCTGCCAGTCCATGTTGATAGTATTGAACTAGATGAGCCAATGGGCTGGCTCTGTATAAGACAGTGTTCCATATGCCTACAAAGCTGTACAACAACCCATGTTCAACCACTTTTGGCTACTGGAGATGACTGCAGTGATCGAACAGCCCTCAGAAAACTAGGGGCATGTTCACATTGCGACATTAGAGCATAGTGAAATTGATTCAGGGTTAGGTCCGTCCGTCCCCCCGAATTTCTCCCCCCTCCAAGCTGTTCACATCAGCATGTCTTCATTAGAGTCAGATTTTCCCCATTTGTCTACACACCAGGGGTCTTTGACGGGTGTGCGTATCTTGACCGTCTGCAAAGGTGTTCATACCTTGGCTGAAGATGAATTAGGAACGGCTTGAAGACTGCAGTAAGTGTGAAGCTGGCTTGAGAAAACAATGAAACACACAGTTGTATTTTATAACAAAGTACAGGATACATATGCAGTTTGGATAACATCATGGGAACACAGATTAATAACCCAGGACTGGAAACATGGTGAGTCAGTGGGAATGTGAACACAATTTATATGTCAGTGAGAAGACTATGATCTATATCCAATGCTAGTCCTCCAATGCTAGTAGACTCATTGAAATTAACAAACATAGGTAACTTAAACCCACTAATTTCAATGGAAAGTTAGATGGATTAATGCTAGATGGTAGCAGTACTTGGAATAAACTAGCTCAGGCCACATTCACACCATACATCTAAAGTGCTATGATACCACTTTAAGCAGTCTCAGCTTCCCCAAATTAATCATGGCAGCTATAGTTTGTTAAGGGTGCTGAGAGTTGGTAGAAGACTCCGCTATTCCCCTCCTATTGCTATAATTTCCAGAGTGATTTAACAGTCAATCCCTGTTCCCTGGGAACTCTGGGAATTATAGCAATAGGAGGGGGAATAGGGGAGTCTCCTACCAATGCTCAGCACCCTAAACAAACTAAAGTTCCCAGAATTCTTTAGGGGAAGCCATTACTTTTTTAAGTGCCGTTGTAGCACCATAAACATGTGGCGTGAATGTGGCCCCAGAATATCTGAACTATGCCTGAGAGTAGCTCCCATAACTGCCACATGAACAGAACATGAATTAAGTTTGCTTTGGGGTTTAATAAACCACAGCTTAGCGTTGCCATTTAATCCTTCAACAAATTCATGAGGCCTGCCAGTTTGATGCTTTGGTGTCAGACGGCAACCTTCATCATGTCCATTTCCTGTCTCCAGCACTGACAGAATTGAGATGAAGATGTCCAGACATTCCCACTGAGAGAACGAAAATAAGCCCCAGACATCCTGCGGAACAGGTGAGGCCCAGTTCCAAGAGGGACTTGAGATGCAGGCAGAAAGATAACCAGCTCCTCCTAGGCACAAATCACAAGAAACTTAAAAAGAAAAAAGTATTGTCCATTTTTGTGAGCTCAGTCCTGTCTAGAAGGTCAACCCATTTATCAAATTATCCATCAGAGAGGGTGCTGGTATTATTTTGCAGTTAAGTGTTTTTACCCCACCCCCACCCCCGGCAACCTTTGGAAAAAAAGAAATTTATCCTGGATGCAGCCCGTCACCCTTGACGTCAAGCCTACATGCACAAACATTGTCTTTGACCGCTGGCCAAACGGTGCACGAGGCAGGAAGGACAAAAGAAAATGGATGTGGAGAAGATTCAATAGAGAAAACAAAAGCTCAGTGAAGACGTTTGATTGCACATGATGTCACGTGTGGAGTTGCTTTAGTGCAGGGATGGCCAACGTGGTGCCCTCCAGAAGTTGTTTGGCTACTACTTCTATCATCACTAACAACTGATCGTGCTTGCTGAGGCTGATGGGAGTTGTAGTCCCAACAACATCTAGAGAGCACCACGTTGCCTATCCCTGCTTTATTATTGCAGGCAAAATCAGTTGCACTGAGTTCTCATTTAAATCAACAGGACTAAAGTCATGACTACACAGGAATATGCTTTATCGGAACATTGGTCCACCTAGCTCAGTATTGTCTACACTGACTGGCAGCAGCTCCCCAGGGTTTCAGGAAGGAGTCTCTCCTCCCTAGGCACTGAACCTCTGATCCAAAAGTAAAACAGCTAAAATCCAAGATTCCAGTCCTCATGATTCTGAAATATTTATATTCCACTATTCATTAAAAAAAAAACACCCAGAGCAGTTTACAACAACTATACAGTGAAGGCTGATTTAAACAGTCCCACTGAAACTTGTCTTCTGCTGAGTCAGCGTATTGGTCCATCTAGCTCAGTGTCATCTACACAGACTGCCAGCAGACAGGCATTCAGGCAGAAGCCCACCTGATCTGGAGATGCTGGAAGTTGAACAGGGAATGTTCTGCACACCAAGCAGAAGTTATAACACTCAACTAGAGGTAGACGTGGTGCTTAAAGGGCCAAATCCTCATGAAATTTATTAGCATTTTAGTGCAAATTTCTCCTAACACACACACACACACACACACACACACACACACAGAGAGAGAGAGAGAGAGAGAGAGAGAGAGAGAGAGAGAGGGACCTATGTTTGGATGTAGCTTTGACTCAATAACACTTTTTTGCAGCCATTTCCCCATACAGAATGCACATTCGTATGCAATTTTCATTAAAAGATTCATTTTTATGGTCACTTCTCCTCAATATATGCATTTTTGTAAACACTCTTTGGTTGGAGACTGGCATTGTAACATTCATATATGTGTGAATTTTGAAAGATGGCTGAGTTTTGGTTCTCGTGTCAATTCAGAAAGCACAAATCAGGTTGCACTGCCTTTAAATGAGGACTGAATTCGATTCCCCCCCCCCCCTTAATAACTCGTCCTCACTCTTGTGGAAACACAGGGTGTGAAGCCTTGCTTGAGAGGAGAATTAGGCAACATAAAGCAACCAAGGCCAGCGCATGTCAAAATCAGAACGGTGACATTTTGCCAAATTGAAAATGTCTAGGTGGGAAATTCTGCTTTGGCTTCAGCTGTAAGCTGTGAGAGGCCTAGTCTTGCCTGGAATTCTGAAGTGTTTTGAGAGGGAACACAAGAATACAAAATCACTGTAACACAAAACAGCTTACACCACACAGTCAATGTGTTAGTTACTGAAGTGGCGTAAGACTCTTCACTGCTTTAACCTGGTGAGAAGAGAAGGGAGGGACAACCTAATATAAACAAAGCAGAAGGCTCCCCCTTCTGGCTGGCAGAAATGCAGCAAGGACCTCTGTTTGGAGCAGTGTTCTTCCCCCTCTGTTGTTGAATTACAAATCTCATCCTCCAGACCCAGTTTAGCCAACAGCCAGGGGTGATGCGGGTTTCAGTTCAACAACAGCTGGAGATCTATAGTGGAAGACCGCTGGAGGAGGCCTCCAGATGTTGCTGGACTGCAACTCCTATTGTCCCCTGACTGTTGGCCATGCTGATGGGGACTGATGGGAGTTGGAGTCCCACACCATATAGAGGGGCACAGATTCCCCAGCTCTAATCTAAGGAGAGGCATTGTCCCCTCTCTCTCCTATGAGGGAAGGCCTCTTTTAAATAAGAGGCATTCCTCCATCTCTTGTAGGCAGTTTCTCAGATCAGGGCTGGGGAATTTGTGTTCTTCTAGTGATCT
Source organism: Podarcis filfolensis (assembly GCF_964270895.1). Taxonomy (NCBI): domain Eukaryota; kingdom Metazoa; phylum Chordata; class Lepidosauria; order Squamata; family Lacertidae; genus Podarcis; species Podarcis filfolensis. Next base: position 36,047,178 of record NC_139617.1, read on the forward strand.
TTAGACTCCAACTCCCATCATCCCTGGCTGTTGACCATGCTGGCTGGGGCTGATGGGAGCTGGAGTCCAGCAACATCCGTAAACCTACAAAAGTTATCCACTCCTGGCTCAGAATAATTCCTGGGAGTTGTTCCAAGAGAATCTCCAGCTCTTTCTCTCAAAGGGAACGGATTGTCCGAAGCATTCAACACAAAGTGCACACATACATACTGTGCATGGCCAGAGAGGAAGGTCTCTTTTGCACACTTGTTGCATGACTGGATTTTGGCAGGTGCAGCCTGCCCTAAGGAGAAAAAATCATTTAATGAAACTCATATTTCATTGCTGATTGGGACGTAATCCTTGATCAGGGAGGGTGGTGCTGATCAGAGCTGGCAAAAGGTTAAAGTGGATGATTTTCTTTATTTAAGGCTTGTATGCGTAATAAAAAATTAAGCAGACATAGCCCTAGCTACCTTTGAAGGTGACCTGGAAACTACAGTGGTACCGCTTCAGGTTACACACGCTTCAGGTTACAGACTCCACTAGCCCAGAAATATTACCTCAGGTTAAGAACTTTGCTTCAGGATGAGAACAGAAATCGTGCTCCAGCGGCGTGGCAACAGCAGGAGGCCCCATTAGCTAAAGTGGTGCTTCAGGTTAAGAACAGTTTCAGGTTAAGAACGGAGCACCGGAACGAATTAAGTACTTAACATGAGGTACCACTGTACAACTAATCCAGAATGCAGCAGCTAGACTGGTGACTGGGAGTGGCCGCCAAGACCATATAACACCAGTCCTAAAAGACCTACATTGGCTCCCAGTACGTTTTCAAGCACAATTTAAGGTGTTGGTGCTGACTTTGAAAGCCCTAAACAGCCTTGGCCCAGTAAACCTGAAGGAACGTCTCCACCCGCATCGTTCAGCCTGGACACTGAGGTCCAGAGCCGAGGGGCTCCTGGCGGTTCCCTCACTGTGAGATGTGAGGTTACAGGGAACCAGGAAGAGGGCCTTCTCGGTGGTGGTGCCCACCCTGTGGAATGCCCTTCCATCAGATGTCAAGGAAATAAACAACTATTTAACTTTCAGAAGACATCTGAAGGCAGCCCTGTTTAGGGAAGTTTTTAATGTTTGATGTTTTATTCTGTTTTTAATCTGTTGGGAGCAGCCCAGAGTGGCTGAGGAAACCCAGATGGATGGGTGGGGTATAAATAATAAATTATTATTATTATTATTATTATTATTATTATTGGCACAAGCATTTCTTAGCAGAGGTGAAGAACCTGGAAGAGTGGGGTTCAAATCCCTTCTCATCCACGAAGCTCACTGGGTGGCCTTAAGCCAGTCACTCTCTCCAGGCCTAACCTACGGTACCTTACAGGGTTGTTGTGCAGGGATAAAGAGAGAAGCCTGTATGCCATGAATTCCTTGGAGGAAAGGTAGAATATGGCTGCTTTTAACAGATATTAAAGCTATTTTTCAAAAAACATGGACATAAATGAATATCTACTTTAAAATATTCTAGGACCATTTTACAGACCTAAAAGAGAAAGCTGAGAAAGGGAGGGGGTTTGGGAACTATAATTGACAGATAAATTAATTTGGGGAAGTGCTGTGCATGCAGAGGGTCCGAGGTTAAACCCCCAAGGGCATCTCCAGGTACGAAAAGCATGGAGTCATTGTAGAAAATACTGAGCTACGTGCACCAATGGTCTGACTCAGAAGAAGGCAGCATCCTAAATAAAATGAGAACTAGAAACTTGATTCCCTGCAAATGAAAGCTGAGGTTCTCTGAATGCCAATACTGTACCACATTCTGAGACTTGTGTCTCTGTGTTGGATATCAGGACTTTCTTCCACTTCTGCATTACACACAGTCCCTTAAACCTGACATAACCCCAGCCTTCTTGAACACTCCACACTTCCACAAAATCAAGTGCATTTAGATCTCATGACTTGTAGTCAAACCACAAGACTTAAACACAAAGAATGAAACTGATTCTTCACACATACAACCACCTACACAACCGCATTACTGTACAACAGCAGATCATATAAATCAGAACACCATCTGCTTCTGCAGCACAGAAGCAGTTCAACAGTTAAATGTCTGGACCCACCTGTGACAACCATATCTGCATCAAAGGCAAGTAGGGCAGGCGCTTTCCTTCAGAATAAGGGCTGTTGATAACTTGTGGCTAGACTCTGGTGCTTCTATAAAGTGAAGGTTTTGTAACAAACACTTCCTTAGACCAAACACCAGAGAAAAGGAAAGAAGACTCTCATGCCCACTGCCAGATGTTTTCATAAGAGGCAGGATGTGAAAGAGAGATATTTCTTGATAAGCCTGCCAAGGTTATTTTAAATATACTCCTCTTAGATACCCATAAAGGAAGGTAAAAGGAAGGGGGGGAATATATAACATTTCCAATTCATTTCCACAGTATGGCTTTAAATCAAAGCAAGTATGGCACCCCCTTTCTCCTGAAATAGAATCGATAGCTAAATGGAACCTCCAGGTACAGCTGCAGTCTCTCTCTAACATACGAAATACTGGGCACCTGTGGGATAGTTTTGTACATAAGAAGGATCAGGCCAGTGGCCCATCTAGTCCAGCATCACGTTCTCACAGTGGCCAACCAGACGCCCCAAAAGGAAGGCTACAAGCAGAACTGGGACGCAACAGCAACTCTTCACCTCCTGCAGTTTGCAGAAACTGGCAATTCAAAGTATTACTGCCTTCAAAAGAGGAGGTAGAACATAGCAACTGGGGTTAGTCACCATTGCTAGCCTTATCCTCTGCAAATTTGTCTAATCCTATTTTAAAGCTATCCAAGTTGGTGGCCGTCTTCTTCTTGTGTTCTGGACTTAATGGTATTATGGAAGGGGGTGCTATTTAGATGGTAATGTGTATTCTGTGCTTCAAAATATGAAAAAACCAGCCCTTCACCAAATGGAATCTCCCTTGCCAAGTGGAGTTCTGGACCCTGGACCCCAAAATCCTTCCCTGATGGCACCATTGGTGGGGACAGATATCTGAGTAGGAATATTGCTTTCATGCTCTGATTGGGGGTTTTCCAGCAGCCAGCTGGGAAAATGTGTTGGATCCTTTGGCTACTTAAGTCACGTAAGGCTTAAAACGAGAGTAAAAAATCCCAAAGAGGCTTGTCCTCCAGCAATGACACTGTCCTGGAATTGAACAGAGGGGGCCTCTGAGCTTGTACAGAGTGAGCATTGAGTAACACACATATACAAGAGGGAGAGAATTTCCAGTACTGGTGCTGTGCCAAACAGTGGAGGCTGGTCCATTAGGACAAAATGGGCACTGCCCTATGAACTTCAGTCTGCCCTCAGCCAAACATCCTCTCTCAGCCTTGTGCAGAGCTTATCTGAGGCCCAAGGTGGGAGTCTTGTTAGAATAAAGTTATAAACTCAAGCAAAAAATTGGCCGGTCCCTGGTGGGGCCCCCAGCCAGCTTAGTCCTCTGAGGTCCAGGGCAAGTGTACCCGACTGACTGCCCTCCTGGCATGGGCTTGCTTTCTTACAACCAGTCCAGCAAGTGGCACAGACTGCCAGCTTCCTCCTCCTCCTCCTTCTTAGTTGCTCTTGCAGAACTCATTAGTGAGGAGGATAGGAACAAAACCATAATTAGTTGGCTCTGCCTCCACTTGCCATTGGCCCTTTCTCCACTCATTACTGGCCCCATCTACTTCTTGGGCTCACTGCCTTCTGCCCCACCAGGCCAAACAGGCACAAACCATTACTGCTCCTGAAACACTGGTTGCTCAGACCAACTGTAGGAGACAAGTTAATATCCTTTCCTACTAGGGTTGTCAGACCTCCAGGTCTGACGCAAAGTCTCCCAGTTTGCCTGGCCGTCTCCAGGCAGCAACTGATTGGCATGAATCTCCAGGTATGCGAGGTGGCCTTTAATAATAGTAATAATGACAATAAAAATGATGATGACGACAGTGCATACAACTTGCAAGCTTCAGCCCAGCAGGAGCTGACTGCAAATTATAGAAGGGACACACTGGGGTGGCTCTCCTCTGCTCTCCTCTCCCAATTAACCTCCATCTCCAAAGCCCACCCCGTGACATCACTAGGAGGCCTCCCCCCATGACATCATCGGGGCCGCCCCAGATCTCAGGTTTCAAATCTCAGGCTCTGGGATACTCCTGAACTGGCCAAATTAGTGAATATTCTTTTCCTATGTCGCTGAGGATCATGGTGGGACACAAATTTCCCACTCCACAAAAGTGACTTCTCCAGCATCCTCCAAACACTGCAAGGATTCATGAGAAGGGATGACAGGGATCTCAAACCATGTTAGACAGGTTTCCTGAAAGTAACCTTCTTCTTTCTAGGCAACTCCTGGTTCCCTCTCATGGTGGGAATTAAATGAAATTCTTGAGATTGAATTCCCTCACCCCCTAGCAAAGCAGGGATGGCGTAATACAGCTAAGAGCACGTCCTCTCGGCAGAGGTGAAGGTGATAATTTGGCAAACCCACAAAAGCATCAACAACCCCATTACGCAAAATGTTTTTTTGTGGGCTAACTGGAAGGGGTGGGGGAGAGCTAGAAGTGCCAGGGCTTCAGAGCTGGCTGGAAGCCCAGTCCCAAATTTAGATGAGTACATCTGGTGTGGGAAGGCCTACGGCACATGCTCAGAGGCATTCTATAATTATATCATCAGCATTATTAATCCACGAGTCCTGGAGCTGGTTCCTAGGAACAGAAGAATATGCCTTCTACTGAGACAGACCACAGGTCCATCTAGCTCAGTATTCAGTATGAGTCCATCTAGCTCAGGGATTCAGGTAGGGATCTCTCACAGCCTTACCTGGAGATGCCAAGGATTTAATCTACATGCAAGGAAGCTACTCAACCACTGGTGTGGCCTGTTGAAAAGCAGGTTGCAACAAACACAATATGTTTTAAAACACATCACACACACACACACCAAGAATCCTGGGAACTGTAGCTTTTACCCCCTCACAGTGGTACAATTCCCAGCAGCCTTAAAGAACTACAGTTCCCAGGATTATTTTATTTTTTTTTTTTTTAAATATTTTTATTCAAAAGTTTTTCCATGTAAACACGACATACATAGACATACAAAAACAAAACGAAACAAAAAACATGTACCATTTCGTATCCTAATTTCTTATACCTTCCTTCCCCGACTTCCTCATACCTCCCATTTCTGTATTCCAAATTCTTATCAATTGTTCAGCAAATACAGTTCCCAGGATTATTGAGGGGAAGTAATGTGCTTTAAATCCTAAGAACACTTGGGGGAAGGGATGCCACCTTCTTTGCCAACCAGGCACCCTCTAGAAGTTTTGCACTACAACTACCAGCATGCTGGCTAGGGCTGCTTAGAATTCCAGTTCTAAACTTCTGGAGGGTTGGCAAAGGCTGTGTTAGTGGGAAGCACTCGACACATCCTCTGAGATTGCCTCCCCTTCTAATTCATGTGATCTTCACCACTTCCAAAGTGGAAGCCCTTGTGTATATATATTCGTTTCCAGAATGTCCTGAAATTGCAATTGTTCATGTACATCTTTTTTTAGTTTCATCTGGTCTCCACTCCCCCCCCAACCCACAGTCAACTCGAGAATTGCCTTCCTGGATTAGAGTGGGGGGGGGGGGGAGGAACCATCTGAGACCAGCTAGTCAGAAGCATCACAGAGCTCAGGACCAAGGACTTGGAGGAATAGCCTTTCATGATCACCTAACCCTTGGTTTGTACTGAAAGGCAAACTGCTCCTGAAAATGGAGGTTCTATTTTGCTGTCATAGCTCATACAGCCACCAGTCAGCCTGTCTTCCTCCTCTCTAATCGTACTGTAAGAATACAAGGGCTGGATCAGGCCAAAGGTCCATCTTAGCTCCTCCCTTTCCAAGAAGCTCAAACATAAGGCAGGGAGGTGACTGATAAGGTCTTCCTCATAAAAGGATTCAATCAGCTTCTGTATATCCTGGCCGACTGTAGACTGAAGCACTGTGGGGCAGAGACCAAAGCATTTTCATTTATGTTATGTTGTCAGATGCCACACACAGCATAAGCTGGGGAAGGGCCATAGTTCAGTGGCAGAGGGGCCCAGGTTCAATCCCCAGTGGCATCAACAGGTAGGGCTGGGGGAGAGTCCCTGTCTGAAACCCTGGATAGCAGCTGCCAGTCGGTGTACGCAGTACTTAGCAAGAGGGGTCAATGGACTGACTTCAGCAGAAGTCAGCTCCCCAGCCCTTCCTTAAATTCAGAATCATGAGGACTGGAATCTTACTTCCTTTTTTAGGGGGGAATGCCAAAGCTTAGTGGTAGAACCCTTGGTCTGCATGCAGAAGGCTCTGGGTTCAATCCCTGTTGTCTCCAGGTAAGGCTGGGTGATAACTGCTGCCTGAAATCACAGAGAGCTGGTGTCAGACAGCATAGATTGTGCTGATTTAGTATAAGACACCTTGCTATATTCCTATTTATCTCAGCCTTTAATTCTGAGCCATTCTTAATAGTTTCTTAATTCATTTTTAGGGGGGAAAGTCATAGCAGAGAGGTAGAGCTCAATCCCCAGCCCCTCCAGGTAGAGACCCCTTGGAGATCTGCTGCCAGTCAGTGTAGACAGTACTAAGCTATATAAGGCAGTTTCCTTTCAACAACAACAAGAAGCAGTTCTGACTAAATAAGCCACCTGTCCGATTTCCACCTGCTGGCAAACCCCAGATCGCAAACTCTCGGGGGCGAAGACCTGCCTATTATTCCCCCCATTTGTGGGGGGTGGCTGCTCTTTCGCTTGCGCTGCAAAGCATTACCAGGGGGTTGGACTAGATGCCCCCTTCGGGCCCCCTTCCACCTCTACCATCACGATTATTATTTTCTAGCCTTTGCAAAAGCGCGCGTCCTTTACCTGGCTATCCAACATCATCATCTCCCGCTCATCGTTCCCAAAGGCTGTTTGAGGAGAAAAGGCGCAGAAGAGGAATCCACGCAGGGTCGCTTGCCCTGATCGCCGGGTCACTCACTGGTCGCTTGCCATGCGGTTATAAATCCAGCTCAGGAAAGGGCTCTCCCTCTTTTACGCCTTGTCAAGAGTCCTTGCTGCCTGGCTTAGCCCAGTTAAGAAAGGCGGCCGCGGCAGCAGGTCTCCAGCGAGCCTGGCGATGCTCCAACCCCTGCCACCACCACCCGGGAGTAGCTCAGCGTCTTCTTGGCAAGCCCATAATAATCCCGTCTTCCTGATCTCCTTCTCCGGGCGGAACTAGGGCGATTCCCAGCCGGCGGCTCCATAAAACTCTCTTATACACGGCAGCCGCTTTTTGCGTCCAGCAAAGGAGGAATTATTATTTTTCTCTTCGCCACCAGCACAGTCTCGTTGCTAGTCAATTTCGCTTCCCTCCGCCTCCCCCGGCCTCTTCAATTTCCTATTGTTGTCTCCCCGCGCTGCTTGGGGAGAGGAGCGCCTCGCTTCTTCCCTCCTGGTCGCTCTCCTGCAAAAAGAGGTCCATGGGTGAAGAGAAAGCAGGAAGAGGAAGGGAAAAAATGGATCTGCTTTTGGGGAGTCTGGAGACAGAGACAGAGAGAGACAGCGCTCTGAACGTTGCGCGCAGCTTGCAACAATTTGCAAAGGGCGGGGGTAGTGAGCGTGCGAAGGGGAGGGGGGGACTGAAATGACTCAAACAGCCGCCAGCAGGCTTTTAAAAGATCGCCTCTTCGCTTTTACTCTGCTCCCCGTCTCCCACATATTTTTCCAAGCTAGCAAACGCCACCTCGCGTTTCCAAAACACAGTAAACCGCAAGGCATCGTTGGGTGGGAGGCCCCTGAGCGCGTGCAGAGTGCTTTCCCCTCCTCGAAGGGGAATCTATATAGCCCATATAAAGCTTGCCTAATAAGGAGGCATCTCCAGTTGACTTGGTGGTTGACTGCACCCTGACTGGCTGCAGACAGGCCTACAGGGAGAAAATTAAAGGGGTTGTTTTGTAGGGATCTAAAGGATTCTGAGCATGGACAGAACAGCCAAACAACAATGGAACAAAGGAGGGTTTTTAAAAAAATAATCTGAGGGCTAAATTTATTCTCAACATGTGCAGAGTGCCTGACTGGATTTTTATAAAGATGCACCAATGTAGGCAAATACAGAAATTTTCTTTTGTTTCTGTTGTTTTTCAAAATATAGATGGGCACAAGGCATATATATATATATATATATATATATATATATATATATATATAATGTTTTGTTTAAGTAATTAAACTAAATAATTGTAATTGGGTTGTGAATAAATTAATAGTTACTGTTTCAAATTTTATTTTGTTATTATCTTCCTTAGAAGGGCTATAGATCAGTGGCAGAGCATCTGTCCTGCATGCAGAAGCATCTCCATATAGGTCTGGGAGAGGTTCGCTGCCCCAAACCCAGAGAACCTGCTGCCAGTCAGTGTGAACAATACCGAAGACTCAGTAGATGGCAGCTTCTTTTTTAATTCGGCCTTTAATGCAGAACTGTAAGGACTCACAAGAATCTTACTTTATCTTTAGAGGAAGGGCTGTAGCTCAGTGGTACAGCATCTGCTTTGCATACAGAAGGTCTCAGGTTCAATCCCTAGTGGTGCCTCCAGGTATTATTGTTATTGTTTAGTCGTTTAGTCGTGTCCGACTCTTCGTGACCCCATGGACCAGAGCACACCAGTCACTCCTGTTATTATTATTATTATTTATTAAATTTGTATAGAGCTGGGAGAATGCCTAGAGAGCTGCTGCCAGTCAGTGTAGACAACATTGAACAAGATGGACCAAAGTCTGACTCAGTATAAGGCAGCTTCCTATGTTCATGCAAACCAGTATTCTGATTAATACTTTTTATGGGGTAGGGTAAGGGGCACTGGGGACGAGTTTATGGAACCAAGAAAGTGGTAGCACAAAAAGGTTTAGGAACCATTACCTTAACAACTACACCACAGGTGGAACACGTTTTTTTGTCCAGGTCCTCTGCATGGGATATTTCCACTGTAGGCTCAGTCCCCGGGCCTGCAACATGTGCTCTTAACAGGAACAGAAGACCCAGCAGGGCCCTTCCAATTAATGGCCCCCCAGCGCCCTGCAAGGCTACGGCATATAAAGCAATGCCCGCCCCCAACCGCTTGATCTCCATTCACACCGAAGCCTGAACATTTTGAGGCACCCCCGGGGATGCTGCGGAGGTGAACAGAAGCTCCTGGAACCAGCCTTGCCTGATCAATTTCATGCCAGCAGTGAAGAGGGTAGAGCAGCGGTGGTGGCGATGGTGGAGAGGGTTGCTCTGGTAACGCGAAGTCTGCCTATATTATTATTTTTTTCATAAAAGAGCATTTGGGGTTTCAAGAGTCGAGGATGGCGACAAGCGTGATTCAGCCGGTGCCAGCAATCGTGGTGGTGGTGGGGTTTAACCACCACAGGAGACTAGGCCAGTGTATGGGTGGGCTGCAGCTCAAACCCCCACCACACCACCTTCTTATCATTCTTTCATTGATGTGGGTGTCAGCATCTATTCCCACCCACCTTATTTATTTTATTGCACGTATATCCCATCTTTTTCTGCAAGGTGGTGTACATGGTTCACGCCAACCCTGTGGTTCACGCCAACCCAAGGTGGTGTACATGGTTCACGCCAACCTCACGCCAACCCTTTGAGGTAGGTTACACTGAGAGGCTGGGCCAAGGTCACTCAGTGGGCATTTGAATCCTTAACAGGGGTGCCAATTTGAATAAAATATTGGAGGGGCCCAGCTAAACCCTGACACACAAACACACACACACTATTTGAATGGGAATTTCCAATAACTTTGAGGGGCCTGGGTCACTCAAATATTTTGGGGGGTGTTGAAGACTCCTCTGGTCCTAGGGGTTGGCTCCTATGAACCCTCATATACTACTTGCAAGTAGACAAGCGATTCTGGGTCCATAAGTGCATGCAGTGTTGTTGCTCTTTAGCGTGGATGAGCTTGTGGTAGCATACATTAACATATTCCCACCCCCATGCGAGGTCTGCCAGCAAAGAAACAACTCAAACATCAATGGACTTCTGCAAGGGATAGTCCGCCATCTGCTGGCAAAGATGCTGCAAGGCTATTCCTGTCTCTTTTGTTTCGCAATCTACACTGCAATATTTTCAATATTTTAATCCTGTGACATAGGTACCAACTCCCTGGGGCCCTTGGTGTCCGAGCACCCACAAAATTCCCCATGAAGGGGCTGGGCACCCACAAATTTCAGTGCCAGGACCATGCACGCTGCATGGCACCCACAGCCCCGGGCACCCATGGTCACGGGGCCAAGCTGGCACTCCTGCCCTGTGACTGGGAATCATTTTCAGCCCAAGGGCAGCATATGCAGGGAATCTGAACTCAGATCTTGCCCCAGCCAAAGTCCTAACATATTGGTCATAGCCTCACACGGCATTTTTGGGCTTAAGGGTAGTGATTTCTGTGAGCGTCAATACTCTTTATTTTGCTTTTATTGATTGCATTTATATCCCAACTTTTTTTTCTTCAGAGAGCTGAAGGAGGTGCACATAGTTCTCCCCCTCATTTAATCCCCAGAACAGGCAGCGCTGGGTCCAAAGTCACCCAGTGACCCACATGGCTGAGGTGGGATTTGAACCCTGCTCTCCGAAATCCTAGTCAAACACTCCTCCAACCACTACACCACACTGGCTCACATACCTGACGGTTATGGGCATAGCCAGTATTTTTTTTTTTGCATGGGGCAGGCCTTTTGTGGAGGGGGGGCAGAACCTCAGTTGGCTATGTACTTTTATGTATTTTTATTTATGTACGTTTATGTATTTTTATTGATTGGGGGGGCAGGTGCCCCTCCCTGTCCCGTCCCCCCGGCTCTCCCTTGGCTATGCTCATGCTCACAGTACTGGGTTGTGGCTTACTGGGATCATGGTTCCATTTGAAGCTGTCACCTGGCATCCTCACACAGTTGCGAGGGCCTCGGAGGCCTAGCAGGGCCTTCCTATGCCTCCCCCTGCATCCAACACAGCCCTCTGAACAGGCACCAGGCAGCTGGACTGAGCCACTCTGTTAGTTTATTGTTCAAGCCTAATTTCACCAGTGGGGAAGGCTCTGACTATATGTACTTATTTATTTATAACAAAAAAATTTTTTTCCTTCCAGTAGCACCTTAAAGACCAACTAAGTTAATTCTTGGTATGAGCTTTCGTGTGCATGCACACTTCTTCAGATACAGGTATCTGACGAAGTGTGCATGCACACGAAAGCTCATACCAAGAACTAACTTAGTTGGTCTTTAAGGTGCTACTGGAAGGAAAAAAAATTTTTTGTTTTGACTATGGCAGACCAACACGGCTACCTATCTGTAACTTATTTATTTATGTATCTATTCATTAATTGCATACACACACACGCCAAGTATATATGTATATATATGGTATTATTATCCAAATACATTATATATATATATATATATATATATATATATATATATATATATATGCATTCCAAATATTGTTTTATTCAATGCTATTTTTCTAGAAAAAGAGGTGCTGGCTGCAATATATATATATATATATATATATATATATATATATATATGCATGCCATATATATTTCTCCCTCTTCAATTAATCACAATAACCTTGTGGGGTAGGTTAGGCTGAGGCAGTGAGGGGCCCGCAAAGTTGCACTCAGTTAAAGCTTCATGGCCAAGTGGGGGAATCTGAACCATAGTCTTCCTCGGGTCCTAGTAGGACATTCTAATCACTATGCCGTACTGGCTTTCAGGCGCCTGGTTAAAACGGTTTTCTTTCAGGAACGCTTTGCACTTTGCGAACGTTCCAATGTTTCCAACGTTTTGATCATACATTTTGCATTTTGTATTTTCAGTGGGGTTTTTTTCATAGACAGAGAGATTTTTTTTAAAAAAAACCACACACGTCAGGTGATAAATTCTTTTTTAAAAAAAGTAAAATAAATAAAACTTTCCCACAATACCTGTAATCCAGGCATTCTGGGAAAGATAAAAGGTGGCCAGGCCCAGTCATCCAGCTGAGCATTGATAACACATGGTGGGGGGCTCCAGTGGTTATTTTACTTGGGGCAGGGTGTGGGTCTTGGATTCTGGTTCTTACTGACATAAAGTAGCCAGGCATGGACACTCTGACCATGCCTCCATTTTACCATCTTATTCTGCACTCTGTGCTTTTGCCTAATTGAATTTCTGTTTCTCACCATCTCCCTCTTCCCCCGACATCCTCCTGCCTCCCTCCCATGCTTTTTGGGAGCCGTTTCCCTGGAAACAAGACCTGCTTAATTCTGTCATCTTTGACATTCCACTCCTCATTCTTCGGTGAGATCATCACCTGCCTCGGTTCCCCTCCTTCTGCAATCCTGCATCTCAGACATTTGCCATCAGAAGGTCATTAGCCAATTGGAGCTAGTATAATATTTTTTCCCAACCCCACTCCCCTGATCCCAAAAGATTGCAATGCGATCCTGTTTATATCCTTCAACCTGAGAGACATTGAACTCAGCAGTATTTAGTAGACAAGCATAGGATTGCACTGTTAGGCAGATAGCCAGACAGGTAGTGGGATGGTGATGATGATGAATACATATTTATTTATATCCTGCCTTTCCACATGACAGGGACACAAAGTGGCTTACAGATAAAATATGAAAACAGGGGGGGAACCCATTAGAAACCATTAAGCATTAAGAGAATTAAAACTGATATAGATATCTATATGAGCTCTATTAGAATCATACAGATAATTACAATAAAAACAGCACAGCACCAGCCCTTTAATTAAAAGCAGTTGTTTCCCAAAACCCTGTTAAAACAAGTCTTCATCTAGACTGCTACTAGCCAAAAACTGGAAATTGCAAGAGATACCAACAATAGAAGAATGGCCGAAGAAAAAGTTGGACTTTTTGGAGCTGGCTGACCTGACTGGAAGAATCCACGACCAGAAAGGAGAGATACAAGAAGATTAGAAGAAATTTAAAGATTATTTGGCTAAGTATTGTGATATAAGATAATTAGAAAATTCTTGGAAGTAACGAATAGGCTTAGGTGTAGAGTAAGAACATGTGTTAGTAAATAGCAAGGATTAGAATATTAATAAAGGAGAAGAGGTTAGTAAATGATAGGAGTTAATATTATTAGAAATATGAATTTGGAGAACTGATATACAGGTGATATAATGAAATTCAGTTAGAGGGCTTTCGAGGAAGTCAGATATCAATGTTATGAGAATTAGATAGCTGAAGAAATAATTTTTCCTGTGTTTAGTTTTATTGTATTGTAATGTGTTTTTCTTTGTTGTGTGTTTTGTATGTCATTTTTGTTATAAATGGGAAAATCAATAAAAAAAATTGAAAAGAAAAAAACGAAAAAAACGAAACAGGTCTTTATCTGCCAGCAGAAGGATAGCAAACAGGGAGCCAGTCTAGCTTATCCAGAGAGGGAGTTCCAAAGTCTGGAAGTAGCCACTGAGAAGGCCCTGTTCCAGGTCCCCACTAAGCCTGCCTGTGGGGGTGGTGGGACCAAGAGAAGTGCCTCCCCAAAAGATCTCAAATGTCAGGCAGGTTCATATGAGGCAATGTGGTCCTTCAGATAGGCTGGACTTAAGCCATGTAGGGCTTTATAGGTCATTACCAGCACTTTGAATTGTGCCCAGAAGCAGATGGGTAGCCAGTGAAGCTGTTCTAGCAAAGGAGTTGTCTGCTTGTGGTCTTGGATGTGGGCTTCCCATTATGGGCACCTGGTTGGCCACTGGGAGAATAGGATGCTGTACTAGATGGGTCGCTGGCCTCATCCAGCATGGCTCTTCTTTTTCTGAACAAATCCAATGAATAAATAAACTTTTAAGCTTTACTCCTTAGCTAGTGATGTTTGCTAATTTCAAACCTTCTACTTTAAGTGGGACTAATATTGGATACAACCCATAATTGCTATTGTGATCAAAAAATTAGCCTTCATATTCGCAAAACTGTTCATAGTAAAGAGGGGATTCTTCCCATGAGTTCCAGTACTGTACTTGTCTGCCAATTAAACAATATTTAATTTAATGAATCGATTGTCTCCTTTTTCCACTGAATCATCTGCTGTTTAATCCATCGTGTTTACGTTTAATCAATATATTGCTAGACACTTACGGTACCTGCATTGGTGCCTTTGAAAATATTATTGATTGTAAAGGAGCCCTTCTGAAATACTGAAGGAAGAGAAAAGTAACACAGTTTCATAAACAAAAGTTACCAATTTTAATTAGAAGGCAAATAGAATCTGCCTCTCATTTTTCTTTCACTTTTTCTCTATAAGGATTGACAAATCTTACCAGTTCAATTTGTCCCAGGGCCCCTTCGGACTAGTGTTATTTTCTGTAGGCTGCATTCTGCCACATTATGTAATAATAGCACATTAGTGATGGATTTATCCTGGACCATCCACACATCATTCTGCTTTCTATGGCCACATCCGCATTCTACATTTAAAGCAGTATCTTTTTTTTTAAATATATTTTATTAATTTTCCATACATTTATGCCACATTTACAGTTTACAATAAATTTTCCAATTTTTTGACTTCCTTCAGCTTCTCTGCCAATCATTCAAATTCTGATTTTTTAGATACACATTTCCAAATTTTGATATTACCTTTATGCTTACCCCCCTCTTATATTTTGCTTTTTTGCAATATTTCTTGTTCAGAGCTTCTTTAAATGCCACTAACGTTATTTCATTATCACTTATACATTCCCAATAATCTGCTAATTTTTTCCAGTCCTCGATGAATCTTTGATCTCGTTGACATCTGATCTTCCCAGTCAGTTTGTCAAGTTCTGAATAGTCCATCAGCTTCGTTCTCCATTCCTCCAGCGTTGGTATTTGTTCTTGTTTCCAATTCTGGGCCAGTAAAATTCTTGCCGCTGTCACTGCATATTGGAAAATTTTATAATCCTTTCTATTTATTTCATTACCAACAATTCCTAAGAGAAAGGCCTCTGGTTTCTTAACAAATGTATATTTCAACATTTTTTTCAGCTCATTATATATCAACTCCCAGAAGCTTTTCACTTTCTTACATTCCCACCACATATGAAAAAATGTACCATCCTTTTCTTTACATTTCCAGCACTTCTTACATGTTTTGTACATTTTTGCTAGTTTTACTGGTGTGATATACCATCTATATATCATTTTCATAACATTTTCCTTTAATGCAGTGCATGCAGTAAATTTAATACTTTCATTCCATAGTTTTGTCCAATCATCAAATTGTATGTTATGTCCAATATCTCTGGCCCATTTTATCATAACTGATTTAACTTCTTCGTCCTTTGTGTGCCATTCCAACAATATTTTATACATTTTGGATAGAGTTTTATATTCATTATTTATTATTTCTATTTGAAATTTAGAGTCCTTCTCTGCATATCCATATTCTTTAAGATCTTTCTTAAACATTTCATTTATTTGAAAATAGTGTAGCCAATCATACACTAACTCTTTCACTTCTTCATAAAGTTTCATTTTCCATTTCCCCCCTTCTTTAATAATCAAATTTCCATATGTAGTCCAATTCTTTCTCATATTGATTTTTTTAACAGTCATAACCTCTAACGGCGACAACCAGTGTGGAGTTTTTACTTCGAGTAGGTTTTTATACCTCTCCCATATTTCTATTAACGGTCCTCTGAAAATGTGGTTTCCAAAACCTCTATGGATTTTCTTCTTTCCAGCCCATAAGTATGCGTGCCATCCAAATCTATTATCAAATCCTTCCAAATCCAACAACTCCGTATTTTCTAATTTTATCCATTCCTTTAACCAACAGAGACCTGAGGCTTCATAGTACAGTTTCAAGTCTGGCAAGGCGAAGCCTCCTCTTTCTTTTGCATCAGTCAATAACTTAAATTGAATTCTTGGCTTCTTTCCTTGCCAGATATACCTTGAAATTACTCTTTGCCATTCTTTAAAAACCCCAGTCCCCTTGATTATTGGAATCGTTTGATACAAAAACAATAGTTTTGGTAACACGCTCATCTTTATCGTTGAAATCCTTCCCCAAAATGACAATTTCATTCGTCCCCACACATCCAGATCTTTCTTTATCCCATTCCACACTGGTATGTAATTATTCTGATATAAATCTATATTCTTGGGGGTTATCCAAATACCTAAATATTTCACCTTTTTCACCACCTCTATACCTGCTTGCTGCTGTATATTTTCAATCTTATCTGAGTCCATATTCTTGACAATTATTTTAGTCTTTTTCTTGTTCAATATAAATCCTGCCACTTGACCAAATCTCTCTACCTCCATAAGTATGTTTTTCATACTTTCCAAAGGATCTTCCACCGTTATAACCAGATCATCGGCAAAGGCTTTCACCTTATGTTCATTCCGGCCTACTTTAACCCCTTTTATTGCCTCATTTTCTCTTAATGATTTTAGAAAAACCTCCAGTACCATGATGAATAACAGTGGTGAAAGTGGACACCCTTGTCGTGTACCTTTAGATATCCCAATTTCCTCTGTAATCACATTATTTACAATTAGTTTAGCTTTCTGCTCCGTATAGATTGCTTTTATTCCATTGAGAAATTCCTCCCCTACCTCCATATATTCTAGACTTTTCAACATAAAATCCCAAGATATGTTGTCAAAGGCCTTTTCTGCATCAACAAATATTAACATAGCTTGTTTCTCATTTCTGGCAGTCAAATATTCCAAAATATTAATTATATTCCTTACATTGTCTCTCATTTGTCTGCCAGGTAAGAAACCCGCTTGGTCCTTGTGTATAATATCCTTTAATATTTTTTTCATCCTTTTCGCCAGAATACTTGCGAAAATTTTATAGTCTGTATTAAGTAGTGAAATAGGCCTGTAGTTTTTTACTTGTGTTAAGTCAGAATCTTGTTTTGGAATGAATGTGATAAATGCTTCCTTCCATGTTTCCGGGATTTCTCTTTCTTTAAGAATATTGTCCATAACTTCTTTCAGTGGCAACGACAGGATGTGTTTCATCTCTTTGTAGTATCTTGCTGTAAATCCATCCGGTCCTGGAGCAGTATCATACTACTTTAAGCAGCCATGGCTTAAAGAATCGTGGGAATTGTAGTTTGTTAAGGGTACTGAGAGTTGCTAGGATACCCCCCACTCTATGGAGAGAGCTACGATTTTCAGAGTGATTTAACAGTCAAGCCTTCTTCCCAGGGAAACTCTCAGCATCCTTAAAAAAGTACAGCTCCCAGGATTCTTATGGGGGGAATCCATGACTTCCGAGTCAGACCATTGGTGTCTTCAAGGCTGAATCTTCACAGATATAAAAAACGCTGTGAAAATGCTTTTTTAGAAAAATAGTTTAAAAATATAGATGAAATTTGTCATTAGCTCATCAGTGCCACCTAGTGCCACATTTGTATAATGCACTTAAAACACACTTCATACGTTATGTTTGCAGCTGTATAGCAGAGTCATAGCTTGGTATTATCTACACTGCAGCCCCATCAGCACTACCCATTTAAAGCACTATAATACCCAGTGCTGCTTTTATTTGGCAAAAGAGTGAGGGCTGGTACTCATATATCAATAAAAGTGTAATCGGTGGCAGCACAAAATGGCTGCCATGGACAGCAAAAAAAAAAAAAAAAAAAGAAGAAGAAGAAGAAGAAGAAGAAGAAGAAGTGGCAGTGCTCCACTTCCACTCCACTCCACTGGTGAGTAATGCCACATTAAAAAATTCTCATTGTACCACTTTAAACAGTGATGTCTTCCCTCAAATAATTCTGAAAAGTGTAGTTTGTTGTATGCTGCTGAGTTGTTAGGAAGCCCCCTATTCCCCTCACAGAGCCACAATAGTTCCCAGAGTTCCCTGGGAAGAGGGATTGATTATTAAAGTAACTGGGAATTATGACTCTATGAGTGGAATATGGTGGTCTCCTAACAACTCTCGGCACCTTTAACAAACAACACTTCCCAAGATTCCTTGGGGAGAGCCATGACAGTGTTTTAAATGTAAAGTGCAGATGTCGCCTCAGTTGTTCTGCAATGCATTATCGAGGCCTGGAAGAGGCTCTCTTGCACCATAGCTGTCAACTTTCAGATTTGAAAATAAAGGATCAGCAGCCTCAAAAATAAGGGATCAGCAGCCTCACCTGTCCCAGGGACAGTCTATGGGATATCTAACAATCCGGGACAGCAGCGGGAAACGGCACTGGAATAAGGGAATTTCCCACAAAAAAGGGAAGGTTGACAGCTATGTCTTGCACTATAGGCACAACAAAAACAGGATACACACACCCACCCACACCCACACACCCACCCACACACCATAGCTGTCAACTTACAGATTTGAAAATAAGGGACCAGCAGCCTCAAAAATAAGAGATCAGCAGCCAAAATAAGGGATTTTAGTCAACCAGCTGAAATACGAAGTTAAAAGAGACCAGATAATTTGGGAGAGCAGCGCCGGTTTTTAGCCCTTCGTTTCCAGAGGTTGCTGCTCAAGACACCAGCTGATGAAACACTGCAATTAAATAACTACAAGCAGCAACCACTTTTCGCGCAAAACGAAGTCCAAGCTACGAAGATGCTGCTGCAGTTCTGTATCTTTTCTCTCGTGCTCCATCTGCAGCTCTCAGTTCCATCAGGCGGGGCGGGAGGAAGAGGGGGGGGGGGAATAGCGCCCGAAGTAAACCTGCAGATCAGACCATCTATGCTAGTCTACCATTACAAATCTACAGGAGAAGCGCTTCCTTCCTCTGCTTTCCCCCCCTGCTTTCTCTATGGTTGCCCTTGCTCTCCTCTCAAGGCTCCTCAGCAATTCATAGGCTGTGCCAGGCTGCCCATCTCATCCGGGTCCTTCGGTGGTGCAGCCGCAGTACGGCCTAGCGGGAGCGGCAGGCAGAGGGGAGGCCCCAGGCAGAGATGCTCAGTTCGGCGGCTGCGAGGAGGATGGTGGCGGAAGGGCCCCAGGCTCCCGCCAGTCCCGGCGGGGAGGGGCTCCCGGGGGCCGAGGCTGGTGAGAGGAGGCCACAGGGGGGTGGGCCAGGCAACCAAGCAACACAGTTGGAGCCCTCTTCCTCCCTGGCCGGCAGGCAGGAAGAGAGGGAGAGGAGCTGCTTCCTTTGAAACCCGGGAAATTTCAGGGACATCATCAATAAGGGACAGCAGCGGGACACGGCGCTGGGATAAGGGAGTTTCCCGCCAAATAAGGGACGGTTGACAGCTATGTCACACACACACACACACACATGGATCATTTCTGAAACTGGGTTTAAAATCAACACCTTCTTTAGCTCTTTTAAAAATATATATTTGGGAACAAAAACCAGGATTTACTATATAAAGCCCTGTTGGTTTTTCCTCTTAAGGCTGCTGGGTTAGAAAGCACTTGCAGGTGATGCTCCCTGGCAGGGATTTATTTAGATACAGTACATAGTACAAAAAAGAGTTTGAAACATTACTCTCTGAAATGTTGAGTAGCTGTGTTTTAGAAAGCGCAGGGAATAGGGTTGCCAGACCTCCAGGGATTTGCCCACTCCCTTCCAGGTGCAGGAAATGCTTTTAAATAAAAATAAACAACAACAGCAACAGCAACGATGGGTGTGGCTGAACGGAAACCAAAATGGCCACTTAGAACAGCTTCCTCCCCTGGGTGCCAGTTTTAACTAAAATCTGTTTGATTGCACAGGATTTATTAAAATAAAAATAAATCTTCTTCCCTCTGCCTAAGGAAATGTCCACAGCAGCATTTCACTCACTCCAAACAGGGAAGCTTAGCTCAATGCTTCATGTGAGGCCCCTATAAACAAGTGGAGAAGAAGACAAAATGGCTGCTGTGCCTCCTAAAATAGCAGAAAATACAGCTGTAAAACCAAAATACTTGGATGCCACATTCAGGGAATAGTTTGAAGCATAATGCATTCCCTTAAAAGCCAGAATCATATAAGCCTAGAAGGAATTAATAGCTTCTCTGGAAGCAAAGGTAAATACAGTAATGGAAAAGCTGGAGGGTACTGCTGAAACAGCTTCTGCAGCAGTGGATTTAAGTTTGAAGCAAAAATTAAGAGGCTGCTTCGGGAAAATAAATGCATTACCGTAAGTCTAAGCTTGAAGAAGTGCGAAATAGTCACTAAAGGGTTAATATACACAGGATTAAAAAGGAGGCAGAAAGAGATAATATTACAGGATTGATAATCCAATGGTTTAAAACTGTTAGACATTGCCTGGAATTGTCCCCAGAAGATATGAAGAAGAATGCATAGAGGACTGCCAGCCAGTCTGCAGGATACATCACCCCAAAGGGTATTGTTATGAGCTTCCACTGTTTTAAAAAGAAAAATGAGATTTGAAAGGCTTTGTGAAAGGTTGAAATAATAATTCGTGACAATAATCCAATCATGATTTTTTTTTTTTTTGGACACTGATAAAATGAAGGGAACTTTGCCACATAATACTCAAACTGCAAGATGTAGGAATAAGATATTATTGGGCTTTTCCCTTTTGTTTAGTGATTGCTAAACAACACTCTCAGCCACCAACCTCAAGGAACCCACAAAACTATTAACACCACTAGAACTAGTCTGTCC
The DNA here is from genome assembly GCF_964270895.1 of Podarcis filfolensis. Classification (NCBI taxonomy): domain Eukaryota; kingdom Metazoa; phylum Chordata; class Lepidosauria; order Squamata; family Lacertidae; genus Podarcis; species Podarcis filfolensis. Next base: position 36,067,765 of record NC_139617.1, read on the forward strand.
GCCTAGGGTTATTGATTTTTTTGGATAGTGAAGTTGGATTGGTGAAGTTGACCCAGCTCAGGAGCCCAGATGAGAGAGCTACAGCAAAGCCAAAAGACCATGTAAGAGAATAACAGGACAATGAAGAGGCAGCATTGCACATTTTTCAGAAAGGTTACTACACTCTTTAATAAGCAGGAACTAATGCGGAACTGAAGAATGCTGTTTTAAAAAAGAGAGAAAAGGCTCCTTTTCTATAGAAGTGAAAGCAATCAAACTGGAATGACCCAAAAATTAAATATCTTGAAAGTACCCAGAGGTTGGGACATGAGGTTTACAAGAAAATATCCACTTTAATGTACCTCATCATTTACTTGTTTAAAATAAGTTTGATTTTTATGCTTATGATTTACTCTATACCCATAGTAGTACTGGAGTGCCCTCTACTGTTACCAGGGTGTAAGTTCTCAAGGTTCTGGGTTAATTCAAAGGTTTTTTTCAAAGTTGCGATACAAGTAGATTTTTTACAGAAGTAGATTAATTTGCAGAACCAAAGCCAAAACATGGAAAGCTTAGATTGGCAAAGGACACTATTGCTTAATGGCCAAAATGAGTACAGGTATTAAAGTAATTTCTTTTAACTGTGAAGGGGTTGGGAGATCCAATAAAATACACCAGAATGACAACTTATTTGTTCCAGTTACAGAAAGGTAGCCGTGTTGGTCTGCCATAGTCAAAACAAAAAAAAATATTTTTTTTCTTTCCAGTAGCACCTTAAAGACCAACTAAGTTAGTTCTTGGTATGAGCTTTCGTGTGCATGCACACTTCGTCAGATACACTGAAATAGAAGTTGCCAGATCCTTCTATATAGTGAGAAGGTGGGGAGGGGTATTACTCAGAAGGGTGGTGGGAATGGGTGGTTGGCAGATAGCTGAGATGAGCCTGTTGACGGATTCTTATCTCATTATACATGACAAAGCCATTTTTCACCTTCTCACCCCTTGCTTTTTCCTGTAAGACCTATTGCAGTCGTTAAGAGCCGTCAACAGGCTCATCTCAGCTATCTGCCAACCACCCATTCCCACCACCCTTCTGAGTAATACCCCTCCCCACCTTCTCACTATATAGAAGGATCTGGCAACTTCTGTTTCAGTGTATCTGACGAAGTGTGCATGCACACGAAAGCTCATACCAAGAACTAACTTAGTTGGTCTTTAAGGTGCTACTGGAAAGAATTTTTTTTTTTTTTGTTTTAACTTATTTGTTCAAAAAGGATCCACATATAGCCTTTTTGCAAGAACCCTATAATGCAGATAGGAAAAAAAAACACCACACATTGTTTATGCAGTCATGTGTGGGCCAAAAGTATCTCACGGGGACAAAACCATGCAGGAGGAGTGGGAGAAAACCACACTGAGCTTTCTGGAGAAAAAGTGGGATATAAATTCAATAGAAAAGCAACGTGTGATGCTTCCTGACATCACTGGGCCCCCCTCCTGTGATATCCCCAGGTAGCTGCTCCTGGGTCCCAGGTTTGTGCCCTGGAATCTCAGGGTCTGGGATGCCCCATACCTGGTAACCCTATCAGGGATGGACAAATACAAGACAGTTTTAATACTGATTGCTATCCTTTTATTCAATACATGGCTACAACTGGTGTTAACAAAGACAGCTCTGCAAAAACAGGGTCAGTGATGGCTGGATTGATCCTTTCTCTTTGCAATAAAATTTCTTTCTTTTGTGCCTTATCTTGTTTATGATGTAACACTTCCTGTAGTCATTTAATGTTCTGCATTGATTTTCTTTGGCAGTTTCGTGGTTTTGACTGACAATATCTGTTATATTATAATGACCTGACTTGCACTGACTGGAAGCATTGGAGTCTTTCCGCCTCAAATCTTTTGCAGGTACAAACAGTACTGAAAGTGGGATGGTGTCTAATCAACAGATAAGAGTGGGATGGGGTGGCCGTCCATCAACAGATAGGGTGTCATCACCTACTGATGGCAACCTAAGCCAAAGCTCTGGACAAGTTGGGCGAGGGGGCGCATAAAGATGTTAAAAAGCATTGGGGAGAGAATTGTGCCCTGCGGTACTCCACACACCAAGGAGTAGCACGACGACAACTCACCCCCCCAGCACCACCCTCTGTCCAGAAAGGAACGAGCGCAGCCACTGAAGGACTGTGCCCTGAATCCCCACATCGGCTAGGCAGTGGTCCAGAAGTTTGTGAGCAACCATGTTGAAGGCTGCTGACAGATCTAAGAGAATCAACAGCCCCGACCCATCTCGGTCCAGCTGCCTACAGAGATCATCAGTTAGGGCAACCAGAGCCATCTCGGTCCCATGACCAGAGCAAAAGCTGGACTGGAATGGATCTAAAGCCGATGTTTCATTCAGAAATCCAACAAGCTGTTCAGCAACCGCTCTCTCAATCACCTTGCCCAGGAACAGAAGATTCGAAACTGGGCAGGAATTGAATAGATCTAAAGGATCTAATGATGTTTTCTTTAAGAGCGGTGCCAAGGGACAAATTGATGATGTCACCCAGGGGGGCCTGCAACTCGTCTGAACATGCTCAAATCAGCCAGGATGGGCACAAGTCAAGAGGACAAGTGGTGGGCTTTCTGGCATGGAGGAGTCTGTCCACATCGGCTGGCAGTATCCGGTCAAAGTGGTCCAGTACTGGACCTGAGGACAATCAAGGTGCCTCCAGTTCTGTTATTGTATCCAAGTTGGCAGGGAGGTCATGGCGGAGCGACAGGACCTTCTCCGCAAAAAAGCTCCCAAATGCCTCACAGCTATGTGCCTGATTCATATTTAAATTTGGCTGTCCCTCTAGGGATGTTAGAGACCTAATTATACTAAAAAGTTGTGCGGGGCGAGAGCTAGCAGATGCAATGGATGCTGAGAAGTAAGACTTGTTTGCAGTCTTCACTACTATCTCATAGGTTTTCATAAACGCCCTATAAGATGTTCTTGAGGCTCCATCGCGAGTACTCTGCCATACTCGCTCTAGCTGTCTGAGCAACTCAGTAAACCAAGGGGCCCAGTTTCTGTGGGGTTGCAGAGGGTGCCTAGGTGTGATCTCATCTATGGCTGCCAAGCGTCGGGTATTCCAACCCTCAACAAGCTCAGTCAATGAGTCGCCAGGGGGAGCAGGATCCCGCAAGGCCTGACGGAATCCATCAGGGTCCATCAGCCTCTGCACCGAGCCCAAATCGACTCACCACCTAAGCAGGGTGGGGGCGGGAAGTCAATCCTGGCTTTTAGAGCATAGTGATCAGACCATGGTACCTCCATAGAGGGGGACATGATCACATCTATGCCTGTGCCAAAGATCAAATCCAGCGTGTAGCCTGCTTGATGTGTGGGGCCCAAAACAAACTGGGAGAGCCCTAGTGTCACCATGGAAGACACCAGGTCCAGAGCCTGTGAGAAAGGGGTGGCACTCTTGGCAGGGGTTGGGGGACGTGTCTGATTTTGCCAACTCCGCAATGGATCTGCAGGTCCAAATAATTTGATCCCAAGGGCTCCCCTGCCCAGAAATACACAGTGAGGCCAAGACTGACCCAACTAGGGTCAGTCCCTGACCTCCCTATAATTCTTGCTCAATGATGACAACCGTATGAGTCTCAGCTCAGCTGGTTTTGACTTTGTGTCGTCCCAAAGGTACTCCGGAGAGAGGAGCTTTGAAGGCTTCTGGGAAAGGAAGTGCCTGTTCAGATGACTCTCCTCTTGCCAAGCTGCCATGATGCCGTTGGCCTTGTCTGCCAATATGGTCATGTGGCAAGCCCTGGTGAACTCGTAGACATTCTTGACCAGGCCTCCAAAGACCGCCCCGCAATAGTAGAAGTCTCCTTCTTCCTTAGAGATGTAGGCCATGGAAGCAGGTCTCCTCTCATATGGGAATGCTGTCCGAGAGACCTTGTAGTAGCCTGGGTGGATCACTGCCACCATCTCCCCCAAGGTCTCTGGGCCCCACGGGTTATGAAACAACGTGTCAATGTCCAGGCAGAAGAGATAGTCCACGTCTCGGTGGGCTGTATCTGAGATGTACCGGTTTATGACCTCCATCCTGCGCATGGAGATTTCTTGCCAGTGGGCATATTTCTTTATAGGGATGAGGTGGAGGGTTCTCCCAGGCTGCAGGCGGACAACGGAGATGTCTTTGGGGTTGTCTGTGAAGATGTAGTAGTTCACATGGTATCCCACCATGAAGTACTGTTCAGCTGACTCCAAAAAATGGCTCACAAATCGTATGTATCTGAGCAAATATTAAAGATATATATATTAAGAGCAATTGCTCAGGGCAGAGTTTTTAAAAAGCAGATTTTTAAGCTGCACTGGTCAGTGTATGCAGTACTGGGTGAGATGGATCAATGGTCTAATTTGGTATAAGGCTGCTTCCGAGGCTCCTAAGGCCCCATAAGGCGGGAGCAAAGTAGGCTAGAATCAGACCAGGGGTCAATGTGGCCTAGGGCTACCTATCCTGAAATGCAGCAGCTCCACAAAGCTATTAATCCTGGTTACAGGTAGGTAGCCATGTTGGTCTGCCGTAGTCGAAACAAAATAAAAAAAAATCCTTCCAGTAGCACCTTAGAGACCAACTAAGTTTGTACAAACTTAGTTGGTCTCTAAGGTGCTACAGGAAGGAATTTTTTAAAATTTTGTTTCTATTAATCCTGATGGCTGTTCTCTCCCTCCACTGTTGGAGGCAGTAAATGTTTCTGAATATCACTTGGTGGAAACTGCAGGAGAGTTACCTTTTAGGCTTGATCCAAGAGGGCTCATCCTATGTCCTTAAGCCCAGGCACTCGTAACAAAGGCCTTTTGTTATGTACTGAGTTGAATAGGATCCAAACTGCAGCAGTCTGATTGGTCCTAGAACAATAGGATTCAGAATGCAGCAGTCAGATTGGTCCTAGAACAATGCAGCAATATGATTGGTTGGCAGGAACCACCCAATCATGCTCCAGATAGAAGTGAATCCACAACCTGATTGGCTTACAGTAGAATTCCGGAATTAGCCAATCATGTGCAGCCCATTGTGTAAATAATGTATATAAAGCAGATACCTTGAGGGGACTTTCATTCATTCCTCCTCACCACTATGAGCTGAATAAAGAGCATGAAATCACTTTGCGACTCTGAGTATATTTCACTGGCGACGAAGGTGGGATCCCGCTGAGCTGACTGCCACACACAGCACCGCAGCACCACCACCTGCCGCACCGCTGCCTCGCACCGTGTATCCAGGCTTCAGCTCCGGGACACAAGGAACTCAGAATGGCAACCGACAGCAGCTTCTCGCCGTTCAACCCAGCATCTGGAGACTGGGAAGCGTATGCCTCCCGTTTCACCTTCCTCCTAGAAGCCAAAGGGGTCACCGATGAAGAAGACGCCAAGAAGAGGGCGATATTCTTCAGCGTCTGCGGAGAGGAGACGTTTGAAATCGCCCGGGCTCTCCTTGCACCCGAAGACGTCGCTACTGTTCCATACAAAACAATAATGGAACAGCTGAAGGGGCACTTTTCGCCACAGCCCTCTGTGGTGGCTCGTCGAAATGCCTTCTATGCAAAGCGGCAAGCCCCTGGGGAAACCATAACTGGGTTTGTGACCTCTCTCCGCCAAGCTGCCCGGTTCTGCAACTTCTCAGAGCTGGAGAACATGCTTCGTGACCGCCTCGTCGGTGGCCTGAAGGATGAGAAGCTGCAACGACGCCTCTACGCTAAGAAGGACCTAACGTTCCAGGTCGCTCTGGAGGAGGCCCTGGCAACGGAAGCTGCCGAGAGGTCGACGCAAGAGGCACGGCCGAGCCAGCCGTCCCAACCGAGGGTCCACCACGAAGACCTCACCGACGACTCAGGATCCAACAGGGAGGAGGTGCACCGAGTACAGCAGCGCACTCAAGCAGCCCACATACCACAGCTGCCTCGACGAGAAGCAGGGAACTGCGCAAGCTGTGGAGACAGTCACGAGAGGAGGACCTGCCGTTTCCGCAACGCAGAGTGCAGGCAGTGCAGAAAATTGGGACACATCGCCCGGGTGTGTCGAGCTCGGCCCACCCGACGCCAGGCATCAGATGACCAATCCAAGAGCCCCAGGTCCCGGGGCCCAACACACCAAGGCAACTCGACGGAGCTCACGGACTTCCAGGTATACCAGTTGCCCCACCCCAACGTAGAGAAAATTTATGTAGAGGTACAGATAGAGGGGGCCCCATGCCACATGGAGCTTGACACGGGTTCAACTCTATCCATAATCTCGGCAAGGACCTTAAGGAAACTGTGTCCTACTGGGGGTCCCAAACTCAGGCCGGCCCCATTCACCCTCCGGGACTTCCAGAAACGTAAGGTCCCCACAATGGGGGTGGGGACCTTCAGGGTGCAATACCGAGGGCGGACGCGGCAACTGGACTTGCTTGTGGTCAAGGGCCCCTACATTAGCTTACTGGGATTGGCATGGTTTGGACCACTGGGGCTAGCCGTCACCGGGGTGAACCACACGAGCTTACAAGTGGACGTGGACGCCATATGCAAGGAATTTCCGGGGGTTTTTGATGGGAAATTGGGACAGTATACGGGCCCCCCCATTGCTCTACAGCTTGACCCCGCAGTACGACCAGTCAGGCTCAAGGCCCGCCGGGTCCCGTTCGCCCTGAAACCCCGTATAGACGAGGAATTGGACCGACTCGTGGAGCAAGGCGTGCTGGAGCCGGTGCCTAATGCCCCCTGGGAAACCCCAATCGTCACACCCGTCAAGCCGAATGGTTCGGTCCGCATCTGCGCAGACTACAAATGTACCATAAACAAGGCCCTCACGGCCCATGCATACCCAGTGCCAGTGGTCAGCCATGTCCTTGCCACCCTGGCTGGGTCGAAAATTTTTGGCAAGCTGGACTTGGCCCAAGCATATCAACAACTGCCAGTAGATGAGGCCACAGCAGAGGCACAGACGATTGTGACGCACAGAGGAGCGTTCAGGGTAAAGCGGCTGCAATTCGGTGTCAGCGTGGCACCAGGCATATTCCAGAATCTAATGGACTCTCTCCTTAAAGGGATTCCTGGCGTCACCCCCTTCTTCGATGATGTGTTGATTGCCGGGCCCACACCAGAGGAGTTTGAGGACCGCCTCCGCACCGTTCTGCACCGTTTCCAGACGGCGGGTCTCAAGGTGAAGCGGGAAAAATGTCTACTAGGAGTGCCTCAGGTGGACTTTCTGGGATTTATGGTGGACGCAGAAGGGGTCCACCCGACTGGGGACAAGGTACGGGCCATTTGTGATGCCCCAGCGCCCAAGAACAAGACTGAACTTCAGGCCTTCTTGGGACTATTGAACTTTTACCATTCCTTCCTTCCCCACAAGGCGGCGGTAGCGGAGCCCCTACACAGACTCCTGGACAAGCGGGCCCCTTGGGTGTGGGGCCAGCGCCAGGAGGCCGCATTCCAGGCAGTCAAGGACTTGCTTGTCTCAAACTCGGTCTTGGCACACTTCGACGAGAGGCTGCCGGTGGTGCTAGCATGCGACGCCTCACCCTATGGCATTGGCGCTGTCCTGGGACACCAACTCCCGGATGGAAGAGAGGTACCGGTGGCATACTTTTCCCAGACACTCAACGCAACCGAGCGGAACTACTCGCAAATCGACAAGGAGGGTCTGGCAATCGTGAAGGGAGTAAAAAAATTCCATGATTTCTTGTACGGGCGGCCCTTCACCGTGGTGACTGACCACAAGCCCTTGCTTGGCTTGTTTGCCTCCGAAAAGCAGACCCCCCAAGTGCTGTCTCCTCGTGTCCTCAGGTGGTCAATTTTCCTTGCCAGCTACCAGTATGCACTGATTCACCGCCCTGGGAAGGCGATGGGCCATGCGGACGCCCTCAGCAGGCTACCACTACCGGAAACAGGCCCCGACCCAGCACCTGCACAAGAGGTTATGAGCCTGGAGCTGCTTCCCGACCGCCCCATTCAGGCACAAGAAGTTGCACACCATTCCAAGAAAGATAGGGTCATCTCCCGCGTCCTGGACTGGGTGTGGAGGGGATGGCCCAGCAGCAGCCCCGGGCCAGAATTCACCAGCTACACAACCCGCAAACATGAACTGTCAGCCCACAAGGGGTGCCTGTTATGGGGAAGCAGGGTCGTTGTTCCCCAGCCCCTCCGCAAAAGGGTCCTCACAGCCCTACACGAGACACACCCAGGGGTAGTAAGAATGAAGGCCCTTGCCAGGAGTTATGTGTGGTGGCCGGGGATCGACGGAGAGATAGAGGCCTGGGTCAAACACTGCCAGGCCTGCCAAGAATCCCGCCCAGATCCCCCAAGGGCCCCAGTCCAGTCCTGGGAGTCCGCCCGAGCACCATGGTCACGCCTGCATGTGGACTTCGCTGGCCCCTTTCAGGGGAAAACATTCTTCATAGTGGTGGACTCCTACACCAAATGGCTGGAAGTCGCACTGGTACCATCCACTTCTACGTCCGCAGCCATCCGGGTACTACGCAGGCTGTTTGCAACCCACGGGCTCCCTGACACTCTCGTCTCAGACAACGGGACTGCATTTACGTCAGGAGAATTCCAAACCTTCACAGCGCAGAACGCCATCCGCCACATCCGTTCGGCGCCATTCCACCCTGCCACCAATGGCCAAGCAGAACGCATGGTGCGGACCACCAAGGACACCCTTCGCCGCATGACGCAAGGGGATTGGGAGTACCGCCTTGCCACATTCCTCCTAGCACAACACAGCACCCCCAGCTCAACGACTGGCCGGAGCCCCGCTGAACTACTAATGGGTCGGCGCCTTGCAATCAGATTGGACCGCCTTCACCCCGATAGAGCTCAGGATGAGGTAGTGGTGGGGGAAGGCAGGAACCCCCGGACCTTCGAGGCCCAGGACCCAGTGTACGCAAAGAATTTTGGGGCAGGCCCAGCATGGGTACCCGCCACAGTCACCAGGGTCACTGGTCCCGTGTCGTACGAGGTGCTAACGGATGGGGGGCAATGCTGGCGCCGCCACTGCAACCAGATACGGCGACGATTCCCGGGAGAAAACCAGGAGGAGGAAAGGTCAGAGGAGTCCCAAGGGAACAGAGGGGCAGTGAGGCCCATAGAGCAGGAGGGGCCAGCAGGAGAGGCAGAATCAGTAAATACAGAGAGGACCCGCGAAGCCAAAAGGACACCGGAACCAGAACCACGACTGAGCGAGCCGGTTGCACCAGACCAGACAGGCCCATCACAGCCAGCATCCTTGGAACATGAGCCAGAACCTGAACCCCGGACCAGGGAACACCCCAGGCCGCAACGCACACGTAGGCCACCGGCGTACCTCGAGGACTATGAATGCGACCTCCCGGGCAGGACTGGAACTTAGAGGGGAGGGGTGTTATGTACTGAGTTGAATAGGATCCAAACTGCAGCAGTCTGATTGGTCCTAGAACAATAGGATTCAGAATGCAGCAGTCAGATTGGTCCTAGAACAATGCAGCAATATGATTGGTTGGCAGGAACCACCCAATCATGCTCCAGATAGAAGTGAATCCACAACCTGATTGGCTTACAGTAGAATTCCGGAATTAGCCAATCATGTGCAGCCCATTGTGTAAATAATGTATATAAAGCAGATACCTTGAGGGGACTTTCATTCATTCCTCCTCACCACTATGAGCTGAATAAAGAGCATGAAATCACTTTGCGACTCTGAGTATATTTCACCTTTTATAACCAGAGTTGCTACAGCCCACATCATGTTTTAGATCTCGGCAAATGCGCAGACCTTCCCAACCCCTCCTGCCCTTTCTGCTTACTTTCCAATGGCGAAGGCAGTCACTCCAATGGTAAGGTTCAAAGGCTTGTAGATGCTGTCCAAGATTTCAGGGTTGAATGTCCCCTCCCAGACAATGGGGGCCAGCCACGGAGTCACGGTGAGCACATCAGAGCGCCTGAGGAAACCAGGAAAATAAAGCAATGCAATGTCAAAAGTGTTGATTGAGCAAATAGGATGCTACTGGTGATCAGATCTGTCAATTTCAGTTTCTTATTTTTCCCGAATATAAGTTCAGTTCTCCATGTTTCCATCTGTTGTTGTTTTTTAAAGTACAGTACTCCGGAAACTTCATTTTTCTGCAAGTTTCCCTGATACACACACATTTTTCATATGCAATTATGGCTAATATACATACACAGTTTTGCAAAGTCACTTTCCCTAATATAATGAATTTCTGTATGTTCTATTCACTAAAATATACATTTTCAAATGCACACTTTGTCCTAGTACAAACATTTTTTCTTTACACATTACTCAGCTGGAGAACAGCACTGCAAAAATTCGGAGAAGTGTGAACACACTTGCGAGTTCAGGAAAAGTCATCCTGGACTTCTATAAGAGGTCACCTCAAATGGTATTAATTAGACAAGCCTCTGAAGCCAGAAATTTATTTTAATTAACCAGTATTCATGAATTTATTTAACTACACAGCACCAAGTTAAACTGTGGAACTCACTTCCACAGGAGGCACTAACTTGGATTGGACAAATGCATCAAGGGCAAGGCAATCAATGGCTATTAGCCACAACAATATCTCTGCTCTGCCTCCATGGTCAGAAGAAAGGCTTCTGAATACGAGTTCTTGGAAACTGCAGGAGGTGAGATTGCTTGTGTGCTCAGATCCTGGTTGGGGTTTTTTGTTGGGTTCTGTGGTTGGCCACTATGAGAACAGGATGCTGGACTTAGATGGGCCATTGGCCTGATCCAGCAGGGCTTTTCTTACATCATCATCATCATCATCATCATCATCATAATTTATTATTTGTACCCCGCCCATCTGGCTGGGCTTCCCCAGCCACTCTGGGCGGCTTCCAAAAAAATATTAAAATCCTCTAACACATCAAACATTAAAAGCTTCCCTAAATACATTCTTATTTACATTTAAATTTTTGTCTTATTTCAATTTTTATCGCCCTTGAAACTTTTGTACAATGTCTACTGCTTTGTTGCATTTAAAAAAAACAGCAAAGTAAATTTGTTAAAAGTTTTAATAAATAGAATATATGAATCGGGCCAGTCCTTTCTGGCACTTACGTTTGTTGCACAGACTTTGGCTGTGGATAAAATAATCTGAAAAAGATAATAAATACTCATATATTAGAAGAAATCTCCAGAAGGAAGAAGCAGCAATTTTAGGGAAGATGCAAGTGGAAGAGAACTAACTGTGGGAAAAGCTGGTGCGAATTCTCCTCTCTGTACTGTAGTTTCAAAGCACTGTCCAAAAAAAGAGAGAGAAAGGGAAATTCAACTTTTATTTATTCATTTGTTTGTGTGCATGCTTTTTTAAAAAGGTGTATATTACTTAATTGTAAATAAAACCTCTATGCAATTTGCAAAAAGCAAACAAACATTAAAATTGTCAAGAAAAGGAAAGTTAAAAACAGGATTTATTTTTTTTAAAGATGCAAAGTGTTATGAAAACAGTTTGGCTAAAAACATACTTAAAACACAAGCCCACATGTTCTGTAAGGATAGATTTGTCTGAACAAAAATCTTTTCAGTAAAGAGTATAGTGAAGATGCCTACCTGATATAAATAGGCTGGGAGTTGCAAAGTAGAGGTGTTGCCACACTAACATACTGATTTCTTATAAGCACAGAACAAGTATTATGCAGTGCCTGTGACAGTGGTATTTCCTCCTATTTTCAAAGCTCCTACAGGCTCAATTTGTTTGACACCTCACTCTTGCAACCAAAAAACATAGAACTGAAGAGCTACAAGGTACTCCAAAGTTAATCTAGTCTAATCGCCTAGAGCAGTGGTTTTCAACCAGTGTGCTGTGGCACCCTGGGGTGCCTTGAATGATAGTCAGGGGTGCCACAGGCAACACTGGCCTCTGTCCCTCTTTCCTTCCCTCCCTCCCTCAATGCCCTCTCATCTCTGCCTTGCACAGCTGTTTGTTGCAGCTGCCCTGGCTACAAGCTCCCCAAGTCAATGGTGCCTCTGGGGCTGGCCAGGGGGTGCTGGTTGCCAGGAGCTGAAGTGGCCTCAGAGTAAGCAAGCAAATGGGCAAGGGACCGCAGCCAGGCAGTCCACCAGCCCTTGCTGTTGGGAATGGGCAGACAAGTCCCAGGCCACTTTGGTGCAGTGTGAGAAGACACCTCTTTTCAGAGGAAGCTCAGAGACCAGAGGCTGCAGAGACGGCTGCCTGGAGGACTCCCAAGGAGAGGGGAGAGGAGAGGATGCCTTATGAGGAAGGGCTAAGGGAGCTGGGCATGTTTAGCCTGGAGAAGAGGAGGTTAAGGGGTGATATGATAGCCATGTTCAAATATATAAAAGGATGTCACATAGAGGAGGGAGAAAGGTTGTTTTCTGCTGCTCCAGAGAAGCGGACACGGAGCAATGGTTCCAAACTACAAGAAAGAAGATTCCACCTAAACATTAGGAAGAACTTCCTGACAGTAAGAGCTGTTCGACAGTGGAATTTGCTGCCAAGGAGTGTGGTGGAGTCTCCTTCTTTGGAGGTCTTTAAGCAGAGGCTTGACATATGTCAGGAGTGCTCTGATGGTGTTTCCTGCTTGGCAGGGGGTTGGACTCGATGGCCCTTGTGGTCTCTTCCAACTCTATGATTCTATGATTCTAGGAGGCTGAAGGAACACTCCACAAGGGAGAGTGTTCGAAAAGGGGCGAGGGGCTGCCAGCTCTGCAGGCAGCGGGTGACATAACTGGGCTCCGGAGCCCCACAGGGGTGTCACAGAAAGAACGCAGTTGGTCAAGGAAGCCGTGGACTCAAAACGGTTGAAAACTTCTGCCCTAGAATGCAGGGACCATGGCTAATCACATGGCATTGGATGGAGTATTGAGGCTCTGCAGTTTAGCCCCCAAATCTCACTATGGTACTTACAAGAGATCTGGGCATGGAAGATAATATGGAAGGTAGTGGGTCAGTCCTTTCCCAATCAAAACCCTGGGGACAAAAAAAAAGGCAGTTAAAAGAGGCAGAAAGGTTGTGCAGGACTTGAGAAATGTTATCAGGATGGGGGCATCTGCAAGGAAATGAACAATAAAATGGTCTTGTTGGACTTGGCATGGTGGCAGTGGCAGGCTGTACTTTTCTCCCATCCTCATATTTACATGGTGGGAATGGATTAGGTGCTGATTAGTATTACAAGTGAAAAATACTTAATTTAATTCAGAATTATTTTTGCTTTCTGTGTTTACAAGACACAATAAGGATTTAGTGTAGGAGGCGATTTTCCTCAAAGCATTGGTAACCAGCCTCATAGAGGACCATTGTTCCACCTAGCTCAGTGTTGTCTACATTGGACTACATGGAATATAACATTATTATGATAGGAGATATGAACGGAGTGGTGTCTACAAATATGGACAAGTCACAAAGACAGGTAATTACCAAAGACGGCAGACTACCAAAAACCTTTTTTGACATGACTGACAACATGGACTTAATTGACATTTGGAGAACTAAGAACCCCTTGGGTAGAGAGGGAACTTTCTTCTCTGAAGCCAAAATGACATGGACAAGAATTGACCAAATTTGGATAACTAGACGACTGGCTCCTAAAATTCAAAAAGCAGAAATTTGCCCTAGAACTTGCTCCGACCATAATGCTGTGAGAATGGAGATGAAATTAACACCAATTGGTTCCTTTAGATGGAGGATGAATGACACCTTGTTTAGAGATGCAGAAGTTACCAAGAAGGCCCAAAAAACTTTGAGAGACTATTTTGAGATAAATTTGAATACTACGGTTGAAAAAAGAGTAATCTGGGACGCAAGCAAAGCGATTATGAGAGGGTTTCTGATTCAACAGAATGCAATAAAGAAGAGAACTCAAAATGAGAAAAAAGATAAAATTTTGGAGAAAGTAAAAGGAGAGAAGAAACTAAGAGTGAAACCAAAGTCGCAAGAGATTCTGAGAGAAATAAAGTTGTATCAAGTACAATATATGAAAATGATAAATCAGGAAATAGAATGGAAAATTAAGCAGATGAGACAAAAGACATTTGAATCGGCTAATAAATGTGGGAAACTGTTGGCTTGGCAGATGAAAAAAAGACAAAAACTGAACACCATTACAAACTTGGAAGTGGATGGAAAGAATATACAGAATCCAGTGGAGATTAGAAAGTGCTTCCAGAGATATTTTAAACAACTATATACACAAGGGCCACAGAAAGAGACTGATATAGACCAGTTTTTAAGAACAAATGGACTACAAAAAATCTCTCAAGAAAATAAATTAATGCTGAATTATAAAATAACAGATCAGGAGGTGGAAGGTGCCATCCAAAATATGCAGTTGGGCAAATCTCCAGGACCGGATGGTTTAACCTCAAAATATTATAGATCTCTGAAAGATTGGCTAATTCGACCACTAAAGGAGGTTTGTAATGAAATTTTGGAGGGGAAAAAAGCGCCAGAGTCGTGGAAGGAAGCTTATATTACACTTATACCGAAAAAACACAACTTAAGAACTACCGCCCCATATCCCTACTTAATGTGGATTACAAAATTTTTGCAGATATTTTGGCTAAAAGACTGAAAAAAGTACTAGTTGAGGAGATACATAAAGATCAAGCTGGCTTTCTCCCGGGTAGACACTTGTCTGACAACACGAGAAATATAATTAACATTTTAGAGAAGTTGCAAGTGAACATTAATACAAAAGCAGTTTTGATATTTGTTGACGCGGAGAAAGCCTTTGACAATATTTCTTGGAGTTTTATGAAGAAAAATCTTCAGGGGATGGGGGTTGGTCAAGGTTTTGAAAATGGTATAGGTGCAATTTATTCAGAACAAAAGGCTAAATTGATAGTTAACAACGTGGTGACAGAAGAATTTAAGATGGAGAAAGGGACACGACAAGGCTGCCCAATTTCCCCATTACTTTTTATTTCGGTCCTGGAGGTTCTGCTAAATATGATTAGAAGGGACCATTTGATCAAAGGTATCCAGGTCGGAGCTAAACAGTACAAACTTAAAGCGTTTGCAGATGACTTAGTATTGACATTACAGGAGCCAGAATCTAGTACTTAAAAGAGTATTAGAATTGATTCAGGAATTTGGTCAAGTAGCAGGATTTAAGTTGAACAAATTAAAGACTAAGGTTCTTGAGAAAAACTTAACACCGATTGAGAAAGAGAGGTTTCAGAAGGAGACAGGTTTAACATTGGTTAAGAAAGTAAAATACCTGGGGGTTAATATGACTGCTAAGAACTTAAATTTATTTAAAGATAACTATGAGAAATGTTGGTCAGAAGTGAAAAAGGATCTTGAAATATGGTCAAATCTGAAGCTTTCCTTGTTTGGTCGAATTGCTGTTATAAAGATGAATGTATTGCCAAGAATGTTATTTTTATTTCAATTTTATTTCAAATTTTGGACAAAATGCACTGTTTCAAGAAGTGGCAGAGAGACATTTCTAGATTTGTCTGGCAGGGCAAGAAGCCCAGAATAAAATTTAAAATATTAACTGATGCAAAGGATAGAGGTGAATTTGCCCTGCCAGACCTTAAACTTTACTATGAATCAGCAGCATTTTGCTGGTTGAAAGAATGGCTGCTTCTTGAGAACACAGACATTTTGGATTTAGAAGGTTTTAATAATGTTTTTGGGTGGCATGCATATTTGTGGTATGACAAGGTTAAAGCACATAAAGCTTTTAAAAACCATATTGTCAGAAGAGCACTGTTTAATGTCTGGACAAGATATAAAGACTTACTTGAAAATAAAACCCCAAGGTGGTTATCACCGATGGAAGCGAAGGCTCAGAAAAAGCTCAATATGGAGGCCAAATGGCCAAAATATTGGGAGATTTTGGAACAGGAGGGTGACAAACTGAAACTGCAGAGTTTTGAGAAACTAAAAGATAAAGTGCGAGATTGGCTTCATTATTATCAAATAAGGGAGGCTTATAACTTGGACAAAAAAATTGGCTTCCAGGTGGAAAAATTAAAATTGGAAACAGAACTGTTAGATCCCAAAACTAAGACATTATCAAGAATGTATAACTTGCTGTTGAAATGGAATACTCAGGATGAAACGGTTAAATCTGCTATGATAAAATGGGCACAAGATGTTGGACATAATATAATGTTTGCTGACTGGGAACAGTTGTGGACCACAGGTATGAAATTCATGGCATGTAATGCCTTAAGAGAGAATATTATGAAAATGATATACAGGTGGTACATGACACTAGTCAAGCTTGCAAAAATCTATCATTTGCCCGATAATAAATGTTGGAAATGTAAAGAAAATGAAGGTACATTCTTTCACCTTTGGTGGACGTGCCCAAAGATTAAGGCTTTCTGGGAAATGATCTATAATGAAATGAAAAAGGTATTTAAATATACCTTCCTGAAGAAACCAGAGGCCTTTCTCCTGGGCATGGTCGGCCAATTGGTGCCAAAGAAGGACAGAACTTTCTTTATGTATGCAACAACAGCAGCAAGAATACTTATCGCGAAGTATTGGAAGACACAAGATCTACCCACCTTGGAAGAATGGCAGATGAAAGTGATAGACTGTATGGAATTGGCGGAAATGACTGGCAGAATCCGAGACCAGGGAGAAGAGTTGGTGGAAGAAGATTGGAAGAAATTTAAAGACTATTTGCAGAAACATTGTAAAATTAATGAATGTTAAAATGATGTAGGATTGAAATGAGATGGTTTTAGTAATAAGGTTAAAATAATATCTAAAAAGGATTGATAATTAGATGGAAATATAAAGTAATAATATGTTAAGATATATAATTAAGATACAAACAAAGTGGGTAAGGATTTGCTGAATTAATTATGTGAATTGGAATACAAAAAAGGGAGGCGTGAGGAGGTCAGGGAAACAAGTAATTGAAATATAAAGATGTGAAAAGATTGATTTGTTCTCAATTCTATTTTTTTTTCCATTTCTTTATGTATTTTGTATTTTCCTTGGTACTTTTGTATTTTTTTTCTCTTCTTCTTTTTATTTTTCTTTTTTTATTCTGTAATTTTTTATTGTCTGTAAAATTTTAATAAATATTTAAAAAAAAAAATACATTGGCTGGCAGCATTTATCCTGTGGCTTCCAGCAACTGGTACTCAGAAGCATGGAGGCAAAGCATAGGTATCATGGCTAGTAGCCACTGAGAGCTTTCTCCTCCTCCATGAATTTGTCTAATCCTCTTTAAAGCCATCCAAGTTGGTGGCTGCCATGAACAGGATATTCAGCTACAGATAGGTAGCCGTGTTGGTCTGCCATAGTCAAAACAAAAGAATTTTTTTCCTCCCAGTAGCACCTTAAAGACCAACTAAGTTAGTTCTTGGTATGAGCTTTCATGTGCATGCACACTTCTTCAGATGAAGAAGTGTGCATGCACATGAAAGCTCATACCAAGAACTAACTTAGTTGGTCTTTAAGGTGCTACTGGAAGGATATTCAGCGAAAGAGACTCACCCGATAAAAAAGGAGATGATGCTAAAGGTGAGTGCAAGGACAGATAAGATAAGTTTCTGAAGTTTCATGTTTCCTGGGCTGGAACAAAAGAAGAATTAAAGATACCCAAAGTCCAGATCTTATCTAGGTTTCACCTAGGGAAGTAATGAAAGTAACATTAGAGGTGTGTTATATGAATTCTAAGGTCTCAAATATAAAATAAATGTTCGTACATGTATAAGGCAAACACATACATAACTATATAAACCACGTGTCTAAAATAGTACAGGAGAGCAATCCTGAAGCCATTTTGACTCTTGCAGTGACCTCAAATATTCCTCTGCAGTAAGGAAGGAAAATGGGGAAAGCCTTTCCATTCTCTTTTTGCTTACAAAGCCTGTCTTAAAGGGCGTATTAAAGCAATAATAAAAATAAAAATAAAAATAAAAATAAATAAACCTTTTAAACCTTCCCGGTTTAAAAACTGGGCTCAGTGCGGCTAACAGCAAATATAAAACATTGATTAAAATGCGACTTAAAAACAGCATAAAATACAACATAAAATGCAGCATCAATATCAATATAATTCTAAAATTCAGGGGTCATTTTGCAAGGGGAAACAAAAAACTAAAGTATTAACCATCACAAAAGAATGGCCAGACTGCTCTGGTAATGAAGTCAGTAACCATTATGAGGTATGCTGGCAAACAGGGTTTTTGCTGTAGACCACCTCCTTCTGTGATGTATGTATGATGTTTGTTCTGGGTTTTCTCCTCCCTCCTGTGTGTGGTGAGTGGGGACCCTATTGCAATAGTACTTTTCTTTCGCAATAAAGATCAGGCTTACTAGCCGCTTTGCTTCACAATATACTCTGGTTGGCCTCTGTTATTTTCTCCTACTGATAGGGAACCCACTTAAGGACTCTTAAGGCTCTTGGATACCCCGTAAGGGAAAAGGAACAGTTTTTTCTTATAACAGTTGGGAAAGTCTCTCTCCCAGTTCCACTTCCAGATCAATATAAAAGGAATCCAAGGAATCATTCTTACTCACTGCTTGTTGGTTATCTAACTCGCAGTGGTAGAGCATCTGCCTTGCAAGCAGAAGGCTTCAGGTTTGATCCCCAAAGGCATCTCCAGGCAGGGCTGGGAGAGAACCCAGCCAGAAAGCCTGAAGAACTGCTGCCAGTCAGTGTAGGCAATATTGAGCTGCATGGGACAGCGATCTGGCTCTGTATTAAGCAGCTTCCTACGCTCTCCACATGTTATCATTCACCTGAAGGATCCAGAGTGCCCCAGCCTACAACCCTGGAGAGGCAGCTATATTCATGCTAGGGAACATAGAAAGTGTGTTGAGCAACAAAATTGCTGGAGGGCATTCGATGGAGGCCAAATCTTCAGTCAGGGCGGGTATCAGCTTTGAAATAAACACTGCACCTCAATGAACTGTGTGTGCAGATGTGATGCTTTGCTTCCTGTTCCACTCAGGAACTTGTGAGAAAATATGAAGCAACATTAGATTTCCTGACTCTTGTGTATATTTGGTTTGTCTGTGTGTGTTTGCATCTCTCTTTATAGATTTTTGCACACAGCAGCCCATAAAATCCTCGCGCTTCCTTTTTTTACTGAGCTGCTCTCTGCTGGGAGGCATTTGCAGCAAGGAAAAGGGCATATTAGGGAGAGCACTGAGAAGCCTCTCTCTATCCCCATTTCCACTGTTTGGCTTAAAAGGCAGCCATGGGAGGAAGCTTTAAAAGGAAAATTATCCCATGTAAAAAGGTAAAGGCAAAGGACCCCTGGACGGTTAAGTTCAGCAGGACTAAACAGCTTTGGGTGCAACAGGACACCGTGACAAGTGCAAGAGCGCACAGAAACACCATTTACCTTCTCACCGCAGCAGTACCTATTTGTCTACTTGCACTGGCATGCTTTCAAACTGATATGCTGGCAGAAGCTGGGACAGAGCAAAGGGAGCTCACTCCGTCATCCCGATCGGTAAGCCTAAGAGTCCTGGTGGTTTACCCCACAGTGCCTCCTGCATCCCCTCTTTTTACCTTTACCTCCCACCTTTTACCACTCCCTCTTCATAGCTCAGAGATTCAAGAGAGCCGAGAAGGTACTTCATCTCACCCCCTTCTAAAAAAAACCCCCATGGAATGATGAAACACCTCTCTAGAGTACTTAACCTGGTGCTTAAAGTTGATTAGAAATAGTTGGAATATTTATTTTGTAGTTTAAACAGCAGCAACTACTTAACCATCCATTTTATTTTGTTGAACTCTTAATTTAAAATAGGCATTAATGAGGGAAAAGGCTGTCTGCTTTTCTGCCTCCTTGTTGGAGCCTTTCAACGTTTTTTATATCCCTCTGTTTGGGCGTGTGTTATAGAAAGATTATTGCTGGCTGTTCATCCTGTTGACTGGACACTGCAGCATTTTATCTTTCCTGCCTCAGACCCTAAAATTTCCGATACCAAGGCCTAACTCCAAAGTCTAGGGAAAGATTTGCTTACCAGAAAGAAGGAAATCAGCGAAGAGACTGTGAACTCGGTGGCAGCTCCCTGGAGCAAGGCAGTCAAGATGACCTCAGCATTTAAGGTGTGTTTACAGCTGAAAATTCAGGCTTCTTTCTTCTGATCCCTGTGTTCAGATTTATGGCCAGAGGTGCCTCTCTGGTTCCTTGCCGGAAGCCGATATGGTACAGACCACATCCTTTTGTTGTGTGGAGCCTCCCCCTTCATGCATTAGTCATTTCCCATAAATGATGTCTGCCTACCTACCCTGCGAAACATTCTACTTTTTTCATCCTACAGCTAGGCTGTTATGAGTTCTGCTTTCTCCTGGCATGCCTTGTGAGAGACTAATGGACTAATTCTTGACCAGGAATACATTTTTTTTTTTTAGAGAGAGAGCTTTTAATCTATATTAAGAAGAAGAGGAAGGAGAGTTTGGATTTGATATCCCGCCTTTCACTCCCTTTAAGGAGTCTCAAAGCGGCTAACATTCTCCTTTCCCTTCCTCCCCCACAACAAACACTCTGTGAGGTGAGTGGGGCTGAGAGACTTCAGAGAAGTGTGACTGGCCCAAGGTCACCCAGCAGCTGCATGTGGAGGAGCGGAGACGCGAACCCGGTTCACCAGATTACAAGACTACCGCTCTTAACCACCACACCACACTGGCTCTCGCATTTTGCCCACACTTAGAGCTTTCTGTGAAAACAGCCACTTCCCTTGTGCTGTGACTTTTGCCTAGATTTCTGCTTTTGCTTTCGTTTCATTTCTCTCTACTGTATATATTGTTGCATCTATATTTTCAGCCCAGCCCAAAAGGTTCAGGTCCGTAAAAAAAATTGACAATTGGCTGCTCACTTACCGCCAAGTCAGGTTTAAGGTTCCTGTGTTAATTTACAAAGCACTGAACCACTTAGGTCCATGGTACCTCAGAGACCACCTGAACCCTTAAATCCTAGCTCAGTCACAGAGCTCACCTGCAGGAACATAGGTGGTTCCACGAATTAACTGGTGAGGCTCATTTGACAAGAAAACCAGCCTTAGATGTCAATGGCTCAGTCAAGAGATTTAGCAGGCACCTTCTGTGCCACCTTTTAAACGCCTGCTGATAACTCTGTTTCGCCGGGCCTACGCAGACAACTAAGAAAATATCCTTCCACAATACAGTGGTACCTCTGGTTATGTACTTAATTAGTTCCAGAGGTCCGTTCTTAACCTGAAACTGTTCTTAACCTGAAGCACCTCTTTAGCTAATGGGGCCTCCTGCTGCCGCCGCCGTCGCAGCCGCGCGATTTCTGTTCTCATCCTGAAGCAAAGTTCTTAACCCGAGGTATTATTTCTGTTTTGTTTTGTTTTTGTTTTTTTAAAAAAATATTTATTTATACAACAAGAAAAAAACACACAAAAAAACACAAATACCAAATTACACACAAATTACAAAAATAACCATAGACACATAATTTTCTTGGCAAACAATAAAACATCTATTGGTCTTAACACTAAAGACCCAACTTCCCGTCTATTCCATATTTCAAATTCATATTACTTATTGCCAATACACATTTTTTTTCATAATTAAACTTATTCTCAATAAATCTAATTTCTTCTATCTACCTAGCAACTATTACTGAAGTTCCTCGAATGCTGCAACAGAATTTAAACTACTATATTTATTTTTCAGATATTCTTTGAAAACCTCCCATTTAGAAACAAATTCCTGTTTTGATTTATTCTTTATTTTTTCTGATAAACCATCTAATTCGGCATATTCTGTCAGCTTTTGGATCCAATCTTGTATAGAGGGGATTTCATTACTCTTCCATTTTGCTGCGATCAAAACTCTTGCTGCCGCCGTCGCATATAAAAAGATACCCTTCCTCTTTTGTGGAATATCCAAATCTGTTATTCCCAGGAGGCAGGCCTCTGGTTTTTTATTGAAAGAGATCTTTAGCATTTTTTGCAGTTCTGCATGTATACTCTCCCAGAATACCTGTATTTTCCTACATGTCCACCACATATGGTAGAATGTTCCTGAGTCTCCGCATCTCCAACAATTACTTGACACATTTTTATACATTTTTGAAAGTTTCCATGGTGTTAGATACCATCGATGTTGCATTTTTTGAAAGTTCTCTCTAATCGTGTAACAGTTTGTGAATGCCAAAGGAAAATAAAGGAGAAGAAGAAAATGGAGATCTGGGAGGAAATTAGAAAAAAGGAAAGGATCCTTTTCCAAAAACCAGATGATGAACTAATTAAGCAAAGTATAAAAATTTTACAGATGCAATTCTCCATGATAATAAATGAAGAGATAGAATGGAAGATAAAATGGTTGAGACATAGAAATTTTGAGTTTGCAAATAAACCTGGTAAACTTCTGGCCTGGCAATTAAAGAAGAAAAAGGAAGATAGAATTATCAATAAAATTAAAATTGAAAACAAATGGATTCAAGAACCGAAGGAAATTAGTAAAAACTTTGCTAGTTTTTTCGGAAAACTATATAAAGAAGGTCCAGAGACTCTAGAAAAAATAATTGATTATTTGGGCAAAAATAAACTACCAATAATACCTAAGGAAAAAACTGAAATCTTGAACTCACCAATAACAGCTATGGAGGTGCAACAAGCTATACAGAGATCAAAATTAGGAAAGACACAGGGCCCAGATGGTCTTCCAGCTAATTACTATAAAAAGTTAGAACAAGCATTATTTCTTCCCATGAAAGACCTAATGAATAATATTCTGGCAAATGGAAAACTTCCGAAAACCTGGAAGGACAGCTTTATTACTCTTATCCATAAACAGGGAACAGATGCCTCAAACATGGCCAATTACAGACCCATTGCACTGCTAAATAACAAGATATTCGCAGACATTCTTGCAAATAGATAAAAAATGGTGCTGAAAGAGATAATTCATAAAGATCAAACCGGATTTCTTCCCGGACGATTTATGAAATCCAATATTAGACATGTGATTAATGTATTAGAATATTTGGATATTAAAATTGATAAACCAGCAACTATTATGTTGGTAGACGCTGAAAAAGCTTTTGATAACGTGACCTGGAAGTTTATGAAAAAATTAATGGAAGAAATCAGACTGGGAGAAAATATTTGTAAAGGAATAAATGCCATCTATTCGGAACAATATGCAAAATTGATCATCAACGGAAGAATTACTGAGGAGTGCAAAATAAACAAGGGAACCAGACAGGGCTGCCCACTGTCTCCACTGATATTTATCTTGGTGATGGAAGTCTTGAACAATCAGATAAGAAGGGATCAGCTTGTTAAAAGCATCACTCTGGGAAACAAAACATATAAAATTGAAGCTTTCGCGGACGATCTACTTGTTATGACTGAAAACCCTAAAGAAAGTCTGAAAAGAGTGCTGGAACTGATTAAAGAATTTGGAGAAGTGGCAGGCTTTAAGCTGAATATAACAAAAACAAAAATGCTTGTTAAAAATGTAACCACAGAAGAAAAGGACGACTTAGAAAAAATATTGGGCCTGAAAATCTCTTCAAAAGCGAAATACTTGGGTATTTGGATCACCCCCAAGAACATAAACTTATTTCAGGATAATTACACCAAAACTTGGCTAGAGATTAGAAAAAACTTGGTAACTTGGAGTAAACTAAAATTAACATTTCTGGGTAGGATTTCCATTATAAAGATGAATGTGCTTCCAAAATTAATCTTTTTATTTCAAATGATTCCGATACTGGGTGAAGCAGGTTGTCTCAAGATATGGCAAAGAGAAATTTCCAAATTTCTGTGGGAAGGGAAGAAACCTAGGATTAAACACCTGATCTTAATAGACATAAAAGAGAGAGGAGGCTTTTCCCTACCCGACCTAAAACTTTACTACGAGGCAGCCTGTTTCACCTGGCTAAAAGATTGGTGCACGTTGCAGGATCCGGACCTCCTGGACCTGGAAGGTTTTGACAACCGTTGGGGATGGCACGCCTACCTAATATATGGAAAAGCGAAAATTCATAACATTTTTACCAACCATATAATAAGAAGGTCACTCTTTGCTGTGTGGGAAAAATATAAAGACCTGATGGAACCTAAAGTCCCATGGTGGACTTCTCCAGTAGAAGCCATAGCAGTAAAACGGAAAAATACTCAGGAAAGCTGGCCAACATATAAAATACTTCTAAAAAATGAAGATAACCAAATAAAATTTTAAAAAAATTGAGGAAATAAGACAACACAGTTCAGACTGGTTCCAATACCATCAGTTATTTGAAAAATTTATATCTGACAAACAAAAGGGGTTCTCAGTAGAAATTTCCTGATTCGAATCTGATCTTGTAAAGTCTAAAAGAAAAACTCTTTCGTCTTTTTTTTAAAATGATATTTATTAAAATTTCAAAAGAAATTACAGAAGTAATAAAGAAATAGAAAAAAGAAAACAAAAAATACAAAATACAGAGGAAATAAAAACAATTAAAAATAAATCCATCTTTCCATGTCTTGCCTTTCATTTACTTGTTTCCCTGACCTCCTCACACCTCCCTTTTTTGTATTCTAGTTCGAATGGTTAATTCAGCAAAACCTTTCCCTCTTTGTTTTTATCTTAATTCTTTGTCCTAACATATTATAACTTTATATTTTCATCTATTAACAATCCATTTTTACATACTCCTTTTTAACATTGTTGCTAAAACCGCTTCATTTCATTCCGACATCATTTTAGCATTCCTTAATTTTACAATGTTTCTGTAAATAATCTTTAAATTTCTTCCAATCTTCTTCCACCGACTCTGCTCCCTGGTCTCGGATTCTGCCAGTCATTTCCGCCAATTCCATATAGTCTATCACTTTCATCTGCCATTCTTCCAAGGTGGGTAGATCTTGTGTCTTCCAGTACTTTGCAATGAGTATTCTTGCTGCTGTTGTAGCGTACATAAAAAAAGTTCTATCCTTCTTTAACACCAATTGGCCGACCATGCCCAGGAGAAAGGCCTCTGGTTTCTTCAAGAAGGTATATTTAAATACCTTTTTCATTTCATTATATATCATCTCCCAGAAAGTCTTAATCCTTGGGCACGTCCACCAAAGGTGAAAGAATGTACCTTCAGTTTCTTTACATTTCCAACATTTATTATCGGGCAAATGGTAGATTTTTGCAAGCTTGACTGGTGTCATGTACCACAAGAAAAACTCTTTCCAAAACTTACCGACTCCTCCTTGACTGGACAGTTAAGGAGGAGGAGGTAACAGTGGCAATGGTGAGGTGGTCCCAGGATTTTGGCCATTCAATAACCATGGCCCAATGGGAAAATTTATGGAAGACCGAGGTATTATTTCTGGGTTAGCGGAGTCTGTAACCTGAAGCGTATGTTACCCGAGGTACCACTATAGTTCACTGGCTTTTATTGTGTGGTTTTATGTTTTTATTGTTGTAAACTGTATTGATACATTTTAATGACATAACAGTACATGCATATTTATATAATTAATTAATTGATTGATTGATTATATAAAATCCCCAGAGGGGAGGAGGGAGCAGCAAACCTCTTAAGTTGTTGATTTGCTGCAGGGACAATTTATAAGTTGGTGAGGGTTTCTTTGTGAAAGGCTGTTCTTATCAAGGGAGATGGGAATGAGATATTGGGAAAGGAATTGCTGAAACCCATGGAGTTGGACTTGCCAGGCAGGTTCAGCAGGAAATTCTTTTAGTCTTAATGAAACTATTTTTTATTCAACATTTCCTTATGCAATACCTTACTCTGGAAAAACAGGGTCATAGATATTCCAGAGCATGAGCTGTGGGTGAGGAGGGAATCGGTTCCAGCTCTCATTTAAAGGGCAACATATCTAATCTGCACTTTCTGAAACAACGTATAAACCAATACTGAACACAAAATTGTGCATACTAGGGAAAACTGCTCTGCAAAATTGTGCATATTGGGGGAAATTCCACAAAAGAACGTGTACATTAGGAAAAGAATTGCACTAGAATGCTTATGAACTTTCATGGGTTTTGTTAACGGAAACGCAGAGGGCTCTCTTGGACGAAATGAAGACACCAACCAGAGCAAAATCAGAGCAAAACAGCAGCCAGTAGGCTTGGTCTTTATTAGCAAAGACTGTCGCGACAGGGCCCCCACCGCCCACGAGGTGAAGCAAGATGGAAGCCCCGAACAAAAGGAGACCATCACTTTTATTACTTGCTAATCCCCTTGGATACACCCTCAAATTACATCATATTTACATCATGATTACATAGAGAACAGGAGGAGTCAAGGGAGGAGTCGGGCAGGTAACTCGAGCATCTTCACACCTGGCGAATGCCCCCGTCCCCTTTACTAGTGGAGAAACAAAGGGAAGGGGCGCCGCTTCCTGCCCCCTGGAGGGAACCCGGTCATAGTCCTTTTGTTATGACTGAAGCCGAATACACGATCATATGCAGGCTATTGTGTCTTCCGTCGGTTGGCCGTCTAAGCCCATCAAGCCGGCTATCAAGGTGTTCAGGTCATCCGGGTGGAGCGCTGTGTACGTGCCTGCTCGGTCGGGGGATTATGGCTGGTTGGTATCAAGCCACCCCCCTTTGATAGTCCTTGTGATTTGGAGCCGAGTAAAAGTGGTCCGATGAAAATCCAAGGTACCGTTGATTTTTGGTGAATTTCCGAAGAAAGGGTTGTTGAAGTTCAAAGCACTTCCCAAATTTAGATACAATGTAGCAACATTTGATTAGATCAGTCACGGTCAATTGAGTCCGGAAACATTGTATTAGTGAGCTGTCAAAGTAGGGAAGCGGTGGATGCCGGCTGCAGTACCAGCGTAGCCGCCACTAGGGGCGCTGTTCGCTAACGCTGATTGGTCGAGACGGCAGCCGGCTGACCTCGAGTTCGTTCGCCCGGTCTACTGAAGGGAAATGCATGAAGGAAGATCGGGATTCTATATAGTTTTGTCAAAATAGCGCTTCCTTATTTACGGAAGGCTTTGTTTAAGGAAGACAGCCCTCTAAAGGGTCGTCTCCTGGATGGGGATAGGTGTGTGTGTGTGCGTGTGGTGCTTGTGCATTACAGGTGAGCGTGTGGAAAAGACGGGGGGGGGGTTTCCGGCCACAGTTCCCCCCTTCGGAGATAAGATTGCGAAGGTGCAAGACCGCGCAATCCTTCTCTCCGCACAAATCAATAAAAGTCTGACAAATCATACCTAGGACTTAGGCTCTGCGTGTTCTTCAGGGGTCCCATTTCGATGAGGGTTGATGAGGTCCTTGGGGCAGGCATGGATGTTCGCGGACGAAGAGCTGAAGCGCAAGAGCCGCAGTTTTGACAGCACATCGGGAAGCAGTGAATGGCGCAGCAAAAAACAGCAATGCAGATGGTAACAGTGATCAGAATCAGGAGTCCGTTTCCCATGAGTTGTTTTATCCACGCGGACCCCGGCAGCCAATTCCAGAACTGAGCATCCGACAGTCCCTCATGTTGAATGTCCTTTAGTTCATCTGTTAGTTTATGAATATTGTTGAGGTGTCCAGTAATATTTAGGGTTTGATCGGAGATGTATGTGCAGCATTCGGTTCCCACAAGGGCACATACTCCTCCGGTCGAAGCAAGAACATAGTCCAAAGCCAAGCGGTTCTGGATCGCCGTTTGTCTGACCTCTGTTAATTCCGTTAGGATAGATTGGGTGGCAGCATTTGACTCTTCCATAAAATTTAGGAGAATGTCCGTTAGCTTGAGAATGTCAACATGGTTGGAACCAGCCCCGTAGGCGGGAAAAAGGGCCCGGCCATAAGTTTCTCCATTGGCTGTCACGTCGGAGAGTTTCGACAAGTCCTTAGCCCTTTTGTTTCGCCTTCTTCCGGGAGGGAGATCGCGGGTGACTCGGATCCCAGGCAAGATCAGTCCGAGGTAGCAAGTTCCTTGGGAATGGGGGCTGGCCCATACATAGCCACGGTGGCCACATACCCAGAACAACCCTTGCAGGCACGAGTCTATACGACCGGTAAGGAAAGTGCGAAAGAAGCATTGGGAGACGGGGGAGGGGTCCCAGGAGTCGGGCAAACTCATAACGCGCCTCCACGCAGACAGCACGCTGGGATGGGTGGAGGGGTTGCCTTGTTGCCATAGGGTGATTCTGCCAGTCAAAGTAATATCAATGGTGTACTTACAGGTGCTCTCGCCAATGACTTTGTCTTTGCCGCTGAACTTCCGGCAGAGGTCGCCTTTAGTGGGTCCGTTGAGGTAGATGTACTGGTGGGTCAGATTCACAGCGGTCAGGTTCCAAGACCGTATGTCCGCGGAGAGATGTTGTTGCAGAGTAAGGGGTATTCCGAGGAATGGTATGCCACTGTGGAGGTGTGCGGGGGCATTGGCACAGATCCAGCAATTGTCCGTGGTAGTTTGTTTGGCAATTTGAGAGATTAGTTTTACGTAGGTATTTGAATGCCAGGTGGACAGAAGGTCATTATGGGTGGTGGGGTTTTCAGATATTGACAGTTCCCCCCTTTGTCGAGGTGCGGTCCCAGCAGGGTGAAGTGGATCTTGTCGGAGCAAGTAGGTGAGGTTTGTGGTCAAACCTCCGCATCTTTGTGGCCCGGTGGTATCCCATTGAGCTGGTGGTGCAGTGGAGTGATGCCAGCCTTCTAGGTATGCCTTGCCGTCCCAGGTGGCAGCGGTGCCAATGTCCCAAATGCAACAATATCGTCGGAGACAGACTCCCTGTAAGGTGGTGTGACGGGGGGCAGTGTCGACTCTTTGGCAATAGAAGCCGTAGATTAGGTGGTCTGTGGGGTGATTTTTGTCAGTATAGACCGACTCACCGCCACCATTGTCCAGAAGTGTCCAGTTAATTGTTTGTTGGGGGGTGCCGTCGGAAAAGGTTGTATAAGAGCCATTGATGCAGTGGGCGCGGTACCACGGGCCATCTCGGGTGAGGATGAGTTTTCCGAGTGGCGTGTAGGAGGTAGAGCGAATAAAGAGTTCCCAGGATTGGTGTGTAGCAAGAGTCGGTAGTACGGAGTGTCGGAGAAGGGTGCGGGTCTCAGGTAGACAGAAGTCGAAGTCCCCCAAGCGATCCAATGTTCCGGGTTTCACCATGTCAATAATCCCGAAATGAAGATATTTGTATTGAGTTTGTAATCCAGGGCATGATGCATGTGAGGCGGTGGTGGGATGGGAAAGAGTGGTTGCGATGAGGATGGAGAAGAGGAAGAGTTTGGGTGCGTTGGTGTCCATAGCGTGTCAGTTGGTGAAGCTGTCAGACGGGGCTGTCAAATGGAGCTGTCAGATGAAGCTGTCAAATGGAGCTGTCAAATAAAGCTGTCAGATGGAGCTGTCAGATGGAGCTGTCAAATGGAGCTGTCAAATGGAGCTGTCAGGTGGAGCTGTCAAATGGAGCTGTCAGATGGAGCTGTCAGATGGAGCTGTCAGATGGAGCTGTCAAATGGAGCTGTCAGATGAAGCTGTGGGGATTTTACGGAGTCGGAGGCGGATTGAAGGTTGCTCTGCGTTTTCTGTAGTCGTGATGAGTTCAGAAGACCAATGGGCGGGTGAAGTTGGTGGTTCGGGTCCGGTCTGTTGGGCCCGATTCGTGCCCCGATCAGGTCCGGTCTGTTGGGCCCGATTCGTGCCCCGATCAGGTCCGGTCTGTTGGGCCCGATTCGTGCCCCGATCAGGTCCGGTCTGTTGGGCCCGATTCGTGCCCCGATCAGGTCCGGTCTGTTGTTCCTCTGAGTCGGTATCGCCGTCCCCCGGTGTAGTTGGGGTGCAGTAGGGTGAGTCGTCCGTGGAAGGCTCGGGTGGCAACGCGGGCTTGCAGCGGGTATGGTGTATCCAAGCTGTCTTTTCCGCTACCTTAACAGAAGTTGGGGTGGTTAAAAGTACTTGGTAGGGGCCCTCCCAGGTGGGCTGCAGGGGTACCTTTTGATAGGTTTTGGCTAGTATCCAGTCACCTGGCTGGTATGGGTGAACATTCTCATCCAGTGGGATGTTCTGGCTTGCAGCTGCATATTTGTGAAGAAGGGTTAGTTGCTTCTGGAGTTGCGTTACATATTTGGTTAGTTCAGATTCACCGACCTCCAATTCTGAGGTAGGGAATTGAGTGTTGTATACGGGAGAGGGTCTGCCAAACAGTAATTCATATGGTGATAGTTTAAGGCTACCGCGGGGGCATGCCCTTAAATTATGTAGGACTAAGGGAAGAGCATTTAACCATTTAATCCCTGTGTCCGTACAGAGTTTTCCTAATTGGGACTTTAGTTGTTGGTTCATTCTCTCCACCTGCCCGGAAGAAGGGGGGTGGTATGGGGTATGGAGCTTCCATTTTACTCCTAGAGCGGTGGCTACCTGTTGAATTATATCGGATGTGAAATGTGAACCCCTGTCGCTGTCTATATGTCTGGGGACACCGAACCTTGGTATTATTTCTTGTAATAGGATCTTTGCGACTATCTGGGCAGTTGTTCTGCGGGTAGGGAAGCACTCTACCCACCCTGTTAATTGATCGATGATGACCAGAGCGTGTTTGTAGCCGTGGCAGGGGGGTAGATCTATGAAATCTACTTGGAGACTTTCGAAAGGGACGAAAGCCCATGGCCTGGCTCCCGGAGGGCACCTGGCGGCGTGTTTTGGGTTAAAGGCTTGGCAAGTATGGCAATTTTTGACGGCAGCTTTAGCAGCCTGGGTGAGCCCAGGGGCATACCAACAGCGCTGCATTGTATCAATAAGTTTGTCTCTTCCCCAATGTGTACGTTGGTGTAATATTCTCAAATGCTTGGGTACCCACAATCTGGGCATTATGAGTCTCTTGTCTGGGAAATACCAAACACCATTTTGTAAGTGGGCTCCTTGCTCTTCCCAACCTGTAATCTCTTCTGGGGTCGCTGTTCTGTACATCTCGGCAAAGTCTATATCTGATGGGACTTGGGGTCCTTGGAATTCGTTGTCTGTAGTGAGGGGTAGGAGGGCTGCTTCTTGCGCTGCCCGGTCGGCACATCGATTCCCTATGGAGACCTGGTCTCGCCCCTTAGTATGTGCTTTACAGTGGACTACCGCGATGGCTTCGGGTAGGTGTATGGAGTTCATAAGTCGCTGCACTAAGGGAGCGTGTGCAATTTGGGTACCGGCTGCCGTCAGGAAGCCTCTTTGTAACCAGATTTGGCCAGTGGCATGCACTAATCCAAAACAATACTTTGAGTCTGTGTAGATATTGATTCGTTGCCCTGCGCCTAATTCACAAGCTCTGATTAGGGCGATAAGTTCGGCGGCCTGTGCGCTGTATTTTGGGTGCACAGGTCGTGCCTCTAGGGTCTCGCTGTCAGTCACTACAGCATATCCAGTTTTCCGCTCGCCATCTACAATCTTGGAGCTTCCGTCAGTGTATAAAATGAGGTCGGGATTGGGTAAAGGGAGGTAGTCGAGGTCTTCTCGTGGTTTCTCCATATGGCGGACTATTTGTGAGCAGTCGTGGTGCGGGGTACCATCGTCGGGAAGGGGCAAGAGGGTTGCGGGGTTAAGCGTGTTCACTCTCCTTATGGTCACGTTAGACGGGCTCAGGAGGATGGCCTCGTATTTGTTTAAGCGTTGTATGGTGAAGCGTTGACACCCTTGTAAGCTAAGGAGGGTGGCGACAGCATGGGGAACGTTGACGGTTAAGTTGTGCCCCAGAACAGTCTCCTGTGCTTTCTCTAGGAGCAGTGCCGCTGCTGCTACTGCTCTAAGGCAACCCACATGCCCTAGTACAGTGGTGTCTAGTTGAAGGCTGTAGTAAGCGACGGGTCTGTTTTTTCCTTGAAAGGGTTGGGTAAGGACCCCGGAGGCTACCCCTTTGTTTTCGTGTACGTACAAGGAAAAGGGGAGCCTATAGTCTGGGAGTCCAAGGGCAGGTGAGGTCCTCAGTTCCCTTTTAATGGACTCAAAAGCCTCGAGTGCCTCTGCCGACCATCGAAGTTGGTCGGGGGAATCTTCGTGTGTCATTGCTGTAAGTGGCCGGGTGAATTCTCCATAGCGGGGAATCCATGCGCGGCAAAACCCGCTCATTCCGATGAAGCCCCGAAGTTGTCTTTTAGTTTTTGGCAGGGGTAATTTTGTTATTGCCTCGATTCTGTCTGTGGTTAGGGCACGAGTGCCCTCTCCTAGGATGTGGCCAAGATATTTGACTTCCTTTTTACAAAACTGTATCTTTTTTGGGGATACTTTGTGTCCCTTCTGTGCTAGTATGTTTAGGAGAGTTATAGTGTCGGTTTGGCAGGATTCGAAGTCTTGAGCACAGAGTAAGATGTCGTCTACGTAAAGCCTGAGAGCGGAGCCTTTTGGCAGTGTCACGTCAGCTAAATCTTGATGAAGTATAGATGAGAAGATTGCCGGGGACTCTACATATCCTTGGGGTAATCGAGTCCACGTTAGTTGTCCTGTCTGCCATGTAAAGGCGAATAGGAATTGGCTGTCTGGGTCTACGGGGATGCTGAAGAAAGCTGAGCATAGATCTATGACGGAGTATACCACAGTTCTCTCCGGAATCGTGCTCAAGAGGTGGTGTGGGTTAGCTACCACAGAGTGCCTGGGGATGACGAAGGCATTCACGAGCCTAAGGTCTTGTACTAAACGCCATTTGATGGGATTGGTATTTGGTTTCTTGACGGGGAGGAGGGGAGTGTTGCATGGGGAGGCGCATGGAACTAG
The DNA here is from genome assembly GCF_964270895.1 of Podarcis filfolensis. Taxonomy (NCBI): domain Eukaryota; kingdom Metazoa; phylum Chordata; class Lepidosauria; order Squamata; family Lacertidae; genus Podarcis; species Podarcis filfolensis. The sequence goes on from NC_139617.1 coordinate 36,100,319, forward strand.
AACTCCCATTTTCAGGAATTCATCGATCATCGGGGTCAACCCATCTATGGCCTCTTGAGGAAGGGGATATTGTTTGGTGCACGGGAAGGGTTGATCTTTCCTGTAGTTTACTTTTACCGGGGTTGCAGATTTTAAGAGTCCTACTGAGGTTGACTCAGTTCCCCATAGAGAAGGGGAGACACTATTTAAGAGTTCAGGCGGAAGGTCAATGGTGGGATTGTGGGCTTCTTGTAACATTCCTTGGAAGCCGAAGATGGATTCATTAGGCATGTGCAAATAGATTCCCTCTTGTCCGCATTGAATTGTAGCGTTTAATTTACAGAGCAGATCCCTACCCAAAAGGTTGACGGGGCTAGATGTGAGCAGGAAAGTATGTTTGACAGATAGGGGGCCGACGGAGACCCTTGCAGGTTTGGAAAGAGGGCAACTCCTGGGAATTCCATCCAGTCCCATTACGGTTCTGGTTTGTTCCCCGGGGGTCAGATGACTATTTGTTAGGGTGGAATAGGTAGCTCCAGTGTCCAGGAGGCAATCATAGGGTTGCCCGTCTATTTGCATGGTGCAAATAGGATCGGAGGAGGATAGTTGTAAGACGGGACAGAGAAAGGGGAAAGAGGCGGGATCTGCTTTTAATTGTCAATGCTCTTGATATTCTTGTACGGCCATTTCGCGAGCTGGGCTGACGGGGTTGGCGGCCGGTTTGAAGGGGTTGAGAGGATCCTGAGCGTGATTCCTGGGCCTTGGTTGTGGGGGAGCGAAGTTAGTTCGATGTTGCGTTTGGACCGTTGGTGGTAAATGTCCGTATGGAAGGTATGATTCCCTAGACTTGGGGTGTGACGGTTCGCGGTAGTCTGGTCTGTGTGGCCTCGGGTCTGTGTACTCGGGTCTTGTATTTTCTGGCAGGAGGGGGCAAAATCTCCTGACGTGTCCTACTTCCTCGCAGTTATAGCAGATACGCTTGTCTCGGTACTCTGGACCGTTTGGTTTGTTTCTATCCTTGTATGGTGGGACCCCTCCTGCATATGCTAATACCCTCGGAGAGTCGGGTTTTAAATCCTTTCTCCTCCGCTCGTCCCTCGAATTAAAGACGGATTTGGCGATGGAAAGGATTTCGCTAATGGTCTTTCCGTCGTATCCGAGGTGTGCGTTTAGGGCTTTTCTAATATCCGCTGTGGCTTGGTCTTTGAAGAAGCCTTTAACTATGACCTCATGTTGGGGGCTTTCTGGGTCTATACCACCCCAGGTTTTTATTGCAGAGACTAAACGGGAATAATAGTCGGACGGATGTTCCTCTGGTCCTTGAAGGACGGCTTGGACTTTAGTCCAATTTACGGTTCGCTGGCCAGCAGCTTTAATTCCATCTAGGATAGCCTTCTTGAAAATTTTTAGGGCCCATATGCCATCGGTGGAGTTGTAGTCCCATTCCGGGTCGTTAAGTAATGTCTGGGCAGTCAAGGGGGCCATGGAGGCAGGTCTATTTAATTGATAGTTTTCGCGGTTTAGAGCCTCTCCTGCCTTCGATAATATTTCTCTCTTCTCGGCCTCGTTGAAGAGGGCTCCGAGTAGCATGTGAACGTCTGCCCATGTGGGGTTGTGCGTGGAGAAGATGGTGGCCACCTGGCGGTGGCACTTATCGGGGTCGTCTCTCAAGGAGGGCATTTTGTCGGACCAGTTCATCAGGTCCGACGTAAGGAAAGGTTGATGTGTGAAGACCATGCGAGGCGGGTCTCCTTCTTTCACGGGGGGTATGGGCAATGCTCTTAAGGGAAATGCGCCCTCTACATCTCCGTTGAGTAATGTCTCCCTAGTCCGCGTTCGACTGGCAACCGGTCCATCTGACCCCCCATTAGAGTGTTGTCCGTTGGGAAGGGCCGGTACATCCAAAATAGGATGGTCCTCTCCTGTTTTTGAGGTGCCAGCGGAAAAGTCCGGCCGAGATACGGTCGCTTCCACTCGGGGTGGGGTAGTGACTGGGGAAGTGGTCGTGTCTTCTCCCGGTCCGGTGCTCCCCCCAGCGGGCCTCGCCCTGCCCTCCGGTAACTGCGGGGCTCTAGGTTCGGGGTAGTAGAAGGGGACAAGAGTCCTATCCAGTTGCTCTTCCTGAGCCCTGATTTCGTCATATGGGGGAGGTCGGGCTGTTTTTAAAACGGCCATTTGGCGGACGATATGCGTTTGCTGGTCCCTAAACAACTCGCGAGCCTCGACAAAGAGATTGAGGTAATAGATTTGGCGAGGCTTCTCGTCGGCCAGATAGGATTTAAGTGCTTGCATCTTCACAAGGTTGAAGGAACCATGCGGTGGCCATTGGGCAGGCGGTTCCAGATGATGGGTAAAAGCGACCCACGAGATGTTGCAGAGATCCCTCAGTCTGGATTTTGAGAGTCCCTTTCTCCCTCTCAATTCCTTCCAATTCAAAAGAACGAAATTCAGAGGGGTATCGGGGTCTTCCTCAGTACGGAAAGGCTTCGTGGAAGCCTTGCCGCCCTGAGGAGCCCAATCAGAGTGTTGGGAAGCGTGAGCTCCCATCTCTCTGATACACAAGGATGGGGTATTTCGCTAGCGGTGCACACTATAACAAACAAAGAACGAAAAAACAAGGGGGACGAGGGAGGGAGGAAGGATAGGGAGGGATAGAGAAAAAATAGTGTTTGGTCAGGGAAATAGTTATCTTATAGCATTAGGGATTTATTTCGTCAAAACGGCTCTATTTATTCCTACTTAAACTTGATCCTGTCTACCATTTAACTGTACTCAACATACTACTCTGGAACCTCAAACATTTGCCTTAAAGTCACGGGTCTCTCTCTCTACCCGATACCCAGTCACAATTTCTAAATTCTACCTCAGTACCATGCGCGCAACTAGTCCTAGTGTGGGGCCCCAATTCGTGAACCACCCCTCTAACCCCACGACAGCCTCCTGCCTAGCCTTTCGGACTAAGTTCGGAATTCCCTACTGAACGCTTGCGCAATGCAATGCCAGATCGGGGTCCGAGAAACAGATCAAGTTATGAAGGGAAGCAAATGACCTTGCGTTCTCACATACCCGGGTCATCCTCAACAAGAGTCGCCAGGCAGGAGGGGCGGCTTCATTTGCATATTTAGGACAGGGAGAGTGAGAGAGTATTTTGAAGGACGCCTCCGGACGACTCCGAGGGAGGGACGTCAGGGAAGACAGTAAAGAGCCACGCTTTCCCGGACTCAATTCCAAGACGGAAAACGGGGGAGAATAGGAGAGAATAAGGTCGGAAGGACCCCTCCGGACGACTCCGAGGGAGGGACGTCAGAGAAACAATAAAGGGCCACGCTTTCCCGGACTCAATTCCAAGACGGAAAACGGGGGAGAACAGGAGAGAGTATGAGAATTAGCGCTCTCGGGCGACTCCGAGGGGTAGCGCTGGAAACAAAGTACCACAATTTCCCCGGCCACGCTCCGAAAAGGAAATTGGGGGAGAGAAAGGGAAAGTGATAGGCATACCCGGACGACTCCGAGGGGTAACGCCGGAAAACAGTAAAGGGGTCACAATTTCCCCGGCCACATTCCGAAAGGGAAATTGGGAGAAAAGGGAAAGTTTTAGACGTACCCAGGCGACTCCGAGGGGTAATCGTCTGATAGTAAAGTTCCGCGACCTCCCTGGCCACACTCCGAGGGGGAGAATCGGGGGAGAAAAGAAGAGTGTTTAAGGCGCACCCGGACGACTCCGAGGGGTAACGCTAGAAATGAAAGAAGGAAAGTCTGGCTGTCGTGGAGACGTAACTTTACCTCCCCCCTCCCAGTGTGTTTTCTTCAAACCATACTCACGTTCGAAGATGTCCCCCGCAGATCCCGGGATCCTTTCCTTTAGCCGGCTTTACCTCGCCTTTGCTCTCCCTGGTTGGGCTTCTGGTGACGGTTGATTACCGCCCACAAAGAGGAGGCAGGGAGAGGAAGAAAAGGGATCCCTGAGCTAAAGATGCCCAGTGGCGCCCGATCCCCCTCTATCTCCCCTCTCACCTTTGCAGGAGAACCAAGTGTCCCTGAGCACGGTCGCCAAACTGTTAACGGAAACGCAGAGGGCTCTCTTGGACGAAATGAAGACACCAACCAGAGCAAAATCAGAGCAAAACAGCAGCCAGTAGGCTTGGTCTTTATTAGCAAAGACTGTCGCGACAGGGCCCCCACCGCCCACGAGGTGAAGCAAGATGGAAGCCCCGAACAAAAGGAGACCATCACTTTTATTACTTGCTAATCCCCTTGGATACACCCTCAAATTACATCATATTTACATCATGATTACATAGAGAACAGGAGGAGTCAAGGGAGGAGTCGGGCAGGTAACTCGAGCATCTTCACACCTGGCGAATGCCCCCGTCCCCTTTACTAGTGGAGAAACAAAGGGAAGGGGCGCCGCTTCCTGCCCCCTGGAGGGAACCCGGTCATAGTCCTTTTGTTATGACTGAAGCCGAATACACGATCATATGCAGGCTATTGTGTCTTCCGTCGGTTGGCCGTCTAAGCCCATCAAGCCGGCTATCAAGGTGTTCAGGTCATCCGGGTGGAGCGCTGTGTACGTGCCTGCTCGGTCGGGGGATTATGGCTGGTTGGTATCAAGCCACCCCCCTTTGATAGTCCTTGTGATTTGGAGCCGAGTAAAAGTGGTCCGATGAAAATCCAAGGTACCGTTGATTTTTGGTGAATTTCCGAAGAAAGGGTTGTTGAAGTTCAAAGCACTTCCCAAATTTAGATACAATGTAGCAACATTTGATTAGATCAGTCACGGTCAATTGAGTCCGGAAACATTGTATTAGTGAGCTGTCAAAGTAGGGAAGCGGTGGATGCCGGCTGCAGTACCAGCGTAGCCGCCACTAGGGGCGCTGTTCGCTAACGCTGATTGGTCGAGACGGCAGCCGGCTGACCTCGAGTTCGTTCGCCCGGTCTACTGAAGGGAAATGCATGAAGGAAGATCGGGATTCTATATAGTTTTGTCAAAATAGCGCTTCCTTATTTACGGAAGGCTTTGTTTAAGGAAGACAGCCCTCTAAAGGGTCGTCTCCTGGATGGGGATAGGTGTGTGTGTGTGCGTGTGGTGCTTGTGCATTACAGGTGAGCGTGTGGAAAAGACGGGGGGGGGGGTTTCCGGCCACAGTTTAAAGTCATAATTTCAAACTGATGTAGAAATATGGAGAACGGAATTTAAGATTAGAAAAATGAGAAACTGAGAGAAACTGACTGATTTGCCCATCCCTATGAAGGCTTTTCCTCTTCACTCCGTGTACTTTCATGGAGCAGGAAAGAGGTGATGAAACCGGAGAAACCCTCGACAGAAAAACACAAATCCTCTCCCACTTAATTCACATTTCCCAAAACAACTCACGAAATGAAACCTGACTCTCCTTCCAAATTCACTCTTTTCCAAATGCTGCAATGCAGTTCTCCAACCAAATAACATGTACTAAAATGTGTATATCAGGGGAAAGTGTGCATAAGGACTTCATATTGTTGGGCAAAAAGATACCTGCATTGCAGGGGGGTTGGACTAGATGATCCTCGTGGTCCCTTCCAGCTCTGCAATTCTATGATATTGGTGAAAATGACACAGTAAATATATTCTAGTAATTATTCAGGCCCATTAATTTCAATGGGTCACCTATGAGTAAGACTTACTTGGGCAGAATCCTGAGTATATTCAACAAAACTGTGTTAAAAAATGTGTATAAACGGAGAAACATGGACTAAAATGCTGACAAGTTTTCAGGAGAACTTTTTATTTTATGGTTCTTTTTTTGATGCTGAGAGGATTAGATTCTAAGCTTGCAAAAATGTGAAAATGACAGAGTCATCCATCCCTAGTAGACCCAGACATGCAGTCTGAGCTGATGTAAAGCAGCCTCTTTGTTCCTCTGGGAACCCTTCTGAGGTGTTGTCAAGAGTTTCAACTGATTGGCAGTTGATTCAAATTCCCATTTGCAATTCCTCACCAGTTAACCCAGGGTGTTAGAAAACAAGGACGCCTTGATTGCTAAATAATATATTTACTCAAGTGTGGGGGGGTGGATATATTGCTTACAGAGAGAGAAATGAGAACACGTGAAGGCAGAAGAGGGTGGCAGATTCATGCGTAGAGCTGCTTGATCTTCTGCACTGACTTCTTCCACCAGTCTGTCCAGTGCTGGGCCTTCATTAGAAGGGCTGTTTTCTCCTTTTTAATCCTGGCAAATTCCACCTCCAACAGTTCCTTGAATGCCTATGTGAGCAACACAACCCCAGAAAATGCAAAATAAGGACCAAAGAAATCCATATTTGCCTTTGGAAGCCTTGAAAGTCGCCACTGGAGAGGGAGTGGGGGAAACTGCATGGGAGGGGTGTTTCTAGGACAAAGGTGAAACAGTTGGGTTCCCTTGCCATTTTTACTATTGGATGCTGCGTGTTGTTTATGCAGTCTTGTTATATGTATAGTACTGAAATGTGTTTTTGGTATGTTGTCATGTTTGCTATTGTGGTGTTTTGTTATGCTATTCTGTAAGCTGTTTTAAGCATGCTTGAAGAGTGGCATGATGTCAAGGTCAGTAAGGCAAGACACTGGTGAGTATGCACTGGGGGAAGCGGGGCTGGAGTCTGACTCAGGAGAAGGGGGCAGTAGTCTGTGGTGACCTGTACTAGCCAGAATGCAAGAATTAGAGGCAGGGGAAGCTTCAGAGCTGGAGGAAGAGGCAGCCCAGGTGAAAGTGAAAGGTTGGGTGCTTCCCCTCCCTCCCCTGCACCACTGCCTCCCAGAACCAGAAGAGAATTGAAGCAGGAAGAGCAAAAGCAGCTTCCACACAGGTGTGGTCTCCAGCTACATGTGCACAGCCCATCAAGGGAAGGGACATAAGCTGGTGGAGGGGGGGGGAGTGTTCTCCAGATGCTGCAACTGCTCCATTGAGCACAAGACCTGGGAATAGCTGCCCAGATGCTAGACTGGTGTGCGTAGGTCTCCAGAGCTGTAGAAGCAACTGTTATTGTTATCTATGACAATAAATAAAGAATTAACTCTTTGTCATGTGCATTCTTTTGGCTGGGAAATGTCCTTGCCACATGCAAATAAAAGGAAGGAAGGAAGGAATCTATCTTTCTGTACTCACACCTAGGATGACTGAAGGATGGAGTTTAAAAAAACACAAAAACTCCCCCTAATTTCCATTAATGATTATGCACTCAGATTCCAGAGATGGAGCCCACATAAATCCTACTCAAGAGTTGTTGGCATCTATCTTTCTCAAGAGACAACAGAGTGCACCTCCAGGGCTGAAGTCAAACCACTGAAGAATTACAGCACCTGCTGTGGCCACAGAGACCAGTAACTCATAACTGTTGCCTCCTGTATTGTTTTTGCTGTGTTAGCAGCACCAAAATGACCTATCCTGAGCACAAGCCTAGGCAGTGTGTATGGAGGTCCTGAGCTGCCCGGATGACAAGACCCCCCTCTTGGCCTAGCTGATGTGGTCCAAAGGACAGCAGAGGAATATATTTGATACCAGCTTGGGTGCAGGAGTTTCCAGAAGGAGGTGTACAAGGCGCCATCTGACCGTCTTAGGGATTTCACTCTGGATTTGTGTAGGGTTTTCTTCTCCTAAACATGTTCCGCAGGCAATGGGTTCACATTCTTCCTTGGGATTTATTCCCAAAGCCTTTTTCACGAATGGGTACACGCAACTACCGATTTGCGCAGGGGTTACATTCCTGACCCCCGCCTGGTCTGTGTCATTCTGCCACTGCCCCATTCTTCCACCTTTTCTGACCACTTCCAGGTTGCTGTGCTGTGAGTGCGCAGTCGTGCATCAATTAGACACACATAAATTGGTTGCTGTCTGTATAGTCGAAAGGCAGCAGATGTTTAGGATCAGACTTTTCCTTCTCCAAGATGAGCAACCTTCCCAGGTTCACAAGCCTCATCTGCCCCTCACTTTTCTCTACAGTACATGCAGAAACCGCCTTCCTGACCATTGGACCCATTACTGGTCTTGTCCACTCAATCCACCAGCCTGCCTTCACATGCAGGGGAAGTTCCTAACTCCTAACTCAGGGTCTGAGATCCATTGGCTACTCACACTTAGTTTAGCTAGCCAATCGAAGCTGTTTACTGGTGTGTAGCTGCTATCTTGCGGCTTTACTCTTTTGTGCAGCCATTAACTGAAATAAATGGATCTTGGTTATGCTCATTAACTTCAGTGCATCAATTCTGATTAGGACTGAGTGGGGGACAACCCTAGGCATTATGTTTCTGGATTAATGCAATGTATACACACATACACCTGAAGGCAGCCCTGTTTAGGGAAGTTTTTAATGTTTGAAGTTTTATTCTGTTTAATATTCTGTTGGGAACCGCCCAGAGTGGCTGAGGAAACCCAGCCAGATGGGCGGGGTATAAATAATAAATAATTATCGGCGGCAGCAGGAGGCCGCATTAGCTAAAGTGGTGCTTCAGGTTAAGAACAGTTTCAGGTTAAGAATGGACCTCCAGAATGAATTAAGTACTTAACCCGAGGTACCACTGTATTACCGTATTTTTCGCTCTATAGGACACACCTTTTCCCCTCCAAAAATGAAGGGGAAATGTGTGTGCGTCCTATGGAGCGAATGCAGGCTTTCGCTGAAGCCTGGAGAGCGAGAGGGGTCGGTGCGCACTGACCCCTCTCGCCCTCCAGGCTTCAGGGATAGCCACCTGAATCCTCCGGAACACAGCGGGAGGCCCCGCTGTGCTCCGGAGGCTTTGGGTTCCTTTTGCTGAAGCCGGGAGAGCAAGAGAGAGGGGGAGGAGGAAGAGCGCCGTCCAGGTTCCCTATGCAGCCATCTCAGCCCCGTGCCTTGCCCCGGGCGGCAGCATCCCGGTGCCTCTTTCCTCCGCAGCTGCTCTGGCAGTGGCGGCAGCGCAGGCTACGGGGAGAAAGGAAGAGCGAGAGAGGGGGAGGAGGAGCGCCGTCCAGGTTCCCCGCGCAGCTGTCTCGGCCCCGTGCCTTGTCCCGGGCGGCAGCATCCCGGTGCCTTTTTCCTCCGCGGCTGCCGTAGCAGCGGCGGTGGGGTGGAGCGAGATGCACAGGCAGGACAGGCAGCGGCGGCCTGGGGAGTGCAGCGCGTCAGCCACCTCCCCTTTCTAGCCATTTATCGCTTCCTCCACGCTGCAGTTGAAAAGGTCGCTTTTTTAAAAAACAAACAAACCGCCTGCCGCCGGGAGCCCAGTAAAAAGTTGTTCGAGCTGACATTCTCCGCCCGCCCCCGTCCGGGCTGGGTGAGGCGGGCAAGTGGTGCGTCTCTCCCCCCCCCTTTCTGGAGCACACGGCCAATTTGGGAGGGAAGGGACGCTCTTCCGGGGTGGGGGATCCGCTCCTGGTTGCACCGCCGTTGCATTGGGGGAGGATGCAAACCTGAACGAGGAAGCAGATCCTGTGCGGGGCTGCACGGAGGAAAGGCTCGCTGCGTTGAAGGTTCCTATTGAACTCAATGGCGCTCGCGCTTAGTTCGCAGGGCCAGAGGGCAAGCCTCTCTGCTCTACTCAGAAGCAAGTCTCAGCAATGCTGAGGGAATCTCACTCCCAAGATAAGTGTGCTGGCTGTTGCAGCCTCAGGCGCAGCAATCCAACTGTAGCTGCACTTGATGGCACGCTTAGCTTACGTGGGAACGAAACCAAAATCAGGGACGGCGAAGCTGTGACATTCCAGGTGTTGCTGGGCTACAAATCCCATCACCGCTGGCTGATGGGAGCTGGAGCCCAACAATATATGGAGGGCTACATCCTCCCCACAACCTATATGTGGAAAAGAACTACGAAAAAGGGGGAGAGAGAGATACTAGGCTATCAGAGATCGCAAAGCTCTTGCAAACTATTTTTAGCTGAGCTGAGAACTGGTGGTATCAGGAAATCCTTAAACGTGCTCCTAAACCATGCAAGCAGCTTTAAATTTCACTTCTGCTTTTTCTTGAAATAAAGAGAAGCAGGACAAACTAAAAGGGATCTCTACACTGGTGGGACATTTAAATGTCTTGCTTTAGCCCTTTTGCAAAGAGGAATTTAAAATGCAGCATAGGTTTTTCTGGTGTTTTCTTTTTTTACCACCCTGGCATCTTTCATGTTTAATAAAAGTGTTCTTGGTGAAATATGGAAGGAAAAGAAAGCAGAGATGGAGAGCTGCGCAGTGCCTCTTCAGCCAAGTGGGAGGAGAAATGGAAGGGTTTCTCCTGCCGCTTCGCTGAAGGGGCACTGAGCAGAGAGGGGGATAATTTTTTTCCCCTTGTTCTCCCCCTCTAAAACAAGGTGCGTCCTGTGGTCGGGAGCGTCCTATAGTGCGAAAAATACGGTATATTGTACTCTGTGGATAGTCTCCAAAACTGGGAGAACTGGTCTTGGATGGAACACAAGGATAGAATGGTGAAGTTATTCTTTAATTACACCAGAGAGAGACTTGGAAGGGGCAGGCAGTGCAAGCTTTTGAACACCAGAGTTATGTGCTGGCTATAGGCTGTCCCAATCAACAGTCTCTAGTTGCAGCATTTTGCTGGAGCCTCTGAACCAGGCTGAAGGGTAGCACATTTACTTAACTGATGTTCCTTGAATATTTTTAAATTCCTTTTACATTTTGTATTCATGCTTTTATACTTGTAAGTCACTTTGAGACATTTTTTGCAGTAAGTAACAAACAAAAGTAATTAATAATTCCAACTTCGACCTTTCATGAAATGCTTTTGCGTGGAATCCTACCCCACATTAGCAACTGTTTTTCCTATCAGCTGCTGAGGCCACAGCATTTTCCCCACAGTTCCTTACCACATAAACAGCATCCCTTTTTTCCATCGCTGCCATGTGACCCAGGGTGGTCTTGGATGTAGTCAGTGAGGTGGTTTCTCGACAGATGATCTGGTTTGGAAAACCCACCAGGGTAGTTCTTGGGATTCCAGGCCAGGTCCTAAACAAACAAACAAACAAACATTTAATCAATCAATCAATCAAATAACACACACAGAAGCCTCCGAAATTGAACAGGGATGGGAGGGTGTAATAACCTCCCTCAATAAAGATAGATTAGTAATGTGACCAGATTTGGGGATGGTTTTTTATTTTTTATTTTATTTTATCACTTCTTGGGGCACTTCCACACTGAAACCCTCTGAAATATGATTGGGGCGGAGCCACCAAAGTAGTTCCTGTTTGATATCCTGAGGAACCCTGAGGAGAAAGGGTTTTTCTTCTGGAGAATATGATCCTGGAAAGGGAGGAGGAGTTGCTGGTGACCTGGAGTGAAACCTGACCCAGAGAACTAGGTTGAATGCTTACCGTGCCCTGAAAGCTCACAAGAACCACAGGGCAGATTTGTGGCAAGAGACGACCTGAGATAACAGGGAAGTGAGAAGCGGGATCTGTTTCTGAGTGAGGGCCTTCTTGAAAGACTGCATGTTGAGCATCACCCTGAAGTGAGTGATAGAGGGAATCAAGCAGCTTTTCTCCTTGTTCACCACAAACCCAAGCTGATCCATCCAGAAGAGAGTAAGATCTGTGGCCTAATGACAGAGATCCAGAGATATCACCGGAATATCATCCAGATAAGGGTGGGTGCAGATTCCCTTTGTTCCTAAGAACGCCACAAGAGCCACCAATACCATGGTAAACACCCAAAGACAGGAGGAGAGGCTGAAAGGGAGGGCCTGATACTGGAAATAGTGGTGAGCATATGTGATGGGGGTGGGTGGAGATGAAGAGAATGAATAAGTAGAAATGAAGAACATGGGAGGCCGGGAAGCCAATAGGAAACAAAATGAAAACACCCATTCAGAATCATCTACCAAATGGTCTAGCAAACATGACAAAGGAGAGGACTAGACAAAGGAAAAATCCACAAAAAACAAACACTCAAGCGTTTCTCTTTATACACATGGAGAGACAAGAAGACCCAGCTATCCTTTGCAGGAGGCAGGATTGCTCTGGAGAGACAAGATGACTTCTCCCCTCTGGAGATGAAGTTGCAAGTTGAAGATCCTGCCTGTCTCCAGTAGGGGAAGTCATCCCTATCTGGGATGGCATCTCCCTCCATCTGGTAAATATCCACTCTCTCTTCTGTCTGGGCACACTTCACCCAGCACTGATTGGTTGCTGGGTCACCAGGAGGCTGATCCAGAGACTGCCCATGACAGAGAGAATAGATAACATCTTAGTTAGGGTTTCTAAACAAGGACAAGGAGGGCTAGCCATAAAATTTTGCAGCATTATCCTCACTGCCCATTCCTCCTGTTCAGGGTTCATGCCAGTTTGCCTTATCCCCATCCAGGTTGCTATAAGTAGAGGATTCCTTCCTCACCCATCCTGCCCCCAGTTTTCCTTTCTTTTTTCCAGTTAACACTCAATAGTATGTGGCTGAGCGTGCTCAGTCCTTTTGGGGAAGGGGCCACAGCTAAGCAGCAGAGAATCTGCTTTGCACTCAGAAGGTCCTGGATCCAATCCCCAACAGTAGGACTGGGAAAGACTCCCTGCCTGAATCCATGGAGAGCTGTTGCCAGTCAATGTAGACAACAATGAGCTAGAGAGGGATCAATGGCCTAATTTAATATAAGGCCGCTTCCTATGTTTCCTATTCCTCAGCTTTGGTTTCCCCTCTCCCTTTTATTTTCTGCCAGTTCTGGGGTTCTCTTAAAGAGGTTGATAGCATCCCTGTTGCTTTCCAATGACCCTATTTTGGCTCCTTTCCTATGGGCACTTACCACCCGAGTTCACTATCAGAGGGACTGTGTTTAGGGACTGTCTCTTTCCCACCCTCACAGCTGTCTCATAGAACCATAGAATTGTAGAGTTGGAAGGCACCCTGAGGGTCATCTAGTTCAATCCTGATAACGTTAATATCCATTAACATTAAAAGAACATGGTAGGGATGTAGAGATTCAAAAACAGTTTGCCCAGAGGTGTACCTTGGATCCCTTGCACCCTTGACAAAGAGATGTATTGGTGCCCCTACCCCACCCCTTGCAGGGTAGTGGAGCTTGCAGAAGAGTGGGCAGGCTCCTAGACGCTCCTAGGCAGACTGGAGAGGTGCAATTTTGTGCCCCCCTGGTCCTGCACCCTTGGTGTGGGCCAACCTGGCCAACCCCTAGATACACCCCTGACTGTACCCCCACATAGTGTGGAAAATTAGTTGCATGTCTGCATTTAACTTACAGCTGAATTAGGGGCAGGCAGCCACTTTGTGGTGGGCCAGATCCAAAAGGGGCCGCCACTCCTCCAGATTGTTGAAGCCAATTCTAGCAGGTGATTTAAAATACGGCAGCGGAGGTTGGATGGCCATCTGTCAGGGTTTCATTAGTTGAGAATCCTGCATTGCAGCGAGTTGGACTAGATGACTTTTGTGATTCCTTCCAACTGCACAGCTCTGTGATTCTATTTCTGAAGAATTATGACACACCTGTTGTGCATCACCTGTTACTTTTCATTGCCTTGCGGTATAGTTGCAATTAATCTCTTCGCATCTACCTGGCAGCAGTAAATGCCAGCCAGTTTCCTGCTTTCAAAAGAAAAAACTGGACGTGCCCTCCTGGTTATTCCTTTGCAGTTATGGCTTTATCTGCCCTATGCTTCACATATGACATCTTACCTGCCACACCCATGACAAAGACATGGCCAGGCATGGGGAGAATGGTTTAGCAGGCCAAATCAGGAACACTGGCGGGCCTAATTTAGCCTGTGGTGCCTGAGGCTCTGCACACCTGTGCTAAGAGGTGCCATTCTGCAAGCACTCTTGAACTGCAGATGCTGGGGACTCAGTACGGGACTACAAAGCAAATTAACCCAAGATAAATTCTACTGCATGGATGGATTGCCTGCAAACTCCCCCATCAGATGGCTTCAAAATGTTACCTGCTTCCCCGCTCAGCCACCAGCTTGTATTCTTCTCTTTCTAAGGAAAGGCCGGCTTTCTTGCGACGGATCAAGGTACAGGTCTTTTCCCGGGAGACTTCCACCTCTGGCACAGGAGAAAGGCCACTGTTATTGAATATTTCTGATGGTACCAAGGTAGATATATATTGTCGAAAGAATTGGTCTTGTATATGATCTTGAATAATAATTGCAACTTAATGGAAAACAGTCCAATATCTTACACTGGAAACTTGGTACCTCTTGCTTTGGAATATAGCTGTAATGGAGAAAATCACACAAAAAGGACTAGAACCTGCAGACATTTTTAATTATATGTACTGGCATTCTTTCATTACATATACAGTGGTACCTCAGGTTAAGTACTTAATTCGTTCCGGAGGTCTGTTCTTAACCTGAAACTGTTCTTAACCTGAAGCACCACTTTAGCCAATGGGGCCTCCTGTAGCCACTGCACCGCCGGAGCACAATTTCTGTTCTCATCCTGAAGCAAAATTCTTAACCTCAGGTACTATTTCTGGGTTAGCGGAGTCTGTAACCTGAAGCGTATGTAACCTGAGGTACCACTGTATAGCAGAACCATCACTGTCAAGATAACCCTTGTCACAAGCCTGACAGATATGGAACAATACTTGATAATCTAGTAACGCTAATATTCTTTACTTGGACTTTTGTTATTTTAATCCATGTAAAACTGTACTCATTCAATGGGCCTATTTTAATAGCTTTGTTTTTCATCTGTTGTTATAACTGTTTTATATACATTATAAAATGAAATAAAAAGCTTTTACAAAAAAACAAAACACAAAATTAACACCAGCAAGATAGGAGTCAGCTTCTAATGTAAGAATGGGGGATAAAACTCAGCGTAGTCTGCATTTTAATGCAAAGTCTGCCTGATCTGCACCTCCCAAACAATATGCAAACTGAAACACAGCAATCTTTCCAAATTCACACTCTCTTTTGCTAAATTTTCCAATGCAATTCTCCACTCCCTCCACAAAATGTGTAGGAAAATGAGTTTAAATTTGGGGAAAGGATGTGTCTAAAAATACCTGTATGTATGAAGACATCATGCATAAGTGAATTTCCATAAGGGGAAAACTGCTTGTAAAAATGTGACTTAATAGGGGGGGGGGGGAAATGTACTAAAAGACAGATGAATTTCAACAACTACTTTGTTTTTTAAAGATTAACTGCAAAGTTATGATGGGTGGTAAACTGAGCTTAAGGCTGGGGGAGAGAGAAATTGAAAGTGAAATTGACACGAGTTGTCACTTTCATTCTCCCACAGCAAGTCCACTTCCTGTGTTTTGCTTCCTCGCAAGTTTCCTCCTCTGCGCCCTTGAGAAGAACATGCAAAACATGCTGGCTGCGCTTACTTATTTGCCTACTGTACTGATACAATGCCCTCCTCCCAAGGCTGTTCAGAACAGCTAACAGTGTAAAATGCTAAAGTTAAAGGTTACTGCATAAAGAAAATGAGGGTGGCAGTCAGAGGACTAACTTACAACCTCTCTCCCAACATGCTAGAATTTGTGCTTGCGGTGATTTTTTGTTATGTTCATGTACATATATGAGAGAGCATTCAAATGTGATATCCCCACCATCTGTATGCAGTGTTATAGTCCACTTTGCCACCTCCCTCTGCTGCACAAGTAAGCTCTCCTTCTGTCAGGAAACCATGGCAGAATTCACATTCCCCTGGACGTACTTCCCTGCTGCACATCGTCAACGGTGAGGCTGGCATCCATCTCCACAAGCATCTTTTCCGTGGTGGTGGCCAGGCTGGAGACAAATCTCTGGGTGCAGTTGATGACACAGTCCTGTTGGGGAACAACAAGTGGCACAGTGTATGTTGTGTGGAGGTAAAAATCTACAAGGGCTTCTCTTTCAGTTGGGGTTCTGACTGCCTTCTAGACGCAGACTGGGTGTGGCTTCCTGGCCTGGATGCTGTCACCAGGTCAGCTTCTCAATCTGATCTGGGGATAGGGATGGGACAGGAGGAGAGTGTTTCAGGGACTACCCTTTATCAAGGGCAAGACCTCAGTTTGTCATCAGTTGTGACTTTAAGAACTGGAGCTTGAGCTTGTTTTCCCCTCCTCCCTCCTCTTCCTTTTCTCATGCATGCCATGCCTTTTTTACCCTGTGAACCAGAGGATTGCGAGCCACTGCCAAGCATTGTAGGCAGTACTCGGCTACATGGACCAATGGTCTGACACAACATACGGCAGCTTCCTATGTTCTTTAAAGTCTGGCGGATAAAAGAAAAAAAGAGGCCAACCCAAAGAAGCAGCCCGTCCCTTGAACTGCAGACTGTTCTGGTCCCAGTAGCTGATGACAAGAGTACTGGGCCCACAAGTGAAAATGTCTGGATAAGCGAAGCTCCATTTCTCCATACTTTAAATGATTTCATCTCTGCACTTAACTCTAAAGAGGTGGCAAATCTGAAAGAAAAAGATACCTCTTGCTGCTTGGTGGATAGACGGATCCCTTTGGCCTGCTCCTTCTGCCTTTCCTCCTCCTCTTGGCACAGAGCCTCCAGCTGGGGCAGATTGTCAGGGTGGCCCAGACTCGGTCGCAGCTTGTGCTTGTTCTTCTCCTTTAATTGAACAGTCAAAGGGCGACATGTGCTCGGTTTTCATTAGAACAACAGTGCGAACTGAGCTAAGGTAAAGGTAAAGGGACCCCTGACCATTAGGTCAAGTTGTGGCCAACTCTGGGGTTGCGGTGCTCATCTCGTTTTATTGGCCAAGGGAGCTGGCGTACAGCTTCCGGGTCATGTGGCCGGCATGACTAAACTGCTTCTGGCGAACCAGAGCAGCGCACGGAAACGCCGTTTACCTTCCCACCGGAGCCAGTATTTATCTACTTGCACTTGACATGCTTTCAAACTGCTAGGTTGGCAGGAGCAGGGACCGAACAATGGGAGCTCACCCCGTCGCGGGGATTCGAACCGCCGACCTTCTGATCAGCAAGTTCTAGGCTCTGTGGTTTAACCCACAGCGCCACCCGCGTCCTCGGCGAACTGAGCTACGTGCATGCAAATTACATTGTGATTATGCTATTCTGCCCTGTTTATGTCAATGGAAAAGACATTGGTATTCTGAACCAATGGATTCAAAAGATTATGACTAAACTGTAGGAATAACTTTTTTATGGTGAGAGCTGTTTGACAGTGGAACAGAAGCCCTTGGAAGGTGGTGGACTTTCCTTGGAGGTTTCTAAGCAGAGGCTGGATGGCCACCTGTCTTGGATCCTTTAGCTGAGATTCCTCATTGCAGGGGGTTGGACTAGATGAAACTTGGGGGGGTCCTTTCCAACTCTACAATTCTATGATTCTATGAAATGTAACACAAATGCGGATTGGGGGTGGGGGAAGAGCAAAATCAGTGACACCTTGTTTGTGGGATGAAAGTAACAGCAGCAAATACTAATCATATTCATTTATAATTTCATTTGTATTTCCACTTAAAAAAAAGATGCTCAAACCATCTTACAACAGGAAGATATTTGAAATTCAAACGGTGCAAAAATAAATTTCATAATTAACACAATAAAATGGCAACACAATAGGCCAGTGTAAAAGATACAGATTTAAGGGCACTCCTTGCAGTGAACATTTCTGTCCCTTTGAATATTAATGGACTGGCTGGATGCAGAGGCATGGTGGGAGGCACCAGCTGGGGAACCTCCAGGGGAAGAAGGCTCAGAGACAGGGGATTGGTGATGGGATGATGATGAGTGGTCAGAGGGAGAAGAGGAAGCAGATTGGTAGAAGGACATGTTGGAAGCAGAAGAGGTAACAGGGTTTAGTGAGCAGGAACAGTCTGTGGTAGAGAGCAGTCCAGGCTCAGAGGCAGCAGCAGAGGGGGAGGTGTCAAGAGGCAGAGTGGAGGCAGACTGTTGAAGATGCCAGGGAAGCTCTGTCTCCTGCTGTGACCAGCTCCCCTCCCCACTGGTCTCCCAGAACACACAGAAAAATGAAGATGGTGGAGTGGAGCAAAGAGACAAGACAAAGGAGCCCTAGGCTGCTGGGGAAGGAACCAGTGGAAGGGCCTTAGAGAGTGGTAGCAAGCACCTTCAGTCCTCACATCTGCCTCACTGGGGCAAGACCTACTGGGAAGAGTTGCTTTGATCACTAGGCCTGTGCTGCTTCGGTTTCTCTGAATAAAGAGTTAAATACATTGACACCTGGGTGTTTTTTTATTGCTCACTTACTCCTGTCTCTGGCTACTGAAGGGGCAGGGTTTATTGAGTATTTGGCTCATGTGCTTATTTCCTATCATTCCTATAACAACCTTCAAATCATATTTGTGGCTTTTGTTCTCTCAAAATTCCTGGATACTGTGTGCCCTACCTTTTGACTGATCTGAACAAATTATGAACAGAGACTGTGTCTAGATTTCTCTTGTTGGCTGCAAAAATGTGAAAGGAAATCTTTTCACAATTAAAGCCTATTCCGTCTGGGTGCTGTTCTCACGTTACAGCAGTGGTTCCCAAAGTAAGTGGTACCGCCTCCCCCAAAGGGGGCGGGATTACCTAGGAGGGGCACTAAGCAGCAAGGGGGCAGCAGTACTGCCCACTTTGGGAACGACTAAAATAAATATAATAGAATTGAACTAAAAATGCTACACATCTTGGCAAAGGCAAAAGGGAACGTGACAGTTTCACCTTGGTGCCAGAATCACCTCTCCCATTATGTTGCTCACAGTTCCTCTCCTGCAGCAGCTTGCAAGGATGTGGGCCAGAGAAACCAGAGGTGCTAGTTTCTGTTCCCATTTTTGTTGGAATTCTCCTATGATGTGAGGTGCAAGGGCTGCTGAAGGTGTTTTCCTGCCTTAAGACTGAGGGCCCAGGAGGAGGAAGGAATAGGGTGGTGCCTTCCAGGATGCTCACACAACCTACTTTTGCAATGTCCCATTTCTGCATCTGTTCCTGTAGGTTGTGCCGTATCTGCTCCATGGAGTCCATGAAGAGCTGCTCATGATCTTGGTGGAGTTTGCCAATAACCATCCGAACAATGTGAGGGAGCTGTTCCTCAAAGCTCTTCAGCTGATCCCGGAACTCTGTAAGGTTTGGGGGAAAGGGAAAAGAATGCAGAGCTATTTCCCTGCAAGCTAAGGAATTAACTCTCTCATAAGGCAGTGGACTCTCCTTTGTTGGAGGTTATTAAACAGAGGCTGGATGGCCACCTGTCAGGAATTCTTTAGCTGTGATTCCTTCATTGCAGGTGGTTGGATGAGGTGACCCTTGTGGGGGTGCGCACGTTCCTTTCAACTCTAGAATTCTATAGGACTTCCCCACTGGAGAAATGGGTAAAAGATTGCAGCCCAAACTTACCAGAAATGCAGGCTACACGATACTCGTCTACCTGCAGTAAATACATCAGTAGCTTTTGCCCCAACACGTCAACACACAAGTCATAGGTTTCTTGCAAATATTCTGGCCGAGTGATCTGATGCTTCTCCTTTTTGTAGAATTCCTTTGGAACATGAAACAGGATAGAAAAAAGAGCTGGATGAAGATTCTGAGCCCTGGGGCAACAGAAGAGGGCAACAGAGATGCAAGGACAGCCTTGTTGGGTCTATATTGGCCAGGCAAGGGGGTTGATATTGTCCGCCCATCCTGTCCAACCCCAGGCTGATGGGACTGTGTTGGCATGAAACTAGGGATTTAAAAGGGTCTGGCTGTGGCAGAGAAGGTTTGGCGATACAGTGTGAAAAACTTAATCAGGAGCTAAGGGTATGATATGTAAATGGCATGGGCATGTACAGAATTCAACCCCTTGCTAATGAGGAACCTCAGCATTTAATTCATTTTTTACATTTTACGATTCCTAGTAATGGTGACTGATGATGAGTAAATCTTGATATCCTGTTATTTCATGCCTCTTAGTTAAATAAGAATTTGGGTTGAGGCTGACAACACCTTTATGAGCACATAAAGCTCATAAAACTTTAGGGGTTGGTGAACTAAGAAGTTTGGCGGCCCTGATCTGGACCAGCATCCAAGGTCACACCCTTAGCAGTGGAAGGCAGCTCACAACCGCTGTCTTTGCTGCTGACAGTGGATGTCAAGTCATTATGATGCACTGTGAAAAGGGAAAGTGGCTTTTGCCACAAGAACATGGGGATTACCTTGGGGGCTACCAGGTGCTTGTGGTGGTGTCTATGGCCACGTCTCTCACCACAATCATCCATGTCTGTGTCCTGGAGTGACTCAACATCCATTCTTGAGAAAAAACTGGCAGCAATGAACTGCTTACTGCCCAAGGAAGCCTCTTAGGAGCCACAAGGGACCCATAAACATATTTGTGGGACTGGGGAGCAGGGTTTTGGGACTTTGCAAAAGGTCCTTTCAACCCTAGAAAGGGCCCTGGCTGACAAACCTGATTTTTCCTGCATTTTTGTTTTTAAGGTCTATTTCAACACAGTTCAAACCCTGCAAAGGCTTAGGCTGGGAACCTCCTTCCTGACAAACCCAGCCTCTATGCACTCCCAAACATTGAGGAAGCCATCAGATGAAAAGGAAATAGAAGCCAGGGACCCTCTGCTGTGCTTGAGAGACCCCCCCTCTCCAGCTAACAACTGCAGGCACTGGGGCCACCAGAAGGAAAGGAAGTAGCAGTCCTTCTGTTTGTGTTTAGATTCAGGCCCAATAGTTGTTGAATTACTCCCTGCTGGATTCTGGAACTATGACATAGTGCCTGAGTTTGCTTTGCTCCTCCTCCCTCCCAATCCTTCCCCCCCTTTTTTTATTGCTGTACTATTGTATTACTGGTCATTGTAAGCTGGCCTGGGGTCTTTTTTTTTTCCAGCGGAAGAGCAGGGTGAATATGTTTTAAATAAGTTCAGCTGACTCTCAGCTTACACTGGGGTCACATTCTGGGGACAGCACATAATGTCAAAATCACATATAGTCAAAACACATTGGGTTCAATGGCAGGTGGGATCGCCAAATTCTTTGTTTCCTGGATGCCTGCCTACTTTCAACTTAAAAAGTAAAAAAATAAAAGGTCAAGCACGTAAAACTGAATGCGCACAAGTTAAACGTGTGTAAGTTGTGAGTTACCTGCAATATTGATTCCCTTGCCCTACTAGCCCAGAAAGATTTGCCTCTTGGCCCCGCTCACAATTCCGCATCATTTGTCAACAATGGTGGAGGCAAAACGTGATGGCACCAGGATGCAAAAGAAGTGTTGCTATATATTATTGCTAGAAAGGGGGAGGATTCTCCTAACCGCTGGTTCTGCTCTGAAGCTGCATTACCAGCATTATTAAAAAGGAAAAAAGGAAATAAATCCAGAACTATCCATAGCAGAAGTATCCTTACCTCTGCAGAATTCATAATAATATCAAAGTTGTCCCACAGGATGCTGAAGATAATTCCTTTCAAATGTTCAGAACTAAAGGGGAAAAAGGGTTTAAGGGAGGTGCCTAGGAGTAGATTTAATAATATTTACAGTACCACCATTATCAGTACATTGCATGTGGCTCAGTCAATTCCATTTGGACAGAATCATCTCCAGTGTTCTGCTCTGAGATGTGGCCTTAGTAAGGCAAGGCCTCGTCTGCACCCTGGACATCTCCATGCAGGGCTCAGGCTGGTAACTCCATAAAAGAAGAGCTCAGATGTTGTTTCAGCGCCCATCTTCCTCAGATTGAGCCTTAAATAGGAGCTGGAGCTGTCACAGCTGGTAGCGCTGGCTTTAGTGGGAGGAGTCTCTTCATTTAAAGGGGCCCAGCCAGCTTTAGTAGTCATCAGCTCTGACAATGCAGGGGAGACTGTGGTTTCACTAGGGCTTCTGAGATGGATTCAGAGGAGGGCAATGCAGAGAGATACCCGCAAAATGGGCTGCTCTTGTGTCAGTGCTTTGGTTCAGTATATTCCTCTTGGGCTGGCACTGAGTGCAATTCAGCCTCCTAGTCTGAATCTATTGCTTCATTCCTTGAAGAAGGGAAGCCTACCCCTGAGGTCAGGACACTCTCCTTTGCCAACTCAGAGAAGGAGGAGAAAAAGGGAAGCCATGCTATTCCATTGGCCGTCCTAAGAGACCCATAACCCTCTGGCTCTTTCTCAACTTACCCACCAGGCAACCTGAATCTGTTACCATCCCATCTGGCTATTATAACTGCTGTAACTTTACTAACCAGTGTCTGAGTTCCTTTGCTTTCCTTTCTCCCTCCTTTTGCCCTTTTCCTTTAATGTGATTTCTTTTAATGTGTAAATATGGAGGCAGGGACTGCTTTCCTTTAGTGACCTTGTACAGTGGTACCTCAGGTTACAGACACTTCAGGTTGCAGACTCCGCTAACCCAGAAATAGTACCTCAGGTTAAGAACTTTGCTTCAGGATGAGAACAGAAATTGTGTGGCGGCAGCGCAGTGGCAGTGGGAGGCCCCATTAGCTAAAGTGGTACCTCAGGTTAAGAACAGTTTCAGGTTAAGAACGAATTAAGTTCTTAATCCGAGGTACCACTGTAAGTCACCTGAAGGAGCCTTTTCAGCTGAAGAACAGACTAACAAAGCTTATCAAAGCATAAATCTTAACCATGGGGCTTACTCATTGTCTTTCGGCTTGTCTCCAAAGATCTGCATCTTCCTCTCAGTCCGAGTGGTTTTTGTATATCTCTGTATGGAGCTGACACTGTTCTCGAAAAGAAAGGATTTAGAGCAGGGTGGTGGTAGTTGCTTCTCTGTTTCTCCCAGAAGTTGGTTATTCACCCCACCTCAATATCACAGACATATAATCATTGATAATTAAAATAAACATTGACAAGCCACCATTAAGTCCTAGCTGGAGCCATGTGAACACAAACAGAGCTCTTACTGGATGAGACACAAGTTCATCTGGGCTAGCCTTTCCTAAGCTGGTGTGCTCCATATGCTTTGGAATTTAGCTCCCAATCCACTCTAGTCATTTCAGTTGCAGCCTTGGCTGACAACTCTTTTCAGCCACAGGTAAACACTTTGGGTGGTATCCAGTGCTAGCCCTGTTGTATCAGGCCCATCTAACCCAGCATCTGTTCTCACAGTGGCCAACCAGATGGCTGTGGGAAACTGGTATTCAGAAGCACTGTTGCCTCTAACCATGAAGGCGGGGCATAGCCATCGTGGCCAATAGCCATTGATAGTTTTATCCTCTATGAATCTATTTAATCCTTTTTTTGAAGCCATTTAAGGTGGTGGCCACCACTGCCACTACTGGGAGTGAGTTCCATAGTTATAACTATGCCCTGCTATGTCCTGAATCTGCTGGCACTCAGCTTCGTTGGATGTCCATGAGTTCTGGTGTTATGAAAGAGAGACCATATTTTTTTCTCTATTCACTTTTTTCATGCCATGGAGTAGATCCATTCAAGTCTAACTTAGGTTCATTAATTTCAATGGGTCTATTCTAAGACTTAGTTGCATAAAACTGCTTACCTCCCCCCCAGCTCCCCCACCTTCTCATTTGCATATCACAAAAATAGCATAATAAATTTGCAGCAATATCTACAACATATAATTCATCGTTAGTGGTTAATGTATAAGTTCTTGGTTTGTGAATTGGTTTAAACAAAAACAAAGGAGTAACTGGACAGAACAGAGTTAACAAATAACATTCAACATTGTATAGCCAGGAGCTGTTGTGGTTGTGCTTAGATTAAGTATGAGTAATAGTCATTTTTCCTCTTATGCTACCAATGAAACAATATAAAGTGCTGGTCTATTGATGAACATGGGAGATGGGTTCAAAGTATATATAATAATTTAATCTGGGTCTTTTGCAGGACTTTTGCCACTTTGGTATCTGGTTAAGCGGGATCCAAGTGGGTTAGTGATTGGAATAGAAACAACAATTTTGGTAGAATCATAATTTTTACCATTGCTAATTTGTCCAGGAGGGTAAAATGGGGTTTGCTCTTTTTTTTTTTTTTTTTTTTTTGCGAAATTCTGAAGAACTGTCTGCCATACAAGAGGATATTTTGTCAATACAGTCTGTTAAGGTTTCTTGTTACAATTATTCCTAAATAGCTAAGCTTTGTGTGACAGAGTCTAATGCCTGTGAGTTCTGTGAAAGCTTTTTGGATGTTGGGTGGTACACTGAAGCATAAAGCTTCAGATTTTGAAATTTTAACCTGACTGTGTTGCCAAGTCGTGAAGCGCTCAAAGTACTGCTGCTCCCATGTTCAACAGGTCAGGCATCATTACCACTAAATTGTCAGTGAATAATCCTATTTGAGGCTGATTTATTTGGGTGTGTTAAAAAGCAACACTGAAGTGTCTGTGAGCTCTTCTTGAAAAATGTCCTTTCCAAGTGTGTGTCAGTAGGGATGGGGTACGGTTGGAAGGGGAGGGGGAGATGCCAATGAAACAGAAGGAGGGGGCAATTTTCTTGTTTTCCTCACCTTCCTGACATCCGCTTGCCAATGGAACTAGATTTCCGTGCAGACGTGAGAGATAAGTTGGTTTGAGCAACCTGGGTGCTTTCGCGATGGGAAGCTCCACCCGAGAATGCTGGAGAAAATGGTTTTGGCATAAGCTCTAAGAAAAGATGGAAGAGGGCATTAAGTGGCAGGTGGGGTCAGCTCAGAAGGTCGATGGCTTCCAATGCTTGCTGGAGCCCCAAACATCAGGAAAGAGAGAGCTCCACCTTTCATATCAGGCCCACTACTCTCACTTTGCACAGAGAATTTAGAGGCAATGTTTCCATGCAACATCACTTCTGAATTGAACGGGAGCAGCGGGCTGGGTCAACAGAGTTTGTCTTAGCCAAGATCCTCACCAAATCCTCAAGATGTCATAGGTGAAGGGGATCGAGATACGGATATGCTCGTACCCCTTCCAATCTGCGCCCCATCCCGAGGGACGAAGGTAGGGTGAGCAAGGATTACTCACCTCCATCACTGGTGTTGTGCAATGCCAGGTCTATAGGCAACAAAACCGCCACCCTGCGAGACTTCTTCACCTCGCAGGGGGTTGACCTGGCTTGTGTGACGGAGACCTGGGTGTGCGAAGGGGAAACTGTTACCTTACGACAGATGGCGCCCTCGGGTTTCTCCGTCCTCCACCAGTCGCGGACTGTGGGCCGGGGGGGAGGGGTGGCATTATTAATCCGGGAAGATTGTTCTTTCAGGGCTCTACCATCGCCATCGATTCCCTGCATTGAATGTGTTGGCCTAGTGTGGGGCTCCGAGGTGAGCTTGGCTGTCTGGCTGGTGTACCGGCCACCTAGCGCACCAGCAGCCACCCTGTCAGGCCTGCTGGAGGCGGTGGCCGGCTGGGCCTTGGAGTTCCCTAACCTATTGGTATTGGGGGACTTCAACATCCATGCTGATGCCATTCCCTCCTCACAGGCTCTGGACCTGGTGTCTTCCATGGCGACACTAGGGCTCTCCCAGTTTGTTTCGGGTCCCACACATCAAGCAGGCCACACGCTGGATTTGATCTTTGGCGCCGGTATAGATGTGATCATGTCTCCTTCGATGAAGGTGCCATGGTCTGATCACTACGCTCTGAAAGCCAGGATTGATTTTCCACCCCCACCCTGCTTAGGTGGCGAGCCAATTTGGGCTCGCCCGCAGAGGCTGATGGACCCTGATAGATTCCGTCAGGCCTTGCGGGACCTTGCTCCCCCTGGCGACTCATTGACTGAGCTTGTTGAGGGCTGGAATATCCAGCTCCTAGCAGCCATTGATGAGATCGCACCTAGGCGCCCTCTGCGACCCCGCAGAAACCGGGCTCCCTGGTTTACCGAGGAGCTTCGGAAAATGAAGCGGGACCTCAGACGGCTAGAGTGAGTATGGTGGGGTGCCCGTAACGGAGCCTCAAGAACATCTTATAGGGTTTTTATGAAAACCTACGAGATGGCAGTGAAGGCCGCTAAGAAGTCCTACTTCTCGGCCCCCATTGCCTCCGCTAGCTCTTACCCGGCGCAATTATTTAGTATAATTAGGTCTTTAACATCCCTTGAAGGACAGCCAAATTTAAATAACAATTTGACACACAGCTGTGAGGCATTTGCGAGCTTTTTTGCGGAGAAGGTCCTGTTGCTTCGCCATGACCTCCCTGCCAATTTGGATACAATAAAGGAACTGGAGGCCCCTTGACTGTCCTCGGGTCCAGTATTGGACCACTTTGACTGGATATCCCCAGCCGAAGTGGACAGACTCCTCCGAGCTGGAAAGCCCACCACCTGTCCTCTTGACCCGTGCCCGTCTTGGCTGATTAGAGTGTGTCCAGACGAGGTGCGGGGCCCCCTGGGTGATATCATCAATTTGTCCCTTGGCACCGGGATATTCCCAGGGGAACTGAAGGAGGCAGTGGTGTGTCCGCTCTTAAAGAAAACATCATTAGATCCCTTAGATCTATCCAATTACAGCCCGGTTTCGAATCTTCCATTCCTGGGTAAGGTGATTAAGAGAGCGGTTGCTGAACAGCTTGGTAGGTTTCTGGATGAAACATCGGCTCTCGATCCATTCCAGTCTGGCTTCCGCGCTGGTCATGGGACCGAGACGGCTCTGGTCGCCCTAACAGATGATCTCCGCAGGCAGCTGGATTGAGGCGGGTCGGGGCTGCTGATTCTTCTAGACCTGTCAGCAGCCTTCGACATGGTCGATCACGAACTCCTAGACCACCGCCTTGCCGACGTGGGGATCCAGGGCACAGTCCTCCAATGGCTGCGCTCATTTCTCTCTGGTCAGGGACAGAGGGTGGCGCTTGGGGGGGAATTGTCATCGCGCCACTCCTTGGTGTGGGGAGTGCCTCAGGGTGCGGTTCTCTCCCCGATGCTTTTTAACATCTTTATGCGCCCCCTCGCCCAGCTTGTCCGGAGTTTTGGGCTGGATGACACCCAACTCTATCTGTTGATGGATGGCCATCCTGACTCGGCCCCAGACACACTGACCAGATGTCTGGAAGCTGTGGCTGGATGGTTACGTGGGAGCCGGTTGAAGTTAAATCCTTCAAAGACAGAGGTCCTCTGGCTGAGACGGAGCGATATGGGATTGAGGGGGCAACTCCCATCTCTTGCGGGGTGCAATTAGTGCCAGCATCGTCCGTTAAGAGTTTGGGTGTAATCTTCGATACCTCCCTCTCTATGGAGGGGCAGATTACAGCTATAACAAAGGCGGCATTTTTTCATCTCCGCCAAGCTAAGCAGTTGGCTCCTTATCTCTCTCGCCCTGACCTAGCCACTGTGATCCACGCGACGGTCACCTCCAGACTGGATTATTGTAACTCGCTCTACGTGGGGCTGCCCTTGAGACTGACCCAGAAACTCCAGCGGGTGCAGAATGCTGCGGCGAGACTCCTTATGGGGTCTTTGCTGCGAGATCATATTCATCCGCTACTATACCAGCTGCACTGGCTCCCGGTGGAGTACAGGATCAGGTTTAAGGTGCTGGTTTTAACCTTTAAAGCCCTATACGGCCTAGGACCCTCGTACCTACGGGACCGCCTCTCCTGGTATGTCCCACAGAGAAATTTACGGTCTGCAAATAAAAACATCCTGAAGATCCCAGGCCACAGAGAGGTTAGGCTGGCCTCAACTAGAGCCAGGGCTTTCTCGGCCGCGGCTCCAATCTGGTGGAACGCTCTGTCACAAGAGACTAGGGCCCTGCGGGACCTGACATCTTTCCGCAGGGCCTGCAAGACAGAGCTGTTCCACCAGGCCTTTGGTCAGGGCGCAGCCTGACCCCCTCCTCTGGCAATCTGCACAGAATTTTGCTTAATGGTTGCCATCAATTTGATTTTAATTTGATTTTAATTAATTTTATAATGAATGTTTTTAGAATGTTGGATTATTTTGATTGTTGTTAGCCGCCCTGAGCCCAGCTTCGGCTGGGGAGGGCAGGATATAAATAAAATTTATTATTATTTATTATTATTAAGCCAGCCTCATTTGTTGGGATCACACCTCCTATGGTTGTCTCCAACTAAGCTTTAGTCAGAGCAGACCTACTGAAATCAAGAAACCAAGTTCATGTTCATTTCAATGGGCTTACTCTGAGTAGGAACAGCATTGAATACAGCACCTAAAATGCACTCTCTTCTCTTGGAGAGAAGCTGCCTTCTACTGAGTCAGACCCCTGGACTATCTAGCTCAGTACTGTCTACACTGGCAGAAGCTCTTAAGATTTTCAGGCAGGGGACATTCCCAGCCCAACTTGGAGGTCCTGGGGATTGAACATGGAAGCTTCTGCATGCAAAGCAGACGCTCTACCACTGAGCCGCATCTCTTCCTTGTTGTGCTTGGGCTACAGAGTGTTACAGCCCATGTTGGCAGAACCTTGAGATTGTCAGAATGCTTATAATTTGTTTTTGTGAACCTAAGTTTGTTTCTAGACCTCATCGTTGCAGAGAAAGTGAGCAAGGCATCATGGGAATAAAGGCAGCTGCTTTATACGTCCAGAAACTTGGTCCATCTAGCTCAGTACTCTCTGCACTGACTGCCAGCAGCTCTCTAGAGTTTCAGACAGGGTATCTTTCCCAGCCCTACCTGGAGATGCCACTGGGGATTGAACCTGGGACAATAAATTAATAATGAAGCTTACACAAAGGAGGCAAAATACTATTACAATTGCAAAGTGTACATTTCAGCGAGGCTTTCAAAGAACCGTGTACCCCAAAAGTAATTATTGTTATACTGAAGAATGCGCTAAGCAGCTGACAAAAAGACAGGTTTCTGGATATGGTCCTGTTTCAAAGATCTTCCTCTGTTTCAAGGCTCTGACTGTAGTTTTCACAACTGGGAGGACTTCAAAAAAGTTACTCAATTCCAAGAGGGAAAAAACCACTGCAATGGTCCGGAATGATAGGCAGGTAGAAATGAATACTTTTGTTTGATATTTTGTCTACATTATTGTAAACTTCATTATTAATATATTGTGGTTACAGTCCTGTTGCCTTGGAGCACTATTTCTGAGGTGGTTATGTGTGAAATGAGGCATAGTCTCCAGCAGCTGATGCCAAACCCAATGCCAAACCCAATGCTAGCCAATGCAAGTGTTGCCAACACCATGTACTCTGCCCAAGGACCTCTTCTGGTGCCTGCAAAAGGTCTCAGCAAATATCCATCCCCAAATCACCAAAGTGTGAGAGTGACTGCTTGCTCTTCCTACTTGGTTCCCATTTGCACAGACTCCACCTCTCCCTTGAACATCCGCATGGCAGACATTTTGTGACCAGCAGCCACAGTGCTCTGTCAGAACTCCAATTGTGACCAGCGGGCCCAAAAAGTTTTGGCAACCCTGTGGTGGATAGCCATACTGATTGATAGGTAGCCTACATGTGAAGGTATGTAAAAACAGTGTGTGAAATAATATAGTTAGGAGAATCTGCTTCTGCAGACTGTACTGTATTAAGAATATGTTGAGAATGGTTTGTTTGTTTGTTTTTTGCGGGGTAGAGAATGTTTGTGCTGGAAAAATTCAGCCTTGGACCAGTTTGACAGAAAGCAGACAGTGAATTCTTCTTGCTGAATCAAGCACACTTTTCCTCAGAGAACACATCTTGATTTCAAGGTGTGTGAGTAAGGCTAAGGCAAGGGAATGCTTCTATATAAGCCTGGGTAATTTATAGGCCTGTGAACTCTGCTTTTGCAGGTTCCCAGTGGCTGCTGTTGTTCTGATCTAGTAAAGCTGTCTTAAGCATTGCAACTGGTATGGTTAATTGAAGGAAATCTGTTACAACCCCCTGAGCTAAGCTGTGTGGCTGCAACTATTGCCTGCATGGAAGGTCTCCTTGTGCCCACCTGGTGCTGTTTCTGTTGCAGCGGACTGCAATCGCTCTTTCTCCTGCTGCGCATCTGTCAGTCTTCTGATGCGATGGGATCTGAAACAAGCTCAACACAGGTTAAGACTCAGATCCTGGGAATTTGTAGGGGATGTCTTTTAACCCATAAAGCTTTCTTTCATTTTTTGATATTATTTACAAAAACAGAGGTCCTTCAAGTCTTACATTCCCTTACTTGCATTCCGCTATTTGACAAAGCAATTCCATCTTTCAGTGAAGTCAACACTCCATGACCTCCCTTCCCTCCTGTGGACTAGAGCTCAGTTAACTTGTCTCAGCCAATTCCATGCACTTTATTTAAGCACTCTTTCTCTGTTGGAATTTCGTGACACTTTCATTTTCTTGCCCACATTGTCTTAGCAGTAACTTTTCCCATTGGGTAGCCAACATGAAGTCCTCTTTATGTTGTTGGGATTACAACTAACATCATCCCTGACCATTAGCCACACTGGCTGGGGCTGATGGGAGTTGGAGTCCAAAAACATCCAGAGGGCACCACATTGGCTACTCCTTGCCCTCATTAGGGTGAGTGGAGAACCACCCTACCAACTGCAGTCTGCTCTCAGTCAGTCTCCACCTGCCTGTCTTCCTACAACCAGTTCAGGGGAACTGGTCACTGGCTGTCAGCTTCCTCTTCCTTAGTGAGTTTTGCCCTCTTAGCAGGGAGGAGGATGGGGATAAAACAAGAATTAACCAGCTGCCTGTGATTGGCTCTGGTTCTGCCTGCCTCTGGCTTTGGCGCCACCACCTTTTGGGTGTCCCTTCCTTCTGCCCTCCCAGTCCCAACAGTCAACAGCCACCACTGCTAGGCACCACTCTCTGCAGTGAGTTTAAAAACCAATTGGAGGCATTTGTTCATGAGCATCTCCCTCCTTGCTGATGGACTTGGGGTTTACTGTGCTCTCAGTCTCCACCACTTTTGCAAGAACCAGGACCATCCCGCCCCTTCCCCTTCCCCTTCAATACCTACCCAATGAGGTGCTTGATCACACTAATCGCTGCATCGTCAAAGGCCGGCTTCCCCATCCGGCTTGGGTTCAACAGTGATGTACATTCAACACCCATCACAAATGTCTTGCTTTCCTGCAGCATGCTATCTGATTGGATGGAGGTTGTCACGGAGGTAGGGATTGTGGGGTCTTGTACATAAGAGAACACAGGGTCCTGCGTCGGAAAGGAGCAAAACAGATGAATCATCCTATTGGACCAGACCAAAGGTCAATTTTCCCAGCTTCCTGTTTCCAACTGTGGCTAGCCAAATGCCTTGGGGGAAGCCACAAGAACAACATAGCGATCTGCCTTATACTAAGTCAGATGATTTATCCTTTTAGTTCAGCACTGCTTACACTGACTGGCAGTAGCTCTCCAGGGTTTCAGGCAGGGAGTCTTTTCCATGCTTACCTGGAGATCCTGGGAACTGAACCTGGGGCCTTCTCCATGTGAAGCAGATGCTCTACTATTGAGCTACAGCCCTTCCCCAAAGGGGGAGCTTTAAGCTTTACAGATCTGCAAATTTTCCCATCAACACCATGTGTCATTTTGCCCACTGATTGTCAGGGAACTGTCTTTTTGCTTATGTTATTCTTGTTTAGCAGTGCATTGTACACAAATGGCACTAGGGAGACAAATAATAATCATTACAATCATTCACCATGTGGATCTATTTACCAGTTCGAGCAGGCAATTGAGATACTTGCTTCTCTTTTTCAGTTCTTCCATCACAAACGTAGCAAACTCATAGAGTGCTTCTGAAGTTACAGACTGAGAGAAATAAACAAACCAGGCACTAAATATGATTTTGTTCAATATAAACACACACACACACACACACACACACACACACACATATATATAGTGGCGCTTCAGGTTACATAAGCTTCAGGTTGCAGACTCTCCTAACCCAGAAATAGTACCTCAGGTTAAGAACTTTGCTTCAGGATGAGAACAGAAATCGCGCGGCGTGGCAGCAGCGGGAGGCCCCATTATCTAAAGTGGTGCTTCAGGTTAAGAACAGTTTCAGGTTAAGAACGGACCTCTGGAACGAATTAAGTATGTAACCAGAGGTACCACTGTATTAACATTGCTATTTTTCTAGAAAAAGAGGTGCTGGAACTCACCATGAACACCTCCCTCGTTCTCTTAGAATAGCAGTGGCGCCCACCTGAGAGGTGCCGGAACTGAGTTCTGCTAAGTTCCAGCTGAGAGAATTCCATAGTTTATGTGCTGCATGAAGTCATTTCTTGTTGTTTGTCCTGAATCTTCCAATGCCCAGCTTCATTTAATGAATGATCCTCTTACTGAGGAATCCCTGACAAGCTTCCAGGTCTGCATTCCAGACTTTGAAAACCCACTGGATATGACTTGAACCCCTTGCAGCACAAAGACAAATCATTTTTAATTGCATGCTGTTGGAACTTACTTCCTTATCTGCAGTGGGATGGGCACAAGCATCAATCCTTCTGGTGAGTTTCTCCATGTAAGAGTTTAACGTCTGGGTCTGCCAATTGGATTTTGCCACCTAAGAAGGAAAGGGGGGGACTTGAAGTCAAAAGCTTAACTGAGATTCGCAGAAGGTAAGTGGAGAAAGGTTTTCCTGGCTGACACTCATACAAGGGGATATGGGACTTCCAGTGGCAGAACTATAATTGGGCAAATGCATTTCCCCAGATGTGTGTTTACCAGTTAAGGAGAAAGGCAAGGGTGGGGAAATCTGCAGGGGATAGTTTTGTGAGAATCCATCCCCCAGTGGTCTGAGAGCTTTATACTGGTAATCTGCAGTGCATCTCTGGCTATGCATGATATGTTGTTTCAGAATCCTTCTTGTCTCTTTTGCCATCCTCTACTCAGCATTTGCCGCAGAGAGCCAATGTGGTGTAGTGGTTAGTGTGTCAGACTAGGGCCTGGGAGATTGGGGTTCAAATGCCCCAATCGTCATGAAGCTCACTTTTGGGGCCAGTTGCTGCCTCTCAGCCTAGCCTACCTCACAAGGTTGTTGTAAGGATTACATGAGGACTAGTACCGGTAAGAACCAGGTTCAGACTCCCACTCAGCCATGAAGCTCAGTGATCACTGCCTCTCAGCCTATAACCTACCTCACAGGCTTGCTGTGGGGGTTAAATGAGTGTGGGGAGAACTGCAAATGCCACCTTGAACTCCTTGGAGAAAAAGGTGGGATATAAATGCAACGAATAGACGAAATAATAAATAAAAAAAGCGGGTCTCACTGGGATTCCCACCAGGACTCATTCAGTTCTGGGGGTCCTTCCTGTGCTTTATCCCTTTTGCTGTTTGTGTGCAAGTGCTAATGGGGAGGATAACTTGAGTAAGGGCTTGTCAAGCATCCAAGGAAGTAATCTGGAGCCCTTCAAAGCTTTAGGTAAAAAGTCATTGAGCTGGGGGTAAATGAGAAAGCTCCACGCCTGCCTCTCCCCACTCTGGCAATAAAGTAAAATAAAATACTCTTCATTTATCTGCACCTCTGTCTTGATTTTCACTTGAGTGTTCGTCAAGAACCGTTGGATTTTCTCTATGAAGAGCCGGTCGAGTGCCAGAAAACGAAACTTGCTTTCATATCTGTTGATGACCTCTGTAGCCTTGGGAGGCAGCGGGGGGAAATAAGAGTTTTTATTCTTCTCGCTGTTCTTGATGCAACCTCTATCTTGCTAGAACAGGGAGCCCGGCATCTCCTCACCTGCTCCAGGTAAGAAGACTCCATCTTCTCCAGGTCAATCATGATCAAGCCCTCGACAAACTCAATGCGCCCACTCTCCTTGTGCAGGCGCTTGATGAAGCCATCTAGTTCCTCAGGAGAAAAATTTCCGCCATCAGCAAATAATCTGGAAAAAACAATGAAAAATACCAGTTAAGGATGCTAAGACTCTGGATGGCCTGAGGTTGGAAAAGGCCCTGTTTATGATTCCACCTGTATAGCAGGATCTTATAAAGACTTAGTGGAAGCTGCCTCTTTAGGGGAAGGACACTACCTTGCCTACCCCAGTCTGCCTTCAGCCAGCCCCCCCCCCCGCCTGCTTTCTCACTTACAAGGGGTGGTGGCACCAGCTGCCAGCTTCCTCCTCCTCCTCCTCCTCAAGTCTCACTATTGTCCCTTGTAGAACTCAGCAGGGGAAGGAGGAGGGGGACAGGAACGTGGCTTAATTTCTACACTTGTGCAAAACTAAGATAGGGAATTTATAGGCCTGGGGGTTCCACTTTTGTGGGTTTTCCAGTGGTGGCTACCATGACTAAGTAAAGTTGCCTTAAACACCACAGTGGTGTTGATATCGGAGCGGCGCATCAGTGCCAAAATCTTGCAAGATTTCTCGAACTATGAGAGCTCTTGTGAGATCTCATGAAATAAGCACCAATGCTGGTACCCATTCTCCGCTGACAGTGGAAGTGGTGGGGCACCCACAGGGACACTGCCTCGGGGGCTTCACCCCACCTTATGGAATCCACTACACCAGCCACTGCTGAACAGCTCTTGGCATACCTGCACGCTTTAAGGAAGTCAGTGTTTGCATCTCGCAGCTTTCCTAGTGCTTCTTCCAAGTACTGCCTGTAGCTCCGAAGGGAGAGCTGCATCACCTCCACGTGGTCAATCAGCTCAGTGCGCATATTGTTGCTGAGACTCAACAGCCTGAGAAAGGAGATGGTGATATACCAACAAAGTTTTTTACATTTATATTAAACAGCTTGACTGTAAGAAACAAATAAATCCTCAAAGTGGGTTACAAAAACGATAAAACAATAACATTGTAAATAAGAAGATTAATAACAATTTAAGACTTTCAAAAAGTTACAATAACGACTGACTGAAAACTGATGTAAAACTTGCATCAACTTTCTCAGCATCTGGACAGGGTTGCCTAAACAAAAGTGTTATAGCAGGTGCTGAAAAGAATAGAGTTAAGGTGCCTTTCCTGATGTCAACACACAGGGAGTTCCAAAGTGTAGAGGCCACCACACTAAAAGATCGAGTTCTTACAAATACAGAACAGGTATTATATGGCATCAGGGGCATTGTCAGTTCCACAGATTAAAGTGATTGAGTGGGTGTATGTGCTGCAACATTCAGCACTAACTGCAGCCTCCTGATCAAACTCAAGGGAAGCCCCACACAAAGTGCATGGCAACAACCCAGTCTTGGAGTAACCAACACATAAACAACTGTGGCAAGGCTTCCCTGAACTAGTCACAGTTGGTAAAAGGCACTTCTAGCCACTGAGCCTCCAGTGAGAGACCTGGATCCAGAAGTACCACCAAAATCAAAAGCACTCAGGAAACCTGATGTTGTGATAAGGTAGCCCCTGCTCAACCAATTCCCTGGGACTAAAGAGGCATGGGGGAAAGCTGTGCGACCCCCCCCCCCAACTGACTTTTCTGCCCTGGTCTCCATCAGGAAGATGTTCTCCATGTCTTGGATCTTCCGCCGGAAAGTCTTGCTGACATGGTTCTGGTCTTCTCGGAGCTTGGAGAAGGCGGCTTTTTCTTTATTCAGGGCCTCCACCACACCACTGCAGTGTCGCACTAAGCGGTCGTTGTGAAATCGCAGCTCCGCTGAGAGGGGGGAAGGAAAGGCGTGCAGGGGTGGGGTGGGAGAATGCTTTAGGTTCAAGCCAGTGGGAGTTGAAAGTAAGATAAATCTGGAAAGCCTTGCAATCTATATCCCCCCCCCCCCAATGCCACGGGGTGCCATTGCTCATACATACATATTTATTTATTTATTTGTGTGTGTATGTGTGTGTCCAGACACCACTGAACAAATTTCCAAAAACCCATCCTTGCCTTCGCTTTTTATAAATTCAGCCTCCACAAATTTGTCAACGTTTTGAATTCGATCCTCTGCCTACCAGTTGAGGCCAGGGTGACAATGGTCGGTGGAGGGCAGGGGGAATTTAACCTAACAGCTGGGCACAACCATATATAGCAAATCAGCCTATATTATTTGCAGAGACTCATTATTCCCCTCCTAGAACTACAGTTTATTTATCGCATTTCTATCCCATCTTCTTCTCCAAGGAGCTTGAGTCCGTGTCCATGGTTCTCCTCCTCCCCAGTTCATCCTTACAAGAACCATGTGAGGTAGATTAGGCTGGGAGGCAGTGATTGGCCCAAGGTCACCCGGTGAGTTACATGACTGAGGGGAATCTGAGCCATGGTCTCCTGGGTCCTAGTCCTCTGTCTAGGGCAGGGGTAGGCAACCTAAGGCCCGGGGGCCGGATGCGGCCCAATTGCCTTCTAAATCTGGCTTGTGGATGGTCCAGGAATCAGCATGTTTTTACATGAGTAGAATGTGTCCTTTTATTTAAAATGCATCTCTGAGTTATTTGTGGGGCATAAGAATTTGTTCATATTTTTTCCCCAAAATATAGTCCGGTCCACCACATGGTCTGAGGGATAGTGGACCGACCCACAGCTGAAAAAAGTTGCTGACCCCTGGTCTAGGAAGTCCCCTCTTATGACTTTCAGCACCCTTAACAGCCCCCAGAATTCTTCTGGGGAAGCCATGATTGTTTAAAGTGGTATAGGAGCGCTTCAAATGTATGGTGCGGATGTGGCCTTAGTGTTAGTGGGGAGTAGGTGGGCTAGCTGAAACAATTGTGTCACATTGGTAACAAGTAGCAGTGAAAACATTAATACCCATTCTGACATCGTAGATATCCTTCTCGATGCGCTCCCGCCTTGGCTCATGAAGGTGAGCGCGCAGCTGCAGTTCAGCGCTGATCTCTTCTTTCTTGGAGTCCACAATGACCCCGGCCTTGGACAACGTCTCAGAATACCAGTTCTCCAGGTGTTCAAAAAACTGCAGCCGGATTCTGTGATGGGGAAAGAGAAGGATGGGAAAAGTTGGGGCATCCTTCTGCTTGCAGGAACAAACATCTCTCTCATAAGTTTGCATCTCTACTTCATCCGTGTTCACTGTGTTGCATCACGCAATGTGGGTGAACCCCAGAGCTTCACAGGCTTCTGGAAACTCTGGCTATGCTTTGCTTCAGAATTTAAAAAGTAGGAGACATGCTTTGCTCCGGGTTTATGGAAAGAACTGTCCATCCTCAGATTAGCTAAGCACCCTCCCTCCACATTTTTATGTATGAGCTTCTGTGCTAAGCATTTCTCTTGCTCAGAAGTGGTGAGTCAGAGATGTGATGGGAGGCTTTCTTTGTGGGTGGGCCATTTGTTACTTATATGAAAGGCCAATCATGGGGGTGGCAAATCCCAATGAAATATGGCTTGTATTTGTAACCTTTGGTTTGTACTCTTTTCTGTATCGGATCAGTTTGTTTTTGTAACATCTAATTCAATGTGTAGTCTTGAGAATGTGTTTTATATAGTAATGTGTGATGGGATGGTGAGCTGCTTGTGCGTAAAATCCTGATCCCTCAGAGTTTGGCTAAGTTCCCAAACCTCTGTCTGTGATGGAGCTCCTTAAGCATGGCTCCATCAATCGCTCGTTGAATCGGACAGTGGGCGTTTACGGAACTTCTTCCAGCATAAAAGCTCCTTGACGGAAACGCGTCTTCTGGACTCTCGGTGTGACAGTTTCCGCCGAGGAGTGGGTGTCCCTACGGGAGGTCCTGAAACCTCTCCACTGTTCCCGCTTGAAGTATCTCTGAGCTCTCCCTCCGACTCACTTTCCCTTGTAACTCCACTTCTCCCCCTGCTGGTCCCCTCCTCCGCTGAGTGGTCTCTCTCACCCTCCATGAGCCCTTTCACCTCCTTCGTCTCAGATGACAGTTCCCTGACATCCACCTCCCCTCTAGGGCCCCCTTCACCCCCTTCCCTCCCCTCCTCTCCGGGAGGCGAGGGAGCAAAACCCCTGAAGGAACCTCCCTCATCTTCCGAAGTTTCGAACACTTCCCTCCACCTTTTGCTGTTCCCGGTTTCCAAGTACTCCTCCTCCTCGGAGTCTGTACCCTCTTCCAACTCCGATTCCCTGAATCCCTCCAGTTCCTCCTCATCGTCGGTGGTGCCAAAGTACTCCCTCCGGAACCTCGCTACTGGTTGAGGTTTCCTGGGGAACCTTTGGTGGAACGTTTCGATCAAGACCTCGTCATGGACCTCCCCTGCCTTCACCCAGGTGTTTTCCGACTCCGGCTCCCCTTCCCACGCGACCAAATACTCCACCTGATTACCCTTCCACCTGGAGTCGATGATTTCCGCCACATAGTTGCGGCTTTCCCTTTCTTCTATGGCTGGCCCCCGTGTGGATACCCCTTCACCTTCCCCCCTGTATGGTGACAGTAATGACCTGTGGAATACTGGGTGCAGTTTCATGTGGTTCGGTAACCGGAGTCTGAAAGCCACTGGGTTGACCTGTTGGATGACCTCAAATGGTCCCAATCTTTTGGGTCTCAATTTCTTGCAACTACCCTTGAACGGCAACCCTTGGGTTGATAGCCAGACCCGACTCCCCACCCTAATTGTTTCACCTTCCCTTCTGCTCTTGTCTGCCTGCCTCTTATATTCTTCTTTGGCCCTTTCTAAGTTGTGTTGGAGTTGACGATGGATCGCTTCCATTTCTTCTACAAAAAGTTCAGCGGCCGGAACACTCCATCTCTCTCCTCCTTCCCCTGGAAACGCCCTGGGGTGGCACCCATAATTAGCCAAAAAGGGGCTCATCCCGGTGGACACATTCTCTGCATTATTGTAAGCAAATTCCGCTAGTGCCAACTTTTCGACCCAATCGTTTTCTCTGTCATTGACATAACACCTCAGGTATTGTTGAAGGATACCGTTTGCCCTCTCCGCCTGCCCATTGGTCTCAGGGTGCCTGGCAGTCGAAAAGTTGACCTCTACGTGCAACAAGCTCATAAGCTTCCTCCAGAATCTGGACGTGAACTGTTTCCCTCTGTCGGAAACCAGCCTCAAGGGGGCGCCATGCAGCCTAAAAATATGTTCTACAAACAATTTTGCTGTCTCTTCCGCCGTGACTGCATGTGAGCAAGCTACAAAGTGACCCATCTTAGTTAACTGGTCTACTACGACTAGTATGGCGGTTTTCCCCTGGGATTTGGGCAGATCAGTCATAAAATCTATCGACACCGCCTCCCACGGTCGTTCTGGTGTGGGTAACGGTTCTAAATACCCCGCTGGTGCCCGCCTTTCTCCTTTGGCTCTCTGGCATTGGTCACACCTACTCACATACTCCCGTACATCCTCCCTCACCTTGGGCCACCAAAACTCCCTGGTCACCAACCACATGGTCTTGTGTTGCCCAAAATGCCCCGCTGTGGGATTGTCGTGCAGCTGTTTGAGTACTCTCCCCCTCAATTCCCCTTCGGGTATATATAGCGCCCCTTTGTAATACAATGCCCCGTTTCTTTCTTCAAAACCTCCGGGGTCTTCTCCCTCTCCCCTTAAACCTCTGAGCTTATCCTGGGCGTACTCATCATTTACCGTTCCCTCTACCAGTTCTCTTTGCCCCACCCAGGCCGCACCACACACCCAGTGGTCCTCTGGGATGATATGTCTCTCTTCTGGCGCTCCCTCCCCCTCCAAATATTCAGGTTTGCGAGAGAGAGCGTCCGCTCTGATGTTTTCTGGACCTGGCACATAGCAGATTTCAAAATGGAATTTGGAGAACTCCTGGGCCCATCTCACTTGTCGTTGGTTGAGCACTCGTGCCGTTCTCCAATACTCCAAATTCTTGTGGTCCGTACATACTTGTACCTTATGCTGTGCACCAATTAGTAAGTGCCTCCATCTCCGGAACGCTTCGTGAATGGCGAGTAGTTCTCGGTCATATACCGTGTAGTTCCTCTCGGATTTGTTCAGCTTACGCGAAAAGAAGGCACACGGTCTCCATTCCGACTTATTGCTCCCTGGCTGAAGCAGCACCGCCCCCACCGCGCGGTCTGAGGCATCAGTTTCCACTCTCATGGGTTTTTGTAAATCCACATGCAGGAGCTGTTCTTCCGAAGCGAATGCCTTTTTCAATTCCTCAAAAGCATGCTCCGCCTCCGCCGTCCAAACGAATTTCTTCTTGCTGCTCAGACAGTCCGTGATGGGAGCCGTTAAGTGGGCAAAGTTCTTGATGAATTTACGGTAAAAGTTCCCAAACCCTAAGAACCTTTGCACATCTTTTTTCGTTTTCGGTGTCTTCCATTCCAGCACCGCCTGTACCTTGCCTGGATCCATGGCTAATCCCTTGTCTGATAGGCGGTACCCCAGGAATTCCACCTCCTTGGCGTGGAACTGACACTTCTCCAATTTCACCCACAACTGGTTTGCTTGCAGCTGGCTCAGCACTTCCCTGACATCCTTTACATGCTGCTCCTCATTCTCTGAATATATCAGCACGTCATCGAGAAAGGCCACGCAATTCTTGTAGAGCAAAGGTCCCAGTACATGGTTCATGAGCGATTGAAAACAGGCGGAGCCTGCTTGTAATCCAAAGGGCATAACGAGATATTCGAAAGCCCCTAGGGGGGTGAACATCGTTGTCTTCCATTCATCCCCCTTCTTTATTCGTATCAGGTTGTACGCTCCTCTCAGGTCCAGTTTCGTGAATATCTTTCCCTTCCTCACCCTGGTCAAAATGTCATCAATTCTGGGCATGGGGAAAGTCACTGGTTCTGACACGGCATTTAGCCGCCGGTAGTCCACGATCAATCTCGGTTTATCCGTGTTTTTTTTGTCCACAAAAAACACTGGGCTGCCCCCCACCGCTCTGGACTCTCTGATGAAACCTCTCTTCAGGTTTTTGTCAATAAACTCCCTCAACTCCTGCATTTCCCTGTCTGACATGGCGTACAGCTTGCCCACGGGGAGCTGGGCCCCAGGGACCAGGTTAATTTGGCAGTCAAAGTCTCTATGCGGTGGTAGTTTATCTGCTTCCCTTTCGCTGAAGACCTTGCTCAGGTCAGCATATTGTTTGGGCACCTTCCCTTTGTCCGCCACTTCCATCCCTGCTAGGGAGGCTTTTGCCCCTTCTGGCACCTTTCCCTCTTTGCAGTGTTCCAAGCAATGTGCTGACCCAAAGGAGACCACTCTCTGATGCCAGCCCACTAGCGGGTCATGCAACGCTAGCCAGCTCATTCCCAAAATGACTGGCGCCCCTCCCAGGGTGGCTACATTGAACGCTATCCTTTCAGTGTGCCTTGCCACCCTCATAACCATTGGGACGGTCTGTAGGCTAACTTCTCCCCCCAACAGCTCCCTCCCATCGATCGTGGTGACCTGCAGGGGGTTGCTTAAAGGGAGTGTCTGTATCTGGTGTTCAGCTGCAAACTCCTTGCTCATAAAATTACAGGAGCTGCCTGAGTCCAACAGCGCCTTGGTCTTTAGTGGGTATCCGTTTGCCAGCTCTAGCAGCACCTCTATTACTAGAGCTGGTCTTGGAGGTTCCGGAGTGGGCACTTTTACTGCTCCTTGGCCTGTCTGCAGTGCCCTGACAGCGGCAGACAGGCGTTGGCTTTTACTGGCTCCTGGACTTCCTCCTCCTTCCCCCCAACAGCTCCCGCCATCCCTTGCCATTCCTTTCTTTGTGGGCAGACTCTGGCAAAGTGACCTGGCTGCTGGCAGAGGTAACATTTCTTGGCGCTCTTTCCCTCCTTCTTCCTCCCTTCACTGGGATTTGAAACTGCGCGCGCGCGCGCTGTTCCAACTTCCATCGGCTCTCCGGGCGGGAAACTGGGTTCTGGAATCTCTGGAATGCGGAAATCCCTCCAACACTCTCCTTTCCCCTCCCGCTTCTCCAAGGCTCTTGCCTCCTGGCGCGCTCCAATGGTCAGCGCTGATTTGGTCAGCTGGTCCATAGACTCCGCCCTGGGCGCCCGGGAAAGTTCGTCTTTCACCGCCGAAGAAAGCCCCTCTTCAAAGAGCATTTGAATGGGTTCCGCCGATAGGTCCCACCCCAATTTATGTATCAACATTGTAAACTCAGTCCAGTACTCACGATCCAATCGGCTCCCCTGTTTGCAAGCCATCAATTGTCTGCGCACCAGTCCCTGTTCAATCTCGCTGGAAAACATCAAATCCATGGCGCGAAAAAACTTCCTCGCGTCCTTCAGCATGTCACTATTCCCTGCCATCAGGGGCCGGACCCAGTCTCTCGCCCCCCCTTCGAGATGGCCAATCACAAACGCCACTCGCGATGCCTCATCGGGAAAGTCGTTAAACTGCAGTTCAAGAGCATACTGCATCTCTGTCCTAAAGGCTTGGTAGTTCCTGGGGTCCCCCCCAAACTTCTGCACCATTCCTGGCATCTTTCTTGCTAGTGTAGCGCCTTTTGCCTTTTCTGCATCCTGCGCCCTCCTTTCTTCTAGCCTCGCCGTTTGCATTGCTAGCTGGAGTTCCAAAACTCTGCACCTTTCTTCCAGAGTTGGACCTTCTCCAGCTCCTGCTGCTCCTCCGGCTCCAGCTGGGTTGCTCATGATGCCTCTCTGCACAAGCTGCTTTCAGGGACTGTCCGATTGCTGTGATGGGATGGTGAGCTGCTTGTGCGTAAAATCCTGATCCCTCAGAGTTTGGCTAAGTTCCCAAACCTCTGTCTGTGATGGAGCTCCTTAAGCATGGCTCCATCAATCGCTCGTTGAATCGGACAGTGGGCGTTTACGGAACTTCTTCCAGCATAAAAGCTCCTTGACGGAAACGCGTCTTCTGGACTCTCGGTGTGACAGTTTCCGCCGAGGAGTGGGTGTCCCTACGGGAGGTCCTGAAACCTCTCCACTGTTCCCGCTTGAAGTATCTCTGAGCTCTCCCTCCGACTCACTTTCCCTTGTAACTCCACTTCTCCCCCTGCTGGTCCCCTCCTCCGCTGAGTGGTCTCTCTCACCCTCCATGAGCCCTTTCACCTCCTTCGTCTCAGATGACAGTTCCCTGACATAATGGC
This sequence comes from Podarcis filfolensis, assembly GCF_964270895.1. Classification (NCBI taxonomy): domain Eukaryota; kingdom Metazoa; phylum Chordata; class Lepidosauria; order Squamata; family Lacertidae; genus Podarcis; species Podarcis filfolensis. The sequence goes on from NC_139617.1 coordinate 36,142,796, forward strand.
TTTATGGGGGGAAAATTTACTTTTAAATTTTTATTTCTTATTTCTTACTGGATTCTTATTTTAACTTCATAATAAAGTCTTGAAAGTCTTGAAATTTTTTTTTTGGGTGGTGGTGGTGGTGGTGGTGGTGGGGAGAGAACAGCAACAATCCTTCCAAGACCACCATTGAAGGAGGTTGCAGGTTCAGAGGAATGAATACGTTCAAACTTCTATCATTCATTTCTCCCAATTATGCTAAAGATCCTCAGCAAGCTCATCTTGTTTTGATTTTTATGCTGAAAGATGCCTTGAACAATCTTCCTCATGTTCTTGTTCTTGAAAAAGGCATTTACCTGGAAGGCTATGTGTCTCTGTATTAATACCGTAAGATTGCTTAGATCATCTGGAGAAATTCTACCTGTGACATGGCACCCTGCAAAATATTGTAGGGTGACGACTCAGAAACTTTTTCTGCTGTTGTTCCTATATTGGGAAAGGCTCTTCCCTCTGTCACACATGAAGCAGCAGCCATCAGTCACTTCAGACATCTTACAAAGACTTGTCTTTTTACCCAGGCATTCTTCCTGGCCTATAAATCAGACCCGGATTTATGTGTTTGAAATCTATGGGACATCTGTTGTCTGCACTTTTGTTCACACCAGTTTCTATATTGTTCTTTTTCAGTCTTTGGGCTGCATTTTTGTTTTTACTAACATATTGTTTGTTTTTAAAATGTACTTATGCCCCAGCTTCCCTGAACTGAGACTCAGGGCTGCTCACAAAAGCTAAAAAAGACACAGATAAAACACACAGGAAGCTAAAAGCACATAGAAGATGATAGTCAAAAAAGTAATTTATAACAGAATTAAAAACTATAACAGATGCAAAAAATATATATTAAAATGCAGGTAGTAAAAACAGTGTTGTGCTATTTAGAAGCCCTTTCCTTAAAAGCAGTAGGCTTCCAAAAGTCTGCTGGAACAAAACAGTCTTCACCTGTTGCCGGTAGGACAACAATGAGGGAGCCAGTTTGGCCTCCCTAAGGAGGTAGTTTTGAAGTCTGGGAGCCGACTTTTCAAAGACCATGTACCACTCAATAGATTTTTTTTTAGCGGCATGTAAATGTTTTTAATTAAAACATAAATAAATGCCATTAAACTACAGGTTGATTGCATCTCACACAGGCTTCACCTACATAAATACAACTTTATGTACTCAACAAAAAAAATTAAATAAATAAAAAGTGGATAAGGCAGCCTTGTTTGCCGGGGGTCTTTCCCTTCATAGAAAGAGTTTCAAGCCCTCTGCCTTGCTTACTAGGCTCTGGGAGGACCATGCAAGGGCTCTAGAAGCCCCTGCAAGATCCTGCAGGGCAATCTGAGATCTTAGATGGCCCCAACCTCATTTCAGGGATCGGGGCGGTTTTGGCTTTGGGTAATTTTGCTTTTATGCACAAACCACTGGAACATAACCCACACAGAAGATGGGATTGAGTTGTAAACTAAGAGAAGAGATTGAAGTCCTACTCACTGCCTTCTCACATCCGTAAAGAAACTCTCAGAGAGGTACACTTGCTCTAGGTAGGAGGGCAGCAAATTCGCCTTCAGTTTCCCCACATAATATTTCTCAGATTTCTTGATTTGAAGCTTTGGTGAGTTCAGAACTGCCTTGTAAGTGTTTCCACTGGATGTAGTGAAGAACTCAGTGGTTATTTCCATCAGGCGTGACGGTGTCCTAGAGAGCCTCACCTGCGGATGAGGCAAAGGGAGAAACCATGACATTGGTTCCCAATTAAAAGCAACATTTAAGCCAGTGGATGGCATAAGGTAAGAATTGTTTGCAGGGAGGTTAGATGATGTTCCAGCAAATGAAGGGTTTCATCCCACACCTTTCCAGTGCAATTCCTCATTGCTTTTCTTATATCACAGTATGTCCAGTCTTGGGGGGGAACTGGACTTGCTGCACAAGACCTCTTAGGTTGTCTAGGTTTAAAGAGTATAACTTTCCCCCCAAAATCTTGCAATTTCCTAAGGATGTTGGGAATTGCAGCTCTCTGAGGGCTAAACTACAGTTCCCAGGATTCCTGGGACGCAGGAATCATGCACTGTAATATATGAAGAAACATTGCAGTGCATGTGATATTTTCGTTTAGAGAAAAGGCAAGGAAAACACTACATGATGCTTAAAACTGTGCATGGCAGTAGAATCTGATGCCCAGTTAAAATGTTAAAATGTACAAGAGAGGGTCCAAACTGTGTTGGAAACATGAAGAGATTGAGGGATCTTTCATACATATGTGGTGGCAGTGTAAATAACCCCAAAAATACTGGGAGATGGTTTACAATGAGCTCATCTCCCCCCCACCCCCATTTACATTTCCGAAGAAACCAGAAGCCTTTCTATTAGCAATAATTGATTATGAGCTCCCTGCAAGGCTATATAATATTTTTTTTAATGCTGCAGCACCAGCAAGAATAGTGTATGCTAAAAGTTGGGCGGGAAAAGAAACACCAACAAAAGAACAATGACTGCATAAATTGACAGAATATGCCAAACTTGCAAGCATGACAGCCAAAATAAGGAATCAGGATGAAAAACAAATGAAGGGTGAATGGGAAACCTTTGGGGAGTATTTAAAAAAAATGATACTAAAATGAAATTACAAGTATGGGTGATTCTCTGAACAACAGTTAAATACAAATAAGAATTAGAAAGGAAAAAGTAGGGTGGATTAATATATGGATATACAGCAATACCAGACATATTACAGACACCATGGAAGGCTAGGCTAGGAAGTCTATATGGAAAGAATATTTGATGGTAACTTATGATATGTAAATAGAAAAATGCAAAATACTATGCTATGCACACACACACACAAATAAATGTGCATGGCATGGAGAAAGTGGAAAGAGAGATTTTTCTGCCTCTCTCATTACAACAGCACACATGGATATCCAACAAAGCTGAATGTTAGAAGATTCAAGACAGATAAAAGGAAGTCCTTCTTCATGTAGCACATAGATAACCTATGGAACACACTTCCACAAGAGGTAAAGGGACCCCTGACCATTAGGTCCAGTCGTGGCTGACTCTGGGGTTGCGATGCTCATCTCGCTTTATTGGCCGAGGGAGCTGGCGTACAGCTTCCGGGTCATGTGGCCAGCATGACTAAGCCGCTTCTGGTGAACCAGAGCAGCGCATGGAAATGCCGTTTACCTTTCCGCCGGAGCGGTACCTATTTATCTACTTGGACTTTGATGTGCTTTTGAACTGCTAGGTTGGCAGGAGCAGGGACGGAGCAACGGGAGCTCACCCCATTGCGGGGATTTGAACTGCTGACCTTCTGATCGGCAAGTCCTAGGCTCTGTGGTTTAACCCACAGCGCCACCCACGTCCCCCACAAGAGGTACTGATAGCTAATAACATAGATAGCTTTAAAAGAAGATTGGACAAATTCGTGGAGGAGACGGCTATCAAGGGCCTTTACTATGATGGCCATGCATGGCTTCTATGGTTGGAGGTTGAAATGCTTCTGAATACCAGTTGCTGGAAACCAAGGGAAGGGAGAGCACTCTTGTGCTCAGGTCTTGCTTCTTCTATGTCATTCTGTGTTTGCTAAAGTAATCCTGTTCCCCCACCCCAACCTGGTAGAAACTCACAAATGCTGGTGCTGTGGCATTTTCCACGTCACGGACCTCAACAGCCTCTTGCGTAGTAGAACTGCTCCCTTCATCGGATTTCTCCACATTGTCACTTTCCAGGATAAAACTGCCGTCTCTGGGGATGAGAGCTCCATCGCTTTCTGGAGCAGAGCTCTCTGAATCCCCTGCTACGGTAATTCTCGATTCCTCAGCTTCTGGGTTCACCTCCACCTGCTGTTCCTCTTTTTCTTCTTCTTCGCTTTTGTTCTCAGAGAAGCCCTTCTCAATTCTGTCCGATTCTTCAATGTCCTCCCCCATTTCTGCCCAAAGAGCATAAAATGAAATTATTGTGAACACAGGTGCCATCCAGTGCTCTGAAGAGGAAAAATTAAAGCAAGGGAGGTGGCCTCAACCTCAGGGAGCTTACAGTTAAAATTTCACAGGTGGGGACGGAGACAGCAGAGGGAGGGGGCAGAAGGAGAGGGCAATGAGCTAACTGTGAGTGAATAAACTTAACATGCATTTAGACTGCACATGGAAGGCTGTAATTCCTTGCATTTTTAAAACTGTAAGCTTTGAGACAGAGGCCTTCCTTCCTTTTGTCCCTCTATGAATTGCTAGGCATATGAATACTAAAATAAGGAGGAAGAGGAGGAGGACAAGGAAGAGGAACCCCTTTTTAGCCAGAGGGCCACATTCCCTTCTAGGTAAATTTCTGAGGGCCTTATGGCAGTGGAGGGTGGGGCCAGAGGCAAAAGTGGGCAGAACACTACAAATCACCATAGTGCTGATTTCTACACACACTCACCCACCCTCCCACAGCTCTCCTGCCTCTGTCCAGGCAAGCAAGAGGCAAAACCAGAGTTCAAGGACTTAGCCCAACTAGGCAAAAATATGCAAGGAGGGGGCAAAGCAGAGCTAGTAGACAGTGTGGCCTAGGGAGCCGTATTTGACTTCTGGACCTGAAGTTCCCCACCCTTGAGTTGAGAAAAAGGAAAAGGAAAAAATAACACAAGGGTCACCTCCAGAGGGTTGGCAATGAAGGTGTTGGCAATATGTGTTCTTACTTTCCACACTCCCATCTCTTACAGGTTAAGTAGTCTCACTCAAGGGCAGCCTCCCCTTCCTGAAAATCTTGGAGGGAGAGGGTGGGTTTTGAAGGAAGAGACCTTAGGGGTTGTTTAAACAAACTGGGATGAATATTTGTGGAAAAAGCAAAGGCCTTTACCATGGGCTGAAAAGTCAACAGACAAGGGGCCTATTAGGTATGTGGTGGGGGGGAGTTCCAAAGGATAGGTACCGTAATACTGGAGGTTCAATGCCGACATCGTGTGGAACAAAATGCCTGATTGGATGGTACTGATTCTCATGATTGTAAGAGGCAAAGTTGTGCTTTTTAAAATACTATATTACACTGTGGAGGATAGAAATTACCTTCCTCTTCATTCATATCCCCAGTTTGCTTGAATGGCTTCTGATTTTTTAAAAAAGAAAGCGGGAAAAGAAAAAATATCAAGAATTAAAAAGGATAATTCATTATTTTTCACAAATAATACTTAATGCATGACATCTACACAGCGCTCTTGGGTGCTCATTGCATGCCACTGACAGCATTTTATTTTGATCTCTACAAGAACCCTTACAGGTAGGTCAACACAGGTTTGGAAGGCTGAGTCTGAGAGAGAGAAAATGCATTCAGATGGCATGTTCCCAATCCCCCAAACCATGTTCAGGGGCTTTTAACACACTGGAATCCATGCTATGCTCTTCATCAGCTTTGTGTATGTGTGGGGGGTTGCCATTTCCTTGGGGATCAACTCCACTCCTTTTTCACACACTGTTACTCTACCTCTTCTGAGTCAGGTCACAAGTGGCTGCTCAAGAGGACTAGCAATGTCACAGATGCAACTGGGCCCTGAAGGGAACACGTTCACAGTCCATCAATTTAACTGAGTTCAAAGAAAGAAAAGACAGTCCCCACTCCTTTAACGGGTATCTTTATGAAGCTCACTAGGTGACCTTGGGTCAGCCACTCGCTCCCAGCATAACCTACCTCACAGGGTCATTGGGAGGAGGAAATGGGAAGGGGGAAAATTATGTACTGCCACCTTGAGCTCCTTGGGAAGAAAGGTAATAAACAATGTAATAAATAAAACAAATGAAAACAGCAAATAAATAAATTACTAACTGTACCCTTTTATTCCCATTTTGTTTGCTAGATGAACTGAGCAAGAAGTCAATTTCAGTGTAGGGAAGGAGAACATGTGCAAGGATGCAGCACCTGCCTGCACCTACTTAAGTTACAAAAGTGTCAAATTCAAAGTCTTGTTTTCTACATACCCCTTTGTAGACTTCCCACACATTAAAATACCGGCTGACAGAGGTGCTGTAAGAATTCAGGCTGCGTAAAATACAGTCTGGATAAGTGGATAATTTAGTCAAGAGATCTTGTTGGAAGGTTGCATATCTGTAAACAAACAAAGAAACCAAAACTTTTTAATTATTTTTACTTATTGCATTACTTGTCCACCTTTTTCTCTAAGGAGCTCAAGGTGACATACATGGTTCTCCCCCTTCCTCATTTAATCCCCACAACAAGCCTGTGAGGTAGGTTAGGCTGGGAGACAGCAACTAGCCCAGGGTCACTCAGTGAGCTTCAGGATTGAGTGCGGAATTTGAACCCTGGTGTCTCCCAGGACCTATTTAACAATTTTGCCACAGATATTATCTGATTGTGCAAGAATTCATCAAATATGTGCAATGTAGGATTAGAGGTTGACATCAGAGGCCACTGCAGTAGAAGTCAACATTCGATAACAACAGACACCGTGTACAACTGCCAGAATCTGTCGGCATCCCAACTTGCAGCAATGAATATTCAAACATCTATGACAGATGACTTACAACTAAATTGAGTAAACATTGTGCGAACTTCATTCATTCAACCAGAACCACTGAATCAAGAATGTTGGTTTTGGATTTGGATTTTGAATTTTGAATTTTAATGGCAATTCTTGACATCAAAATCTTCTTTAACTGGAGAGAGTGGGGCTAGAACTAACGACTTGCTGTATACAAAGCATGTGTCCTGCTACCGCACCTCCTCAATGTGGGTGTAGACTTGGCATGTTTAACTGGCAAGCCAGCATGCCCAGCTGTCAGGGATGATGGAGTTTATAGTCCCAAACATCTGGCTGGGGAAGGCTGCTCTAAAGCTTTGAAACACGCAGCCCACGGTAGCTCATCAGACTAGGCATCCACCCTGAAAAGTCCCAGCTCACATCCTAGAATTCCAGTGCAGACTCAGTCTCAGGCCATTCACTGTTTTGTGCATCAGAGAGCACATTGTTCTTACTGGTTGACAGGCATACCTAGGGCAGCATCTGCAGAGTTTTCTTTTAAAGCAAGTTTATAGACCCTATGGTTGTGGAGATAAGCTTCGAATCATGCAGTGAGAAGGGCACAGCAGCTTGTTTGTCATTTCACAGGATTTATATACATACTGTACATCTATCTCTAGCCCAAAGCATTTGTGCTTCCTCTGCCACCTGCACTGCTTGAAACATACCCAGCTCGAATGAAGTCCAAAACAGCATAAACCTTCTCCAGCTGGGCCTTCAGTTTTTCATCAGAACTTTGGGTCCTCAGTTTGTCCACGGTCACATCCAGATTAATTTCCCTTAGCTGGCTCCATATGGAAGGAAGCAGTCGGCATTAGAATGGTTAATGCTAGAAGGCTTAATTACTTGGGGCAGAGCAGATAAACCAGCTAAAACTTGAATTGATTCAGGCTGGAGTTTATTTCCACTGCTGCTCCAAGCTTCTTTGGGACTGGTGTGTTCAGAGGGTATAAAAATTAAAACAGTTATAAGGCAGCCTTACAGTGAGCAGCAGGTTGAGTTTTCTAAAATCGTAAGTTATTTCACATATCTTTCAATTTCTAAAAGAATCTACCTAAGCTGACTATCGGCCAATATACAGTTGTTGTTTTATAAGGTAACCAATCAAATGATTAAAAAGCATACTGATATTCAGGGAAACATTCAGTAATTGGTCAAGAGGTGCTAAAGATTTTTTTTTAATATATTAAGTCAGCATTTTTGTGATACTGTTCCCAAAATTTGTGTTTGCTTTTGTTAATTCATTGTCTGAAATTATTGGACTGTGATTTAAAAATGTATTTAGGATACTGACTGTAAGCTAGTTTGGGAAATAAAGTAAATTTAAAAAACAGAAGAGAATACAGTGCTACAAACAAGAACTATGTAGTTTAGTTAAGCTTATTTAAGAGAAAAGGGGGTCACTATGCAGTTTACTTTAGAGAAAAGCTGAAAAAGCAGAGACATGATAGAGGTGCACATAATTATGTATAGTCTGGAAAAAAATGGATACGGAGAGGTCTTTTCTCCCTCTTTCATAATGCTAGAACCCAGGGCTGTCTGTCCAATGAGGGCAACTTTTGGAAGAGTCGTGGCAGGTAAAAGGAAGGACTTCTTCACACAGCACACAGTTAAACTATGGGATTAACTTCCACAGGAGGCAGTGAGGGCCACCAACTAGGATGGCTTCAAAAGATGACTGGACAAATTCAAGGAGGAGGTTAAGGATATCTGTGACAACTAGTCATGATGGCTGTCAAAGGCAGTATGGCTCTTGAATACTACCAGCTGGGAATCACAAGTAGGGAGAGTGCTCTGCTCATGTCCTGAGTGCGGGCTTCCCATTGGGGCATCTGATTGGCTACTATAAGAAGAGGATGCTGGACTATGATGGGCCAGAAAGGCTCTTCTTATGCTCTTATGTTATCAGAGTCAATGTGGTGCCATAGATATAGAGTGCCAGGCTAGGACCGGGAGACCAGGGTTCAAATCCCCCCCTCAGTCCCAGAGCTCACTGGGTGAGAACAGGATGCTGGACTAGGTGGACCTTTAGCCTGATCCAGCAGAGCTCTCTTGATGTTCTTGCTTTTTTCCATAGACTAAGCCAAAGCAAAATCACGTGAAAATAAAAATTGCAGATCAAATTGTGCAAATAAATTTTGCAAATGCACATGGCTGATTCAAGATGCAAGAGTTCATGCAGATTTGCCAACAACCTTTCTTCTGTCTGTCCCCACCAAGATCTCTGATATGGCCTACCAAATTGTATTCTCTGTCCTCCCACCCCTCACTAAACCAGACCCCCTGCTCTGACCTTGTTTAGATTTTCATGCTTGTTTCGGCATTCGTTCATTTTACTGTGAAGCTCGTTTTCATAACGAACAAGGCTGCATTTGTGGGTATCAAAGAGAGTGAGAGCATCCTGGAAGTACTGGTAGACATTCCTGCAGTTGATTTCTGTGTGCTTAACCAACTGTTCTAGGTGGTCCTGGAGAGAAATCAAACGGAAAGAATTTGTGATTTAGGATTTTTGTTAGCAGATGCAATCAGCATTTAGCTGAGGATGGGTAGGGCCCAATTTAAATCAGTGAGGACCAATCTTATTCACAACCTCCTTCTCAGGGCAGTCTTAAGCATATCCGGCGCTGTGGTGCAAAGATCCCTCTGGCATGGCCCCAGCCCCCGTTTCCTAGAGTTGTTGACCTTTTTTTTGGGAGCTGGCACCACACTTACACATTATCTCTAACAAGCCCTTAGAACAAAATAAAAAGGCAGAAGAAAATCTAATGAAGTCCTCAATTCCAAAGCAACACTCATTCAAGACTCAGCAGTTCTTTTAATTCATCCTTTCTTTAAATAAACTAATAAAGACACAGACAATAAAGTTCCCAGCCAATTTGTGTTTAAGTACAAAGCTGACGTTTTCAAATATTGTGGGGGGTGGGTGTAAAGCAGTGACATCCTGAACCTAAAAAGAACCCAAAACTTGGGTCACAAAGGCTGCAGCTCTAACTGCACTCACCTGAGAGTAAGCCCTGCTGAATCTAATAGGACCTTACTTCTGAGTAGACAGTAGGACTGCAGCAAGAAACACTGTTGGGAATTAGGGCTTTCTGTTTTAAGACTCAACCAGAGGAAAATGTAATATTGGAGATCAGGGAGAAAGGAATATGAATAGATTGTGGGGAGAGGGCTGACGAGAGACCAAAAACCACAGGTAGCAAGACAAGGCACACTTTCTGGGGAGCAAGTCTCACACACAGTTGCTTGGGGCGAGGACTGCAGAGGGACCATAGTTGGGTTGTGTGTGTCTGTGTGTTTTTCAGAAAAACGTAGAATTGGAAGGGACCCTGCAGGTTATCTAGCTCAACCCCCTGCAATGCTTTTTAGCTTGCATTGATCTCAAAAACCTTCAGTGCCTTTTTTTTTTAGTTGGATAGGCAATTAACAGGCTTGTTTCACAAATAAGGGACCATCGCCCACCTCCCTCTTCCCACAGGCTGGGCAGGGGAGAGAGAGAGAGAGAGAGAGAGAGAGAGAGAGAGAGAGAGAGAGAGAGCTGCATGCCAGCCAGCCATATAGCTGGCGGGGCGCAGCTTCTACCTGAAGCCTCTGCAGGGATCGCTCTCTTCCTGCAGAGGCTTGGAAAGCAAGCTGCATGCCCGCCAGCCATATGGTTGGCAAGGTGCAGCTAGTGGGAGCAGGGAAAGGGGAGGCCACTGGCAAAGCTGTGCAGCTCCCCCACTCGCTGGGGCGCCCCTGGGGCTCGCTGGCACAAGGCACCAGTAAGCCCAATAGGAAAGACGCCTCTGCTCCTCCTCCCAAGGAAACATCCAGTGACATAAATAAAATAGAGGAATGCATCTCAAAGGTGCCAGCTGAGGCATCTGGGTTGCATTACCTAGACAGCCTGATAGATAATGCTAGGGAGGAACTGGTGAAGAGTGTGGCTCAGGGAGAGAAGGGTGGCTAGGGAAAAGGTGTGATGTGGGAAGAGCCCTGAGCAGTGTTCGAAACTCCCATTGTCATAAGTGCATTTTGCAACAGGGAATGTCATTAGCGCAAGCAGTTTCTGAGCTAAGATTTCAGATTAAAATTGCAGAGTGCAAGGAAAGGACCTTTTTCTGCCTCCCCACTGCCAGCTACTCTCTGAAGACTGGAGAAAAGACCCTCTTAAGAATATTAGGGGGGGTGGGCAGGGGAAGGACCAGACCATGTGAAAAATGAACATAATATTTTAGCTGCAGTTCATTCATTTTCAGCTTTGTATTCTTGTTATAAAAAAACGTGCCTAAACATTCTGTAGTTGTGCCCATAACCTAGGTTTAAGGTGCCATTTAGCTCCTAACTTTCATATTTCAGTTTCTGCCACTGGTCCTGAGGGCCAAATGCAGAGGCTTTGAGGCCACATCTGACCCACAAGGAGAACTGCTACACAGACCATCGGTTCTCTCAATTTGAGTTGCAGCAGGTTCATTTCTGCTGCTCTGATCCTGCTAGGATGCGTTGCAGGAAACGTGTTAGGAAGAGACACTGGCAAACTTACGTCCATCATTTCTACTTCCTGCTCAAAGTGACTCTGTAACTTCCCAACTAACTGGTAGAAATTTGGATTCACAATCCTTTCAGCCTCTTTTTCCGTGCAAATTTTCTTATCTATCAGTTTGTTCTAAAATTGGAGAGGGAGAAAGCGTTATTAGTAGTGAAGTTCATAAATATGCAGCCTTGACTCCACTGATGTGTTTCAGTTATTATGAATTAATATTGCTTTTCATTCACAGCAGGGCTCATGGGCCACATGAGGTCTGGTAAGTGTTGCAATTTGGCCTATGATACCATTTCCCTGTAAACCACATCCACTTCCATCATAGATGACATCAGGTGTGGAGCAACTAAAAATGTGGATGCAAAAGGATGATCAGGAGCTTAAGGTGCACTGACACATGTTCCTTGGCAAGTAGGGTTCGCTAATCCACACTGGCAGCTAGTCACTTTTTATTTATTTATTTTACAAAATGTATACACTGCTTGATTGTAAAAACAACAACCCCCCCCTCAAAGCAGTTTACAAAAAAAGATAAAACAACAAAATGATCAATAAGAAGATTTAACAATGATAATTTAAGATTTTCAAAGCATTCAAATAACAATAAACTAAGAACAGATTAAAACTCACACCAACTTTCTAAATACCTTTCTAAATACCTGGGTGGACTTGTCTAAACAAAACAATTTTTATCAGGTGCTGAAAAGGGTACAGCGAAGGTGTGTCAGCCTGTCATGGATGCACAGGACTGGTGGGAGCCACCAGCTGGGGATCCTTACGGGACAAAGGTTCAGAACCTGAGGATTGGTGGTGGGACAATGATGAGTTGTCAGAGAGAGAAGAGAAAGCAGACTGGGAGAAGGAGGTGTCAGAAGCAGAAAAGGTAACAGGGTGTAGTGAGCAGGAAGAAGTTGGGGCAGAGGGCAGTCCAGAACCAGAGGCAGAAGATGAGGCTGAAGATGAGGGGGGCCAAGAGACAGGACTGAAATGGGCTGCTGAAGAAGCCTGGGGTTCTCCCCCTTCTGCTGTGACCAGCTCCGCCACCCACCCCCCGGTCTCCCAGAACCAGAAGAGGGATGAAGACGGTGGAGCAAAGACAGACAAGGCACAGATTGCTTAAGAAGGACCATGGGGAGGAGGAAATTTAGGGAGCTGTGGGAAGACAGGGACCTTCAGTCCTCACAACTGTCTCATTGAGGAAAGATCTGCTGGAAAAAGTTGCTGTGCTCGCTAGGCCTGGCCTCATGAACTGTTTTGTTTCTTTGACTAAAGAGAGTTAACTTTCCTTACATCATGTGAGTTATTGCTTGCTCCTGACACCTGCCCTGACACTGCCTGATGTCAATAGGCTTTGAGCTTTTCTGGTCTGCGAGGGGGGGCGGGAATGTAAGTTTGCTGACAGCAACCCTCTTTGAGGTTAGTGTTATAACAATGTAGGTTACTGACAGGTAGGCAATCCTGCTCACCTGTCAAATCAGATATGGTTGGACTCCAACTCCCTTCATGCCTGACCACTGGCCATTATGGCTGGGGCTAACAGGAGTTAGCCCGACAACACTTGAAGGTACACTACAATGGCTACCCTGATCTAAGATCTGGCAGAGGGGAGTTTACATCTTACATCATCATCTCTTCCAGATCATTAGTTATTACAGTCTTCAAAAATATCTATATTGGCATCTATATGCTGAAGGCACACCTCTTTAAACTGGCTCCTGACACTTGAGATGTATATATTAGGGCCTATCTTATTACTGTGATGCTAAGTTGTTTTAAAATGCTTTTAATGTTGTGTTTTGATTGTTTTAATTTGCCCTGGGACCTTAGAGTGAAGGGTGGGTAAATAACAACAACAGCAGATTTTCTCTTATTCACATCTGTAGTCAGGCTGAAAAACAGAAAAACAGTTTTCAACAAAACTGATTGGCCCACTAACCTTACACTCCTGCACCTTTGACAAACACTCCTGGCAAACTTTCTCGTACTGGAGGCGGATTTTCATTAAGTATTGGACATTGTGGGTATCTTGAGACAAAAATTAAAATTAACACAAGATTGGATATGGTGGTTACAAGATTGAATATGAAATATTCACATCTTTCTGTTTGTGAACATGTGGAGCACTGTTTGTTCCATCTGAACAGCTTTACTTGTTTTTATCATTATAAAGATTTCATCTTATTTCTATAATGGTATATTATATTCTTGTAGCCTGCCCTAAGACCTAAAAGTGAAGGGTTATAGTTAGGAAATCTGGTAAATATATAAATTGCTGCTTTAAATAACAATAGCAAAACTTTTGTTCCTTACCTATCCGCTTATTTAAAGCCACCACAGATTCATACCACTCATTTAATTCAGCCTTGGATTGCATCAAAGGCAGCATATTGCTAAAAAGACAAGAGACAGAGAAACACTTAGCACATAAAGCTCTTGAGGTCTGCATGACAAATCTTAAATTTCATTTGGGTCCCAGTTTTCACTGGTCACATATTAGTTATATAGCTGAGTTGAAAGTTCCACAGAGAACTTTTCCAGGGAAAGCTGAAGGGGGGAGTGTATTGTTTGGGCATAGGAGAAAATCTGGAAATTTGTGGGCTGGGACTGGGGGCTCGGTGAGACAAGTGGAGGTAGCAGATTTCCCCTTCTTTTCACGTAGTTTGGCTGACAGCACTCCTACTGCTAAGCCTGGAGTTGGGTGATACAGGGAGCCAAATGGAAAAACTGAACAACAGGTTGTATCCCATGTTTGTCCTAGAATGCTGTGATTCCTGCATTGCAGGGGGTTAGACTAGATGACCCTTGAGGATGTTTTCAACTCTACAATTCTATGATTCTATACTTACCGAGTAGGCCCACAGAAACTAATGGGTCTAAATCTGTCATTAACTTCAGTGGGCTTACTTTGATTATGGCTAACATTGGAGAGTTCTATATTTGCCTTTATATGTGCAGGTGGTTGTTTCTTTTACACAAACTGACAACATTGGATGCCCTCCACCCAGTGGCAGAGGAAGAGGAGTGCGGGGGGAGCGCACTGATCCTGGCAGCACGATCCTGGTTGGGTGCCATCGCGGCTGCCCCCCACCTGCGCTGGGTGCTACGCCCCCACAGGTGACATGTCACGCCCCTGGGACACACGCCAGCCCCGCCCCCACCTGCTCTCCACCCCCCGGTGCTGGAGCATGAAGCTCCGCCACTGCCTCTGCCCCCCACGGCCCCAATTTGGAGTCCCCCCCACAGGTTGCATAAGGAAAACGTCCTGTGCAAACTGCTGGCATGGGGGGTGGGGACAATATGGTTTGGGACCATAGGGGGAAGTAAAATGTTAAAGTCCCTGGCCTACATACACATCTGCCAACCACCCATAATTTGACACCATCAAAACATCACTACTACAAGCCAGGGTGGCTTTGTTCTGTCCGCACTGTGGGAGGTAATATGCCTCTGAATACCAGTTGCTGGTAATCATAAGGGGAGAGTTACTGTTATGCTCAGGTCCTGCTTGTGAGCTTCCCACGGTGCATCCGGTTGGCTGCTATTAGAACAGGATACTGGAATAAAAGCATCTTTAATATATGAAAATAACAAGATGAGATGTGGGAAACAGCGAGATAGGATTGGATAGAATTATGAACATTATTTGGACAGATTTGTGGACATTAAGGCAGCAGTAAGAAGATGATTGGACCCCCCTTCGGAACTTGAAATATGGCTACCCACAACAAAAATTTAAAAATTCGGCTTTGTAATTTGGAATTTATGTGATGTGATTTGATTTGATTGGTCGGTTAATAAAAAATATTTTTTTTAAAAAAAAAGGAATAAAAGCATCTTTGGCCTGATCCAGCAGGGAAGCTATTCTTACATTCTTAGGAATGAGAAGTTACATTTTATTCTCCTGTTCACCTACCCCAGTGAATATAACAGTGCTGTTCTCTTCTCAGTGAGTGATTTTTGATCTTGTAGCATATTCTCCAGCTCCACATTCACAGCACTCGGGTGCCGTATTCTTTCACTTTCCATGAACTGTCTACAGGACATGACAAGAAACATTAAATGTGGGCTTTCTTTTTTGCGAGGGATACTGTGCGATTGAAAAGCCACACCCATCTTATACTGCCCAAATCTCCTGCTCCATCATGCCTTCTTTCCCCCAAACTGCCATCTGGGGGCAACCATTCAATCAGTCTGCCTCAGTGGGAGAGATGAGAAGCAGAGTTCACCAAAAGACCAGCTCTGTTAAGCACCTTCTATCTGTGAACTATGATAGCTGGCCATTATAAAAACAACTGTTTAAGAACTGGTTCCCGAGCTTGATTTCCACCCTCTGCCCATCCTCTCCCTTTCTCCTTGTGTGTTGTGAAGCCTGAGGACAGGGACTGTCTTGTTTTAACCAATTGTATGCAAACCTGGGAACCACTTTTGCATAAAGAACAAAGTACAAATACTCTAAATAAATAAACAAATGAAATTTCAGACCTGAAACTGTAAATTATTTTCTGCTTCCATTTGGCTCTCCAGGTCTTTATTCTCTCCTCCAGTTTGCGATGATAGAAGATGTCTCCTTTCAGGTCTGCCTCCATCAGGTTGACAAACAGCTTGGCTATTGCTCTCCGATTGGCCAGCAGGGCTTGGTTGATCATCTGGAATTGGAAGATGTAGATGAGAGTAGCAAGGGAATCTCTCTTTTTCAGGGAGATGAAGACTTCAGATGAGTTGGTTCAACCCAGAGGACATGATGGGCAAGACAAATTTAGGTACAGTAATCTAAAGGAGTCTACTCTGAATAAACCTTAGCTAGACACATCCCTTAATTGTTCTCTGGTGACATTACAATGGTGGCTGGTAACCCACTGGGACTTGATGGGGCAGAAAGCAGAAATGCCCAGAGTAGGTTCCTCCTCCCATCATGGTCAATCTGCTTTCTTCACTGCTTTCTCACTTCCAAAGAGGGGGAAAAGATAAAAAAGAAGTGGAGAGAGAAAAGAGTGCAGAGGGTTTTGAGGTATCACAGGCACCTGTGCACCCTTGGTGCTGTGCTGAGGACACCAGGGCAAACCTGTTCTTGTCTTGTCTCTCTGCTCCTTTCACGTACAATGTCTCAGGGATCCCATCCCTCTTTCCCGGTTGCTGTGCTGATCTTGCACATATCCACTCTCTCTCTCTCCCCCCCCTCTCACACACACCTCACAATTTTATTTTAAAATGCCCAATTCTGCTACCCGAATTAGGTTTGCAAATATGCCCACTTTCAATCATTTCCGAACTACAGGGGTGGGGATGGGATCAAGCAAACCCTGTGGTTATCTTACTAGATAATTTCAGGTATCAAGCAGAAAGGTTTTACCATGGCTTCCTTGTGAATGAACCTGTGGACATCAGAGGGTAGGAAATAGGAAATGTCATCCAGGATCTTATTATATTTGTTCAACAAAAGTTTGATCTGGAAACCGAAAAAGAGGGAGGGGGTAAGAAAAGTGTTCGGGATGGTGAGGACATCTCTCTGCTGAGATTGCTAGGGACATGCTGGGGGACCACCCCACTGGGCTACTCAGCCAGTGGTAACCGGTGGCCATGGGTGAGGTGGAATGCAGGGATGCAAGCTGTAGTGTAGGCAGAGCCATAGCCAATGATAAGTAGAACTAGAGTCAATGACAGGCAGAGCCAACCAATTCTAGCTTTTATTCTCATCATTCTCCCCGATGAGTTCCACAAGGGGCACTTTAAGTCTATGCAGGGGGAAGCTAACAGCTGGGGCAACCCCCTAGACTCGTAAGTAAGGAGGAAGGCAGGTGCGAATTGGCTGAAGACAGAATGAGAGTGGTGAGGCAATGCCCCATTCACCTAAAGAGACAAACCTCCACCATCTCACTGAAGAGGCCAGTTCCTAAAAAGACACATGCGCCAGCAAGAAACAACTATTTCTAACCCTTTCAAGGAGCCATAGCAAGGGTGGGGAACTTTTTCCAGCTCCAAGGGCTGCATTTCCTTCTGGGCAACATGCTGATGGAAGGCATACAGCAGCAACCCCCACAATCATTCATGTACTCTCTGTTAGCATCTTCTTGTACTTACCCGTTCAGTTCGATCTACCTCTGCCTTGAGTAAGGCTTTGTCCAGCTCTCTAATCCACTGCCTTCTTTTTAAGGTCTCCTTGGAGACAAGGTTCCACATTCTCTCAAAGTCCTGCAAGGTACAAATGGGATATGAATTCCACACAGGGGAGCTGAGGTGGAACCCTATATTGTTTAAAAGTTATCAAGAAAAAGATGAAGTCTGTTCTATGGTCTTTGTTGGCATGCCAGTTCCTTTCAACCCATCCCACTGTTCTGTTCACTGACATGGGCGTAGCCAGGATTTTTGTTGGGGAGGCAGGCTTTTGTTGGGGGGGGAGAACCTCATATTTGTACTGATTTGTATTGATTTAGGGGGCCAGCTGCCCCTCTGCCGCCCCCCCGGCTACACCCATGTGTTACAGCCTTCGGAGGGAAGGGCTGTAGCTTAGTAGAGCATCTGCTTTGCATGCAGGAGGTCCCAGGGTCAATTGCTGGCATCTCCAGGTAGGGCTGGTAATGCCCCTGCTTGACACCTTGGAAAGATGCTGTCAGTCAGTGTAGACAATACTGAGCTAAATGGACCAATGGTCTGACTCTGTATAAGGCAGCTTTCTATGTTACTGGAAAGGGCTGTAGCTGAGCGGCAGCCCATCTGTTTTGCATGAGGAAGTCCCTGGGTTCGATCCCTGGCATCTCCAGGTAAGGCTGGGAATATCCCTTGCCTGACTTTCTGGAGGGCTGCTGCCAGTCAGTGTAGACAATACTGAGGTAGAAAAATACATAGATTCAGTATAAGGAAGTTCTCCATGTTCCTAGGTTCAAGCCCTGGGATCTCCAAGGAGAGACTTCCAACTTGAAACAGTGGAAAGCTGCTGCCAGTCAGTGTAGACAATACTGAGCTAAATAAGTCAATGGGATGATGCAGTATGTCAGCTTCCTATGTTCCTATCTCCAGCATGCCTTATTCTGCTACCCACAGTGACTGCCAGGCCCTTCATCCCTGTTGCTAAGCAGTGAGGATCTGGGGTCACCAGAAGTATCAGCCAGAGGGGCAAGAAAAGGTGGCAGCCAGCCTTCAAGCCCTGTTTGAGTTTGAGTTGTGAGACACTCCCTCACCTCCATGGTGTAAGTCTCCAAGTGGAGGTTCTCAGAGGAATCTTGGAAAAGGGACTCAATGGTGCGATCGGATTCTGACAGCTTGGTCAGAAATAGCTTCCCAGGCTCCAAGAAACACACCTCCATTTCCTGAAACAGAGAAGATGATCTGATGGGTAACACTTGCCAAGGCTTGGACGAAACAATGTGCATCAATATGTATGTATTAGAAAAATGTGTCACATAAATGAAAAATAAAATGAAAATGCACATAAGGGGGAATTTCTTGCATAAAACTATATAGTCAAAACTGAACACAAAACATTTGGAGAGATCCATACTAAAGCAGTAGCATATTTTCACGAGGATTTAAAGAAAGATTCACAAATTGTTGCAAAAAGTGGAAAACTGAATTTAAGATAGGAAGAAATGAGAAACGGAGAGAACTGAATTTTATTTCTTTATTACATTTATATCCCACCCTTCCTCCAAGAAGCTCAATGTGATGTACATGGTTCTCCTTCTCCCCATTTTATCTTCACAGCAACAACCCTGTGAGTTATGTTACACTTGGACGAAACAAGGCTTGGACGAAACAATGTGCATCAATATGTATGTATTAGAAAAATGTGTCACATAAGTGAGTGGCTAGCCCAAGGTCACTCAGAGACCTCCATGGCCAAGTGGATAAATTTGAACCCTAGTCTTCCAGGTCCTAGTCCAGCACTCAAGCCACTACACCACATTGGCTTCACATTGCAAATAGACAGATTATCCCATCCCTAGTACTATCAATGGTGATGCACTAAAGTGATGAAGGGGGCTGCCTACCTTCCCAACGCGTGCCAATTCCTGCCGTAGCATCACCACCGTCTCTTCGTAACGGCACCTCCTGCTCTCTGAGATACGTTCCACAATGTCACTGTTTTTCTTCTCAGGAACTGGGAGGGAGGGAGGGAGATTAGACTGTATGCACAGCTGTAGAACTAGCCAGGCTAGCATAAAGAGAGAGTAATGTGCTTTGGAGTTTTTTTACAAAACCACTGGGTTAGCTGACATTCTCATGCTGCTAAAGGAGCCTGCCACATTTTAGTTCCATCTTCAGTTTTATGCACAAGTTCATAGTTACTCATTCTTTTATTTAACTAACTGTAATAAAATATATAAGTGGCTTACAGACAATAAAAAGGGAGGGCTTGACCACAATAGTTCAGGCATTGGTGACTTCAAGATTGGATTACTGCAGTCAACTCTGTGTGGGTTTGAAACTAAAGTTAGTGCAGAATGCTGCAGCATGGTTGTTGACAGGAGGCCCTGTCAGGAGACCTGCTCAGAGATCTGCCCTTGTGGCCCATTTGGTAACAGCCTAAGTTCAAGGTGTTACTATCGGCAAAACAATTTTGGGTTTTAAAGACTATCACCATCAGGTTGAACTGAGTGTGAGAATGCAGTGGCCACCAGTGCAACTGGCAAGGTATTGGCCAAAAACTGAGCAGTGGTGTTCTGCACTGGCTGCGGTTACTGAGCTATCTTCAAAGGAAGCCCCAAGCAGAGTACTTTGCAGTAGTATAGCTGGTAGTCTGCATAAATGAAAGATACCACATTTGCTAAAAACACTGATTATGGTGCCAGAATTAAATTGGTAAACATTTACTTATGACTTCAGCAAGTCCTCGGACTTCCCGGGCAGCAATAACATTTTCACTTTCTTGAGTCTTTAAAAATGCCAGTGTTGCAGCCTCTCTGGAATAGAAACAGAGTGTGAGGAACTTGAAGCAAGAGACATTATTAGAGTTCAAGAACACATTCCAGTCAGGTCAAAACACTTGGGATGTGAAGTAAGGGTGAGTGAGGGGTGTGGCCTGGAAAAAGTTCCAAGGGTCAAGTAGACAGCACAGAATAACATCATAACTCTGTTCCTTACTTGTATTGCACTGGATTTTCAGTGACGTCATCATTGGGCATTCCCTCAACCCACATCTGCTGACGATGTGATAAAAACCCATTGCCAGAGCAGGTTTCCACATCCCTCACCAGCGGAATCGTTCCTGGGATCTGCGGAAGCTTGTGCTGGGCTATTTTGCTTCTTGCTTCTCCCAGAGTGCGCACAAGGTTTATCTAGCCAAAGCCAAAATAAAAATAATTAGACCTCTTCCTTTAAGGTGAAAGAGGGCATGCTTATACTCACCAGAAATAGAGGGCACTTGCCAAGCAAAGTTAAGTACTTATGAGTCCCACCCTGATTTAATTCTTCATAATATATTGTTGTCCTTTTTTAATAGCTAGAATTAAAGCATCTTGTTCAAGGTTAATGAAGTGAAAGTTGGCAAGTGAATAAAGGAGAAAATTGTAAGGCAGGGTTTGAATGGCAATGAGATGCAAAAAAAAAAGGGGGGAAAGATTTTGCCATACAACTCCCACATTACAATTTTCTCCCTTACAAACATGTATACTAAGATTTCAATTCACTATGTGATGAAGTGAGCATGCATCCTCAAAAGCTTGTGTTGGCGTTCATCTGTCTTAGGAGACAATAGAGGAGTGTGCCTTTGTGGGTGAAGAGAGGTTTTGTTGCAGCTGGGGCAGATGAAGGTGCCTGGTTGTGCCGCTGTAGAAGCACTATGGTGTTTCTTCCCTCTGCGCTCATTCCAGTGGTTATTCCTCCCATGACCAGATTGACTGTCTCCAGGCACTGCAGTCATCTGCAAGGAATTCCCACACAGGGTTGATGTTGCCAGCCTTCTTGTCACATTTGCAGACATCTTTGTAACACAGAGTTGGTCTGCCAACAAGCTTGGTTCATGAAACTAGCTCCCCGCAGAGCACATCCTTGGGTAGGCATGTCGAAAGTCCATTTCGGGGGCCTAATCCGGCCTGCTGGTCAATTTACTCTGGCCCCTGTGGCAGTTTATTTCCTGGGGTCGGCCCTTCACTTCATCAAATCTGGTTTGGACACCACTGTCCTTGGGGATTCTTCCATCTTCCATTCTGTGGATATGATCAAGCCAGTGTAGATGTTGCTGAGACAGGAATGTGAACATGCTGGGGTTGCGGGCCTGGGAGAGCACATCTTTGTTTGAAACTCTGTCTTGCCATGTGATGCCCAAAATCTTCCTGATGCAGCACATGTGAGAGGCGTTGAGGTGCTGCTCCTGGCAGTTGTAAGTTGCCCACAAGTCAACACACAGTGTGCATTAGCAGCGTGCTCAACAAACAAACCTGGTAGACCTTCATCTTCGTATTAGATGTTAGCATCACATTCTCCCATACCCTTTGGAGAGGCAAGCCATTGCCAAAGCTGCCTTGCCAATATGCTTGTCCAGCTCAGCATTAATGGAAAGGTTGCTGGTTATGGTAGAACCCAGGTAGACAAAATTGCCTACCACCTCAAGTGTGTGGTCACCAGTGCTGATGGTGGAGTGCTGGCGGCGTTCTTACCCAGGATATTGGTCTTCATCAGACTGGTGGTATGGCCAAATTTCATGCAGGCTTGTGTCTTTGTGAAGCTTCCTTGGAGTGCACTGTCAAGGCTGCGTCATCTGCAAACATCTCTCAGATAAGGACTCGCCACATTTTTGTCTTGGTACAGAGATGTGTCAGGTTGAACAAACCCTGTCGCTCCTCGAATGAAAGTATACACTGTCTTCAGTCAAGCTGAAGGCATATGAGACCAGCAGGGAGAAAAATATGCTAAAGCGAGTTTGGGTGAGTTTCACACCCTAAAAGCTTAAATGTGCTAAGTTTTCTGCTTCTTTTAGAATATTTTTTTTGCTTTTACATGTAATTTAAAATACAATGAACTGCAACAATAGCAGGTAGCCTGTCATTTCTTGGGAAAAGTCTAATAGCAACATGAAATTAGAACCATTACTTAGAACAAGTTTATGGAGTTGAAGTCTCTCCAGATGTTTTCACATGGATTTGAGGGTATTATCTGAAAATGGTTGATACAGACCATAATGAACAAGGTACTCCCCAAGTGATCCTGTGCAAGATATCCCACAAAAAATTAGGACACAAATCTCACGCAGCCTTCACCCTGTGTTGGCTAGGACTGATGAGAACCTTAGTCCAAAACACCTGGAGAGCACTAGGTTTGCAAAGACTGCTCTAACCCAACTTTGCAACTGCCTCTGCTGGAGTTTAAGTCTAGTGGTGGGCAAACCGAAGGCTTGCAGGATCTACTGTGTGTGTGTGTGTGTGTGTGTGTGTGTGTATTTTACTAGAACCTGCAGATCTACTAATCTGCAGATCTACTAACCAAAACTGGACAGGGGTGTGGCCTTGGGAGAGGAGGTGTAGCTCAGGGAGAGTTCTGTACCTGCAGTTCCCCATCCCTGCTTCAAGTGATGCTATTCCCCCCACCCCACCCGCCCAATCAGGTATTCTAGCTTCTGTCATTGCTGTACCTCATCATCAAATATCTGTCTGTAGACTTTCCCACTGGGGACGACACGGGACACCCCCACTAGGGTCATGTTGCAGACTTTTCCTAGGCGCTCGATTGGTTTGCAGCTGAACTTTTTCTTGGGTTAGCTGAGAAAAAGGAAAATGCAAAGAAAGAGAAAGAAATAATTGAATGGTTTGGTGTCATTCCTTGAGTGATGTTGGGAATGGTGAGTGGGGGAGAAACTGCTGTGAACAAGACTTTTTTGTAATTGCATGGCATCTCAAACTGACTCATATATCAGCAGTAAGTGCCAGTGTATGTATTTCAGTGGGGTTTTATGATATTATAGCTGCAGTCTTATTTGCAACTGTGGACTCCCTCCCCATTATCTGCCATCTACCTATCTGGGTGCCAGTGCCCTGAGCACATTTAAATAAAAGTGTCATTTATACAATTAATGATTGCATTTAATTGTGCAAATTTATTTACAGCACTTAGTTATGCAAATCATCAAATGCAATTAGGCAATAACCAAGAGTGGTGTCCCCTCCCCCTCCCCAAGTCCTGTGCTGATAGTTGGGGAGAAGAGAAAAATGGCTTTTGTGGCTCGGATCAGGTCCTGCCGTGAGGGATACATTTGAGATCCAAACTAAATGTGATGGGAGGGACGGATTCTTTCCATGTGCTGCTCTCCCAGAATGCTTAGCGGGGCGTGTGACTGCTTTCCCCCTTAGGGCAAAGGAAAAGATTGCAACTCATTGCAACGTATTTTTTTGGGGGGGCTCTCCTCTTCAACTCATCTCTTCCCGCCTTCCCGCAGTTGCCCCTCTCTCACCCGACAGTGAACCTTACCTGACGAACCCTTGGAAAGCCGGTCCCAAAAGCCGCCTCAAGGCAGCTAGGCCAAGAACGGCGTCTTTTGGTTGCCATGGTGACTATCAAGAGCAGGGAAGAGGAAGGGAGAAAGTGCGTGTTATTCTCTCGCGGGACTCGACGGGATTCAACATGGCCGCTCCGATGACTAGTTGTTGCCATAGAGACGCGGAAAGCGGTTTAAAAAAAAAAATTACGAGCGGCAGGGGCTTGTTTTTGTCTTACGAGTTCGTCATTGTGTCCTGGTCACTTATACAGTAATCTTGTTAGAAGAAGTGTGCATGCACACGAAAGCTCATACCAAGAACTAACTTAGTTGGTCTTTAAGGTGCTACTGGAAGGAAAATTTTTTTTTAGCGTTTTATAGAGTACTAGTTATAGTTGTTTTCCTCCATAATTTCCCCCACCAGAATATTGCGTGGTAAATAAGAGTCCGAGCATGTACAGAAACTTTCCGACTTTAAATCCTTTTAAAAGTTAGAATAACGTCAAGATGCTTCTGCATTTTGAATCCTGCTTTTCAATGCAAGATGCCCTGCATTGAAGGTTACAACCATTCCATTTTTTTTTAGCGGGGGGAGATTGTAAAAACGTGGTTTTTAAAAAGTTGGGAAGTAGCAAAAACCACCACGCACCAGCCACGGAGCTGTCTGGCAGATTTCATTAGTATACACGTGTTTTTGTCAGGACACAGGTGTGCATCCACATTTTATGGAGGGGATTTGCTTGGGTAACTGGGGAGAAATTAAAAAAAATTTTTTTCTTTCCAGTAGCACCTTAAAGACCAACTAAGTTAGTTCTTGGTATGAGCTTTCGTGTGCGTGCACACTTCGTCAGATACACAGAAATTGTTTTGCATTCCCTTATAAAATGAGATCACAGGCTCCACCTGGTGGCAAAATCAAAACTTCATTTTCAGAGGCAGTCTATCCACACCAGGGGCTGAGGACAAGCAACAGGAGATGGGTACTTCTTTAATGCCTTGATTGTGAACTTAACAGATGCAGATAATAAAAGCTTCTTGTCCAATCAAGGGGGATTTTTGATAAGAATGGAAGCCTTGCTGGATCAGACCAACTGGGGCCAAAAACTGGTGCCAGAACATAGCCATGGTGGCCAAGAGTCACTGATAGCCTTATCCTCCATGAATTTATCAGTCCTTTCAAAACCATCCAAGGTGGTGGTCCTCACCAGCCCTGAATTCTCCAGTGTTATAAGAATTCTAAGGTCCCAAATATAAAATAAACGTTCATAAATGTACAAGGGAAACTGTTATGAGAAAAAACTGCTCCTTTTTCCTTATGGGGTCCCCAAGAGCCCATATAGAGTCCTTTTGTAGGTTCTGTCAGTAGGAGAAAATAACAGAGACCAACCAGAGAATATTGAGAAGCAAAGCAGCTAGTAAGCCTGATCTTTATTAAAGCTGTTGCAACAGGGTGCTCCCCTCACATGCAGGAGAGAGGAAGAGGACCCCGAGCCATGCGTGTAAGCCCTTATATAGACATTTTAAATTGCCCGCCCTGGAGTCCAAGACCACCCCCAAAAACTTCATACATGCACCACAGAAGGGGTGTAGCCCTAGACCACCCCCTTAATACATCAGAGAAGGGGTGGAAATCTGGGTGTGTTGTTTCTTCCTGTCTGCCAGGTTACCCGACTGGATTACCTGGGCATCCTGGCCACTCTTTCGTTATGCTAACTACTGAATTCCTGAATACAGGTCACCGGCTTGCATCCTATTCATATTTTAAATGTGCACTTACAGGTGAAACTCGAAAAATTAGAATATTGTGGAAAAGTTCATTTATTTCAGTAATTCAACTTAAAAGGTGAAACCAATATATGAGATAGACTCATGACATGCAAAACGAGATATGTCAAGCCTTTATTTGTTATAATTGTGATGTTTATGGCGTACAGCTGATGAAAACCCCAAATCAACAATCTCAGAAAATTAGAATATTAAATGAAATCAGCAAAACAAGGACTGCAAATAGAGCAGTATTGGACCTCTGAGAAGTAGAAGCATGCACATGTACTCAGTACTTGGTTTGGGCCCCTTTTGCATCAATTACTGCCTCAATGCGGCGTGGCATGGATGCTATCAGCTTGTGGCACTGCTGAAGTGTTATGGAAGACCAGGAAGCTTCAATAGCAGCCTTCAGCTCTTCTACATTGCTCGGTCTCATGTCTCTCATCTTTCTCTTGGCAATGCCCCATAGATTCTCTATGGGGTTCAGGTCAGGCAAGTTTGCTGGCCAATCAAGCACAGTAATCCCATGGGCATTGAACCAGGTTTTGATACTTTTGGCACTGTGGGCAGGTGACAAAGTCCTGCTGGAAAATGAAATCAGCATCCCCATAAAGCTCGTCTGTGGAAGGAAGCATGAAGTGCTCCAAAATCTCTTGGTAGATGGCTGCATTGGCCCCTGGACTTAATGAAGCACAGTGGACCAACATCAGCTGATGACATGGCTCCCCAAATCAACACAGACTGTGGAAACTTCACATTGGACTTCAAGCATCTGGCATTCTTCCTCCAGACTCTGGGTCCTTCGTTTCCAAGTGAGATGCAAAAGCTGCTCTCATCAGAAAAGAGATTTGGGGAGCCATGTCATCAGCTGGTGTTGGTCCACTGTGCTTCATTAAGTCCAGGGTCAACACAGCCGTCTACCAGGAGATTTGGGAGGACTTCATGCTTCCTTCCGCAGACGAGCTTTATGGGGATGCTGATTTCATTTTCCAATAGGACTTTGTCACCTGCCTACACTGCCAAAAGTATCAAAACCTGGTTCAATACCCATGGGATTATTGTGCTTGATTGGCCAGCAAACCCGCCTGACCTGAACCCCATAGAGAATCTATGGGGCATTGCCAAGAGAAAGATGAGAGACATGAGACCGAGCAATGTAGAAGAGCTGAAGGCTGCTATTGAAGCTTCCTGGTCTTCCATAACACCTCAGCAGTGCCACAAGCTGATAGCATCCATGCCACGCCGCATTGAGGCAGTAATTGATGCAAAAGGGGCCCAAACCAAGTACTGAGTACATGTGCATGCTTCTACTTCTCAGAGGTCCAATACTGCTCTATTTGCAGTCCTTGTTTTGCTGATTTCATTTAATATTCTAATTTTCTGAGATTGTTAATTTGGGGTTTTCATCAGCTGTACGCCATAAACATCACAATTATAACAAATAAAAGCTTGACATATCTCGTTTTGCATGTCATGAGTCTATCTCATATATTAGTTTCACCTTTTAAGTTGAATTACTGAAATAAATGAACTTTTCCACAATATTCTAATTTTTCGAGTTTCACCTGTAGTTGAAGGATATCTTCAGATATCTGAAGTGTGCATGCACACGAAAGCTTATATCCAGAACAAACTTAGTTGGCCTCTAAGGTGCTACTGGACAATCCCCGCCCCCAACTGCGTCAGACCAACACAGCTACCTAACTCTACCTGAACCTGTTGTAACAGTTTAATAAAGATCAGGCTTACTAGCTGCTTTGCTTCTCAATACTCTCTGGTTGGCCTGTTATTTTCTCCTACAGATAGGGAACCCACTTAAGGACTCTATATGGGCGCTTGGAGCAGTTTTTTCCTATAACACCAGCATTCAGCTTCATGTCCATGACTTCTAGTGTCATGAGATTGAGAAATATTCTCTGCCCACTTTTTTACCTCCATGCACAATTTTATGTACTTCAGTAACGTCTCCTCTTACTCGCTTTTTCTCTTGACTAAGAAGTCCCAAACGCTGCAACCTTTCCTCATAGGGGAGCTGCTCCATCCCCTATAAAAGGGGGATTTTTATTTATAAAAGGGTTTACCCCAACCTTTAAGTAATAGACACTTAAATCAGTGTTTGTCAATTGAGAGTAAAAGACACTCATTCAGCTTTATGTTTTCCTTTCATAATTCCTTTCCACCTAATTTGGATTAAGGCAAATTTCAAATATATACCTATTTAAATAAAAAATAGTTATCTCCTACACTACATAGGCTAAATACTATAAACTCATCAGATATATGTTGGAGATACCATACCTCCCAAGTTGAGCTTATGCCCACTTTTGGGGTCTGTTCTAAAATAAGCCACTTTTGGAACATTATTTTGGTTATTTAACAGATTAACATCTAACTACAGATGAAAAAATAAATCTTATACATTACTGAAAAGTTGAAATGAAAATGAAATAAAAACCAGAGGATTCACAAACAGTATTAAACTTACTAACTGAAGTTATGTGTATTGCCTCATACCTGAAAACTCTGGAACCACCACAAAAAGGACTGCACAAACTTATTTCACAAAAAGCTATTATAAATCTCAAATTGACTGGAAAAGTGGTACTGTTTATTAACTTCTGGAATTAGTATTTTCAAGATAACATTCAACTTTTGTGCATCTCTGCAAACAGCTGTAAATATTTATTCTTTATCTTCTGGAAATTATATGTAAACTAATACATAATATTTTTATGTTGCGCTAATGTAAAGTAATGAAAAATAATCTCTTCTTTTTATTTATCCCATTATTGTTATGATATTAAATTCATCTGCTTCCTTCCTGAGCTCCTGTTGATGAGATTTTGTGAAATTTCTTCACAAAAAATACATTTGTCAGCCTTAGGGCTGTGTTCCCTTCTGGGAAATTTTCAAGGGGCTGCATGCCGGTTGATGGGCAGGGCAAAAGCAAAAATGAAGGGGAATACACATTTTACCCAAGGGGGAAAAAAGACATTATAGCACAGTCAAAGGTAGAAAATATTCAAGGAGGGTGTTAAGCTATGCCAGGGGGCCTGGAAGATAGGTTTTGAAGGCCACATTTAGCACCCAGACTGAAGGTTCTCTTATCCTGACTCAGGGAGAGGGATGAAAAGATCCACTTGATCAACTGGCATAGCTCAGGGTTGTATGACCACAGAAACAGTCTTGTGAAAATATTATCTCTTTTGCATCTCAAGTGTAGGAGCTCCCTCTTCTTGGTCTAGCTGCACAGCCTGATGACTCCAAGTCATCTCACAAGCAAGGAGATTTAGATATAAAAAATTTCAGATGTTCCACTACAAAATAGCTTTTATTAATGAGCCCTGTGAGCACCTGCCTTGGAGTGGGTTCCAATGGTCCACTAGCCTGATTCATTTAATTTTGGCTTTGCCCAGGTCCTCGGGCAGGATGCGACCCTTTTTGCGAGCCTTGGCTTTCTTCTTCTCCACCTTGGCCATCTTTTTCTTCTGGAGGTTCTTGCGGCGCTTGTCTTGCCGCTGCTGCATTTTGTTCACTACATTTTCAGTCCGCTTCTCCCACTGCCTCTGGCGCTGGGCCTTGCGCTTCTCCTTCCGCTTCAGGGCCGCCTTCAGCCGGTCCTCGTCATCACGGATTTTGACCCCTTCTGCCTTGTACAGGACATTTGTCCACTTCATCTTCACCTCCAGCTCCTTGGCTTTCCCCTCATCCTTGTCTTTCAGATCTTCCAGCTTACTCTTCCGAGATTCCAATCTGCTCAGGAGTTGCTTGTAATTCTTCCCTGTCAGTGGAGTAATGTTGCCTTTCAGCGCCTTCCTCTTTTCCGCTTTGCTAAGCCCTTCCTCATGGACTTCAACCTTATTGAAGACGATCTCAACCTTGGTGTCATTCTTTGGGGCCTGGGGCTCTGAAATAGCTGCTGAAGCCTCCTCTGCCTCCTTCTTCTCCGTTTTTTCTTTCATCCTCAACTCTTTTCTACGGCGTTTCTTTCTCTCCTTCTCGTATTTCCTTCGTTGCCTCTTCTCCAACACCGCTGGGGACAACTCTTTGCTGTTTCCCTGTTAAGAAACAGCAAGTTGAAAAGAAAGAGGAATCGTTCAAAAGAGGAAAGTGAACTTTTTAAGCTAAAAAGACAGTGCCTAGAAAAGAGCACTAACATATGTATCATTGTAAATCTGGTGACTGTATTATCTTTACCATTACATTTAAAAGCAGGAAAGCCGGCAAGGATTATTTCCTTCAAGAGAATTTCAGCTGGAAGACTAACAATGTAATTATACATTACTGGATGCCACAATCAGAATATTGGGTGGGGGGACAAAATACTTTTATGCATGATTTAGAAATCACTATTGACCCCCAAAATGGAAACTGCTTCAACCTGTCCAACTTATTCATACAGAACAACCATAAAATCCATCTTAATAGCAGGAGGATGCACAGACTCAAGACCCTGATACCTTGTGGACTTAATCCGGAAAACAAAATTTAGACTACAATTCTGAACCTACTTACCCAAGAGCAGGCCCCATTGAACTCAGTGGGACATACTCTGAAGACAGTATTATAGAACCACTCTGCTAATTTCTATGTAGCTAAAAATAATAATAGTAATTTTAAAGGGATAATTTGTATATGTCACATCTCTTAAAATTTTTCCATCCTGAGTACTCTTAGAATTGTCACTATTTATTAACTAAACAGTGTTGGATCGATCTCAGTTTCATATATCTCTCTCTCTCCCTCCCTCTCTCTCTCTCTCTCTCACACACACACAGTATCTATATATTACACGTTTACAGAAAAAACCTAAATACTGCAAAAGTTATTGGAACTGTGGGATAACTAGCCTCATACAATCAATGTGCTTAGCTCACTTTGGGAGAGACTGGATAATCAAGGCTTTGTTCTCTCCCAGTTTACCTGAGCAGCTCAGGTGTAAGAGGATGTGATGGTTGCTCAGCTTTCACAAGTCACTCTTCAGTTCCTATCAATGATTTAGGAACTTGCACCACTGTAATTAAGCCACATTTTACTGCCTGTGCAGCTTTTTCTGAATGCTGTATGGAAAAGCACATGAATTTGACATTTGGAGAGCTTGTAAGTAAACTTTTTAATTTGCCAAATGTGTTCCTTTTTCTAAGCTACTAAAAGAGGGAAACTTTGGAACTCACTTTAAGTGGTATATTTTAAAAGTCTAAAAACCCTTATTTCCATACTTTACTTTGTTGTGTATTTTGCTATTTCAAATCTCTGCTGGTGTTCTCTTGCCAAAGAGTACTTGCCCCAAACTTGGATCATGGTATCCAGGAATTCTCATTTTTATCAACCTTTCTCTCTCTCTCCTTGAACCAACAGAAAGGTTCTTCATTTGCATACTTAGGCTCATGCTTATCCTTAGGATCACTGCCTATCTTTCTCATGGGGAGGGGTAAGGTGCATAGGACACTGGAAGCTTAGAATGCATTGCTGTAAGCTTATATTTTCAGCCATGTGATCTACAAACTTATATTTTCAGCCATGCGATCTACAAACTTGCTTTTTAGAGTGAAAACAGTAAAGCTAAGATTATTAAAAAGCTGATTTTTTTCACCCAAATATTTCTCACCCATGCTATGTTTGAACAAAATCACAAAGTATAAACAGGCCTGACTGAAGAATGTGTTATATTTATACACTCAACTGTAGCCCTTCAGATGTTTCTAACCATCCCTGACCACTGGCAACGCTGGCTGGGGCTGATGGGAGCTGGCTGTTCAACAACCGGAGAGCCATAGGTTCCCACCCCTATTATACATCAACCACCCCCCATCACATCCTCCAAAATCTGGCCTCCAAAGATGGGTGAACTGTTTTAGTTCAAATCAAGGTAGAGCAGAAGCCAGTATGATATCAACTGGAACCAGAATACTAGAGGCATAGGGATATTTCCACCACACACACATCTAACAGTGCAATTTTGTGGGTGTTTAATCAGGAGCAAGTTCCACTGCCCTAAACGAGGCTTGCTCCCAAATTAAGCTGGCATATGCCTACAGCCTAAAATTGGCTTTGGATTCTCCAGGCTTTCTCCACATCTTGACAACATTTTAAAGGAGGGTGCTGATCTTACCTGGCCAGAGATTTCTTGGATCTTCTCGTGCAGTCTCTGCCGCAAGAGATTCATGGCTGAAAATGAGCTGGCTGTGCTCTTGTCACCACCTGTAAGGGAAAACAGGAGAAAGCACGTGACCTGTGTCCCAACCCAAATTGCTGCTAAACTCAACTCAGTGGCCTGGTTCACACATAATTCTAAAATATGGGTTACTAAACCACTGCTTAGAGTTATGTGAGAACCCAGCCCAGTAGCTTAGCTGACTGGCTGTAGAAACACTCTCACCTGCAACATCATTTTGGCTTCTGTCCCCTTTCCCCCCAGTAGTCTGAGATCCACTGGAACTGGGTGCAGCATGGATAACTGGGCCAGATTTCTTAATACTGGCATTTGTTGGCTTGGCTGGTGATGCTTGGCTGCCCCCAGGTGCTGTCTGCTTGCCCAGAGGGGTGCCCACTATCTTGCCTTGCTTCTTCTGTTTCTTCTTCCTCTTCTTCTTTGGCTGGGTGCTATCGTCTCCCAGTCCAGTTCCTGAGAATGTTTGAAGGCAGAGACAC
Organism: Podarcis filfolensis; assembly: GCF_964270895.1. Classification (NCBI taxonomy): domain Eukaryota; kingdom Metazoa; phylum Chordata; class Lepidosauria; order Squamata; family Lacertidae; genus Podarcis; species Podarcis filfolensis. The sequence goes on from NC_139617.1 coordinate 36,174,665, forward strand.
AAGACTTCATTAAACAAAGAGAGGAAAATATTTTGCAATCTGGTTGATAAGATGCTGTGCAAACATTTCTGCAAGGAATACAGTCATACCTCGGGTTACAGCCGCTTCAGGTTGTGTTTTTTCAGGTTACACACCGGCGAAATCCGGAAGTACCGGAACAGGTTACTTCCAGGTTTTGGTGGTCGTGCATGCGCAGAAGCGCCAAATCGCAACACATGTGTGCGCAGACACGCCACTGCAGGTTGTGAACATGCATCCCACACAGATCACATTCGCAACCTGAGCACTGTAAATGCCTAAGAACATACATATTAGAAGCCCCTCCAGATGTTACTGGACTCCAACTCCCATCAACCTTAGCCAGTATGGCTGATCAGGAACGATGGGAGTGGTAGTCCAGCAACTTCTGGAGGTCTGCAGGAAGCACCAAGACAAGACAACTGAATTTTTCCAAGTTGCATTTTCAAAACACACTACTGTCATTCCATTGTGGCATCAGGACCCTTTCCTGAGCAGATTATAATCTAAAATGAGCTGTGGTTAAAATAAGGATAAACATTAAGTACTACCACTCTGAGGTACCACTTTTCATCACAAGCAGTATATAAATACTGTGAAATAATAAAAATAATTACAATAACCAAGGAGGCTGCACTACTACAAAAAACACTGATCTAGAGAAGTAAATGACAGCATCAGATAATTGTACCAAATTTCCTTTTTCGTGGCTCGGGGGCTTCCTGGGTGCAAATTTTCTTGGCCAATTTCTGCAGGTAAGAGTCTTTGTTGACTAAACTGGCCATTGTGGGATCAAAGTCTTGTGAAGGTAAAAGATAAAAGTAAATAAACCAAAAATTAAAATAAAATCGTAAGATGGTCTCGCAGGGGGAATGTTGCTTCTAAGTCAAAGATGTCTTGTTCATTCTGATCATCCTCCCTTCGAAACTTCTACCCAGAATGCTGTGTGAGGCTGCTTCTGCTACGTCGACCCAAAGTGGACAAAACTCATGGGGCCACGTTTGCATACTCGCTTTTCATCCTGCTTAACGACAGAGAGAAATTATTCAATGACATGAGTAAACTGAAGGAGACTCATGGATTGATATTTACAAGTCAAGAAAATAAAAATCCACAGAAAGCCATCTCAACACATGCACAGGCATTTGAGGGGGAAAGTGGACATCTGTTGACTTGTAAAGCTATTGTATACACAGTTACAGACTGTACACTCCTTAATATCACATGTGAATGGTTGTTAAAGAGCAGACCTAATTTGTACATATGGGTACCCCAAATTGTACATCTGTTTAACAGAACGGGTGAACAGCCCCCACGTGTCACATCAGCCAGCTAAATTTTACTTTCCAGCAAACACGTGTGCAGGGTTACACAATAAAGAGAGCTGTTTTTACGCACGCACAAGCGTTTGCGTGTAGAGTGTACTGATCAACTACTGTGTACACAGTTTCCCAAACTGAAAATATGAATAGCTGTAGGAGCGTGCAGCTAAACAACTTATGTACAGAGGTTGTACGCTCGTCTAACGCCACGTGCGAACCAACACATGCTGGCCGCTCACAGGAAGGAGAGATAATCTCATATGTAGGCGCAAGGCAAACCACTCCAGATCTCCCATCCTGTGTAGGGCTGGCCAGTGAGCAGTTGGCGGAGATCCACCCCCTTAAGGCTTTTTAGGGGTTGGCACGCGTTCCCCTAAACCAGGATCGCAGGGCGTGCAAAGAAGGCGCTGCAACCCGTGTGGTTCACCTCAACGCGTGCGCTTCTCTTGCAGGAATCGCAAAAGCGCACTACGCGTGGCTCGTGAGCTGGTCACTTACCTGGGCTGGAGAGGAAGGCAGAACTTGCCCACGACCCTTTGTGAACGGCTCGGCGCTCTATTGGTAGACCCTGTGAGGAGGAGGCGAAGGATTATGGGATGTTGGAGGAGCTTCGGAAGGAGGAGGAGGAAACGTTTTCCCCGCCCCATGGGCTGGACGTAGCCAGTGAAGGAGGAACCGTTCGCCAGAGAAAAAGGAAAAATGGCCGCGTGTCTGCAAGAGGATTACATGTATTGAGTAAGATACTGAGATACTAATCGATCTATTTATTTAGACTTCTTTTGTGACTGGAGAGCAGGAGAGCGATGCACTTGGCTTCTCTCACTTTTCAAATGCATGCTTGTGCTTTCAGTGACTGGTGTGTTTACTACTCCGGCGGAAGAAAGGCTGAAACTTTTCTGAATTAGCGCGCGGAGTAATGCAGCACGAATGCGGGTGGAAGGCTTCTTAAACAGGGGGCGATGCACCCCTTAGTCTCGTTTGTTGAGCGCTGGGCGAGTTCAGATCAGCCTTTCTCAGTCTTGTTGGCTTCTAAGGTTTTGGGATTTATGATTCCCATCATAGCAAGTCAGAAAGCTGGTCCATCTAGCTTAGTGTGACCCGCACTGGCTGGCAGTGGCTCTCCAGGGTTGCGCTCTCCCAGCTCTCCACGAAATGATGAGGACCTTCTTCAGAAATAAGGTTCCAGATCTAAAAGGGATGGTTTGAGTAAGATGCTGTCATGTACTGAGTCGGACCATTACTCCATCTAGCTTAGTGTTGTCTGCGCTGACTAACAACAGCTCTCCCAGGTTAGGTGAGCTATAGTCCTTTCCTCTAAAAAATAATGTAGCGGTCCAGCATTTGTGGCTCTAAATAAATAGGAAGCTGCCTTATGCTAAGGAAGTCCATCACAGAATTGGGACTGATGTGAGTTGTAGACCTAAACTTCTGGAGGGCACCAAGTTGGTTAAGGCTAATGAAGCAAAATAGGCTGGAATTTGACCAGTGGATATGTATTTTGTAATGCATGCATTTTGAGGTGGGTCATGGAGATGTGCAGTTGATGGAGAAACTGTTGAGATCTGTTGCAAATTGAGGGGTTTTTTTGCAGAAGCAATGACATCCTTCTGGGCCATCTAGAGCAGGGGGCACTGTTATACAGTGGTCCCGCTCCTTCCTCCTGGGCTGTGTCCAGAAAATGGTGTTGGGGGGGTGAATGTTCAGACCCCTGGGCTCTCACTTGTGGTGTACCTCAGGGCTCTGTCCTCTCCTCCATGCTTTTCTACATCTATATGAAATAGCTGTGAGAGATTATCAGGAGGTTTTGGCTGGGTGTATGCAGTATGCAGATGGGTATCCTCTCCTTTAAATCGGAACCAGTGAAAGCAGTGAGGGTCCTGTGTGAGTGTATGGAGGTGCTTGGAGAGTGGGTGGAGGTTAATGGATTGCGGTTGAATCCCAACAAGACAGAAGTACTGTTCTTGGTGGGGCAGGGGACACGTGGGTGTAGGGGACCCCCTTGAATGGGATAACTGTGCCCCTGAAGGATCAGGTGTGCAGCCTGGGAGTCATTTTGGACTCACAGCTGTCTATGGAGGCACAGGTCAGTTCTGTGTCCAGGACAGCTGTCTACCAACTCCATCTGGTATGCCGGCTGAGACCCTACCTGTTTGCAGATTGTCTCACTAGAGTGGTGCATGCTCTGGTTATCTCCTGCATGGACTACTGCAATGTGCTCTGTATAGGACTACCTTTGAAGATGACTCAGAAACTATAACTAATCCAGAATGCGGCTGCTAGAAAGGTGACTGGGAGCAGCCGCCGGGACCATATAACACCAGTCTTAAAGGATCTACATTGGCTCCCAGTACATTTCAAAGCACAATTGAAAGTGTTGATGCTGACCTTTAAAGCCCTAAACAGCTTTGGCCCTGTATACCTGAAGGAGTGTCTGCACTACCGTCTTTCAGCCTGGACACTGAGATCAAGCACTGAGGGCCTTTTGGTGGTTCCCTCACTGTGAGAAGTGAAGTTACAGGGAACCAGGCAGAGAGCCTTCTCAATAGTGGTGCCCACCTTGTGGAGTGCCCTCCCTTCAGATGTTGAGGAAATAAACAACTACCTGACTTTTAGAAGACATCTAAAGGCAGTCCTGTTTAGGGAAGTTTTTACTATTTGATGCTTTATCATTTTACTATTCTGTTGGGAGGCTCCTAGAGTGGCTGGGGCAACCCAGTCAGACGGGCGGCATCCAAATAAAAAATATTTTATTATTATGTCAACCATAGTTTATTTATTACTCTGTCAAGGAGGGCTGTTTCCCAAACTGTTTTGTACCAATTTTCTACTGTGCTAGGAAGCTCTTTCCAGTGTCTGGTTGCAACTCACTGCTTGTAATGAATGGCTTATTCATTCAAGACTGTTGTCTTGAAATATATGTAATAAAGCTTTGACTTTCAATTGTTGTTTAGTTGTAACTCTTTCTGACCTTTCTTGGTGAGCAGCTAAGATTCTCTCCTTGCCACCACAATGCCGCAGCAGCGCGTGCTCCCCCAGAGCAAGGAAACCCTCCTTCAGTCTTACAACAAGAGGCTGAAAGATGACATCAAGTCTATCATGGATAACTTCACAGAAATAGTCAAAACTGCAAAGGTATGAGAAGATTACTTGTGGGTGGGTGGCGGGACCTCATGTCATGGGTATTCTTTCTTCCATCCAAACTCAAAGTTTTTGCTCACCTAATTGGAACATAAAAATATTACCTCATCATTGCTTTAAGTCAAAGCTGGGGGAAATTCTCACATTCGATTTAAAGCCCCATGATATGACTTTAAACAGTCATAACTTCCCCCAAAGAATTCTGGGAGCTGTAGTTTGTTAAGGGTGTCAAAAGTTGTTAGGAGATATTTAGTCCCCTCCCAGAGCTTACAGTTCCCAGAGCTCCCTGTAAAGAGGGGTTGATTGTTGAACCGCTCTGAGAATTGTTGCTCAGTGAGGTGAATAGGGGGTCTCCTAAAAGCTGTCAGTGCCCTTAAGAAGCTACAGTTCCCAAAATCCTTTGGGGGAAGCCATGACTGTGTAAAGTGGTGTAATACTGCTTCAAATTTATAGAATAGAAGGGAGGCCTAAATGAATAAATGTTCCTATAAGAAGGATTGAATGAGAAGCCTCCATTTTACTAGTTGGGGGCATTGCTTCTTCTATGGCGGAGTTGGGGAACCAGTGGCTCCTCCTGATGATTTTGGACTCCATCTCCCATCAGCCCCAGCCAGCATGGTCAGCAGTCAGGGATGATGGGAGTTGTAGTCCAGCAGCATCTAAAGGATCACATGTTCCCCATGCCTGCTTTCGCCAGAAGTGTTCGGAACCTCTGGCAGAGGGAATGCAATAAAATCTCATGGAGGATAGTGAAGAGGGCTGTTTTTCTCTGCAGAACAGTGTAAGAAAGATGTTGAACCCAGTGTAAAAGCTTTGTTTCTAACATTTGCTGTAGATTGAGGAAGAAACCCAAGTTTCTCGGGCAACCCAAGGAGAGCAGGACAACTACGAGATGCAAGTCAGAGCTGCAAATATTGTGAGTAAAAAACATCCAATAGGAGCATTTGTTGGGTGGGTTCTAGGGTGTGTTCAGATACCTGAGAGGCTGCCTTCTTCCCTACAGACCCTCTCAGGTGTTGAGATCAGCAGAGGGGCTTTTTTGGTTGTTCTGCCACCCTCAGAAGTTCTGGGTGCTGATAGCTTAGGACAGCTCATTCCCAGGGGCAGCTCTTCGATTGTGGAATTCCCTCCTCACAGAAGTGTGTCTTCTTGTTTTTGTTGAGATGTGTGTGTTTTAGGATCCACCCAATTCCTTTGAATGTGATTTGTTTTAACTGTTCAGTATATTTTAAAAAATGTTTTAATATGCCTTGGGACCTGCTGGTGAAGGGTGGGCAATAAATTGTTGTTGTTGTTATACATTCAGGGTAATTTGGGGCTGTATGTCAAGATTGGATTACTGAAATATGCTGCATATGGGCTTCCCTTGTGCTCATTCCAGAAGCTGCAGTTAGTGCAGAATGCTGCAGCACGATTGCTGACAGGAGCAAGACCTTGTCAGCATATAACACCCAAGCTAAGAGACCTGCAAGGGTTGCTCATTTGCTACTGGGCCATGTTCATGGTGTTATTATTGGTATATATAGCCTTTAACAGTTGGGACCAGTTTACCTGCAAGATAGTCTTACCAAATATATGCCCAGTGGACTGTTTTGATCTGTCGAGCAGGCACTGTTACAAATGCCCCATAATACTTGTTCTGGACTTGTAAGAAATTAATAATTTAGGGTGGCAGCACTGATGCTTTGGAACTCCCTGTCCATCGATATCAGGCAGGTGCCTTCACTGTACTCCAAGGTATCTGCCAAAAACATTTTTGTTTAGGTAAGCCTGTCCAGACATGTAGAAGACAGACACATCTTAATTTGGTTTTCAGCTTGTCATTGACTTTAATTATTCATTGAATGTTTTAAATCAGGGGTCAGCAACCATTTTCAGCCATGGGCCGGTCTACTGTCCCTCAGACCATGTGGTGGGCCAGACTATATTTGCCGGGGGGGGGGGTGTGTGAACGAATTCCTATGCCCCACAAATAACCCAGAGATGCATTTTAAATAAAAGCACACATTCTACTCATGCAAAAACATGCTGATTCCCCGACTGTCCGCTGGCCGTGTTTAGAAGGTGATTGGGCCTCATCCAGCCCACGGGTCTTAGGTTGCCTACCCCTGTTTTAAATAGTAGTGTGGTATTTTTCTTTTTTCTTATGATTTCATTCTTTTATTCTTTTTGTAAACCGCTTTGACACTTTTTCTTTTTACGATCTAGTGGTGTATAAATAGTATAAAATAAACAATTTGAATTTATTTCTCTGCTAGGTTCGAGCTGGTGAGTCTCTTATGAAGCTTGTCTCTGACCTAAAACAGTTCCTGATCCTCAATGACTTCCCTTCTGTCAACGAAGCCATCAACCAGCGGAACCAGCAGTTGCGCAGCCTTCAGGAGGAATGCGACAAGAAGCTTATTGCCCTGCGTGATGAGATCTCGATAGACCTCTATGAGCTGGAGGAAGAATATTACTCTTCCAGGTACAAATGAAGCCATGGACGGTTGCCCTATAGTAACCACAACAATTTCCTGTTTCTGACGTGGGGTGGGGGTGGGGTGGGGTGTGTGTGAAAATAACAACTGTCCTTGTTTTAAAAAGCATCCCTAAATTCCCAGCACCCAAAGAATCCAGGCCCCAAAGCTGTTTTATTGAGTACTTCATGTTTGACGTGAGATGTAGCCATTTTGGAGGGCAAGCACACCATGTAACTAGGCCTTTCTCCACAGAGATGTGGAGGTGAGCTTCTCTCCTGCCCCCTCATCGGCATTGTGATCTTGTCACCTAAATGACTTGCAAACAGGAACAGGTATTGGATCTTGAACTGCCCAGAGTACCCCAATCACTAGTCAGTGTAAACTGCAATCCTAACCATGTCTACTCAGAAGTAAGTCTTCTTGAATTCATTGGGGTTTGTTCCTATCTAAGTGGGATTAAACTGCTTTGAAGCTTTTTTTACAATCAAGTGGTGTATAAATTTTATGAAATTAATAATAAATGAAGATGGCAGCTTTAGGCCACATTCTAACAATACATTTAAAGCACTATGATGCCATGCTAAACAGTTATGGATTCCGCCAAATAATTAGGGGAGCTGTAGTTTTCGAATGGTGCAGGGATTACAGGGTTACAATTAATTTCCAGAGTTCCCTGTGAAGAGGGATTGATTGTTAAGCCACTCTGGGAATTGTAGGTCTGTGAAGCGAACAAGGGCCTCCAAATAGTACTTAGCGCCCTTAACTACAGCTCCCAAAATTCTTCAGGAGAAGCCATGATTGTTTAAAGTGGTATCTGATGCATAGTATGAGCATGGGGTAGTCAAACAACAACATCTGAAGGGCTGCAGTTGAGAAGATATGGAACTTTGGGGTTTAGGATGCAATCATACGCACCCTTAGCTGAAAGGGACCACAATTGAATAGAGTGGGGTTTGCTTCTGAGTAAAGATACATAGGATTGGACATAATAAGCATTTTTTCTTCTGTCTGTGATGACTGGACCATGAGTTTCCAGTTCCAGAATGTTAAGATGCATCAAAACAAAGCAATATTTTAAGGATTCTTTGTTATGCCACTATATTATATTATTATTATAATTATTATATTATTATACACACACATATATCCCATTAGAAATATTTGCTGCAAGCTTTATTGTAAATAAAACAGCAGTGTGTGGGGGAAAATATAATTGTCATTTCAGCTGATAACTACATTATTTTTTTAAGCAAACCCACAGCTTGTTTTTGAAAACCTCCTTCCCCCTGCTTGTCTTATGCAAAGCTTGTTCCTCTCCTTCCAAAACTCTTCCACTGCTTTATTTTCTTTTGCACCTCTTGTTTGCTTCAGAGCAGGATTTCCACAAGCAAGAAGGACCAAGATAAATGGTTATACACATGCAGCATCTTTTTTTAAAAGGGGGGGGGTATGGCTCAGTGGCGGAGCATCTTCTCTGCATGCAGAAGGCTGCAAGTTCAGTCCCCGACATCTCTAGGCAGGGCTATCAGAGACTCCCTATCTAAAATGCTGTACACAATACTGGGATCAATGAACCAGTGTTGTGACTTAGGATGAGGTAGCTTCCTACGTTGCTGTTCAGTATCATGAGGACAGAAGTGTTGCTTTATTTTTAGGAGAAGAACAATAGCTCAGTGGCAGAGCACATCCTTTGTATGAGGATGGTTCTGGGTTCAATCCCTGGTATTTCCAGTCAGGGCTGGGAAAGACTCCCTTTCCAAAACCTTGGAGGGGATGCGGTATAACCTGAATACTAGCTGTTGTTAACAGTAAGGAGAGTGCTGTTGCACTTGCTTTCTGCTTTTGGGCTTCCCATAACTAGCATCTGATTGGCCAATCAATCTGATTGAGAACTGGATGCTGGACTAAATGAGCCTTTGGCCTGATCTTGGAGGGCTCTTACGTTCTTAACATTAGTTGTTGCTTCTTTTTTCCCCTTTTTTTGCTATTTTCTTAACACTGTTGCCTCTGTCTTGCTTTTCTCCTTTTCTCTCCCTCCTGTATCTCTCTCTCTCTCTCTCTCCTTCTTGTGGCTTTTCACTGTCCTTTTCTCCTTAACGGGCATCTCATTCGGGGAAAGCTACAGTCTGTGTGACACCAACGACCTCCCGCTGTGTGAAGCTTATTGGAGACAGGAGCTGACCATGTCCTCCCCAGAAGGCCTAGCCATGCCTCTGGCGGCTGCCATGATGGAGGAGAACATTCCGGCCCCTCAGGGGTCCACTCCTTCTCACCCTCACATCAACGGGCATGGAGCAGGCCCGACGGAGCACGCCTGAAAAGGGAGCCTGCAATTCTCCCCAGCTTTGTTGCGTTTTGACAGTTGAACGTTCCGGTGGTTGCATCAAGACAACATTTTCCTGCCCTCCCCAGGCTCTCTTCTCTGGCAGCAGGCCTCAGCTGTATTTGCAAGAAGTCACATTTCTCTAGGCACAGCCTCACAGGATAGCTAACCCAGTGTTTCCCATGGGTTGCCCAGTGCAGTCAAGATGGGAAGTTTGCTTCTCTTGTGGCTGTGTTTTTAGTGTGCAGGTGTTCTTTTAATGTTCCCTGCCTACGAGATCCCTTGGGAACTGTGCTCTCTTAGATGGAATTTCTTGTGGGAAAAAGTTAGGCTGTTGCTTATAGTCTGACATTTTAGTATCTGAATGGGAATTTTAGAGCAGGAGCTGCCTTCAAGGCAGCCCAAGATGGCAGAAATTTAAGCCATTGAAATTATTGCCACTGGGTACAAAATTATAAGAAGAGTGTCTTGTCTACATGGTCGGTTTCTCTTGAAGGTGCAGAAGCTGTAAACAAAATGAAAAAACTTGGTGGCCCTAGTACTAAATTAAGAACAACTATTAAAAAGTAATAATATTACGTTTACAGTACTGTATTCTTCCTCCGTATCAGTTGTGTAAGCTAAGGCTCACATCCCTGTCCTGCAAATACCTACTCTATTGAGTAGCTTCAGGGAGCAGTGTTCAAGGGTTGTTTTCAACTGAAGGAACAGGCCTTAGTCCTTTCCCCATACTCCAGTTGCTAGAGTATTTGGGTTTTTTCCTTCCGATCAGCTGTATAAGGAATTAAAGCCCTATCATGTAACTACTTACTGTATAAGCTGATGCCTCTTTCTACCACACCCTTCTCTGAAAACCATCTGCTCACATTTTGGTAAAAGTCTGGATGTGGATCTTAGCATACATGTATTTGAAAACAGGACTGGGCCATCTAAAACATTTCAAAACTATTGACAAAACTACTTCCAACCTTTCTTTAAAGAAACCAGAAAAACTGGCCATGTCTATGTGCAGCTTCATGTGGGCTGGTATCCTCTGTTTTACCTCCACCCAAATCAGGAGGACATTTGTCAGTTTAAGGATGTGTGTCGGGTGGCTGTTTAAAGGTAGAAGAGAAGTGCCAGTTGAAAAAGAGACCTTAGTTGTATATTCAACATTAGTCTTCTGATGCCAGTTCACTTGAACACTTGATTGTAACATGTTTGTGGCTTTTTTAAAAGTAGGATTTTGTGGGGGGTGTTTAATTGAAAAAAATGTATATTTCTCTAATTGTTAACAAATTGTTTGAATAAAGTCAATTTTTATACAAAGGTTTGGAAAGAGATTAAGAAAGTTTTGGAGCTGGGGGGGAAGAATGAAGCTTTCCCTAATGGGTAGAATTTCAGCCATCAAAATAAATGTATTACCTAAAATGTTTTTATTCCAGTCTGTCCTGATTGTCAACAGTTTGTGCTGCTTCAGAGATATTTCTAGATATATCTGGTGGGGAAAGAAACCAAGAATTAAGTATAAAACTCTGATAGATTATAAATAAAGAGGAGGCTTTACCCTCCTTCACCCTTTACAGTTATACTATGAGGCAGCATGTCTTTGCTGGCTAAAGGAATGGATTGGTTTGAAAAAAACGCTTATCCATTAGATCTGAAAGGTCATGATCTTAAATTTGGCTGGCATGCATGTCTATTGTATGGGAAAGCTAAGATACGTAAGAGTTTCTCAAATCGGGGAGTCTGGGAGAAATATAAGAACCTGTTGGAAAAGAAAACTCCATTGTGCTTATTGCCGATAGAAGCCATTGCTATGAAAAGAATAAATATGGTCAGACAATGGGTGACATACAGAGAATTCCTGGACTTTTCAGAGAAGGAACTCAGACTGAAGACAGTGAAAGAAATAAAAAAGAAAACAAGTAGCAGATTGGTTACAATATCACTGGGGAACAATTTTTTCCCCAACCAGGTTGTTTACACATTTTTGTCTACTTGAAGAAGCCATGGTCCGATCTGAAAAATACAAATATTTAGGTTACAAAACTGTAAAAATAAAGAAAAATTAACTTTGCAAAACAACAATTACCATGTGGTTATGGTAGATCTACGTGTCAGTGTCCACTTATTCCCAACGTAAATATGACATATCGGCAAAAGTCAGAAATTGAAAGATAACTATAGCATGTACACGAAAATCGATTTCAGATTTGAAATCAGCATTGAAAGAATATATAAGAACAGTTGAAAAATCTCATGCAAAAGAAAATGAAAAACAAATTGTTCCCCAGTATACTGTGTATCCCAATGGAATACATTTTTCTGCATACCTCCAACTGTACATAGATACACACATCATTTTAAATGCTATACATGTCATGTTCAATGTTTTATGGGTCGCTTACATTTATACTCATATTGTACTACTTTGGCTATGTGTTTAATAAAATATTGAATTCTTGCATTGTGAAAAACAAAGATTATGGTGAAAAGTGAAAAACATGAATTGCAAAAAAACCTAGAACTTACAGAACAAAACCAACTTCAGATATGAAATCAGCACGTCAAAATTAGGTTAGAACAACTGTAGGTGACAATGCAACAAAAATTTTGTTCCCCAGTGTTATCAATTAAATGAATGGTTCAAGATAGATTTTAAAAATGTTTTTTTGGACCAAAGCTCAGAATTTGAGAGAATCCTATTAGAAAAAAATGAAAAATTATTATCCAAAATGTATAAGTTGTTATTGAAGCGGGAAACAAAAGATGAGCTGGTAAAATAATCAATGATTCACTGGGCAAGAGATATAGGGCATAATATTGAATTTGACCATTGGGAGAAATATGGAAGAAAGATTTGAAATTTACTGCGTGCTACACACTAAAAGAAAACCATGTGAAAATGATACATAGATGGTATATAACTCCAAGCAGGTTAGCTAAGATGTATAAATCTAAATCTGATATGTATTGGAAATGCAGAGAAGTGGGAGGAACATTTCTACATATGTGATGGGCATGCAGATTAGTTAAAGTATTGGGAAATTATATACGGTTGTACCTGGTTTTGCGGCCGGGATCCGTTCTGGAGCCCTGGCCGCTAGCCGAAATGGACGCAGGGCAAAGCGTCGCATCTGTGCACACGTGTGGAGCAGTTTGCACTTTTGCGCATGTGCGATTTAGCGCTTCTGCGCATGTACGAGCTGCAAACCCGGAAGTAACCCGTTCCGGTACTTCCGGGTTTGCTGTGGACGTTCGCCGGAATGGACGCTAGACAAGGCAGACGTTCGTGGAGGTATTACTGCATAATGAGATGGAAAAAACATTTTAGTTAGAAAACCATTCACCCCCAAACCAGAAGCGTTTCTTTTGGGAATGGTGCAGACAGAAAACGTATTTATGTATGCAATTACAGCAGCTCGGATTTTATTAGCCCAAAACTAGAAGGTGAGAGAAGTTCCTAAGAAAGAGAAATGACAGCTCAAAATGATAGAATATGCAGAGTTAACAGACCTACGAGAGCAAGAAGGTCACGTATATAAAGAAGAGTGGAAAAATTTAATGGAATATTTGGAAAATAACTCTAAGCAAGTGAAAACACTAGCGGGATTAAGGTAAAATCAACAATAGTGAGATATAATTGGGGGGGGGACTAAATTAAGTGGAATTTTTTCCCTTTTAGAGTATGCAGATATTGGAAAATTTAAAGAACCATGGAAGGGGAAGGAAGGAAGTCGATGAATGCAAGATTACAATGGTGGTTATTTATTGTAAACAAAAATCTGCCCTTTTCCCCTTATGGGGTATCCAAGAGCCCATATAGAGTCCTTACGTGGGTTCCCTATTGGTAGGAGAAAATAACAGAGGCCAACCAGAGAATACTGAGAAGCAAAGCAGCTAGTAAGCCTGATCTTTATTCATCTGTTGCAACAGGGTCCTCGCTCACCACACGCAGGAGGAGGAACCCAGAACAATGGCACGCAAGGCCTTATATAGACATTTTAAATTCCCTGCCCTAGAGCTCAAGACCACCCCTCCATACATCATACATACATCACAGAAGGGTTGTAACCCAAGACCACCACCCCCAGATACATCATACCTACATCACAGAAAGGGTAGTTTACAGCAGAAATCTGAGTGGTTTGTTTACCTCCTGTCTGCCAGGTTACCTGTTTAATGGTCACTTGATTGGATTGCCTGGGGAGCCTGGCCAGTCTTTTGTAATGATAAATACTTAGTTCCTGGACCATGTCACATGCTCACACCCTATTCATATCTTAAATGTGCCCTTTAGACAGGATTTGTGAAGGAAAAGACAATGGGGAGGCTTTTCCATTTTCCTTTGACCTTGCAGAGAAAACATTTGCTCAGTTTGGGAATCAAAATGGTTTCAGGTTGGTCTTCCTGTGCTGATCTATGTACGTGCTTGGTTGGTACACTTATGAACATTTAACATATATCTAAGACATCAAAATTCCTATCACATATTTAATGATGAAAATGTATATTTGAAAATTTTCAATAAAAATCATTTTTTTAAAAATTAATAAAGTCAATTTTTGTGTTATTTTGCTGAAAATATGAGTGTGGCTTTCCCATTTTGTAGACAATAAAAATGAAATGGTTGTTGATTGGATGTAACACAGATACTAGAGGCATGTGAAAGAGCAGAGGAGTGATTCAATTTCTGATATACAGGCAGGAACCATATTAGGTGTGCGATTCAATTGATGTGTGATCACCAATGCATGGGCCCTTTTGAACCAGAAGGCAGAACGGGCAGATGCATATATAGAATAAATATTCATAAATGTTCATAAATGCACAAGGTAAACACACATAGATAAGCATATAAACCACATGTCTAAAATAGTACATGAGAGCAATCCTGAAACCATTTTGACTCTCCCCAAAGGACCTCAAATATTTCTCTGCAGCAGGAGGATGGGAGAAACTTTCCAATTGTCTTTTCACTTGCAAATCCTCCCTGCAAATCCAGTCTGGCAAGTTTATGCTAAGCTGAGCAGACTATCAATAAGGTGTAAATTTGTAAAAAGGAGATTCAGGAACTAAAGTATTTACCATCTCAAAGGAATGGCTAGGCTACCCAGAAAATGCAATCAGTAAGGCGTTATCAGGTATTCTGGCAGACAGGAGAGAAGCAACGCACTCAAATTTCTGCTGGAGACCACCTTCTGCAATGTATGTATGATGTTTCTGGGGTGGTCTTGGGCTACAGGGTGGGCAGTTTTCAAAGTCTTTATAGGGGCTTGTGCACCATTGTTCTAGGTCTCTCTTGCCTCCTTGCAAGAGGGGAGGGAACTCTGTTGCAACAGAAAAATAAAGATCTGCCTTGCTTTCAGTGCATCCTACCGCCATTCCTTTCTGACCAATCATGGACTTAGTGGACTCAGTCCCTTGGGGAGTTGGGCAGCAAAAGCCAACCTCCTTATTTTCTTTAACATTTACCGTATTTTTCGCCCTATAGGACACACTTTTCCCCCTCCAAAAATGAAGGGGAAATGTGTGTGCATCCTATGGGGTGAATGCAGGCTTTCGCTGAAACCTGGAGAGCGAGAGGGGTCGGTGCGCACCGCCCCCTCTCGCTCTCCAGGCTTCAGGAAGCTATCCGCAAGCCTGGGGAGCCCGCGGGAGTTCCCGCCGGGCTCCCTAGGCTTGCAGACAGCAGCCTGCACCCCGAAGTCTGGGGCGCGCTGAGCAGCGCACCCTGGGCTTCGGGCAGATATCCACAAGCCTGGAGAGCCCGGCGGGAGTTCCTGCCGGGCTCCCAAGGCTTGTGGATAGCAGCCTGTTCTGGGGGCTGGGGTCGGGGGAAGCTTGGGCTTCCCCCGCCCCAGCCCAGCACCTAGGGGAAAATATATTCTTTTTCTTTATTCCCCCCTCCAAAAAATACCTAGGTGCGCCCTATGGGCCAGTGCGCCCTATAGGGCGAAAAATACGGTAGTTCATCTAACTCAGTACAGACCCTCCAAGTGTCCCTATTTTCCAGGGTTGTCCTTGATTTAGAAAAGCCTGCCCAGTTTTTGATTTGATCTCAGAATGTCCCACTTTTCATTCGGTTGTCCCTATTTTCATTGGAGAAATGTTGGAGGGTGTGGAGTTATCCTACCCCTAAGTCATCTGAAGGCAGTTTTTCAATGTTTTCTGTTTTTATAAATGTTGGAAGCTGCCCAGAGTGGCTGGGGCAACCCAGTAAGATGTATTGGGTATAAATAATAAAATTATGAAATGGGGTGTCCCTATTTTCATCAGAGAAATGTTGGAGGGTATGCTGTCAGTATTGTATATACTGACTGACACCAGCTCTCCATGAATGGAGACAGGGAATCTTCCAGCCCTACTTGGAAATGTTAGGGATTTAATCTGGGACTTTAAATCCCTTAAGAAGAGCGTTCCATAAATGTGGGAAGTGGAGTTTACAACAGAGAAGGCGGGGGGGGGGGTATAGCTGTCAACTTACAGATTTGAAAATAAGGGACCAGCAGCCAAAATAAGGGATTTTAGTCAAACAGTTAAAAGGGACCAGATAATTTTGGAGAGTAGCACCGGTTTTTAGCCATTCGTTTCCAGAGGTTGCTGCTCAAGACACCAGCTGATGAAACACTGCAATTAAATGACTACAAGCAGCAACCACTTTTCGCGCAAAACGAAGACCAAGCTACGAAGATGCTGCTGCAGTTCTGTATCTTTTCTCTCATGCTCCATCTGCAGCTCTCAGTTCCATCAGGTGGGGTGGGAGGAGGGGGGGGGAAATTGCGCCCGAAGTAAACCCGCAGATCAGACCATCTATGCTAGTCTACCACTACAAATCTATGGGAGAAGTGCTTGCGGTCCTTACCTTGTAGCTCTTGGAACACCTGCCCGTGCCTCCGTCTCCGCCTCTTCCTCCTCTCTCTGAACTTATTTCTCTATGGTTGCCCTCGTTCTCCTCTCAAGGCTCCTCATCAATTCATAGACCATGCCAGGCTGCCCATCTCATTCGGGTCCTTCAGCGGCACAGCTGCAGTACGGCCTAGCGGGAGCGGCGGTGACGGGCAGAGGGGAGGCCCCAGGCAGAGACGCCCAGTTCGGCAACCACGAGGAGGATGGTGGCGGAAGGGCCCAAGGCTCCCACCAGTCCCGGCGGGGAGGGGCTCCTGGGGGCCGAGGCTGGTGAGAGGAGACCAGAGGGGGGCGGGCTGGGCAGCCAAGCAACACAGTTGGAGCCTCCCTCCTCCCTGGCCGGCAGGGAGGGAGGGAGAGGAGTTGCTTCCTTTGAAACCCCAGAAATTTAAGGGACATCCATCAATAAGGGACAGCAGCAGAACATGGCGCTGGGATAAGGGACTGTCCCTCCAAATAAGGGACGCTTGACAGCTATGGGGGGGGGGTGGAGATTTCAGCCTCAGCAACTAGTCTCAAGTCTCAACTTTGCCTATGGTTCTTTTATAAACACAAGCCACCATAGCTAGGGTTGCCACTGTTCTAGCAAACTACGGGACAAGGCAGGGTGGGGTGTTTGGTGGGTGATTCCCCCCCCCCGCACTGGTGCTGAAGTGACTCCAAAGCAATCCATTACCATCCATTGCAGCCTAACCGGATGGCCCCACTGGAATTTGTCACACACACATACACACACACACGTGAATTTGTAAATCTATCTGTGCTTTGCTACACAGAGCTTAAATACATTACCTTTCACACCCCCTTTCGGATACATGCATTTGGAGAGGATCCTCAGCTTGGCATCGAGAGGGGGCGGGACGGACCTGAAATACAAGACGAAACTGTTTCAATATAGGACGTTGCGTTTTACATTCAAATATGGGACAATCCTGTATTATACAGGACAGGTGGCGACAAGTGCCTCAGGGAATTTTGGTCGTGGGCAGCCCAACAGCTTAGGAGCTGTGCCATGTGTCCTTGGATACTTTGCTTCTTTGTGGGGCGGGGGGGGGCAGGGCTGCATTTTAACTCTGATTAGAAACTTATGGGAACACACACTGTACATGCTTAGGAGCTGTTGTACATCACTGCACAAATATCTGGGAATTATCTGTACTTATGTACAGGGGCATTAAGTGAGGAAATAACGTTGGGCAGACATGGTCAGTTGGGGAAAGAAGGATGTTGCTGAACTATTTATTATTAATTAAACATATAGCCCGTTTCACAACATAATCGGCATGGAGTACGCTAAGTGTCCCGTGAACCCAAGCTACGCTGACTCGAGCTGACCGTCCACGCGTTCCTCATGCCTGCTTTCGTGCGCAGGCGTGGTTTGCAGCCGCATGCTCGCTTTGATACTGTCACCGGCAATAAACCGGTTACGCTCTAGGCACGGACCAGGATTCTCTATGGATGAGGAGCGGCCTCCTATAGGCTTGCATCACTACGCAGAAAAGCCAAAACGACCATAGACGTATAACTATAGAGTTTACTTCCGCTCCGCGGATTTCTAAGGCCCGCCCAGCGCTTCCTGCCCTTCCTTTTCGAAGCCGAAGCCAAGATGGTGAGTTGTGTCTGTTGTAGCGGCGGCCTTTCAATCCGCCGACATCCGTCCTCTAAACGAGCTAATGGTTGGGCTTCTTCTGGCAGGGGAGGCACAGGACACCCTGGCGCCTTGTATTTGGGAAAGCGGATGAAATGGGGAACGGGTTTGGGGGCCCGGGCCTGGTGCAGGCCTCCGATGTGTGTGCGGCTCGCCCGCTTTTGGTAGGGAATTCACCGAATCTTTCTTTCAACTTACGCAGCCCAAGGGGAAGAAGGCCAAGGGGAAGAAGGTGGCTCCGGCCCCTGCCGTGGTCAAGAAACAGGAGGCCAAGAAGGTTGTAAATCCTCTCTTTGAGAAAAGGCCCAAGAACTTCGGCATCGGTGAGTTGGAAAAGGAATTTGGGGTTGGAATGATGGGTCTCTGCAGCCCTGTTGATCCGTTATAGAGCCTAAACAGAATAGGAGTAAAGTTGCTTTCACGGGAAATGGGAAATATACGCCTGTCTCTAAAATACCTGTGCATGGGGAATACTGCTGGTTTTGTTGCATTTTGACAAGTTGCTATCTATTTGTCTATTTATAACAAGTATTTATGTGCTGCTGCATCCTAGAAATATATCGCTGAGGTTTTGCAACAGTATAAAACCATACAGTAAAAACATTTTTGAAGAAAATTTAAAAGCAAGTTAAAAGCAAAATAATTTAAAACAAGCATCAGTTGATCATTGAGGAGGAATCTAATCTTAAATGCCTGTATAGGCCTTAGGCAGTAGCAATTTTTAAATTGATATTTCATTGCAAGAATTTCATTTTTTAAAAAAGTGATTAGAAAAGGAAAACGTGAACGAGAATTAAAAGAAAAGAAAAATACTCAATTAGGTTTCCGTACATATTAAGACTAATATATAGCCTTAATATTCTGTTACAAATATCTTCATCAGTAACCTAGTATTTTCTGTATAAACTCGTTCCAAATATAATTATCCAAAGAAAGTGCATTTGTAAGTGGTTGTTCATATGTTGCTAACATTGCTATGTTATCAAGCTATTGATTACGGAGAATTAAAACTATTCTTCCAGTTCATCAGTCCCTTAGCCACCATTAGGGCATGCAGAATCTATTTTTGCTGTCCCGTTGTCACTTTCCATACAATAGGTACAGGGGTATATCGTTCAAAAGAATATGCCCGTCTGATCATCTGAAATTCCCCAGTAACATATTTATATAATCCAACACAAAACTTAGAGTGAAACATTGTAAAAGTGTGTGTATCAAAAAAGCATTATCCATATTATAACTGTAACAAAAGATGTTAAAAATTGGTCTAATTGAAAGAAATTCTGGTGCGCTGGTGATAGGAAAGTGAATTCTCCCTTGGTAGTAGGGAGCATTAGTTTCCGCAGATCTATTAAATTTAAATCTGTCATATATTTCTTAATTGCTTGTCACGCTAAATATGTTTTCTTTATCAGTGTATTTCTATCTAAATTAGGATGTATGTAGTAGCAAACTTTCTGGCAGGCTTTTAGAAGGGCCTGGTGTTTCCACTATGTTTTGGAAGACCAAGCTTCTCTGGGCTGTGAGCAAATGATGCAAAAGAATATTTGCTATCTGAGTGATGCTGCTGACAATCTTATCCACCAAGATCGCTGATGCTCCTGCCACCTTTGCTTTGGGCTGAAAACCAGGAATAAAAAAGGATAACCAGTAATTGCTAAGGAAGCAGTTATTTTGAGTTGTTATTCTGCCTTTCAGGGCAGGACATTCAGCCCAAACGGGACCTGACTCGCTTTGTGAAATGGCCTCGTTATATCCGACTTCAGCGCCAAAGAGCCATCCTCTACAAAAGGCTGAAGGTGCCTCCAGCAGTTAACCAGTTCACTCAAGCATTGGACCGCCAGACAGGTGAAGGCTGGCTCCTTTCCTTGGTTCTAAGGTGGGGTTGCAGAAGAAAGTGGGGTAGTTGCTCAGACTCCTTGAATTGAATGTGCACCCCATGTTTTGGGAGCTTGCTGGAAAGAGGCAACTAGTTTTACACAGTGCTATAGTGAGAAAGGGTTTTCCTATGTGTGCAGATGATGCTAGCAAAATATTTGCTATCTGAGCTTCCTTGATGACTCCCAACCACCAAGATCGCTGATGCACAAAAGTCATGTCCTTTAGGGAAGGGGGATAATGGGAACATGGTGTTAGAGAGGCTTTCCTCTGAACGGTTCTAGTTGTCTTCCACAGCTACTCAGCTTCTGAAGTTGGCCCACAAATACAGGCCTGAGACGAAGCAAGAGAAGAAGCAGAGGCTGCTGGCCCGTGCAGAGCAAAAGGCTGCAGGGAAAGGCGACGTCCCTACCAAGAGGCCTCCTGTGCTCAGAGCAGGTAACCTTCCTACTTTATATTTATACATTTAAGCTGGTTGATTGAAAGCTTGGACAGCTGGCCATATTTATTTATTGTGTTGATATCCAAAAAGTTCAAAATGGCATAATTGGTTCTCCCCCTCCTCATTTTACCCTCGCAAACAAGCCTGTAGGGTAGGTTGGGTTGAAATACAGTGACTAGCCCAAGGTTGCCCAGTGAGCTCCATGGTTGAGTTGGGGTTTGAACCCTGGTTTCGCCCAGGTAACCGCTGCATCACACTGGCTACCGCAATGATGTATGAATTTCTTCACCTGAACTGCAGACTGAAGAGCAAAACATACGAGCTTTTTAACCCTGAGCGGTAGCAGGCCTTTCCTCTGCTAGTCTTTGACATGGCTAGGAAAAGCTGGCAGCTTGGTGCTTTGTTAACACCACTTGAGCCACTGTGCTTTTCCACAGGCAGGGAGCTCTGGATTTATTTTTTTTACATGGGAAAACAAACTTTTGTAGCACACTCAAGTAACTGGCTTTTTCTGTAGGTGTCAACACCGTTACAACTCTGGTGGAGAACAAGAAGGCGCAGCTGGTGGTGATCGCACACGATGTAGACCCCGTTGAGGTAAGGAGGTGCAAGAGTCGGGGTCTTGTACCCGAAAGCTCCGATTTATGCTGCTAAGTAGTTTTTTTTAAAAAATGAATAGCGGCCACTGCATTCTTGTAGGCACGGGTGTTTTCTGCTGTTTCTTTCCTTAACTTGAACAAAATGGTCACCCATTCCTTCTCTAGATAATTCTTAATGTTGCCAGGCCACTATGGTGACTGTTGAAATGTGCTTGGCTGTACAACTTACTTTGGAAAACATCACTGAGTCCTGTTAACAAATTTTCAAACTTGACTCTTTATAGAGCAGGGTATGGCTTTTGCAATGATGTTTGAATTTCTTCACCTGACCCTTATCTGTGAAGAGCAAAATTATACGAGCTTTTTAACCCTGAGCAATTGCCAGAGCCCTTGTTGTAAAGCAGGGAAGGGGAAAGCACTGATGTTAGACTCCTGCTCCCATCATCCCTAACCACTGGGGCTGATGGGAGTCCAGTAAAGTCTGGAGAGCCACAGTTCCTCATTCCTATTGTATTAAAAACTGAATCACTGCCAACTTTAAAGCATTTCTTCTCCCCTCTCTGATCCAGCTGGTAGTTTTCCTGCCTGCCTTGTGCAGAAAAATGGGAGTGCCCTATTGCATCATCAAAGGCAAGGCAAGGCTGGGCCGCCTTGTCCACCGAAAGACCTGTACCTGTGTTGCCTTCACTCAGGTTAATCCGTAAGTAGCCCTGAAAACATTTTTCGCCTATTTTCTAATTCAGATGAAGAAACCAAAGAGGCTGGTGTGGTTTGGGGCAGTTACACTTTTAACTGCAAGCTAAACAGCTGCTAAAGCCTTTCCTCCTTCCGCATCTGGCCATGGTGAATTGAATGAACACAACTGCTGAAGCTCAATGAACTTTTGTGGGGCCCCTTAAGAGAACATTGCCCTGAAAAGTGGCACTTAAAGCAGTATTTTAAATTGTAGTCTACTTGCATAACTCAAGACTCAATTGCTGACTTGTTGAATCTGTTTTCTCCTTTGCAGTGAGGACAAGGGAGCTCTAGCTAAACTCGTGGAAGCTGTCAAGACCAACTACAATGAGAGATACGATGAGGTAAGATTGTGCTTATAGGGTCTGTGGGTATATTGACTAATTTGTTGGCTTTTGGAAAGTGCCCCCCTCCCTTGCAGTGGCATGACCACTGTCCAGCTTGCTGAAATCAGGAATGGCTTGCTAGCAGCCTCCAATATGAAAATTCATTCCAGCCCTGTGTAGAGAATTCCCTCATGGTGTAGCAGAAATAATGTGAGTGAACAGCAGTATCATGTTGACCCACTGAGCTGGTAGCATCTAAAAATATTTTGGGCAAGATAACAGGATTGAGAATCTATAAATGCCCACAGGAGAAAAGGACTTGAGCCACCATTGGGTTACACAGCCTGTTAGCAATATTCCAGAGTCTGTGTCTATAGTACTATAATGTTTGAAACTGTTACTACTTGTTAGAGCACAGCTGTAATGTAGGAAGTGGAGTTGATTTGAGTCTCTGTTCCAGTAGTAGTTTTTGCATCTAATTTGTACTTAAAAGCAGACACTCAGGTTATTGCTGTGCATGTTAAATCCTCAAATCGTACCATTTAATCTAAATTTTAATTGTAAGTTTTGTAAGTCACTTTGACATGTGTGCAATCTTTTTTCCTTCCAGATTCGTCGTCACTGGGGCGGCAATCTTCTGGGGCCGAAGTCAGTGGCCCGCATTGCTAAGCTTGAAAAAGCCAAGGCTAAAGAACTGGCCACTAAACTTGGATAGATGTATCAGATTTGCCTCAAGAAGTTATTCCCATAAAAATAAAATACTGCAAAAAAAAGAAGAAATGTGTTCTAGTTTTCTGTAAGTTTTTAGTGATGAGAGTGTGGTGCTCTGTCAATTATGTCTTCTGGTAGCCTTGTCTAGTAAAGGGGGATTCCACAGCACCCAAGAAGAAATTATTCCAGCATTCCTTTCTCCATTTTTCTGTCCCAAGGGGAGAGAATTTAAGATTTGCCCCAATAATGAGCACCCTGGAAGCATCTCTGCAGGTGTGAAAGCTCAAACAACACCTTCGTGGAGCTTTGGCCAATGTTAGCTGCAAGTATATTGGGTTCTAGAACATTTCATAAGCTGCCTTGATAAGACAACAGAAATTGATCAGCTCACAGGGGAGACTGCAATTGAAATACCTGCAACTAGGAACTTCAGAAGTTTACAATACTTCTTTTTGATAGGGACTTGATGTCATTATTGTTGCCAAGAAGAAACAAAGCTGTATATGCAACATGATTTATTTACTACTTCATTACATGGAACTTTGCATCATATTGTTATCAGCAACATGCTGATTATTTGCCCAAACACTAATACTCTTGAATCCTGATTTCCTTCATGTCATTTCTGATTACATAGCATTAAGCAACCCAAGATAAGCACTACAATTTGAAAGGCTTTCACCCTCCCTGTTAAGGCCCCCATCATCCTAATTCCTCCCTTAACCATGCCTACCCAGAAATGAGTCCTACTGAATTCAGTGGGGCTTACTCCCAGGTCAGTCGGGCAAGACTGCAGCTCTTAATATATTGCAGCCGACTTTCAGCAGAACGTAAGAGTCTTCCTTGCTTGGGTCTGCTTGCTCTGGTCACTGAAGTGCTGCAATCAAGTCAGAAGGCCTGTTCCTCTGTATAGTGAGCTCAGAGACTGGCTGCAGCTCCTGTGAGCATTTTGAGGACAAGCTTGCACCAAGGAGTTGTAAGTCTTAGAGGTGAACCTTCTGAATAAATTTCTTGTACCACATGTAGGAGGTAGCTGCACATAAACCATACCTGCAAAGAGGAGAAAGCTAGTGTTAAGACACAAGGTTAACCTGCAAAGGGCACACAATTTTAGGGTCAGAAATGTATGCAAAGGGTTGCCATATAATGAGTACAAAGAGGACAACGAGCTGAGGAAAGGGGTGTGCGGGGCCATGGCCACACAGTTTGGGCTGGCGGCAGCCAGGGAATGCAGAGTGCCTGTACACCTCTCCTGGCTCAGGCTGGCAGCGACCAGGGTGTGCAGAGCAGCCTGAGTCAGGCAAAATAAAAACTGTCCCCCCAACTCAGACATTTCCTTTAAAATTTATAAGTACCCCTGAATGGGCCTTTTGTCCCCTAAAAGAACATGTCTGGGAACTCCCAGACATGGCAACCCTACCCAAGGGTCATCTAGTGTAACCCCTGCAATGCATCATTGCTTTCATTTGGCACATTGATTTGGCCATTTAATAACCAATCATTTCCCAAAAATTCAAGAGAGAAGGGGGAGAATCATGGAAACTGCAAAATATACATCATTTTACTTATTTTGATGGTGGCCTTGATGAGAATCAGGTTTTTTGTTTTTTGTTATTTAGATGTTCCGTCATACAATTTAATTAAAAAATGAGAAATAATACATAACAGAAAAGAAACATTAAATCATTAGACAATATCCAAAATAAAATAAACCCACCACCCTGTTTAACTTCCCTCCACCACTACTCATCTTCTTTAGAATCAATTTTACCCTTATCATTGCATTCTGATTATTTTTATTTTCTCTATACAGTGGTACCTCAGGTTACATACGCTTCAGGTTACAGACTCCGCTAACCCAGAAATAGTACTTCAGGTTAAGAACTTTGCTTCAGGATAAGAACAGAAATCGTGCTCCGGCGGCAGCAGGAGGCCCCATTAGCTAAAGTGCTTCAGGTTAAGAACAGTTTCAGGTTAAGAACGGACCTCCGGAATGAATTAAGTACTTAACCTGAGGTACCACTGTATAAATACAGTGGACGCTTGGGTTGCGAACGTGATCCGTGCGGGAATCACGTTCGCAACCCGCAGCGCTGTGTCTGCGCACGTGCAGGTTGCAATTTGGTGTTTCTGTGCATCTGCGAGCACTGAAACCTGGAAGTAACCTGTTCCGGTACTTCCAGGTTTTGGCACGTCCGTAACCTGAAAACCCGTAACCTGAAGTATCTGTTACCCAAGGTACCACTATACATATGTCATTGATAATTTATTGTTTTGATGCATTTACATTCTTAATCTAAGCATATTAGCATGTCTTTTTTAGAGCAATATTTTGTCATATAACCATCAGAGCATTGCCATTCGTTTTTTAGTTTTTGATTTGGCTGCTGACGTATGGATGCTGTTAATTTAGCCAAATTTAAATATTCATTTAATTTGAGAATCCATTCCTCCTTGGTAGGTAGTTTTTTAGCTTTCCATTTAGATGCTATTACTATCCTGCCTGCGGTGGTCGTGTATAAGAAAATTCTTTTTTTCGATTTCGGTTATTTTCTTAAAAGGCCCAGTAGGTAAAGCCTCTGGGATTTTAAGCATTTTTTTTCAACTCCTCATGTATTTCCCCCCAGAAGTACTTAATTGGGGTGCAACTCCACCACGTATGCATTGTTGTACCAGCTTCCTTGTTGCATTTCCAACAGAGGTTGGATTTCAGTTTATAGATTTTTGCTAATTTGACTGATGTTAAATATCACCTGTAGAACATTTTGATGAAATTTTCTTTCATTGTACTGCAGGTGGTAAACCTTATATCTTCCTGCCAAAGTTTCTCCCATTGCTCTAAATATATTGTGAGGCCAAAGTCTCGCGCCCATTTAATCATTGTCTCTTTCACTTCCTTGTCAATCATGTCCAAATCTAGCAGAAGGTTATACATTTTAGATAGTAATTTTTTTGTTGTTTTTTAATAATGTTTCATGAATTAATGAATTCTCTTTAGCAAAGCCTCTCTTCGAGTCCAAGTAAAAGACACTTCCAAGTTGTATATATTGCCCTCTGTCGGAGACATAATGCCTTATTTCCTCATAGGGTCTTATTCTAAGTTTATCTTGATCTTCCATTATCAAATCTCTATAAGTTGCCCATTCATTATTCATGTTTAGTTTTTTCATGGCATGGGCTTCTAGAGGTGAGAGCCAGCATGGTGTCATTGGCTCCAGTCTCGTTTTGTACTTACTCCAGACTTTAAAAAATGCATTTCTAATTAGGTGGCTATTGAAGCCTTTATGGACTTTGATCTTATCTTATGTGAGGTAGGCGTGTCTTAATAAATCTGCTTTTTCCAAAGTGATCCATTCTTTCAGCCACACAAGGCATTCTTGTATAATTTTAAAATTGGCAACGCCAGACCTCCCCTCTCTTTTTTGTCAGGAGCTTAAATTTTATGCGAGCTTTCTTATTTTGCTATATGAATTTTGTCATATCTTTCCTCCACTCCTCGAAACATGTTTCTCTAGATATTATGGGAATTGTTTGAAAGAGATGGAGCATTTTGGGAAGGACATTCATTTTTATTATGGAAACTCTTCCTCCTATTGATAACTTTAGATTTTTTAAAGGCAGGACTATGTTAGCTTCCAATTTTTTATAGTGGATCGACGTTAGTCCATCTCGGCCAGGAGCTTTACCAATTTTCAAACTAGAAATTGCTTGGTGTAATTCCATTACCGTAACTGGGGCATTTAACTGTTCCACTTTCTCTTTGCTTATTTTAGGTATTTTCCTCTTTGAGAAGTAATCTGCAATTTCTTGTTCTGTTTCTGACCCTCTTTTATATAGTTTTGTGAAGTATTTTACAAAACATTTATTGATTTCATTTTCCGTTTCATAAACCTTCCCTTTGTGTTCTACTTTATTTATCTGACTTTCTTTTCATTTTTTCTTTATTTGCTATGCGAGTAGTCATCCTGGTCTATTCCCTGCTTCAAAGAACCTTTGTTTCATCCATTTGATGTTGTTTTCAATCTCATTATTTAGCAATGCTGAAAGCTGTATTTGCAATAATTTTATCTTTTTACTCAATGTTTTATCTTTAGGGGATTTTGCTAGCAATTTTTCTTGATTTTCTATATTCTGCTTTATTTTATTTAATATGGCATTTAATATTGTCACTAGCTAAACATAACGATATACAGATATATCACTACATCTGAAATAAGGATGGAGCTATAAAGAAGCATTAGCTGGCTTCACAGCTTTTCCTGCATCATGATTTTCAAATATTGCCCAGCTCTAGATAAAAACTCCAACTGTTTTGTCACTTACCAGGTAATGATGTATTGCATGTGCTCGTTGCGTAACGTCACCCTCGTCTGGCCTCCAATGGGCCCCCCTGGAACTGTGCTTTCTGTGGTTGCAAGAGAGAGACAGCAGTGAGTCAGAACCAGATGCAATATGACCCTTTAGAAAAGAAATTCAAACACCAGGGGCAGCTTACTTTTATGTAATAAGTGAAAACCTATGTAGTCTGCTCTCAACTCCCACTCCCATCTCACTTGCCAATGATACAGCTCTCCCATGCTCAGATTTTCTGTGTAACTCCCTGTCCGACTTCACCCCCTGTATAGCATAGCAAACCAACCAAATGGCTGCTCTACCCAATCCACACCTGGCTCTGACATAAGGTAAAGGTAAAGGGACCCCAGACCATTAGGTCCAGTCATGGACGACTCTGGGGTTGTGGCACTCATCTCGCTTTATTGGCCAAGGGAGCTGGCGTACAGCTTCCGGGTCATGTGGCCAGCATGACTAAGCCGCTTCTGGCAAACCAGAGCAGCGCACAGAAGCGCCATTTCCCTTCCCGCCGGAGCGGTACCTATTTATCTACTTGCACTTTGACATGCTTTCGAACTGCTAGGTTGGCAGGAGCAGGGACCGAGCAACAGGAGCTCACCCCATCATGGGGATTCAAACCGCCAACCTTCTGATCGGCAAGCCCTAGGCTCTGTGGTTTAGACCACAGTGCCACCCGCGCTCTGACATAAGTGCCATTAAACTAAGTGGAACTCCATTCATTCAGATCCTGCCCCCTTCCAGAGCAGGAGAAAACTTCTTCCATCTTCCATGTGACACCCCATTAGATATCTCCTCTCAGTCTTCTCTTCCAGGCTAAACATACCCAGCTCCCTCAACCGTTCCTCATAAGGCTAGGTTTCCAGATCCTTGATCATCTTGGTTGCCCTCCTTTCCGCATGTTCCAGCTTGTTAATATCCTTAAATTGTGGCACCCAGAACTGAACACAGTACTCCAGGTGTGGTCTGGCAAAGGCAGAATAGAGCGGAACTATGACACTATATTTCTGTTGATGCAGCCTAGAATAGCTTTAGCTTTTTTGCTGCTGCATCACACAGTTGACTCATGTTGAGGTTGTGGTCTAAAAAGACCCCTAGATTCTTTTCACATGTACTGCTGGCAAGCCAGGTGTCCCCCACCTTTTATTTGTGCAGTTGGTTTTTCCTGCCTAAGTGTAGAACCTCACATTTGTCCCCACTGAAATTCATTCTTGCGTGTATGTAGCTCTGCATGTGTGTAGCTCTACTCAATACTACTCTATAATTTAGTGTAGATATATGTCTTATATATTTTAAATGTGTAAAAAAAACCCAACAGTTAAAAATATTCTTAATATTGAACCAAATCAATAAAAAAGAGATGTCAAAATATGTGTTACTAACTATATCTGTATAGTGTTCATCCTCCAAAAAAACTCAGAATAATGTACATGGATTCCACCCCACTGCCTCTCATATTATTTTATTTATTTATTATGTAATATATTTCTATCCTGCCAAGTTGGAATTCAAGGCGGCTTACAACATGTAAAAACATGAGTCATAGAATCAAGAATAATAAAAACAAACTGGTTAGAAACAATACTTAAAATAACATCACAATATATCTAAAACCAGCAATTAAAATCTGAACTGACAGCAGCCCAGTCATCAGCACTGTCTGCACCTTAGTTTCCAAATGCATAAAGCCCTTTGCTGCAAAAGTAAATTGATGCCTCCTTACCTGAATAGAAGAAGGAGCCAAGTCACAAAGAAGAAACTTTGTTTGCTGATTAGAATCTCCTTCCCATGGCACTGCTGAGGAATGAAAATTCCAATAAGCAAACAAATTTTCTTTTTCTCCCGATAAGATCCATGGGGCTTTAAGGCACACACCATGCCTCTTGTTAGGCAGAGTAGAGACCCCAAAACCCTGCTTAGCTTGATACCGTACTGGGTTTCTATTCTGCCTAGCAAGAGGCACACAAGCGGATCTTATGGGGGGAAACAGATTGGGCAGGCAGGAAATGGCCATTTACTTTGCAGTAAACTTGGCTTTACCTTGCAGTAAACTGCTGCTTTCTGCCTGCTGCCTGCAAGACCAGCTGGGCAGAGCATTCTCAATACATTACAGGGTGAAAAAATATGAAAGCTTGATCGTGGTCTGGAGTTCATATTGGTAAGGAATAAAGTATCGATATATCACCCATCCCAACTTACCTTCACAGAGCTATGATTCAGAACTCCCTGGGAAGAGGGATTGACTATTAAACCACTAGTAACTGTAGCTCTGGGAGAGGAATTGGGGAGGAGGGGCGCCTAACAACTCTCAGCACTGTTAGCAAACCACAGTTTCCAGAATTCTTTGAGGGAAGCCATGACCATGTCAAGTGGTATGATACTGTTTTAAATGCTGATGGGGCCCAAAGCCAGGAGCCTGTTGCAGTCCACTCCTATTAAAAGCCAAGACTACACAGCCAGGTCCTTGGGGAACTCACTGAAGTCTGCATCAAGGAAGATGGGCTCAGCTCCTGTCACTCTCGCCATGGCATCCAGGTCCCGGTAATGCCAACGATTCCTTTCAATATCGTTCTTTGGAACAAATGGATTGCGGGTTTCCGACAGCCTCACCACCCCTGTGAGCTCAATTTCCTCTTGGATCTACAAGGAAGAGTCAAATAGCAGTTTCTGTCCTTTTAAAAAAAGAATGCAGTGTTATGATACATAATGTGGCAGTTTCCATCCCTTGCTACCTACCTGTCCTCGCAACCTGGTCTCTGGCTTAAGTTTCTTTCTGGAGACAAACCCTCTGTTGACAAGGATTGTGATCCTGCAGGGTCAGGGGGAAAGGGAGAGAAGACAATAAACTCTGTAAGCATGGAAGCATCCCA
This sequence comes from Podarcis filfolensis, assembly GCF_964270895.1. Classification (NCBI taxonomy): domain Eukaryota; kingdom Metazoa; phylum Chordata; class Lepidosauria; order Squamata; family Lacertidae; genus Podarcis; species Podarcis filfolensis. The sequence continues at coordinate 36,204,378 of NC_139617.1, forward strand.
GCCCCCTAAAGCAGGAGTGGACAATGTTTGGCATGCCAGATCTTGGCTGAACTACAGCTCCAGGTACCCCTGGCTGTTGGGTATGTTGGCTGGAGCCAATGGCAGTTGTAGTTCAGCAACATCTGGAGGGTCCACTTCTGCTGTAAGGCACCTAACATTGTAATTCTATACTCAGAAGCAAGCATCATTTATTCAATTTGGCTTACTCACAAGTCCATTTATATAAAACTTATTTTTGCTAGCCAGCTGGGAAGAGTTAAGAACACAGCCATCAACATTGCATTGTGGCAATTTGATTGGACTCTGTTTGGATTCTATTATGAGTGCCCTACATATTACTGTTAGCATACTAACAGTTCTCTTTCATGGTTTTTCTCTCTCCTCTCTGTGTTCAGAGTAGATCCACTCACTTAGCTAACCAGCCCATGCACCTTAGAGTAGGTTCTAGGGCAGAAGATATCTGTTGGCCTTGAAGATGCAGAATTCTCTCGTTGTTTTCTGCAACAGACTAACATGGTCAGGTGGCTGGAAAATTGGCATTTTACGTTATGACGGTTCAGACATTGTTATCAACGTGAAAGAAACCTATGCTAGGCAAAATTCAGACATATTAGTGAAATTACATACATTTGATAATAGGAGATATGCCTATCTCCTATAATTAAATTCATGTAATTTCACTTATACTTTTGGAAAAGTTAAAAAACAAAAACGAATCATCACAGGTTTAAGTACATTCTGAAACAAGCTCTGACTCCTTTTACAGAATCCAGAGAATGACTTAAATAAAAACAGTGCAGAACATTTCAGGTCCTCATGGTTTTGAGGCAGAATCTGAATATATACAGACTGTATTTACTGAAGGGCCATGATCCTCTCTAATGTCACGATCCTATGCATGTCTGTTCAGCCAAGTGCCCCAGATTTCAACAGAGATTGTTTGCCAGTAAATGAGTACAGGGCAGCGGCCCAAATTGTCTGTCAGTTAATATACTTACCCAAGGTCTATGCAGTAAAAGGGTGTGATGACATTGGCACCACTCTCAGGATTGGACATCAGCTGGCCAGCATCCCTGGCTTCTTTCTCTGAATCAACCAACGAACGTGGAAGGATGTACAGCTCCTTGTCATGAATGAAATACCCTCGGACCTTGACAGGTCTGTATTCCAACTCCTTTATCTCTGAGAAGCTGTCAAAGGACAGAAAGCAGCAGGTTTGAAAGAGAGGCTGAGCTGCAGCCCAAGGCAAGGAACAGCTTCACCTACTTAAATTCTGCAGAATATAAAAAGGGCTACTTTGTTTAAAGTGGCACAGGCACTTTGAAAAGCAGCACACACCCTCCACACGTTTAACTGATTCCAAGCCAGTTCACATACTTACTCTGCTGGGAGTGGAATCGGTTCTGCTGCCACCTTGGCTTCCAGATCAGAGATCAACTTCAACTTCCATTTCCGCCGTTGAATCTGACATGGGCATAAGGGCTCTTAGGGGCCTTGAGGGCAACACCAGACATACATTTGCCCTCCCCAGCACAAAATTTCCCTCCCACCAAGGCAGGATAGCTGATCTACTAGAGAAGTATTTGCATTATGAAAAACTGAAGCTTTTCTGTTTCCTCCTTTAAAGCAAAACAAAATGCACATTTGAAGGAAAATGTGGGTTCCTCATCTCAAATTCCCTAAATGCTTATTTGTTGTTTAGTCATTTAGTCGTTTAGGACTCTTCGTGACCCCATGGACCAGAGCACGCCAGGCACTCCAAATGCTTATTAGTTTTATTCAGATAAAAAACTACTCCATGTCATCAGCCAATAATAAAGGCTATGGACTGAATTCCATCAAGTTAAACTGAGAAAACACAATGAAATTAATGTATCTATGATAGAAATGCCTGTTAATATCAATCTTTGATAATGACTAATTTTGGAAACAACTCACAGTAGAGGTTCTTGCACCGGCTATGAGCTGTAACTGAAGACATCTCTGAACACTGGCCCTGAATCAAGAGGCCTCACAGAGCAAGACTCAGATTCAGCGTTTGCATTTACCTGCCACGTTCCAAGGCAAAATGTCGCTATGGGGATTAGGAGGAGGCCCCACCTGAGCACAACATCCTCTCCAGATTTGGCAGAAGCAGCTGTGGAAATCCTGGACAAGGCAGGCCTCTGGGGAATCTCTGAGGAAAACGACGGGGGGGGGGAGTGTTTGTGTCATCTGTGGAAGATTCTGTAGAAGTTCTGTGCAGTATCTGGCTCATCACTACCATCAGATTCATTAATATCCAGCAATAACCTACATTTGTATTAATGATTCTGGAACATAGGTGTCTGCCTTATACTGAGTCAGGGCTTGGTCCATCTAGCTCAGTACTGTCTACCCTGGCAGGCAGCAGCTCACCAGGGTTTCAGGCAATGGGTCTATCTCAGCCCTACCTGGAGATGCTGGGGCTTTTAGCATGCAAGGCAGATGCTATGCAGCTGATCCACAGAACTTGCTATGGTTCTGACATAACAAGCATGAGGAAAGTGCAGTTATGCCCTCGCTGCCTCATTTCAGTAATCAGCAGGATATTTTCCTCAATTGCCTGGAGCCTGAGATGGCCCTGGAATATAAAAAAAACCACTTTGCTGGTCCAAGGAAGGAAGTGAGAATGTACCTAGATGCTCTCTTACCTACCTGGGTTTAAAAAATGACAAGTGGCAGTAACCACCAATCTCCAACGCTTCCAACCTTTACAGCCAGTAGCCAGAAGACATTAGGGCAAATGGGTCATTGCCCAACCAGCCTCAGATGCGTCTAATGGCTCAGGATTGCAACACCTCAAGGACCGCCTCTCCCCATATGAAGTGACCAGGACCCTGCAATCATCATCTGAGGCCCTTCTTTGTGTGCCCCTGGAGGTTGTCAAGAACAGGCATTTTCTGCGGTGGCTCCCCATTTGTGGAATGCTCTCCCCAGGGAGGCATGCCTGGCACCTTCTTTACATATTGGAGTGGATTATCAGAATAATGTTTATATACAGCGGACAGAATGGAAAGTTCCTTTATTTTCTTTTTCCTCTCTCTTTTTTTCTTTCTCTCATCCTTTTTCTTTAACTCCTCTCTTTCTCTTGCCTTCTCCCCTCTATCTCTTCTCTATTCCTCTTTTCTTTTTTCTTCTTCTTTTTGGTCTGCATTTTTATTTAGACTAACATTTTAGTTTTGATAAAAATATAATAGATAATTCCTGCCAACCTAGCAGTTCGAAAGCACGGCATAGTGCAAGTAGATAAATAGGTACTGCTCTGGCAGGAAGGTAAACGGCGTTTCCGTGCGCTGCTCTGGTTCGCCAGAAGTGGTTTAGTCATGCTGGCCACATGACCCGGAAGCTGTGCTCCAGCTCCCTCGGCCAGTAAAGCGAGATGAGCGCCACAACCCCAGAGTCGTCTGCAACTGGACCTAATGGTCAGGGGTCCCTTTACCTTTACCTATAATAGATAATATTCTTTGTATCCCTTTTTCCAAACTTTAATAATTAAAAAATAAAATAAAATACTTATCTTTATGTGCCAGGCAAAAACATTTCTCTATTACCAGGCCTTGGGCTGATTAACATTCTATGGCCTTTTAAATGAGGGGGGGTGGTGGTTACTGAGTTTTTTTTGGCCTTGTTTTGTTCTCATTTGTATTATTATGTTGTCAACTGCCCTGTAATATTTGCCTGAAGGAAGGCATACAAAATAAATAAATAAATAATCACCTGGTGATGGCAAAGATGACTTGATGATAACAACAACTAAAATGAACATATGAACTCAAAAGTCACAATAATAAATGAATAAACAGATATAATTAAAATATCTACTGAGAAGTCAGTCCCACTGAATTCCAGAAAACTTACTCCCAGGTAACTACATACAGGAGTGCAACCTGAATATAGAATACGGTTAGCAAATATGACCAGCTAAAGCAGAAGCTGATCTTCTTTGGCCCATCTGGATAGCCTCCTCTGTGCAAATAAAATTAAGAAAACAGAAACCAGGCTCCAGCACACAAGCTTCTCCTAAGTCAACATATTATGAAGTGTTAAGGATTTTATTCACCTTTATGTGGTCGTAGCAGGCCAGAAGGTGCTTTAAAATAGGTGCATCCAAACAACGTCCTTCCACCCACATAGTAAGGGAGCTAAAAGCAAAACAAAAGGTGCTGATTGAATTTCCTGCTTACATTATAAAAACTTATAAGAAGCTGAATTTCGGATGTCATTTCTGGAAAAGAGTTAATTGCAAAAGATGGACAATGATACCAGTGTTAAAAACCAGGCAAGAAACAAGAGAGAAAAGGGAAGAAAAAGAGGTAACTCTCTCTCTCATCCTCATCCATAGAAAGGTGGATGCCTTACCTCACCTGGCTGTTGTGTAGGAAAATACACCCTAGTGCCTCAAAAGCACTTTGCATGTTAAAAGAACTTCACAGCATTGTTACTTATTAGACTTGTCCGGCGCTACTCAAAGCAACTTACAAGACAACCAAAGTGTAAGAAATGGAATGAAATAACCCTCATAACAGCCACAGGAAGAGTTGATACCAGACCAATGACAACTTAGCAATATCACGCAAACCCCTTAGGAGAGGCTTTTGTCAAGGAATGGACACATTAGTCTACCCAAATTAATAAACGAAGTTGGCCTGTATCATCTTTGTGGTTTTTAAAAGCAACCTTAGCAGGAGATGCTTGCACCCGCATGGCTGGGGACGAAGAACCGTGCCCGACCTGTTGAATTGCCACCTGTCAGGCTACTGTGAGAGGCCCCGAAGGTAAACGGCAGCGCAGCCTTATGCGGGAGCTGTCTTTGGGAAAGATTGTCCCGACAGGCATTTTAATTGAATTCTGATTTTTATGAGTTTTAATTCATTTTCTATTTGCGGTTGCATCGGGTTTTTTTACACAGACAGCCGTGATTTAGCAGCATGAAAACGGCCAAAATAATAAAAATTGAAATCGAAATAATGAAATAAAACGGCTCCCACCTGGCCCGCCTTCGCCCGCAAAGGCCCCCTCAGCGCAAAGTCGCCTAGCAACCGCAAAAACACAGACATTTCCACCCCCCACTCCTTTCACAGGTCTTTCCCTCTTCTGGGTCACGCGACTTCCGCTCTCCCAAGGCTCCTTAGAGGCGAGTCTTACGAGGCGCTTCCGCCACAGAACACACAGGGAGCTCCTTCGCCACCTAACACTCCCTCCCTCCCTCTCTCTCTCTCTCTCTCTCTCTCTCTCGTGTTCTCACTAACACAGAGAGTGCACCTCCTCAGTCCACGTTATCCCCAGGCGGAAGGACACACAGCGCACGCAGCTCCCAACGGGGACAACGCAGGCCTGACACACTAAAACTTCGGGTTTCCTGCCCTCATTGCCGCCATTGCGG